>NC_138831.1:31491460-32112180 GCF_965183815.1 Platalea leucorodia
TAGCCCATGTTCACATTCAGAGGGACTGCTGCTGTATTTTATGTGAACAGGGAAACTATTGTGTTTGACCACGCACTGAGACAGACATGTCACAAAACCAATTTGACAGAGATTTTATGGACTGCTAGAGATGAATCTCACGCACGTACACAAGTTAATTATTCAGGATAAAAAAAACAGGTGATGTACTAAGCCCGATACTTTGTTAATTACCTTATATGTACTAATTACCAAGCAAATAAATGATGCAGTGAGTCAGACCTATTACTTGCTGAATCAACTGTATGATCTACTGAATCAGATACATCATGTCTTCAAACAGAAACATAGTTTCTTAAACTACAGGCAATATATTGCCTTATGTCACGTAACGTGATGAGCTACACTAGATCTATGCTAGCTGAAGACAACATCCTGGGACACAAAAGCTGCACTGTGAGCCAGTAACTGAAAGAACAAAGGTAATGCTTTAATAAACAAGCAAGGCTGAAATAAAATTCAGAAGGAAGTAATCCATTGAACACATAGTGAGAGCACCACCCAACATTGTGGACACAAGAGCTATGAGCACCTTGACAAATTACACAAAGAGCTTCAAGAATGATTTATGGTCTGGAAAAAGAACCTGCTTTATTAATGAGACACCAAGAAACCTAATCTATTTTGCTCATCCAAAAGAAAGCTAAGAGTCTAAAACTTATTTAATAGGGGAGATTTCAGAGTGCGAATGGAACTTCGACAAGGACATAAAGATACGCAGTGGTTGAAACTTAGAAATAAGGTACAAACTTTTAACAATTTAGTTAACCATTAGAACCCTGCTACTTAAGGATATGGTTATTCTTCATCATCTGAAGTCTTAAGAAGTTAAAAACTGTGGAAATTTAAAAGTGTGGAAGTTTAAAAATTATGTTCTAGATTAACCTTAAGTTATATGTGAGGTAAGAATCCTGTGGTCTATAGTAGGGAGGACACCAGATGACGTGTTCTGATTTTAGAGTCTACATATCTACAGATGTCACACAAGTACATAATTGTTAAATTCTTATGAAGTGAATCTTCCTGTGCCTACATTAACACATACAGGAACCAAGAACATAGGTCATTCCATCTGCTGTATATTAACCTACTGAACCTCACAGCAAACAGCATGCAGTGGGTAGTAAACCTGTCATCTATTTATTGGAAGACTATTCTGAAACTAGACACTGCCCTCTGTTAGGATTGAGGAACAAGTCAAAGAAGCTCATCTCTCAAATACTTGGAAGGTTTGGATTTGATATAAATCCATCCCATTCTCTATGAAGCAGCACAGATACATGACTGAATTTTTAAGAACTGAGAACTATATTCTAATCCTCATCTTATCACTGATTTCCTACACAATTGGCCTAAATTTAATTCTCTCATTTTACTTTGTTTCCTCATCTATAAAACAGGACTAGTGGTACTTCAAGTGCCTAGCAAAGTACATTGGTATCTGTGACCCAAATGTGCTGTGTTAGTAATTAAACAGGGAGTCATCATCTCTGGTAGAAGGAAAAGCCTTAGAGTGAAAGCTGCTGTGTTGACTAACAGAGCCAAGGCCATTGGGTATCATTAGCTCTAAACTGGATGATGAAAGGTGGAGGCAGGAGCCTCACAACAAGATCTCTGAAACAGCCATCCTGGGCTTAAACAGCTCTGCTTTTCAGTACTAAAAAGCCTAATCAAAGCACGTTGTTACTTACTCAGCCTGCACAAGGCACTGGCAGCAGGGAAGAGGGAGCCCGTTCCCAAATACATATGCCTGTTTTGTAATCCAGCCTAAGCATAACATCCATCATTCTACAGCACTTTTAAAACCTAGTAGTGCTGTTATTGCATATAGCACAGCAAAGCCAGTAACCAGCCATGCAAGTGAAATGTACTAAACACAAGGAATGGATACACAATATAAAAAAACAAACAAACAAACAAACAAGCACATCCTACCCCAAATCCCACAATCTACAGCCTGAAAAATACCCTAGACTGGAGGGATACTGCACAACTAGTGGAAAAAGCTGCCTTCCTGGTACTCCTCTAGCAGTGACTAACAGAGGAGGAGAGCACAGCTGTAGGACAGAGCTCTTGACAGTACACCAAGGTGACAGCATCCTACGTTTTCAGTCTGGAGTTTCAGAACTAGTGATCTGAAATTTGTGTGTTTTCTCAGGGCCACATTAAGCTGATTCACACTGAAAGCCAGCTCCAGCATCCTTCCTCTGGATACACACAGCACCTGTGGTGCAGCAGCATAGGCACAAAGGACCATGTTAACTATCCACTGGGAAAAAACACAGATACAATAAGGTGCAGATAGAAGGTAAAGATAAGGTCACAGATGCTGCTAGATACAGGTCCCCCAGTGAGCTCTGTGTGCAGCTTAGGGACACTACACAGGCCTGAAAATGGAGAGTGAGTGAGTGTCCCATGGCCATTGCAGCAGTGTGCAGTGGTACAATGTTGTGCTGAAGGCAGGGCCATCAGCACAGGCCTGGCAGGTTAAGGAACTACAACTAACCACCAAAAGTCCATCAGATCAATCTGGGCTGTCACAGCGGCTTGCTGCTGGAGAGGAGGACCTTGCCTGTTGTTCAGCATCAGCACCTCACTATAACCATCCGCCCAAACCGTCAATAATTTGTGTGGGCTTTCTTGCTTGGAAAAACAAACGACTCCTGAGTTCTCATAAGCACAACTTCCACAAAGGATAATAAACCCCAGAAGTGGCTACAAAACTGAGGCCCTCATAATGATTTCCTTTCAGTCATAACTGATTATATCCACACAACAGAATCCCAAGACATCGCTAATGACAGTAGACTCTGTCAGTATGCGAGATGCTATGAGACTTTGCAGATTAAACCCCATTATTATCCTAAATTATAGATAAATTTCTCCTTTTCCTTAGTGATATGCAACATATTTTTTCCTCAGGGCAGTTAAATGATGTCAGCACAAATTACTGCTTTCCACACAGTACAGATGATAGAACCGGAGGCATTAAAGCAGCTTACAAAAACCAAATCTGAAGAGACAGAAGGAACTGCTTCCTTTGACTTGGAAAAAATAAATTGTGCTGTGGCATGCTGGGTAAGGCAAAAGAAAAAAAACTTAATTTGGGACACTGATGGAGCTTCAAAAGTTTCCCACACTTAAAAACCAAAATTCAAGTTTGGATTCTTGCTCTAAATTACAAAAATCCAATAGAAGTGCCTGTCTTTAGATGCTCACAAATATATACTTTAGATGCTTCGTTAAATATATACTGATGTGTAATACTGAGATAATAGGTTATTGTCTAGCAAACTAGCGAGCTCTATTTTTGGCTTGCAAAAAAAATTAATATATAATGTCATTTACAGTGGTTTTCTAAATGGTGTCCTATTCTTTTAGTTTTCCCTAGTAGACCAAAGTTGAAGGAAGGGCAGAGGAAATGCTAGTGGTTAAATGTTTGAGAAAGGTTCACAAGTTCTTCTATACGAGGCAAGGTTTGCAGGAGGTAGTAGTATCTTTTACTAGATCAAGTGATATAATCAGAAAAAAAAAAAACAGGTTGTCAGACATATGGTTCTATAAAATTTTTTGTTACTTGATATACAAATACTTAATTTGCAAATCGAAGAACAGGGAATTACTTCATTATTGTGTATAATTTTCCTTTATTATAATTTTATTATCATACTGTGTGCACTAGAAGTCAAGCTCTTTGTTGCCATCTGCTGTTTCTTTGTTTACATTTCACCATTTTTATTAGCAAGTCCAGGTCATGACAAGGAGTCTTAAAGAACTAAGAACAGCCACATATGCTGCTTTCACACACAACCTGCCAGAGACAGGTGACCAAAAAAATTCTGGAAGGCTTTCTTAGTGAAATGCTGCCCAGCTATTCATATGAAGAGTATGTGATGCCCTCTCAAACCCAAATGCAGAGCAGGAGTAGGAAGTCTAGGTTTAGTAGTAACAGATGCACTAGATTCACTATGGATCATTTTGTGACTACGGCATTGGTACAAAAGCCTTTCTAAGCCTGTTTTTCTTGTTGCCAGTTCTGTGCTTGACATCATGGTGACTGGCAGCACTCCCTGCTGTCACTCACTCCTATCCTGTACCTTGATGCGGGCATGACTAGAAAAAGATACTGCTTAGACTCCCACTTCAGCCCTGGCAACACTACCTTCCGCACCCAAGATGGGGTTCACATCTCCCGGCTATCTGCTCTGGTATCAGACCCCCGGGCTCCAAGCCTCCCAGTGCCTGCTACTTCCCAAGCTAAGCAGGTATAAAAGCCCCAAATTAGAACTATTAGAACTATTAAGTTTGGAGGCTCTCTCTAGGCAAAAATTAAGGCTGTGCCTGCATCTCCACCTGTGAGACCTTTTCCTCCAGTGTTTTCAGTTCCATTCCTCTCTGCACCGCAGCAGGAACAGATCCAACTTGTACCCAAACACCCTTTAAGTGACCTTGAGGTAAGTCACTCATATTGAAGATTTTATGCTTATTGCATTCCCATATTTACAGAACCACATGCCCTGTACATCTGTCCTGGCCACATTTCTTTACATTTAACATGTTTAATTTTTTAAGAGTTTAGAGAGATCAAATACATCCACGTTATATGTCAAATACTTTTCAAGCAAGAGCCAGCTTTGTCAGGGTCTCTGACATCAAAATCACAGAAAGCATTCAGCTCTGCTCCACCAAAAATAGGACCAAAGAGCTTCTACTTTGAATTTCTATGCTTCTGCAGACAACTGTTCTTGGGTTGCCTGTTTGATTCTTCTCAGAACCAGCGCACTGTCTGCGCTTTCAGTTTCAGCATCTGCCTGGAAGCAGAAACAGCAGCCATTTCTGCTCTCTTATGTAAGTCTATGTAGACTTCATATTTGTTCTCACCGCTCTGTAACCACAAGAAGGTTACAGGAACCCAAAGAACTCTGCACAGGAGGGTCTTACAGGAGAGCTGTAAGACTGGGCTTTCTGCTGGGCTAAAGCTGACTTCAAACAGGGATCCAGCTCTCACTGACAGCAGCCATAACAAAGTCGATCTCCAGCAAAACTTTTTTAGACCTGAAACTGGATTTTGTTTTCCATTATGTCCCTTCAAAGCAATTAAAATAAAAAGGAATCTCACTAACAACCTCCTGTGCTGCACTAAGAGTCTTCGTACTTTAAAATCGCAGAAGCCTGAAAACTAGAAGTTAGAAGTCCAGTCAGTCCCAAACTCCTTAATGGGCTTCTGGCAACACTTAATGTTATTCCTCAAGAGGTATTCATCACTCTAGCCACATCTGGATCTTTGTCTTTAAGAAGAAGGGGGGAAAAAAAAGGGATTACGAAGTTAAAAGGACGTTAATGATTATTAGTCCTGATGAAGCAGTATTGCCAGGTTAGCTTCATGACAGACAAACCCAGTATCCATTCCATTAGCTTGTTAAAGAACAAGCAAAAGCCTCTTTGGTAGTAGAAGCATGAGTGTGAAAGACACAGTAATACAGCACTTCCTCATGTTTTCATGATTCCTTTTCATTCCTTGCCATCCAAGCCCTTTACAAACATTTGTAAATTCTCTGCAAATCTTTATCTTTGCTTTACACCTGGGGAAACTGGAGCACTGGGCAGGGATGGTACTTATCTAAACGCAGCCCTGGAGACTCATGGTAGAGCTTAGAACAAAGCCCAAGTCTTTTGGCTCTCAGTCTTGTATCCTAAAGCCCTCTTTTTTTCTGCACTTTCCAAAATCTGCTTATTTTGAAATGCAGCAGTTCCAAACAAAAAGGTCAATATCTCAAACAGTACAATTGTCATTCACTCTTCTCCTACTCCTTCATTTGAAGGGATGTGCAGATACAGATGTTCTGATTCCCTTCATCATGGGTGGGAGAGAGAAACCTTTGGACTCTGCCACAAACAGCTGTGGGTTCGTTTTTTTTTCTGGCACAGAAGTGATCTCAATAACAGAAGAATAACCCACGCATGCCAATGCCCCATCCTAAAAGTCCTAGTGTACAAAACAGCCATCACTATCCTGGCATGGGCCCAACACAGTGAAAGCAAGGAAGGAGATAGTAGGGTGCAGGTCTGCCTCAGTGAAGAAAAGTGATAGTTAGAAATCAAGAAAAACTCTTCACAATTTTGCAGTGATGTGCTCTGCACCACAGCACTTCTGGGTTTTCCAGATGAGCATGCATGCACCAGGAACTTATCTATTGCTATTAGCATCCTGCAGTATATAGAGGCATCCTGAGAAGAAAAATCATTTGCAGTGGTCCTTCTAATACAACTCTGTGTGGTACAAAATTTGCCAACCTCATAGATAAACCTCACATCACACTACAGTCTGAGCAAGATCTGCAGGTCTGGCCCTGCAACATTAGATTCCACACACAGCTCGGAAATATCACGTGTGACTTATTCATAGCATGTACTTTTAGTAGACGGTAAAGCTTTTCTCAATAGCTTACCAATAACTGCAGAAAACACAGTAATAGTAAACAGTATTAAAATTTCAACCTGCATAGTTGAATGTGTATTTGCCTTAGCACAGGCTGCTTACTCCTTACTATCTTTACTCTTGGGATAGTTATGTTTTATTTCACAGGACTGTTATAAGCTTTATAATTTTTGGCACCCATAGTAAACAGTTGTTTGCTGTAGGATTTCACTATAGGACATTCCAGATGTTTCAGTAGGAAGGTATAAATACTGAAAAAGCTGGAAAGAAATCCTTACTAACTGACTCTTAGGTTCAGTTTGATAAAGCAGAATAGTGATTAGTGACAGTCATTAGGATTAAAAGGGGCAATTGTACTGGATCTAGGAAACATATTGTAAATACTAAAAACTTATAACTGGACCTTTACCAAGGGATGTCACACACTCTACCGTTACACCAAAACTGGAAACTGGGCAACAATTCCCGTGATTTGGCAAGCAAGGAAGCACAGTTTCTTAGTCAGAATAACGTAGCAACGTAGATAAATGTAAGAAATAGAGCTTCCTACTCCTGGAATTTACATTTAGAGTTTTTACTTCAAAAAGTAAGACCACACAAAAATGCTTACACTGCATATAGGAATACACTGGCATTAGCGAAGATGCATTCTTAAACATGCACATATTTAGCCCCTTTTTATTGATTTCATACAAAATGCAGGCATTGCAAGAATGGCTATGGCTTCATTTACAAAGTTCTCAAAGAATCTATGACTGTTTGCCAGTCATATATTGGGCAGTCAACAGGTTGCCCTGCAATGAATCTCGAAGCATGTAAGAGGAAGTGAAAGAGACTGACAAAAATAAAAGCATCAGCTCCAAAATAGCATAACCACCCTCAGCTGCTGCTTCTGCAGTGCTTTGGAGAACTCTCTGGACATGTTACACTTGTGCACTCTGGAGGTTAAAGATGTTGATGATAATCAGTGAGTGTTAGAGGCTTTAGTATTACTGCCTTAAATACTCTACAAACATAACCCACTTGCTAGCTCACAAAGCATATGGTGACAACTTTCAAAAATTAACCAGAAAAGGAAAGCATTGTTTTTCCAGGAGTGACTTTGTCGGCCATCAGACATATTCCAGAGCAGAAAGGTGGCTTTTCATCGATCCATAATGATACATATTTTGACAATGAAAACTGGAATCGCATCCATTGCTACCGAGTCATTTGTATGCATCACTTGTGTTGTTAATGTTTTCACAGTGCTATTAGTGGCAATTCTTTGGAACATTTTGTGGGTTTGGAGCAGATTCTAATGTGATGACATATCAGGCACCGACATAGAGTATCATCGTTTGAAACCTTAAAGGAGTGTTATTTACCTGATAATTTGGTAGCATCCACAGCTCTTTTCCACTGCCACTTGCAAAAGCGTGATGGCATTATACCTTGCCTGAAGACAGCCTGTTACAAATACCTGTACATATTGGTTAGAAGCCATTTGGCAACACAAATGTAATTACAGAGGTGCTGTAGGAAATGGACTTTATGACATAATTACCCACATAGACATGGTCCATCACTGTAGAGTAAGCCTCTGGATGAAAACTAGTCCTCCAGTATAAAGCATCTACTAATCCAAAAAAGCTTACTAAATTCCAAAGCTTTAGATTACAACAGACCAAATATTCCATATATCCTTGCCCTTCCCACTGATTTCTACCAACAGTTGTTTTGTGTGAGGACCTAGCTAGGCTCATCCAGCTGACAGTTATTGGAACTACAGTGCCACAGTTTTGTTTTGCCTTGCGGACTTTAAATCGGGACACGCTACAGCACTGTTAAATGAAGCTGCAGCAGTACAACTTAAGCCAAAAACATTAGCATCAGAATGGCTGAGGTGTCACACATCTCTAATGGGACTGTAAGTGCATTTGTAAGGTAAAAAAATTCCAGGATTGCAGAATGTTAGCCCCAGCACAGCTGTTCATTTGGAGCTCATTTGGACAGTGGTGAGTAGGGAAAACTATGATTTTACCTGCAGGGGACCATGTTGGATATTTGCACAAGCTACTTGTAAGAAGTTCCATTTTTCAACCAATCAGAGAGCAAAGCATGCCTTGCTGCTGATGAGATGAGCCAGGACTTTGGCAGATATCATTAAAGTTCACTCAGACGTAAGGCGCTAGAAAAACAAAATTTGCCCTTAGTTGACATTTTCTGTAGCAATTTTCAACCAGAAAGTGACAGCTGTTCTGCTAGTGCAACAGTAAGTTAGTCCTATGTGTTCTGTAAGGCCAGTATTTAACAAGCTGATCTGAAGTCCCTTATCTATTCAGTTTAGCCATGCGCTCAGCCCTGAACTTCAGTTCAGTGTCACACCAACTGGAAACTAATTGTGGCCTGCCACCTGGAAGCATTTATTTTCACAGCAATCTTCCTATACCTGTACCTGTCTCATTAAGGAGGCCAGCTGTACCCCAGGTTGCTTCCACTTTGAAAATTTCAGCATTTCTGACTGGTTCTTTGCTAATGCAAGTGGCACCTTGAAATCACCATGATAAACCCACAAAAGGGGACTACCAGTTTTCCTGGGCACTTGGACATCTTGCATTCCTCATGCATTTAAGAGCTTTAATACCCTAAGGCATACAAAGCATTACAGTACCAGGAACAAACCCCCAGCCAGTTCAGTGGATGGCTCTCTGCCATGCTATTCCCATGCTTGCACAGTGCATTAACATGCAAATCCAGAATATCACATATGCTAATGTCTACTAAAAAGACTTTTCATTTCAGGATCTCAGCTTAATGAACAAATGGAATCCTGCAGCATTGCTGCGGGGAAAATGATTGCATAGCACAAGTGATCAAGGAAGACCTTCATTGATCTGTCAGAATGAATAAACACAAGTGAATGGTAAACGAAGGAATATGGCTAGAGAGAAGAAAACCGGCTGTGGTAATTCTCCCTGTCCACCTCAGCTTCAGCAGCAAAAATAGCGCAATCAGTGTATGATCTGCGACCCTTTGGCTCTGCGATGGCCCACTGCTTTGGTGAAGCAACCCCAGTCTGTTTTGTTATACCTCGAGCTGCTACTCAACTCTCAAGCATCAAGCAGAATAGATGGTACAAGCACGGTGACTTCAGGGTCCATACATCTGTTACTCCTGTAACTGCTGCAAAAGCACAGAGGCTGGGTTGGCAGATGAATGATTTGCCTTTAAGGAGAAATAGGTCAGATATCAGAAAGTAAAAACAGAAACAGATGCAGTCTTTCTTCCCCAACAGACTGGTACTTTGCTCAAACATACCATAGTACCTGAAGGCACAGCTCCTTGAGAGCAATTCCCCATATATTATGAAAGACAAGATTGCCCAGCAGGCTCACTGAAACCATTCCCCTTCCTCTCAATTTCCCCACTATTCTGAGGTAAGAATTCCAAGTCCCATTTAGAATCACAGAATGGTTTGGGTTGGAAGGGACCTTTAAATGTCATCTAGTCCAATTCCCCTGCAATAGCCAGGGACACCTTCAACTAGATCAGGTTGCTCAGAGCCCTGTCCAACCTGACTTTGAATGTTTCCATGGATGAGGCACCTACCACCTCTCTGGGCAACCTGTGCCAGTGTTTCACCGCCCTCATCATAAAAAATTTCCTCCTTATGTCTAGTCTGAATTTACCCTTTTTTAGTTTAAAACTATTATCCCTTGTCCTATCACTTATAGGCCCTATTAAAAAGTCTGTTCCCGTCTTTCTTATAAGCCCCTTTTAAGTACAGAAAAGCCACACAGGTCTCCATGGAGCCTTCTCTTCTCCAGGCTAAACACCACCAATTTAAATCAATTCTAGCTAACAGATAGCGCATAAAAGGGAAGAGGAAGTGATGAAAGCACAAAAAAAGACTTAAAATAACAGGCAGGAGCTAGCACAGGGGATCTCTGATACCAGGCTGGACCTAATCATTAAGATAAGCAACAAAACCAGCACATTTATGTTGGTATGGCTAACAATAAGGCAACAGTGTGCTGTAAAAATTTTTGAGTATACAGAAATAATCAACCATCAATTCCTATACAGTCCACAGAACTTTTTGTCACCTGAAATGTTTGCATAGCATTAAGATGCAATAAATCCACCTCTAAACAAAGTGATCACATGTATATATATGAAAGTTTAGTAGTTATAAGAGATCAAAGTTTTCTCTTTTTTAAAGTTAAAAACACTATAAACCCCAAGAGATTATAACTGAGGATGTTATATTAAAGGTATATTAAAGGAAATTGTTTGAGATTGCAGGTGAAGAAATGTGAGAACATACAAGCCATCATTCTCATGGTAGAAGGCTGTGAGCTCTTTAAAGAACTACTGGGAATCCTCAGTGAAGGATATGGTACAGTTGACATACCTTGAGTTTTCAGAATAAGGGAAGGCAACAACACAAGCCACTTCATCAAAGCTGATAGCTTGTTTTATCCAAGTAGAAGTCTACGCAGTGAGTGCTTTTCCATTTGCCTCACTGAATGAATCCTCCTACCCTAAAGAAATGAGCCAAAAATAATAAAGAGATTGTTTAGAGGAGTTACATACGTTGTAGATAGTACAATTACCAAAAATTTTAGTAGTCTCTTTACGTATTGGGCTACCTCTGATGGCAGCTCCTTTAAAGACAATGAAGTTATAGCATACTGGCCTATGTAGTGAAAAAAAGAAGGTGACTAAAACGTTTAGGGAGAAAGCAATGAGTTGTTCCAACACTACACTGATAGCTTGCCTAAAATCAGCAGCAGGTGACCTTCTCCAAATAACCCCAGTCAGGTAATAACTGTGCTAGAGGCAGAAGTCTGGTATGTTATGCTGGTAAATCAGGAATGTCTCCATCCCAGCCAACGGTGTTAGACTGTTGGGAGATGAGACAAGTGCGGAACTACATCCTGTGGCCAGCTGAAGCAGAGAGGAACCTCAATATGAAGATAAAACAGTATTTAGAAGATTAGCACCATTTTTTCTCTCCAGGGACTTCAGCCTGTCCTACAGTGCTTGCAAAGGGCATGTAAGATCTTCTTTCCCCTTCCTTCTACACAAATCTTCCCATGGCAAGTCCCAAAATACATGATACTCTATACTCTGCTGAGCCCTTCTGCTGTAAAAGATGACTTCCATAGAATTTCTCTAATGCTCCTCTGGAGTGTCTTTATAGCTGCTGCTATTTTTCAACAGGCTGCTTTAGCTTTCTTTTAAAAATCCTATCAAATGGTAATGACACCAAATTCTCTGTTCCTCTCCTACTGCTCCCAAAAAGCCTTTTCGAGTTCTAGTTTAGAGAGATCACATGTGGGCCTTGGAATGGAAAAGGGTTGGCAGTAGGCAATCAACTTTTTCTCTTGACATAGAGAATCACCCTCTGCGAGGGCTATAACTTATTGACATGTCTTTCACTAACAGGTCTTATGGCACAGAGTTAGATCCAGCCCTTCCCACACAGCCATTCCCACCCATTGCACTTATTAACCAGAAAGCCTTCTAAATGTTATCTAGTAGCAAGAATTAAGCAGTTGTGTTTTGCAGATGATATTCCTTAGCTTGCTCTTTCATTTCCTCTCATTCAACATTATCACATTATGTTCCCTCTTCTTATGTGCTTTTCCTCTTCAGAAAGCTCTTTAAACAGCTGCAAAGGGGGAGGGACCATTATGCTCACGAAACTCCACTTTGCAGCATGCTTCTGCCAGGTCCTACTGTCTGTCTGTTTCCAGGCATTTAATACCTCCAAGATTCAGGTTTGCTTTTACATCTCTTCCTTGTGCATCCCTGACAACAGAGCCTATTGCCAGCTGTCTTAACTGAAGAACAGTAATCCACCTCTTCTTGTTATTGCCATGAGGAATACGTACACCCTTTTTCTCTTTGTAGTGGGCTCCTTTTATTTTAACGGTAAGTGATCTTTTCTTTCAGATACAGTTTGCAGAACAGCGACAGCTTTTGGGGCTAGGAGGTAGGACTGTGATATAAGCTCTCAGACAATTTGTAACTATCACCTCAATAGGTTGCAGACTTTAAGAGGATGCATGAAATTGATTATTTTAGTGTTGTTTCTGGCTCATTCGGTATCAGCAAATCCACTACGATGGATATGGACAGACAGTAAGTTGGACATAAAATGACAGAACAGTAGGAGATGACAATGATAATCACTAAATAATATCCCTTTAGATGCTCCCAGGATCATGTCTGATGGGAAAAGCAGGTATTGCGCGGAGAGTGAAAAAATAAAAAATGGACCATGACATGAACCATAAATAAGACAGATTTCATCCCTCTACAATTATTGGCTCAAGTTCATATATTTTGCAAAGTTCATACTTCCTAATTGTTTGATTAATATGTAAATGGTTTAAATTAAGTTGAAATATGTAAATATATGCTAAAAAAAAGCAAATATACATTAAGAACATTTTCTTCAGTCCACCAGGATTTCTTGCACATGTTTTAGCCAACACGCACAGCCCGACAGCAGCATGAAATAGTGCATTTACCGTGGGAGCTTCTTCACACGGAGAGACTCCACTGAAGTGTTCAGAGTGAAACTGGCTGAAATTGAACTGAGACAAAAATCACATCTTTCCCATAATTACCTATTCATCCCACAGTTGTTTTGTTTCTTCAGTCACTGAAAGGCAACTTCAGAAAACATCTGCTTTGTAACAAGTGAAGAGTGAGGGCCTACTTTAGATTCTTAGATTGCACACTTTTAAACCCATTAGTATTTCCTTTTTGTTTGCATTAATTGCAGTGTAGATATTAAAACAGTCTTTAAAATACAGTAAATTCACCACTATTTCCATTGGAACAATACGCATTCCAAATTAGCATGCGTTGTTATATAAATCTTTTTACCCAAGAGTACGCTGAGAAGTAACAATAACACGAAGTAATTTCAAAGATAATGAGATTGTCTTATTGCTGCTTCTTGCTTGCTCTTTACTAATTATAGATGAGAATTTGGTATATATATTATCCACATGAGTTATTTGTGAGAGAGGAAAGAACAAAAATGACAACATATGCTACAATATATATTATTTCTAAACAAATGCTATTTCAACATTTATTAAAATAACTGAAGTCAGGGAAAGGGAGGAAACATGCCTTATGTTAAATTTTGCAATTTAGACAGTGATAATAGTGCACTTGCCTGTATTTGTCAACATTGCTCCTTATTCTGTTCTGTGGAAATCACTCCAACATATTTGTCATTACACTGAAAATAAACAACGTAACACAGGATGACTAGTTACTTCATTCTATATATTTAAATTAGACTATGTAAAAGGGAAAGTTTGCACAGGGGAGTGAATGAAGCCCGTGGTTTTGTTTCTTCTGCTGTGAAACTGGAAGCATCCTGATGCGATTTTTTTTTAATGGTCATACTCCTGCAGAGAAAACAAACTTACTGCAGAATGTGTACTGCAAGTTATGTGGCAATTTGCTCTTCTTGTCATGGAGCAGATGTGTAGCATGTTCAGTGAAGCTAAAACAATTTCCATAGCTCAGGATCCACCCCAATGCGTTTTCTCTATTACAGCTTTCAGTACACAAAAATACTCCACCCCCGAATTAGGACTGCTTCATCATTCTTGTTAAAATCATTTGTCTAAAAGTGTCAGTCTACCCTCTGCAACATTTCTGGTGGTTACTGCTATTTGGAAAAAAACAATTTGCGAGGGAAACAGTGCACTTCCATTTCTTCCAACTCTGAGAGGAAAAAGAGGAGTTTCAAATACATGGCTACTGACATAATGAAAAGCACATAAAGATGAACTTGAATGCCTGGTAATTTTGTTCTCATTAGGTGCCATCTGGTTAATATGTAGATTGGTAATGGAAAATAGATTATAAAAATTATACAAGAATCACTCTTTTTCACTAGTTATTTACAGAGATTGGATTTAGCAACCTTTAAGGCAGTGCACTGCTGACATCTAGTGGTATTTGATACAGGCATCTTAGTGAGATGAGAGTAGCCCCTTCGATCTTTATTTCTGATGATTAAGTTATTTAAAGGTTGGGATGGGATGGCAATTTTATAAAGAATTATTCATTACAGAACCCCTTCCCTAATAACAGATAATAATTTCTTAAAGGGATTCATTATTTAACAAACCCTTTTTTATAATTAAGTCGTGGCCTGCCATTCATCTGCATAAAGTTTATTGACAGAGTCAGTACTTTGAAATCTGATCTGTTCTCATCAGACATGCAGACCTCACAGTACGTTTTGATTTGCAGACCAGACGACTATGATTGCTAAAACCAGGTTTCAGAGAATAGGATTATTACAAATTCAGCATTAGCTTTCTGCAAATATTCTGCAGTTCCTACTTCTTACTCGCTGTTTAGCAAGTACTGCATATGCTAGAATATTTACAGAAAAAGACGGCAACACAGTGAAAAGATATGTAACAATTCAAGCAAGAATTCACTGTCTTTGCTAGCAGCATTCAGTGACCACTGTACGAAAAACAAAATGACAATTTATTTATATTTGAATTATAGCCATCTGTTTACCTCACTTACATATGCAACAGTGGAAACGTTTGTTAAAAAAAAAAAAAAAAAAAACAGACACAACAACACAATAAAATAACCAAGATTCTCTCTTTAGCTACCACAAGGCTTCTCACCTATCCTTATAAACACAGAAGAATTCATTACTAGAGTGCAGCCCCATTTTCTTCATAGTATAAAATTTAGCTCTATCTTGATTGCAATACACAAGAAAAAACAGAATCTGGATCTTAGTGAGGATCAGCATAGCTCTAGACTGATAAGCCTTTGATTAGGCAGGCTTACATTGAGAATAAATGTAATATTAAAATATCACATGGTACTAGGGCTTTAATGACATGCGGGGAGGTACAAAGCAAGTGTGACGCAAAAAACAAACCGACCTGACAAACACAGATGTATTCACCCAAATTAGTTTTCCCACGTGGCTTGGGAAGTATTTGAGAAGCCTATTCTGAAGAACAACGTTATGGTTAAGTATATGTGACAAAATTTGTTCTACCAATGCCATAGCATACGCTGGTCTTAAAAGAATTAAAACAAGCCTGGTGTTTATCTCAACCTTTCCCCAGAGCTTGAGCAAAAGCTGTTCTTAGATGTGAAAAATCTGTTTGACGATGTTTCCTTTTATGTCTCTCCACTTTCTTACTGGATCAGAAACAAGAAGTTCTTATAGTATTTTTTTAATCTCAGTGGAATTCAGAAGTACCAAGTTTCAAGACAGACTTGTTCCCCCTAGCAACTTACAGCCCAGTTCACATGGAAACTCGGCACCTTCTAGAAATGCACACAAACTTTGGCTGCTTATGTGATCCTGGCCTTTTGATGTCTGCCTTTCTCTGGATCTCACGGATATGCTACAACACAAAAAAACTGAACAAATTAATTAATGTACCACAAATTTAAAGTACTTGCATGGCCGGTGGTTTTTACTGTGTGGAACTGTTCTGGGGAATAATGAAGCAAGTGTGCTGTAGGGACACTATCCTCATTTCTGCAATATCTAGGGGTGATTTGGGTGCCCTTTCCTATGGAAGATTTGTTCTATCAGATTATAATCTATTTTCATTAACACCTGTGTCCATCACTGTCAGCTGTATAACACAACACAGAATTACTCGACATACAGCAGAATCTCTCTGAGTCAATTCTGTTGGCAGGATGGCACCAGGACATTAGTCATCAGTATTATTATGTAGCCAATAGCAGATTGAAAAGTCCACTAGAATGGCTTTAAAAAGCACATGCAAGAACATGGGAACGGATCCAGTTACCTCTGGGGTTGTGCCATAAGCTGTTGTGCTCCATGGAGAATGTTCAGGCTTCTTTGATAGTATCCTGCAGATACTATATTTCACAGTCACTGAACTCCAGCTTTGGCCATCTAAGATTTACAGTATTTGTGCTAGTCCATAAATCAGGTTTCATTTCCACATAAAATAAGGCTTACATACTGCCTCAGGTTTTCAAATAAAACCGTTTTGAAACAGAAGCATCACTAGCTACCAAAGAACTCCCAATCATTAAAAAACCCTTATGACTCCTGCAGCTCATCCCCTGGTTTTCCCTACACAGATGAGAGTCTTCCAATCTGTGCGTATGCCTGCAACTCTCTCTCCTACGACACTAAAGAGAGAAGTCACAGCCAGACTCCCTGCGTTTGGATTGTTGAAACATTCTTCTTCTGTTATTAAGAGGGTGGCTTGCTCCCAGTTTCTATTTCTGAATGTACTCCCAAAAGTATCTATCAATTTGAGTGTCACATTTTACTGTGAAAAAAACCCAAAGAGTTCTGATTTATCTGCTTTGGTCTATGCTCTGTGACAGACAGTCAACTTCAGCAGAACAGATATTGGTGCAAGCACCAGATACTTCTGTTCACACAGGCCTACAGTCTTTAGAAAAATCAAAAGCCCTCATTATTTCATGAAGACAATCTGATGCACAGAAATTCTGTGATCCCTACATCATGTCACTTGGTCTCCCTTCTATAATCCTGTTATGTGATGTTTTACAGGAAGCATCGCAGCAGATGCTGAAGAAAAGCTAATGAACCACCTACTGAGTCCCGACAGGTACAATAAGTTAATTCGACCAGCTGTCAACTCATCCCAGTTGGTATCTATAGAACTGCAGGTTTCCCTGGCACAGCTCATCAGCGTGGTAAGTTCAAATTAGGTTATGCCTTTTCATTCATTACTATCTGCACAGCACTCTAAGAAGAAGTCCTATTGGTATTACTACGTCTCTGTTATTTTCTAGTTTACATGACAACGCTTAGTAGGCAGGGCCCATACATGTGATTTACTGGTTTTATACTTCAGAATGCAGCTGCAACAGGGAGATCAGTCTATGCCTAAGCAATAAAGGACAGCAGCCAGATCTTCATTCAATAAAATTCCATTGATCAAAAAATCAAAATCATTCCACTGATTTCAGTACAGCTCCAGTAAGTTATACCAGGTCAGGATCTACCCTGGACTGTGTACACAATGCTAAACCATCTTCTGCTGCCTGCATCAAAGAAATGTGGCTGAATGGCCTGAAAACAAGCTACGAAGCCAGCTCAAAATCTCATGGCATATCAGGCATATCAGCAAAGAATAGTCAAATGTTGTAAAGAAAAAGACATGTTAGCTCCGGATGGAATAGCTTAACATGGTTAAAACAATCCTCATGTAAGCAACTCCTCATATTCAATAAAAATTACTTCAATGGGTCTGAAAGACATTTTCACTCACAAGGTTAGTGTGTGTTTAACAGTTCTTCCAAGGTACAAATACACACCTCAATGCCAAGAGAGGTTTAGTGTTGACTGCAGTGGGAACAAGATCCAGCACATAAGTGGGAATAATTTCCTGAATCAGAGCTTTCAACTCTGCTGCTCTCTCCCTGGATGAAAAAGAGGATACAGATGACTGCTTCCCTGCCAGAATTTGTGTATGGGCCAGTGACTGGACGGCTGCAAACTTTAAGAGACTTATATAGTTTATATTCTGAAATTCAAAAGGAAAAGAGAGAGACACTGATGGAACATAAGGGAAATTGTACAAACAGATGAGCTTTCATACACATGTGCAGGCTGATTTATACAGGATATACTGTCATGTATACCAGATCACTCTGGGACAAGTGCTCCCTCTCTCCTGTAGAATTCCACCTGGACAGAGACATGCGTTCTCACGCAGTGCACTGCCATCGCTAGCACAGTGTCCTCCCAGACTGCAAATTCTGGGCATAAAAACCAAGGTATCTTGCCCCCACAGGCCCCAGCGATCAACAAGCTAAACAGAATAGATGAATGGACAAGCATCAAGAATGGCACAGCTCAGTCCCCAGCCCTCTATATCCTCACTCTTCCAGCAGAAAGCAAAATTGGGCATCTTATAGGCTCTGACAATCTAACAAGCATCTTCAGTATTGGAGAATTAACTTGTTTTCCTGCAAAAATACTCCTGACTCTTTGACCTCGTACCTTGTCCCTTCAGTAGAGTCCCAGCCACACAGATCTGCTGCAGACAGATTTCTCTTCTGGACTGCTCCAGAGAGACAGCAGTTCCACGAAGCAGAGACTGCCAGCTGAGAGCTTATATGGCAAACCTTACATAAACCTCACACAAGTTAATCTAGGCCTTCCTGGTGGTCAAATGTGCCTTCTGTTTCAAATCAAATCCACAGGGCACGGGGCGGGGGGAAACCAGCTCAGCAGGGTGGTGGTAATTGTTCCCAAATAGCCACACTCACTTCAGTCACAACTGTCCTTGTTAAAAGCCACTTGGAGTTCTATACTTGTGGGGTTACTATTTATTTGTGTGTGCACAAGACTGGCCATCTTACCAGCAGAGAAGTGCCTGTCTTGAAATACACTAGATGAAATCATACTGCGCAGTTGGAAATATCCTCGAAAGCCCACTGAATAAATCTTATTACTGCAATAAAGTGAACCATTTTAGAGGACAGCTTTTCCTCTCTCTTTTTCCCTGCAGAATGAACGGGAGCAGATCATGACTACAAACGTCTGGTTGAACCAGGTAACGTAAGCCACAGAGGCATGCTCTTGCAAACCCCAAATGTGACTGCTTTCGCCCCATTACAGTGATTGTTTTGTTTGTGCTGGTCTGGATACTCCCATCACTACTGTACAATTCTTCTCTTAGGAGTGGATTGATTATCGTTTGGCTTGGAAGCCCTCTGACTACGAAGGAATAAATAAGCTGAGAATACCTGCAAAACACATCTGGTTGCCAGACATTGTGCTTTACAATAAGTAAGTAAAACTTCTGTAGTTTATGCAGACAGTGAACAAAATTTTAACTATGTATCAAGAAACAAGCATCAGAACCAATGAAGTAGGTCAGACAAAATTCTAAAACTGAATTTTGTAACTTTTAGCCAGTATCAAGTGTATCTGACTGGGGTATGGCCTCAAAGATAATTTTAGTAAAATCAGGGCTCTGGTTAAAGAAATTCTGGCAGACCTGGAGCATATCTGCAGCGTGAGCTGTTACAACACCAGAGGATCCGTGACAAGGCTCACAACCGAGACACAGATCTGTATCAAACTAGACTATATGGAAAGCATGAATTTTAAGTAGAAGTGCAGCCGTACACTGGTCATGTTTGCAAGAAGACAAGACATCTGGAATTCTATCGGACATCTCAGGTTCTGAGCCACATTTTTGTCTCCTACTTCTTCTCCCCCCACCCCTTCCACCACAGACTCCAGGACATAAATCTGTTACAAAGTTCACAAGTACCAGAACTCCATGAGTTAATATTCATTTACAAAAACAAATTCTGTTCTATTTTCATAAAGCATTAAAAAAATCAATTATAAGAATAAATAATAAATAATAAATAATAAATAATAAATAATAAATAATAAATAATAAATAATAAATAATAAATCTGTCAACATTTGGCCCTGTTGCTTTACAGTACTGAGAAAAATAAAAGCTTGGCGCTAGACCATACTTCAGTTCTTTCAAACAAAGAGCTAACTGCCAGTTTTGTTTTGTTGGGGTTTTTTTTGTTTTTAAGTCTCTAGCAAAGCCTTGAAGTAGATGATATCAAGTCTTCGGGGAAAAAAAAAAAATCAAAACTTATAATATCCTTTCATAATACTTTGAAAACCAATGAATTCATGAACATATAACAGTTTATGAACATATACAGATGGGAAACCTAGGAAGTTTATATATAACTAAGTTAAGTCCCTGGAATCCTACTACTGGAAATCAGATTTGAGAAAGACTAAAAGCTATTGTATTAATCACAAAATAATTCAGCCCGTGGATTAGGATGTACTCTGCCTGGTCAAATCTTGTTCTGGTAAAATGTGCCCCCGCCCTCTGCTTCTTTCTTCCTTATTCCCCAAACGATACCATTTAATGGATTGTAAGAATGGAAAGAAACAGTTTTACAAGGCTTCTTAAATGTACAGGAACAAGCTTTTAGCCTCACCATATTGGAGTCTTACATTAGTACAAAGCTTCAAATTAAAATTTTAGATAAAGGACAAGCCCCTGTAAATTTCTGCTGTTGAAGCAGTGTTCATAGGCATCAGCCAGTTCAAGAAGGTGCTAAGGAAAACACAAAGAGCATCCCCATGCCCCACAGCTCTGTCCCTATGTAGGCTGTGCACAGGACCGCAGAGGGCACTGAGACAGCACCAGCAGCCCAGCCTCTGTCCCACCGCTGAGCCAGGGGCAGCCAGCAGAAGAACCTACATAGTCTCAGCCCAGGAGTCTACCCAGTACATTGTACAGTATAATGGTAAATCTAACTCAGGGAGATACAGGCGTGAGAAATAAGATACAATTTCTTTACTAATAGGAATTTTATTGGCAATGAACTAATGGGCCTTGTATGCTGTAGCCACTCGCTTCTGCATCTGCTTGTTTTGCTGCCTACATGAATTAGCTTCCAGGGTCTCAGCTCAGTGGCAAGCACCAGGCTTTGCAACACCAGGCCCTTCCAGAGCCAAATGTAACTGATCTGGACAACAGCTACACGTGTGCCAAGCCTTGGATACTTGTAGCACTTCTCTGCTTAGGAAAAGAATCAACCTTAGCACTGAAGTACCTCTATTTTCCATGATGTCTTGTCAACAAGCAAGTGATTCATTAGACTTTTTGTTAACTTTTAAGGGGCACATTTCCACTGAAATAGAAGGGTGCTACTTAACTATAGTCAGTTGAACTTTATTCATTTACACTTGCAGTGAGTTTGGTCTTATATTTTTGCAGGTAACATACTGTCTTTAGGTTACGTGCATTTCTTTACATGGATATTTGTTTATCAAAAGGAAGGCATGTGGGATGTATCTAGTCCAGACTCTTCTCTGCAGTCACAGTTTTTAATAAAAGCAATTGATTGACATAGGAACAAACCTTTGAGTTTCCTCATCTCTCAAGAAAGACAGTCACTAATAGTTGTTCCTTCCTACTGTTACATTTTCCTTGGTAGCCCGGTTGGCTGAGTTTGAAAGGTATTGCATAGCACACTTGAGAAGATGCAGTGAATACACTCAGAAACACTAAATTTCAATAATATTTACCAGCAATTGACCACTTCACAGTTCTACCTCAGGATACTTCCTAGGTTGAACAGCCCTAAGTTGTTTGCCCAGAAACATTGGACAGGAGTAGATACTGACTACTGACTGATACTGATCTTCTCCCTGAATTAAAGGGCCCATCAAAACATACAAGACTCTCCCAGTGGAAGCTCGGCAGTTGGAGGAGATACAAAGCCAAGATTATTTGTGGGCCTTAAGAACACTATGGCTTGTCTGCCCTGGTTTTGTAATAAGTAAACATTAACCGGAGTGACACAATAAATTATAAACCATATAATTACATTTCTTCTGCCTACAATCTCCCTGCATTTCTAACTAACACTGCTCATCCTTATTTCCTCACCCAAGTCATTTAGGAGTGCTGCTGCGTGCTCTTAGCAATGGCTGTGTTCCAGATCAAAAAGTTACCTCCATTTTCATGCTGGATGATCTTGTTTTTACTCAGCCTTCGGAGATGTAGTAAGCCTTAATTACTTTAACAAACATTTACAAAATACTTTGAGTTCTTTGGATGAAATAGAGATGCATATTTATTATTTAATAATGATTGTATAAAATAATTTTTGTAAGTATTGGACCAAATATCAATTCTCTGACTGGAAGAAATGCGTACATTAATCTCCCTATCAAGTTATAGCTCCCTACAACATAGATTTAAAAATCAAAATATTACTAAACTTTGATGCTAGAAACAACTGAGGCCCACAAGACCAAGAATGTCAGAGTGCTTCTGTTTCGAGCTATGTTTTTCCTCTTAATGTTTTATTATCTTCTCTCCTTTTTCTTTCCTCTTGTTTCATTAGTGCGGATGGCACATATGAAGTTTCACTATACACAAATGCAATTGTAAAGAATAATGGAAGCATTTGCTGGTTGCCACCAGCCATTTACAAGAGTGCCTGCAAGATTGAAGTTAAGCATTTCCCATTTGATCAACAAAACTGCACATTAAAGTTCAGGTCTTGGACATACGATCATACAGAAATTGATATGGTGCTTAAAACTTCCATGGCAAGCATGGACGACTTTACGCCAAGTGGAGAGTGGGACATCGTAGCCCTCCCAGGAAGAAGGACTGTAAATCCTTTGGACCCCAGTTATGTCGATGTGACATATGACTTCATTATTAAAAGGAAACCTCTCTTTTATACCATCAATCTTATAATTCCCTGTGTGCTAATTACGTCCTTAGCCATCCTGGTGTTCTACTTGCCTTCAGACTGCGGTGAAAAAATGACCTTATGCATATCCGTGTTGCTTGCCTTGACTGTGTTCTTGCTGCTGATCTCCAAAATTGTCCCTCCAACATCTCTAGATGTTCCACTGATTGGGAAGTATCTCATGTTTACAATGGTACTAGTGACCTTCTCCATAGTGACCAGTGTCTGTGTACTCAATGTCCACCATAGATCTCCAAGTACTCACACTATGCCCCCTTGGGTAAAGCTGGTTTTCCTTGAAAGACTCCCAGCCTATCTGTTCATGAAGCGTCCAGAACATAATTCTCCACGGCAAAAGCTGTGCAACTGCAAAAAGACAAAAGCAGAAAATCCTTGTATGGACCCAGCTGACTTCTACAAGAACTCTACCTATTTTTTGAATACAGCCTCTGCCAAAAAATATGATATGAAAATCACTGAGACTCTTGACAATGTCAGCAGCCATCGAGATTTTAGGTTAAGAACAGGCATGAAATTTTCTCCTGAAGTCCAAGAAGCAATTGATGGAGTCAGTTTTATAGCAGAGCACATGAAAAGCGATGACAACGACCAGAGTGTAAGTAAAAATGAGAAATCATCCCGGTCTTTCCAAACTTCATCTCCTGCCCTCCTCTGTAACACACTGTTCTTCAGAAAGCATATTTGAACTCCCTAGCTATTCTAAAGTTTTTAGAGAGATTCTAGCTATAGCTTATAAGAGGAAATAATTTTTGCCATTTAAAGAACTTAATGAACAGCAATTTGGTAAACGCCGATACTCTCCTGGAAAGTAACATGGCTATTTCTACAAAGAGAGAATGCTGATTGCCCAGTAAGTCATGATACACCCTTGAAAAAGCTGCGTTGTCACATTCAAGTAGTGTTTGGCAGGTGAAAAAAATAATATTCTGTTCCAGGTCAGAAAAAGAGTATTTTTCCCCATTGTATTCAATAAGACTATGACTTAACCCATGGCCAGGCCATGTTAACCAGAAACAACCTACCTGCAGCTCAAGCATTTATTTACCTAACTGGGCATAGAAGGAAGATTTAGTAAAATTGGTAAAATGCTTTTGCAAACACCCACTCCAGGATAAGATATCTGTCCATATATGGCAAACACGAGGGGTAGGATCAAAATCCTAATGCCAGCAGAGCTGACACTTCTTTCATTTGAGTTAAATCAGACTCGTTTTTGGCTATTAGAAGTACTTTATCCAGGATGCGTTTAAGCAGTGCTGCTGCTGCCCTATTCACTTGCCCTACTTATGTGCTACTAGCTAGCACACTAAAGCTGATATAAATACACTGTGAATAATGCTTGGAAAAACTCAGATGGTTCAGAGTTTTGTTTAGACACGCACCCATAGTTAGGAAAAATCATCCTCATGCCTACCAGCGTCCTCTCTCTCACCCAGATCCCAGTCAGACTCTAGGTTCTCTATTCCTGTTGTGCTCTCCCTCCCTCAGCCAAGCAAATTAAATAAAGTCTGGTTCCTGATCTTGCATAAGTCCCTTGAGGAGCATGCTGCTGAGTATTTCATGTTTTCCATTAGCTGAAATTACTGTCAATATAAATAAAGAATATCAGCTATTAACATTAGACATGAGCTTGTAAACATTGAAACTGACTGAACAGAAGCAGACTTCATAGAGCAGAAAAGAAGTTTTCTAGTGGCTCAGAAATTCTTGCAAGAATGTGTTGCATACTAAAGGATCTACAAAGCCTCCACTTGATATTAAGAACATTTTTCGAGGGTATTTTATACAATAAAAATTAATTGAATACTTTTCACACAAGGTCCTCTGATATTACATATCACTTTTATACATTTATAATTTTAATCTCTGCTTTCTTCCTTCATTATCACAGTCTGATAACAACTGTTCATGTACATTTACTATAGTCTGATTTCAGAAGCACACAATTCCCATTAGCAGCAGTGGAAATTAAAAGTGTGCACTGAAGGAAAAATATGTAATGTTCTAATAGAAGACATGAGATAATTGACAAGGACGGTAAAGTCATTGAGGTGAGGATGTCCCATGTGTAACTAGAATCAATGAGAGAGGAAAAAGTAATCATTCCTGAGATGTAAATGAAGATTGATATATTTCCCTTTCACAATAATAGCCTGATAGTCACTTCAGTTTGAGAACAGAATCTAAGGCCATGACTTTCACAGACAACATATGCAAGGCAAAAGGGGATTTTAATAAAAGCAACAGTGTTAATATGCATTAAAACCCTTGATTAAGATGACTGCTGATAAGAAAAGAACTCTGAAGCTAACCTTGTTTAACAGCAGTAAACACCATCTATTTTTGTCCACTGAGATTAATAGCATCTGCAAACTAAAATTAAAAAAAAAAATTCCTTAACTGGATTATACTGTGGGTCCTTCCGGACTGGCTTCCACCAAGCAGCCACGCTCAGTACCTGATGCATACAAGACAGCTAAGAAATATTTACAGTATTTTTCTCCACTGCCTAGAATGGTTGTAGAAGAAAAATCCCTTCCTAAGCCTAAAGTCAGTTTATTCTCTGAACCTTGAGATTTGTTTCCTTTTATTTTTTGTAAACAAAACCTCAGCATTAGCAAGAGGAAGAGCAAAAGAATATGACAAATTGCTAATATCTTTAATTGGCTTTTTCTTCTAGGTCATTGAAGATTGGAAGTATGTTGCCATGGTAGTGGACAGACTGTTTCTCTGGATATTCGTCCTTGTTTGTGTCCTGGGGACTGTTGGATTATTTCTGCAGCCACTTTTTCAAAACCACACTGCTGCCATGAACCCTTAGTTGTCATTTAAAATTGTCAATATTTACATAGATGTTGGGTCTCATTCTGCTCTCAGTTCCTCTCTGTTAAATCCACAGAGATGCCAACTGAGTTGCTCTTACATCAGATTTAGAGTACGGGAATGGAATGTAGAACTTGACTTGTTGTGATAGGGAAAAAACCCCAAACAAACAGAAAACTATTATTTTTTCCAATGAGTTCAGTACTTCTGATGATATCTGCGTCCTTTTTTCAATTATTTGAACTCTGAACATTACAGAGAAAGGAGTTTACTGTACAATATGCCATCCTGGCTCACAAGGATTATTATTTAAAAAGTATTTTACATACATTACCTCAGGAAGGACATTTTTTTTCCTTAGAATACTGCAATTTCCCTATTACAAAGAAGGTATTGCTATGACATTTATTTCTTTCAAATGCATCAAAACTATTTGTGTCTGATTTATAAAGAACTTTACAGGTGGAATCACTGTTTAGCTATTTGAGTATGATATTTAAAACTGAACTGAGAAAGAGAGACATACTTCTGAGGTAACCACTAATAGGATTCTTACCTTGCCACCTCTGATAGCTGATTGATCAACAGAGGCCAAATTAATACAAGATAAACAAACATTTATATACTCTGTTCAATGATGAAATATAAATAAAATGTAAAATTTTCCTTTATATAGATTCAGTCCTGAAATGTTCCTTCAACTTTAACAGCTCATGTAACTGGGATTCGTATACACTTTCATGAATCTAAGGGTAAGAGCACCTAGAGAAGACAACTGTGAAAGGCAGCTAGAATGAGGAGAAGATACCTGAGAACAAACAGACCTGCATGTTCTGCTGCAGAGGTTTTAATGTGGATTTAAGTATAATCCTCAACAAATTAGCTAGGAAAGCACATAATGCATGTACGGTCTCTGGCAAAGGACAGATCAAGGCCCTAGACTCCCGTCATAGGACAATCCCATCACACTTTGTTCCAGGTAGCTCGTAACCTGCAAAAAGAGAAGAGGGCTCCTGCCATTTTTCAAGCTAAACCAATCTCAGCTTTTCCTTGGGGTGTTGTCAGAACACATAACAATTTTACCACCATTGGTAGATACAACTAATGACTGGTGACCAAACTTAAAACCCACTGCTACTTGTGAAGGGGGTTTGAGGCTTACCTGTCCCAGGGGAGGATTAGCTGACACCTAAACCTGTGTTCTTCAACAAGCCACAGATGAAGACAGCTCCGGCTCTATTTTCCCTCATCAAAACTGAGCTACATCTCTACCAAGATCACCATTCCCAGGCAGCTACAGATAACTACATACATTTAGAGATGCCAAAACTGCTAGACCAACTCCTTTCCAACTGTTCAGAGCAGCTCTGGGACTTTTGCTGATTCCTGTGTTCACTCCCTCCCTGCCCATGCACTGAACTCCCCAGCACTGCTGCCACACACAGCCCCCACCCCACACACCCACCCCCCGAGCACCAGAAGGGCTCTCCCCGGGCCTGAGCACTGCAGCATGGCCTGGTGCGAGGCAGCCTAGGAAAGATACAATGAAAAAGTATCAGAAGTGGGGTGGGTGAGGCTGTGTGAGCAGCAGCAGCACCTTCCTTAGGTGGTATGCTAGAAGAAGGAATGGTTGTAACACTGACATCCTCCCTTCCATTTCCATTCCCCTTCCTCTATGCGCTGTAGCTGTGTCCATCGCTGAAGACAGGGCAGGAAGGTGAAGGTTGACTTTAGGACAGCCCTATTAATGCAGGTGTGCCCTGTGACCATAGAAGCTGCCACGTCCTCCTCTCGCAGAGGGTGGCAATGCTCTGGTCATCTCCCCAAACATTAACTGTTCTGGACATTTCCCAGGGTGACTGGTGGGTGGTGTAAAGTTTAAATGGGTCAAACCTGCTTTCCCCGCCTCAAATGTCATCTTCTCCTTCTCAAACCTAAAGAGCAGAGCTATTTCTCTGCAGGCAACTGAAACAACAGCTGTGAGATGAGATGGGGCACAGGCAGCCCCCCGGGAGCAGGGGGGTGCCTTCGCCCTTGCAGGGAGATGCTCCTCTGTGTTAGGTTACATGCCAGGAGCTGCCGTGGCACAGAACATCACAAGCACACGTGCAAACACCGCCCCAGCTGCTAAGCAGCTTTTTCTGCTTACAGAGAAGCCAGAGGGAAGCCAGAGCAGCTGCCAGCACTGCGCAGACAGTGTAAAGGTGAAGCCCCTTTAAATCCCACAACAACCCTGAAGAGCGAATCTGAAAGAGGCAGCACAGACCTCAGCACAGACTTAAACGCTCTTGTGAGCTACTATACACCTCCGCAGGGCAGAAGGGAGAGGGACTCACCCAGCCAGGTAACCAAGGGTGCAGCAAGTCAGCTGCAGACCCTGCAGTCCACCCGACTGACGCTGGACCTGTGCAGAGCAGAGACCCCTCTTTCTGCTCTTTTCACCCAGCACCAACAGACTTTTGGCTCTGTCCCGCTTTCACCGTCCTACCAATCATTACTCCTGGTCCCTTCTTCTTATCCTACCCCTCACTGCCTGAATGCAACTGAAATGAGGCCTCCAGTATTCCCACCTCATAGTTGGCCTTATCTTTATGAGCAGTAATGACTGATAACGCTTGGCTCCCTAACTGCAGCCTTCAGCTGAATTATCCCCAGCATAGACAAAAGTTTTAGAAAGGATTTGGCAGCTCAGCTAGCAGCTAACACAGAGCACAGGCAGATGGAGGCCTCAGACTTGACAAACCCAGAAAAAAGCTTGCAGAAAGCACATCCCTGGCCCCAGGGAGATCCCTGCAGAACTAGAGCTCCGCATCCAGGAAATGGTGGGCTCTGGTGCTTTCCATACACTGTGGCCACTTTATTCCTTTTTTAATCACAAGTGAAGCAATATGCACTTCCCTAGTTATGTTCTTGGAAACCACCACTGTATTTTTTTAAAGTTTCCAGAAATAATTCAATCCATAGCAAACTTCAGAATGGAAAATTTCACCCAAATTCCTAAAATTTTGAAAAATCTGACCTCCTGAAACGGTGGTTTCAAAATGGGAAATGCTATTTTTGCCTAACCCTCAGCAGCTCCACCTACATAATACATAGAACTGTTTCCAGTTTAACTTGTCAAAAAATTGTAGGGGTTTCCGCTTTGATTTTTTGGCAAATTTTCAAAAATAAAAGATTTCTGGAGAAAAGGAAACATTAAAAATGTCATCCTGCAGGCTAATATGAATATGACAAGATCCCAGTTCATCAAACAAAATAAGCTTCAACATTTCTACTTTTCAGGGTTTTTAAAGTAATTTTTTTCATTAAAGAGAAGAAAAGTGGTCATTCAAAATGTATTTTTCACTAAAACTGTTTTTCAATGGCAGTGTGAAACCAGCCTTTGCTTCCCTACTAGTAAGGAAAAGCCCATGTTGGCTCCATCCCTGTTCCCTACCATTACAAAACTCTCTAACCCTGACCAATCCTGTCTTCCATCAGAACACGTAGAAGTGCACCATCACACACATGTACCATCTGCCTCCAGGTGAGTTTATTTGGGGCTGTTTCTGCACCTCTGCAAGCACAGCAAACTAGAAAGACCAGCAGTGTTGGCTTTTTATAGAGGGAGCATCAATACCCCAGACAAAGGTGGGAAAATATTCTTTTCCTCATCACCTGAGTTGATTAAGATTTGATCTTAACAAATCTTAACAAAGCAAAACACCTCTAAAAGTGGCATGTTTATTAGAAAGCAAAGGCTACGTAGTTTGTTACTGCAGATCTTGGGCAGATCAGCTTCCCCCTACCCGTACAAATTCTTCTTCTATGTAGTTCTGCAATGCAGTCATGGTGACGTGTTCTTATCACATCACTCTCCCTAGCCATAAAAATAATCCTACCACAAACCTGAGCTGATTTCACCAGGAGCTCCAGAATGTGATGTTGGAAACAAAGTATCTGTGCACACAAATGCCACTGAAAATCTCAGTAATGAGGCAAATTAAGCTAAAATACCTGTACCTCTTGATGCAATGGCTCTTTGCTGCCTCTGCAGATCAGATGTTTCCAAATCATTCAGGCTTAAGCACTGACTTTTGGGGAACATGGGTTACAATCTGATCTTTGAAGTTTTAGCTCATTTCTAGTTGGGAGTAAAAAGAAACAAACAAAAATCTTAGTTATAATGCTGCTTATGCATGGAAACTAAGAAGGCAGAAAGGGAAAACATCTAGTCTCAATGCCCTGGAAAGGCAAAAAGATTGTATCCACAAAGGGTTAAGCTAAAAGATCAAGCAACTGAGTTCTCTGGAAAAAAGAAATAAAATCAAATGGACAGTAAAGCCTATTTCCTCCAAGCTAATAGAATTACAGAAATTATCATAAGAGCATGTGTCTGGGGACGGAGTGAATGATGCTCTGAGAGACAGAGCAAACAGGATAAACAAGCTCTGTGCCAAGAGCAGCTGAACCCAGCCTGGTGTTCTTTCTCCCACTCTTAACACAGTGCCAAACGAGGTCATCATTTATCCTTCCCTAACAGCAGGGAGTGAAGCACCTATTGGGTGCAGCCTCCTGTCCCACGGGGCTTCCCTCTCGTCATTTCCAAAAACAAGGGTGGAATCCCACATTTTTCTCTCTCCCCCTCCTCCTTCCCCACAGACTGCCCAGATGTGTGCAACAACCACTGCATGCATGAGCCTTGCATCACCTGGTCATTCAAAGGGGCGCAAAAACTGTCATACAAGTTAATAAGAAAGCTGATGGGCATCTGGGGAATGAGCCACTTTGCAAATCATGATTTTATGATTGAACTTCAAACACAACTCCCCATTCTCCCCCATCTCCTTCCACCTGAACAATAAGATTTTGTGGGATCAAGCTGGGATCCTATACTCTTATTCCCCTTTCCAAATTTCACCTTTCTAATCCATGAAAGCAGGAACAGTCCAAAGAGTTATTCTCAAGAGCTTTGGTCAAGTTTGGTCTCCAGCTCAGACCCCTGGCTCTTGCTGGATCCCAGCTGCTATGTATATCACTCTGGGCTTAGACTCTGGCAACAGCTGTACATGCCTTTAATTACTCCTGGGAATAGCACATCCTTTTTATACAGTCAAGCACCTAGCACATGCGCTTGCAAGGTGAGACACAGGCAGGAAAAAAACCTCAACATTAACAGCATAATTGGAAATTCAGGTCCCATGATCTCAGTTCACTGCTAAATCAGGCATCCCTAATGTCAATGTGCATTTCAGCACAATTCAATTATAAGATTTTTATTAATTAAACTTCTCCTAGTAGCTTGGCATGAGATTCTGATAGAGGAGGATCCTGTATAGCAGCTGACTGGAAAAATCTTTAGCACTGTCAGATTACTGCGTTCATTTTATGAACCAGTTTAAGGACTCTTGCCCATTATCCTTGCCAGAAGACTGCTCTTTGCCTACAATAACATCTGTTTTGCCTGCAATTTATTTGCCATTTCCAATGCTCTGACAGCTTGGGTAGCTAGAAAGGGGGCAGCACAGCAAACCTAATGGGAGCTCACTGCGCAGAACTGTGTTCAGGGTCCTGCCGTCTGCTGCTTCCAGGCGTTTCACGCATCGGAGGAGCGGAGCTCACTGTACTTCCCATGCTCACACAGTCCTGGCAGCTAAGCTCATCTTCAACAGCCTCTGTCGACAGGCAGTAATTCATAACACCATGGAGAGCACGCACACTCTCCTTCTAACTGCTGCTGTTTGCTTTCTCTGTCAAGGTGAGTAATCCTTGATTTGTTTATTCTTTGTTGGTGAAGGGGGTTGTTGAAAAGGTGAACAGGAGATGACTTTGGTACAAATTATTTTTAAGAAGTGCTGAAGCTCACTCCAAACTAATGCATAAATGTACAAAATCCTAGTACAGCTCTTTTTGTTACATAGTTTGTTGTTGGTTTCTTTCTTTTTTTTAAATTTCTCCTTGTAAAGTAGTTAAGTAGTCCTGATTCAAGATGCCAAACAGGACACACAAAGCCATTTTAACATTAAGAAGAGAAAGCACCTTACATGAAAAGGTGTGGTTTTACATATTATAGAGAAGACCACAAGAAAGTGACAATATTAAACAGCTTTAAATATGTGCTGCAAACAGTGCACCTTCTCTCTGCAGATATGGAAAGCATGAAAACATTTAAATAAAAAAAAAACATTCATGCACTTCTCTAGATACAGTGGATGCTAGATTTAATTAGAGTGCTGGTGACATGTAAAAAGGCTGGCAATTTGGGATTGACTATAACAGACAGTCATTAAGATCTAGCTTTAAAATTATTTACCTAAAAGATTTGGGAGTATTTATTCCAGGAAATCTTGATCTGAGAGATATGAGATATCAATAAATAATAAGGGTAAGGCTAGCAGTTAAAAAGTGTGAAAGAAATGCGTTCATTTTTTTAGTTAGCAAGTTGGCTTGAATGATTTCACTAATCTGAATATAAAATTGCTCTCCAAGTGAACAGGAGAAGGATGGGGGGGAAGAGGTTTTAGCTGAATACAGTTTCACATGAGGGGGACCCTCTTGTCTTAGGGAGAGGGGAGCTCTTACAAAGATTGGAAAGTGACACCTGCTTTGTGAAACACTACAGATCAGTCACTTGCAGGTACTTCTGTCTCCCATCTCTTTCTCTACGGAAAAACAACCATACCTGGCAAAAAAATAAACATGTCCTTGCAAATACCTGTAGATTCGTATTTGTGTTTCAAAGGAACTGTACAGCATGTTCAACGGACTTCAGTTCTGTGCCTTTGCCAAATTTGCATAGTGTCATCCATAAATGACAAAACAGGCTTTTTTTTGTTTTTCAGTTGGAGTGCTTCAGGATGTGTCATCCAGAGAGAGTTTAAGAGAGAGGCCCCTAAAAATAAAAGGCCATTGGCTTTTCAATAGTGTCCAGCTGTCAGGATGGGTATTGCCTAGCTAGCTCTGAGAGTAAAAAGGCAGTTTGAAATACACCTCATCCCAAAACAGTTGAAAGAGCTTGTTGTTTAAGAATTTCAGTTTGCAGCTTTTCTGTCGGCCGCAAGGCACCATGAGCAGCAGTTATGAGTGGCAAAATGGACAATAGGAATATAATATAAATAAAAATTACTTAGAATAATAAATGGGTAATTACCAATTTCTTTGTATGTGCTAAAAAGTCTTTGAATACGAAATCAATTTTTAACCCTTTTTTTCATATTTTAACAAGGAGGCTGTTATCATCACTATAATTGCGCAATCATGACTCAGGCTAGAAAGCAGAGTTCTCATTTCCTGGGAATACTCCTATTGCAACGCACTCCGACAGCTTACAAGCGGCCTGGTCTGTCGGGTCACACTTTTCCCTTCCTCTGCTCCACACCCCTGCAGCTTCGGCAGGTCTGGGGGACGAGGGCTGCGAGGAGAAAGTGCTTTTGCACCTCCAGTTCTTCAGTAACTCCCTGAAACTATTTTTTTAACCCATTTGCAGAGATGTACGTGAGGAAAACTCTGTCATAGCATTGCCTTTCATTGCTTTTCGTCTCCCAGCCCAAGCGAATGCCAATCATGTCACACTGCTACCCGCTTAGGCGAGGCTTGGCCTTTCCCGACGCACCACACGGATGCTAAGCAGTTAATACATGGCAAGACAGGCACAAAAAGCGGCAATGCCCCCACTCCGGACGGAGTTTCACAATGCCCCCACTCCACTCCCCACACGGGGTGCTGCTGCCTCGGAGGCTGCGCCTGCCCCCGCGGCCGCTCACCCCGCCGTGCCCTCCGCAGGCTGCGGCGGCTCCGAGGCCGAGCACCGGCTCTACGCCGCCCTCTTCGAGAGCTACAACCAGTTCGTCCGTCCCGTCAAGAACGTCTCGGACCCCGTCATCATCCAGTTCGAGGTGTCCATGTCCCAGCTGGTGAAGGTGGTGAGTACCCGCCCCGCCGGGGCGCCCGCGGGCGACGGGCGGGCCGCGCCTCTCCCGACACACCTCTCTTTTCCAGGACGAAGTCAACCAGATCATGGAAACCAACTTGTGGCTGAAGCACGTAAGTAGAGATCACCAGCAGAGCCCAGGCGGCACCAGCTCGCCTCCTCCCCAGCGCGGGAGTGCTCCCACTCCGGGCGGGGGGACCCCAGCCCTCACGGGCCGCGCCAGGGGCGGGAAGAGCCGTCCGCCCGGCGAGCCGTCTGCGGGCTCCCGGGAGCACCGGGCTCGGCAGGCCAGCGCCACGCCTCCCTCGCCCGGGGCAAAGCCGCAGCCTAGGGAGGCACGGCGGGCACAGGCGAGGCCCCCACCGGCGCCCGGGGCTCCTGCACCAGCCGCCCCCCTCAGCGCCGCTCGCCGGCGGGAAGGCCTCCGCGCCGCCCTGCCCGGCGCGCTGCTGCCCCCCGGCGGCGCGCGGCGGCCGCGGAGCGCTGAGGGACCCGCGGGCGGCGGCGGCAGCGGAGCTGCGAGGCGAGGCTGATCCCTCCGCCGCCGGAGCCGAGGGGAGGGGAGCAGCGCTGCCCGGCCCCGCTCTGCCCGGCCCCCCGCGCCGCCTGCCCCGGCGGAGCGAGGGCCCGGCCCCGGCCGACCCCCTGCAAGGGGGCGCCTCCCGCCTCGTTAACTGACCGGCCACAAACAACGCCGTCGCCGCGGTCCCCTCCGCCTTTCCGTCTCACCGACTCTGGGTGCTGCAGCATTTAAATGGGCCGGGGTGCAGCTGTTTAACTCGGGTTGTGCGTCTCAGCTGCAGCCCTAGCCTTCCTACAGTAAAAATCGTCGCGAAATACCGTGTTTTTGCTGCGAAGCCTGCCGCACACGCGGCTGGCCGGCGCCGAGGGAGCGCCCCAGCCCGGGGCTCCCGCGCAGCCTCGCGTCCCGCTGTTCGCTCCCGGCCAGCGAGAACAAACCTAAAACGTTGACTTCACTTAAAAGGGCCTTTATGGGCTAAAAATGCAATTACTCAGTGTTGCAGTCAGCTTAATAACCAACTTAATTCCCGGCTTCAGCTTAATATTCAATTTTGTTAAACTGGGGTTTAACGAGCCCTAATGAACAAGCCCGTTACTTAACTGAGCAGTAACACCCTGCAGCTTTCGCTCGATGCTCACATCTCGCACCAGAGCCTCCTATGAATTTGTTTTCACCATCTCACAGATACCTGGCTTTTTGAGACCTAAGTTATTATTAAAATCCTACACTCTCTGGCAAGAGAGTGTCTTATTCCCTCTTTCACCTTGTAACAACTACTGAGTAGACATTCCTGGGACACGGAGTCACACACATCTAAGCCATATCTAGACCAACAGGCCCACAATCTCCATGTGAATAAACACCAGACATACGTGTTTGTTAAGGAAACATGTAATCATTGTAGTATCCAAAATAAAACAACCCTAGAAGTGATATGATAGCACTTGGTTTGAGTCTACTCCACTGAATTTCAATTTCTTCACAAACCTATCACAGACTCATTTCTTCCATAATTAGATCTGGAACGATTACAAGCTTCGATGGAATCCAGCGGACTATGGAGGTGCTGAATTCATCCGAGTACCATCTGGCCAGATCTGGAAGCCAGATATTGTTTTATATAACAAGTAAGACTCTTGCAAATTTATCTTCTTAATTTGGGAAGAAGGGGAGTGACGTTACTAATTCAAAAAAAAAAAAAATCAGCAGGACGTTCACTGAATTAACTGAAAAAGCCTGCTTTGCAACACACCTGTGTCCCACATCTCCCTGTTGCTGTACTCGCCTCCATGCCATCCACATCAGCATCACTGGGCAGGAGCCAGCTCCAAAGCTGGAGCTGCAAGTGGGCAGGCCAAAGTGAACTTTGCTTTTCCCCTTCATGAGCCCTTGCTTTTACTATTATTTATATCACTGTCTACAAGGGAGGTGGCAAGAAGTTCCCTTAGACTGGAGAGTTCTTATCTGTGAGTCAGGCCTTTAACTGAAAAAACCTGCAAATTCTAGCTTTTCAGCAGTTAAATTCGCAATTTGACACCTTTACAATAATAGTGTTGACATATAAAAGCCACAGGTAAATTTACTTCAGGTATCAGTTTCTGTGACCGTGAGGAGCCAAACCATAACTAATGGATCCCTCTGCTATGTATGGAAGCACTTCTCAGTGAAGTGGACTTCACTACACAGATCCAAAACTTAGGTCTATGAAACAACAGTGATGAGACTCCTTTGCTAACTGTGGTCTTAAAACTTGAAATTACCTTTTTAGTTTTACTTTTTCATATAAACAACTGAAATTGTCACGCGGATCTTACATGATCAGGATAGCAATGTGGGACTTAAAAAAGCCCTCACCAAATACACTCCTTATACAAAGATGCACCCCAACCCTAATCCCTCTTTCCATAGTTACTACCTGCACTGTCCACAGAAGAGGTGGAAATACCAGTACTGCAGGTATCCTCTTATCAGCCCTTGGGTTCTGATGTGCTTGATCTAGAACAGAATAGAATAAAATAGTTCAGTTGGAAGGGACCTACAACCATCATCTAGTCGGACTGCCATTTGCAGTCTCCTATTTGCTGCTTTGAATATTGATTGCACTGGGTCATATTATTCTAAGGGAGAATATTCCCTTTCAAATCCTCCATAGTAAATTTATACAGCTGTTTATTTCAGTTTAGCTATGCAAATTGGACAGCCGCTGACTCAGTCCTGCACATGCAATTCAGCTCCATGTCAACATGTAATTGCTGACTTTCCCAAAACAGATTAATGTATATGATCTGAATCTATGAAGCTACCTGGAGTAGTTGCATTCTAATTTTTGTTATTTTTATTTTCTTTACAGTGCAGTTGGGGATTTCCAAGTTGATGACAAGACAAAGGCCCTATTAAAATACACTGGTGATGTGACCTGGATACCTCCGGCTATCTTTAAAAGCTCATGTAAAATAGATGTAACCTACTTCCCATTTGACTATCAGAACTGCACCATGAAGTTTGGTTCCTGGTCTTATGATAAAGCCAAAATTGACTTAGTTTTAATTGGGTCTACAATGAACCTGAAAGATTACTGGGAGAGTGGAGAATGGGCTATTATTAAAGCTCCTGGCTATAAACATGACATCAAATACAACTGCTGTGAAGAGATATATCCAGACATCACATATTCTCTTTACATTAGGCGTTTACCTTTATTTTACACTATCAATATGATTATTCCATGTCTGCTGATTTCTTTTCTGACTGTGTTAGTTTTCTATTTGCCTTCAGACTGTGGTGAGAAGGTGACACTCTGCATATCGGTCCTTCTATCTTTAACAGTGTTCCTTCTTGTTATCACAGAAACCATACCTTCTACTTCCCTGGTAATTCCACTTATTGGGGAATACCTCCTTTTCACCATGATATTTGTAACTCTATCTATTGTCATTACAGTATTTGTACTTAACGTGCACTACCGAACACCCAAGACACACACAATGCCTGTGTGGGTGAGAACCATTTTCTTGAACTTACTTCCCAGGATCATGTTTATGACAAGGCCTGCCAGTGATGAAGAGAATAGTCAGAAGCCAAAACCATTTTTCACTTCTGAGTTTTCAAACTTAAATTGCTTCAACAGTTCTGAAACCAAATGCTGCAAAGATGGCTTTGTATGTCAAGATATGGCATGCAGCTGTTGTCAGTATCAACGAATGAAGTTCTCGGATTTCAGTGGCAATCTCACAAGAAGTTCAAGCTCTGAGTCTGTAGACCCTCTGTTTTCATTTTCAGTTCTGTCACCAGAAATGAGAGATGCTATTGAAAGTGTTAAATACATTGCAGAAAATATGAAAATGCAGAATGAAGCAAAAGAGGTAAGAACATATTTTACTCTTACTCACTACAGACACCATTTGCCATTAGTGTGTTTTGTAAGAAAAAGAGATCTAAAAAGAAAAACAAAACCAAAAACAAACCAAAGAAAAAAATGCCAACACAGACCGTTATTTTAAACAAGTAAACTACCCAAGCTGTATTACAAATATGTGCAGTTTTGAATGTAGATAATTTTGGGGAGCAGCTCTGGTGCACAACATTGTGTTTATTGACAACACATACACTGAGTGAAGCATGCTAAGGTAAACACTGCTAGGGAAACATACTTGAGTATCCATCCTACAAGATTCAGAGTGAGGATTTTCCAAGTTATAATCTTAATAGTGGAATTTGCTGACTCTATGGCCTTTAGAAAGTTACATTCTCCCTCCCACAGCTTACCATCAATAATAAAGAATGTAAGAATGAATGTCCTTCACAGTGATGATGTTGCTTATTCTGCAAGTGCTGTAGCTAAGTGAGACAACTGCTGCATGACAGAGACCATCATCTTTCATAAAACTGCATCTTGATGCAATAAAAAAAAATGAAACATTTTATCACGTTCATCAAACATACCAAGAACAGTAGCCACAACACCACAATCATCACTGAATTTAAATCCTCTACAGTATGGCACTTAAAAGTTAGAATGAAGTTATTTTGTTTATGCTGAAATCAGGACTTTATTTAGAATTAGTTGGTATAGAATATATGGGGTTGTTTTGGTTTTTTTAAGTCTGCCTTAACAAACAAGTTTAAGATAAAAAGCAGAAGATTTCAAAATACAAATGCATTATTTATTAGCCTTCCTGAAGTAAAAATTTGTATCGTAATCACAAGAGTAACTAAAATGATCACCTATTGTAGTTACTATTAATATATAATACATATAATACTTCAGTGTCACTGTAAAAAAAAAGGAAATTAAAAAAACCTGTTTTTTGGAAACTTGGTTCCCTCTCTACATGGAAGGTAAGGAGATGAATTTTACATCATGCATGAGAATGATCAAATTTCAGTACTACAGAAGAAACATACCAAATAATTATATACCACTAACCTTTGTCTTTTAACATACTGCCAAAAGACCAGCAGGAGCAGTCTGTTTCAGTAGAGTTTTCTGGACAAACCCGATCACCTAAGAATGTAAAGCTTTTCACTTTCATTTTTGGCACACAGAAGAGAAGTTCTGTCTCGTGAAGTCCAGTGTCTTGGTGAAAAACTTCTTGTATTTGAAGTAGCAGCTTTTGGCTTTGCCACAAATAGCATATTCAAATAAAGCTTCTTCAAGATGAATTAATTTGTCAATGAAAACAGAGTTATGCAAGTTGTGCATATATGAAAGACATCTACATATGGAAAAAAACCTGCTTCCTATATAAAATGGTACTAATGGCTAATGCAAGTTATTCATCTAATAAACATGCCTACTTGCTTTTAATTTATTTTTAATTTATTTTTCAGATTCAGGATGACTGGAAATACGTTGCCATGGTAATCGATCGTATTTTTCTATGGGTTTTCATCCTGGTATGTATTCTAGGAACAGCAGGATTGTTTTTACAACCTTTGATGGCTGGAGATGAAATGTAAAGATTAAATAGTATGTTGTGAAATCAAAGAAAACTTTTGCCAACCAACTCTGCACCCCCACCCCAGCACCTGATGTCTCTTCTATGTGTAGTAGAATAAGGATCTCTCTTGGCCTCAACTTTGCTTGACCAAGAAGGCTTTGTTAAAAATGTGAAAATGGGGAGAGAGAGGAGAGGGAGAAAGAAAAGAAAAAAGAAAAAAAAAAAAAATTTTTAACCTTTACAACAGCTAATCTCAAAGTAATATGAGCTATGCTTGCTATTGCTTTTTGCAATAACTGGAAAAGATGGTAGTACGTTAAACTTTATAAGAATGGTTTAAGAAGGGGTTGATAAAGAAACTGAAAATTACATGAATATCCAGAAAGTCAAGACAGGTTGAATACTTTGGGCTACTAGATTTGTTTCCATGAGTCTGGTGCCAAGTCTCTTCAGACCATGATGGGATCTTCTGGGAATAAGTCCATACTGAGTTCAATGAATGCCCTCATGAGGATGAAATGCTTCAGGAAGCATACATACCAAATTGCTAGAATGCAGACATTGCCACCTGGTGTATAAACTGACTCAAGCAGTGGGAGGAAAGGACCATGGGCAGGTTTATTACAAAAGGAAAACAAATAGGTAAATAATAGATGATGGTAATAAAGCAGCCATAATGTAAACTCTGTGCATCCTCATATTTCAGTGTACGAAAAGACTGTCAGAAAAAAGAAGCTATTCAAACCTAATAATGTTTAAAACTGTGTACAAGTAAAACACACACTAAGATGCAGTCTGCAGGTTATGCAAAGGATCAAAATACTTTGATAGGATAGTTTGGATACAGAAGCATTCTGCTATAGCAAAGTGTTTTGTGACAAGGGAAGGCAGGTAGATAGAAAATAGTCCTGTAAAGTATGCTAAAATTGCTTCTTAGGCATACTTTTTTTTTTTTTTTTTAATCACTAACTGCAGATAATTTAAGAGCATGAATAAAGAATGCAACAAAGAACTGTAATGAGAAAATATTTTGTAAGAATAGGAACTGTTCTCTCTGTACCAAACTGGAAACTTTTTGGAAATACAGTGTATCAAGTGATGTAACATTTATGAAAATAAAGAGAATCAAGCTGTTGAAAATTGTACTTTTTTTTTTTTTCATTTATTTTGACTGAGTGACAAAAACCTATATAAGGTAGCATTAGCTACAGTTCAACACATTCAGAAACAAGTTACATAAGTAAAGGTCCATGCTTCTGAGTCTATTAAAATAATTTTGTTTCAAACACACTCGATAAGCTGAAGACCCCAAGGATTCTAGTGTCAGCCATCTTATCTGTATTTATCATGGTCAGATGGTAGAAGTGACTAAAAGAAATTCATGCATTTGCAAAAATTGTGAGTTACTAGTATAAAGACTGGGACTGCATTGGCCAATATGCTGCCAATCACTTTATGATATAATTGGGCAGAGTACAGACATCATTTAACAAAGGGAAAGAGATGAGGTGGGGAGTTAAAAAATAATATATATAGCTAACCTATAGTTTTGCTTACTTTGCTTTCTGTTCAGGTAAGGGCAAACTTCAGTAATTCAAACCCAAGGAGGACTATAAAAAGAAATTTTGCATTTGAACAGGAAATAAGATATTTAAAGTATTTCTGCAACTTCCACACAGAGAAAGTCACTGAAGCATTGTTTAATCTTAGTAATATGGAGAAAGTTAAAATTATTGTATTAATGGATTAAATCAGATAATCTTTGCAAATTCACCTTTAAAATTAATTCTGATGAGAACAGGAAATATGGATATCCAATGCCAGATGTAACTGCATAACTGAAGAGTGACTCCCTTTACAGTGAGAATTATTTAAAAATTGGTATTTAAAAAACCAACCAACCAAACAAACAAACAAACAAAAACCCCCACAAAAACCCAAAAGACTTGCCTGGCATCATTTCCCTGCCTGTGAGCCTTATAAAGCTACACAAAACCAAGAATGTCATGCAGGTGAAAACAATTTGAAACAAATATTCAATGATATATAAATTACAACATAAGCACTCAGTATTATAATCAGTACAGTGCAAACAGTGCTATTCTAAAGGAGATACAGAGTGGTGGGGGTGGGGTGTGTGGAATATATACCCATTTTCCAAATTCATAACCACTATAAAAACTTACATTATCAAAGATACCACAATTCACATTAAACTTCTCAGCTAAACATGATTATTAATGTAGTAATTTAAGCAAATAAAAACCTCCCAAGACTTGCTCTAGCTTGGCAATACTGTATTAGCCCTGCAGGATGCAACCATATTATGAAGTACATCATTGACAAAACTTTGGTGTAGGAAAACCCCCGTCTGTTTTAGAGCCTCTTCCAGAAATAAACCTTTTAAGAAAGGTGGCATTGGAATGAATGTAAAGAATTTAAAATCAGTATTTAAAGAATATATTTTAATGGAATAATTAAAAAGTTGCAAGTTAGTTTTCAACACTCTCAGAACAAAGAAAGTATGGAAAGCTGTAAGTCCTCACTGCTTAGAGCATAATAATTTTCAACCCATTTCCTTCAGAAAGGCATTCCACAAATTCCTTCTACCTGTGCTTAAAAACTTAACGCTGAGAAACACACAAAGGCAGGAAATTATTAACATGTTTGCAACTAACATACTGTATCAAATTCTTCATCAAGAATAAAGAAATTTGAATGTTCCAGGCCTTTAGAAGACTTGTGCAACTTGGGAATTCATTTAATTGTCTTTGCCTTCCTTTCCATAGTTGATACAGAGATATCTATATACATGTCTCCTGTAGGCATTTTAAGCCTTAACTGTATTAAATGTTCATGTTAGGATGATAGAATGAACAAGGTTTTAAATTTAGCAGCAAATTCCACTGAAAATTTATAAAGGCAAAACATAGCCAAATTGCAATTTTTACTTACATGTTGAATATACAGGAAGTTTAACTGGTATTTTCATTATTATTTTAAATTTACTCTGTAGAAACTTTATACTTTTACAACACATTCAAGAGAGCTGATAAAAATTCTCCTCTGCATACTATAGTGAATTGAAATAAGCAACTCTACTGTGTAAATATCTGCAAATATTTAATACTCAATATAACATTTATAAGTAATTTAATAACCAGACTACAGTGATCATCATTAAAAAATTTTAAATCCTTCTATTTCACAGTAGGTGTCAGTGTATGCTTTGTGACATATCAAACATGCAAGTGCTTGAGAAGGTCCTTTTAATTCTGACCTGATTTAGAAGTAACTTAGTAGACTGGCGATAAGCACATTGACTTCTATGTGTCCTAGGGATGCCATGCTTTAATATAAACAAAATTTCCTGGGTTTGGATTTTTTTTCTCTTCTCTATCAGAAACATGCCTACAAAGAACATGCATGGAAATAGAGCTACTGCAAAACTCTTTAGAGCCATATTAGCAGGAGACAGATCCAAAAATATTTTATGCATTTGTACTGCCTATATGAGTAGGTACTATTATACTTGCCCATTTATGAATAACAGGAATAAATAACACAAGTGATCCAATTATTGAAACCAGAAGAAAAGTCCATAAGAACATTCGATCAAGCACCTGAGCAATAAATTTCCAGTCTTCAACAACCTAAAAACCAAAGAACATAAGAGTTGGTCAGTATGTGTGAGAACAAGTAAAAATACAGTACCAAACCCTGCAATTCTTCATCACTTTACAGTACACTTTTTTCCAATCAGGTCCATTCAGTAACCCCCTTTAACAACTGTTTATAATTACACTATGAGTTAGAACAGGAACAAACGTCCCTCTATGAAGATTGGTAAGCTATATAGACCAATACTAGATTTTAATGCAGAAACTGACCCTGACAAGCACTGAACATCCTCAACTACAGAGAGACAAAATGAGTATACAATTTTCTAACATACTGCAGGATTTAGGATTCATGCCACAGCCTCATCATAAAGTGGAATTCCTGGGCAGGAGCTAGAAGCAAAAGTTGTAAAAAAAAAATCAAAAAACAAACAAACAAAACCAACAAACAAAAAACACCACACCCAACCTCCCCACTCCACCCACCTCCCCCCCACCAAAAAACAACAACAAACCACCCAAACCAAAATTAAAAAAAAAAATTAAACAGTAGACAGCAGCTGTTGTGTTACATACAAGATCTGAAAGCTGTGAAGTTACTGCTGCACAGAGTTATACACTAGGGAGAATACTCACAGTACTTTTAAGACTATTTTCCTTTTTGATAGGATTATTCATATTATACACAGTTTTGCAAGTACAGCAGATATAATTGTGCAAGCAAATTAAAACCCTGCCAAAAAATTGTCTTTGATTTGAACTAGAGCTATCCACATTTCTCAAGCCTACTGATTCCTAAGAGGTAAGGCTACAACAGCACCGTGTAGTTTTTACTAACAACTTTTGCAATTAAAGCTTGCATTCTTTGGAGCCCAGATAATAAATACAAGTGAATCCCCAGTAAGCTGTATATTCATTTCTGAGGTTTAGAGTCACAACAGTATTACACCTGAAAAACAAAATACTTATCACCTCTCTTGTCACTGACAGTCAAACAGAGTAAGTTCAGCAAGAGAAAGAAAACCAACCCTTCATTTACAGGAAAATATGTATTTAATAGCAAACTATTCTATTTGTGTTGTTTATACAATGCAGGGGTATTAGATGCTGTTTTAACAGTACAGTAGATAAACTTATTTAAAATCTAGGCTGGATCCCTTGTGATAAGGTCAGAATTGAGTCCTGAGAAGGTACATTAGAGGTACACACAGGTACACACAGAGGTACACAGAGGTACACACAGCTTCTAGGCTAGCATATGAGAACACGCTCTCAGCAAGCAGCAACTTTTGAAGACAGTCATTTCTGTATAAATTGAAAGAATCTCAGGCCTTGCCATCAGAAACAGATAGCAGTATCATGAGACCACACAACAAACTTCTATATCTCTACACTAGCCTGAAAATAGCATTTAAGTTTCTGATGTACCAATGGTACTAGTTTAAAAGGCAGGGAAAGAAAAACAGATTGATAATACTCTTACCCGAATGGTGTAAACATCCAATAAGGATAGTTCAGAGTGCAAATATACAAATTGAAAAAAAGCCCTTGACATCCTATGATATAACTTAGAGACAAATAATAATAAGGCTAGAAGAGAACACTCAAGAATTCATCTAGTCCATGTTTGATCTCAGCACAAAATGACCAACATATGGTTATAGCTTGCATTTAAACTAATATAAGTTAGGACATTAAAAACTGTTTTTATTTGGAATTGAAAGCTGCAAAATAAGGCTTAGCAGTATTTATTCTGAAAATGTAAGGCAAATGCATTTTTCAGATAGCCTTCAGGTACAACATTAAAATGAAAAATACCTACTTCTCTCATCATGAAAATAACATCCAGCAGCACTGTAGGGAACAGTTACAGTACATGCTCTTGTAACAGACAAGTATCTCTGAAAATGTGTAATTAACAACATGAACTTACTTCTAGCAGAAAGCAAAATACTTTAAAGAACCCAAGGACCCAAGGACTGTATTGTATCAGCCCGATATCTATAAGAATTCTCAGTATTGTAACATACTTGCACTTCTTTCCAGTGGAAATAATTACACAGCTTCCAGTGAAGTACAAAAACTGGAAATCCCATAGCACATAATTTAATATGCAACTGCATAGTAAACCATTACTTGGTTTTCTAATTTCCAGTTTTACAAAATCAGTGTAATATGAGTAATACACCCACCTCGTGAACTTCATTCTCCTTCATAACATGTCTTGTAATATATCGGATAGAATCTAGAGCTGCTTCCAAGGTGTTCCTAGACGATTCTGATCCATTCATATTTCCTGTTTCCTCCTTCTGAGCAAAGTATCTATCTACATGACTTCTCATGCAAAGCAGCTTGGGAAGTTTGTGAAGAAATATCTTGCGAACCCAAGGTGCCATAGCATTGTGTGTAGACGAAGAACGATGATGAATATTGATAGCAAAGACAGTTATCACAATGGACAATGTCACAAATATCATAGTAAACACCAAGTACTCTCCTATAAGTGGGATAACTTTAGAAGATGATGGAATAATCTCTTCAATAACAAGAAGAAAAACAGTCAAAGATACCAGTACTGAAGTGCAAAGTGAAATTTTTTCACCTTCATTTGAAGGAAGATAGAAGACAAGGACAGTTAGAAACGAGAGCCCAATACAAGGAATAATGAGAAACAACGTGTAAAAAAGTGGCAAACGTCTAATTATAAATGAATATGTTACAAAAGGATACCAGCAGCATCCATCAGTCCTATTTCCTTTGCTCCCTGTTGCAGTCACTATTTCCCATTCTCCATTATCAAAAAAGTCTCTTTTGTCAACATCATAATCTTCAAGAATTATATCAACCTGTGAGCCATCGTAAGTCCAGGAACCAAATTTCATAGAGCAATTTTGGAGGTCAAAGGGAAAGAAGGTTACATCAATAGTACAAGAACTTTTGTAGTTTGCTGGTGGAGTCCAAGCAATGGTGCCATCATATTTTACCACAGTTTTTGTAGATGTTCCCTCAAAACGTCCATCTGCACTAAAAGAAAAGAGATATATGCAATTGCAATGGGGGGGGGGGGGGGGTGAATAAGAAAATATGTTTTGTTATTGTCATTTCAGCTGTTTATCCCTTCTCCCCCTTCATAGCCAAAATTCTGTATTGTGTTCATAGTCAACTCTTTTTTTTTTTTTTTTTCTAAATCTGAATCTCACACAGGTAAACAGTTTTGGAAGAGTGAAAAATATTTTCAACTCATGAAAAGATCTGTGCAACTTTCTGTGGTCCCAATGACTTATGAAAGGATTGTAAAAATCCTGACCTTTAACAGCATGACCAAACTCTGGTGTTTCTATTGGTAATACAGCATAAATACTTTTCAATTTGGCCAAATCATAATTATTGAAGTAAAAACGTCACGAAACAGGTAAAATAATACTTGTGTGCCACCTCCAGACTTGAATTTACAATCACTGCAACAGCCTTTTTCCCTGCCTCAACAAGTCAGGAAATGTAAAAGCATTGTATATGCACCTGAGTTGAGCAGAAAGGTTAATTCAAAAGTTATTGCTTCTGAGATCTGCTAAAAAAAACAAACAAACAAACAAACAAAAAAAAACCACAAAAAACCTTACAGTTGAGTGTAGTTCATTTTAAATCCATGCTGAATATGACTTACAACAGCATGAATTAGTTGCTTCCCTCCCATTGCTCTACACTATTAGTTTGTACCCAGCACTGTGCAAGACATTGTTTTCTAATTAAAAAAAGAGTTTACACAAAGAAGTGGAAATAAACTTTTCAATGAGACTAGAAATTCCATACAGAAGCAAAGTAAAACATTTAAGCATTTAACATGGCAACAAAATCCATTTGCATTCAGAGGCAAATTCTTCCACACGTTCTTAGCTCTATTAAATGTACACGCACATCTATCCAGTGAGCCTCCTAGAACCAGCTTGGGCAGTAAAGTTAGAAAGCAAATGTATTTTATATGAAAAGATTAAAATCTTACTTGTCATACAACACAATATCTGGAATCCAAATAGAATCTGATGGGACACGAATAGAAGTTATTCCAGCATAGTCTTCAGGATTCCATCTTAATTTTACATCTATCCATTCCTGTGGATATGTGAGATGTAAAAATCATTATTATTGTGAAGTTGATTTAAGCAGGGCAGGACTGGATGAAAATAGATAAAAAGGCAATTAAAAAAAAAATCAAACTGGCTTCTAAAATTTGCATACAACAGTGAATTTGCTGAACAGACATCTATTTAACCTCATCCAATATTTGTTTTCTGTTGTAAGGGCCACTTGACAGTATTTCTGTATAGAACTTAAGATATTAAAATCCTTTTTCAGAGCATGTATACATAAGTAAGAGCTATTAAAACTTATAGACAATTAAATTTGAAAAAAGCTTGTTCTGAATGAGTATCAATGACTTTGGAAGCTGATCAGAAGCAACTTAAACATTTTCATAAAAAAAAAATCATGCTGCAACTCTCACTATATAGTTGTTCCTATTTCTAACAGCAACACTAAAAATAGCACCATTAAAATCATAGTAGTACTTTGGTAATTTTGTACTTGAACTAAAAGCTCAAGAGGAAAAATTCAAGTTTCTAAGAATTCACCATCACACAGAATTTTAAATGCATTTTCAGGTCAGTTCTTATTTTATTTGAACTGGTGCAACTGCAACAAGTTCTGCAGAAACTATTAAGAGGGTACAAGGTGTTATCATCGACATATTACCATCTCATACTTGCTGAGTAGTCTCAAAGTTTTCCTAAAAAGAAAAACTTTGCCTGAAATCACGGTTACTGGAAAAGAAGGGAATGGGAAGCAACAGGAAAAAAAAAAAAAAAAACAAAAAAACAAAACAAAGGAATGAGCCCAAACAAAAATAATTTATTAAGATAGTAAGTATAATCAGGGTCTGCAAACATTCTTCTAAGTTAAATCAAGAACGATTTGTGAGCAGCATTTCCCAAGTTACTAATGGCCATTAAGTTTAGCATTGGACTCTGATTATTATAAAGCCTGAGGCTTTTTCCGACCCATAAACAAATATTCTTAAGAGGAAAAAGTAGCTCTTTATAGCAAGCATATACAACTTTGAAACTGAAATTCTTCAGTGATGTTTATCCGATAATCTCAAATACCCCACAAGAGAAAGAGTTTAAAACTATTATACAAAAGACTACACAAACCTATACTTTTCTTAATAGTTTTTGAAAGAAAACTTATGTACTGAAGCAGTAACTTTTATGGTTGGATACACACACCTAGGTATATTAAATGGCCATGCAATGCCATATCAGATTTCTTTTAATTAGGTAAATTTTTTAAATTTACCTTTTTTTGGTTGGTTGGTTTTGTTTTTTTAAGAGTTTTATAACAATCCTTTAAAGCATTTCCAGGGACATTTTTTAAAGATACTATGTAAAATTAAAATTCATGCAACAACTAAGTTTTTTTGAATATACAATTAATTAGAAAAGTTTCTTCCAACTTTTTACTTGCAGTTATGAAGCTTCAAATTTTTCATCGATATTTTACACATACCTGTTTCAACCAAACATTTGTTGTCATCAATTGATTTTTCTCATCCTATAAAAATAAAGCGTATTTTATGAAAAAAAATCTGCACAATGCATTCATAGTAACTAGCTGCTTTAGTTCAGAGGTCTGCAATTTAAAATACAAAACATACTTCTAAAAGCATTACAGTCACCGATAAGTATGTTTATATGAGAACTTTTTAAACATACAAGTATGACCTTTGATTATTTAACTGTTAACAGTGATATTTATCCACTTCTGTGTCTTTCCTCCCTTCCATTTTTTTATATGAGTGTATTTTATGCAGTCTTATGGTTTTTCTATAGAAGCAAAGGAACAGCCAACATGTGGAAGAAAAACCCCTCTTATAGCTATAAACAGTGAATTCAATTTGAAAAGAATATTCTGAAGTGAGTAAGTATCAGGGGGAAAAAAATCTGGTTGATCTCTTTTACATCACAGGTAATGCCAAGAGAGAATCTTCATTACCAGGCAAGTGACGTATTTGAAGGCTTAGAGGTTTTTTTGCTGCTTAAGCAGGGGAAAAGAGCAGTATTTGCAAGTGTTCCTGAATTTTACAGAAATTAGATTGATAAAGTTTAAAAATATGTGTTTTTCCCATTGAATAAATAATCAAAACACAATTCCCTAGGTTTAAGAATTTCGCTCACTTTTTTTTTCTGAAAACACCACTAAACATAAGAGCCATTTGTTTTCTATGTTTTTTATTATGCTGATAATAATTTTAGAGGTTTAATCTATTGTGTTTAAGCTGAAGTATGCACAATTATTTCACATGACATTATGTTCCAGATTTGTAAGAATTAAAGAAAAAAATAAACAAACTTATCTACTATACATACCACATCTACTAGCTGAGAGATTGCAAGGCCAAACTTTATTTTTATTGTGTCATTCAAGCGTTCCACTGGACGAACCCATCTTTGGTAGTCTTCAAATAAATGTTTAAACAAACGATCTTCACTTTTAGCAATAAAAGATGGTTCAGATATACCTATATAAAAAAAGTAATTTATTAACATTGATTTAAATGAACAGTGTACATCTGCATTCCTGTGTCCTAAGAGCTACAACTATGCTTACACAGAGTTAAATTTCTCATCTTATCCCCTTTTCTCTGGAAGCATGGCCAAGGTCTTGGAAGAAGAATTTTATAAAATTACCTGGTTTTATTAGCATCTCCATACCACTATCATACTTTCAAAATATATGACTCAAGAACATATAAGATAATTTTAGTAATAATAAAGGCAAAATGCACTTATATCATTTACCTGGTGCCATGCAATTATGGCACTCCTCTAAAATTGAAAGCTTATATATGAGAGACTGAAGTTCTACCATTCTAGAACAAGGTGGTACTTTTTAAAAACCTCCATCCACACTAAACAGGTCTCTAGTATATTGCATAACTTGTGCTCCAGTTTGAAACATCAGTCTCTTCATGTTTTATACATTATTTCTTCTAATGTTTGGTCACAGCTATAATGTATGAACCTTGCAGTACTTCTAGAGCACTTTTTCCCCACACTGTTTTGTATCTTAAACACACATGCCAATCTATTTACCAGTCTAAGCTCTACCTATTCTAATGTTATATTGACTGGAAGGCACCTTTCTAGTTAAGTAACAGTATACATTCAGTTACTCCTTTTTCGTAGTTCTCAAGGAGTCATTTCAACGCCTGGAGACTGACTGATCACCTGGAACAGCCAAAAATCTTTGCATAGCTTACAAAGAAGTGGAAACTAAATGTCTTCTTTTGTCTCCTGAGAGAATGGAATACATGACAGAGCTTTGGAAAAAAAAGTACCGCAGATGCAGAAACTGCAGCCAGGACTTTAAACGAGATACGTAAGTTGTCCTAAAGCACCTCAACAAGCAACCACTGTCTTTTATCTTTGGGAATCCACAAAAAATGAGGTTTTTACCAATGTGGTATCACTGAACTGTATCAGTAGAAACCCTGCTACCCCAAAAAAGGTAAAGTTTAAGGTTTCTCCATTATGAAAACCCATGCAAAAAAATTATGTACTCTAAGTAACAAGAGAAGGACAAACTCAGGGAAGACGTGGAGAGAGGGGAGGAAAAAAGGCAAGATCAGTGTCTAGCTAGGTAATTGGAGTAAGAACAGCTTTCAAAGGCAGTGTGAAAGACCTGAAGAGGGCCACCGCCTCAAGAAGCAGCACAAGCTACACACATCACCTTGAAGGGAATGGCTCCAAAAGGGTCTCCAACTCCCAGACAGAAGTCAGAGCAATCACCAGAAGATGTGAACATATGCTCTAGACAAAGATTTTTACTACTCACCGATGAGATTTAAACTGACTGAAACTACTGCTGAAAATTGTTACAGTCAGTTTAAGGGACAGAGTAAACCAAAGAAAGATGTTCACAACCACCTCTTTTTAATGCAGGTTTTAAATATTATACCATCACTAAATGTATGGCATGACCTCTCTAGAAATGATGTGCTCACTAACAGCATCCATCTAAAAAAAGATATATCAGAAACAGAAAAGCACCAGAGAATGTCATAAACAGATTAAAACCAGAGACAGTCATCCATACAAGGAGAGATTTAAAAGATTAACATTATTTTGTTTGGAGAGGGGGTGAATTTAGTGAACATAACAGAAGTAAAGCAGTGAACAATAAATACAGAAAAAACACTGACAGTATTTAACGTTTCTCATAAAAGAAGGTAAAGGAAACAAAAGCATCAATTAAAGGCAGTGTAAACAATTTCTATTTGCAGTTCATTACCATCAACATTCAGTAAATCAGAGATTATTCGACACTGAAGAGGACTAAAATTTTAGAATTGCCTGGGATTACTAAATCGTCAGTTACGTCACATAGCATCATCCTTACATAGGGCATCAGTTCTCATTTCAACACAACTTGCAAAATCCAGCTTAGAATTCGATCAACAGTTTGATGGCTTGCATTTGTTGCAGAGACCTGGCTAGCACCATTTAAGCCATTAATTTAGACGGACCTAAGCTAGTTCTATGTGACTGCAACCACTGCAGCCTAGAGAACTAAGACAGGCAACATAAGTTTTTAAGTTCCCTCCCATTCATCAAAGTGCTCTTGCGACAGCAGCGGCTTTCTGCTGTGCTGCAAAAGGCTGCATTTACAGATCTTTCGGACGAAACACCCAAAGCACCAGAGCCCAGCCGCAAGAAAATTCCCTGCCTTCTGCACTGCAGGTTTGGGGCAGTCCAGTAGAACTATTATTATGAATACTAACTGGATTTTCTCTGAAATTTTAAAGTAGGAGCAAAAGCAGCATCTAGCTTAAGGAATAGGATCAGCAAAGTGGGAGCAGCAGGACTCCTTCTCCCTCCAAATCTTAACCATACGCTAATGTGCTGCCAAGTGGTTCTTGTTGCAGGCCAAATCAGCATTTGGGTTTTAAGACAGTTTACCCTTCTGTTTCAAAATACAAATCTATCAGTTTACAGTTGTATTTCATTCATTCATAAACACTTAGCAACCTACTGTTCTTCAAGATGTATTATTTGTACATGCTCTATAATTTAATATCTTTCCATTTCAAGTTTGTTGACACGTGGGTTGTACAATAGCAAAGAAATGATGGGCAACTTGCCTTGTACCACTGAGCATACCTCAGGTGGGTACATTGAAACACACAGGACAAAAATTGCTGCCAAAAAGGATCCAGCAACAGAACACTACACACACACACGAGTTACCTTCACAGCTATTAGGTTAAAATATATTTATTTTTATTGATACCTTAGGTTCAGTGTATCCTCATTAGCCAAGGAATTTTTCTTATTTGTAACTATACATAGATTTACCAAGTACTGCTTTCTACAGACATCCAAAAGAATGCTTCCTGAAGACACAACTTAATTTCTCTATTTCTATATCCCTATTTCCTGAATTATGAATGGTCTTGTATATATTTCATCCTAATGTTTCATAAATACTTGATTTTTGTATTAGCATTAATTACATTTCCCTTTTACGGTTACAACACTCAACTGAATTTTTTGTACAATTTGAGAATGACTATGCAGCAGCTGGGTATTCTCTCTCCATTAATTGACCTTGAAGCAACGCAGAGGCAAAGTTGCACTTTCACCATTTCTGTGTTCCTGTAAGATGACCTCCTGTACAGCAATATAGCATCTTCAGGGTACATGCTGTTTCCAGATTAAGCTTCTCTTAAAACACAGTATCTTCTCTGCTATGCTAAATGGGGACTTCCTCCTTTACCACTTTTATATGCTTACAGAATTTTTTTCAAACTTTTTATGCTCAGACCTACAGTATACTCACCAATTTATTAAGATGACCATATTTACTAACAATATAGTTCAACTACTTTTTTCTTTTTTTTTTCTGTCACAGAAATATTCACACTTTTTCATATTTCTAGTTTATTCTGTTTATTAATAAGCTGGGGCATACTGGTCTATAAAAGGCAGCTTATACAAAGGAGCACTCCATGAAGAGGCTGGAGATGGTAACAACATATTAAGAGTCGGCAAAAATAAAATAAATAACCACCCCTACCTTCCCATATTTTATTTAATAGGATCACACAGCTCGCTTGTTACACAGACCGCACATGTTTAATTTCTCTTTTCCATGTGTCTGTATGCTTTTAGGATTATAATAAATAATAATATCAATTAAAAAAAAAAGTGAAGAACTGGTGGCAAGCAGGAAAATGGGTACAGAAGAGAGGAAAAGAGGTAAAATACAGTTAGTGGCTTAAGTTAGCAGCCTGGCTATGCTGGTTGGAGGAAAGCAGAGAGAGGTTAAAACCTACGACTAGCAAGATTAGCAAACAAACAACCCAGAGTACAAATCTCATACTAAATCAGATGGTAAGAGATTATGGAAGCACTCACCCCTACTACTAGCTCACTGTACTAAAAAAACTTGGAAGATTTGTAGCCTTTGAAGGGCAATTCTAAGCATGCCTGTATTTGTGTGGCTTTATTTTTGTTGAGGTAAGGTAATTTATGCAGTCTAAATCAAAGGTAGGCTGTCTATATTGTTCAGTGATAAATCACAATGACAATGTTTACTTTATAATTTACACCTGAAACTCTTCTCTGCTCACTCCCTCTCAGAGTGATTCCATGTTCAGCAAAAAAACCTAAATCACATGAGAAAATGCTGGATGGCCAAAATTTGAATTCTGCAAAAAGGAGACAAACATTTATGCACAAAGCAGATTAATGATTCAATTTTTTTAAAACTTTGAAGTAGTTGGAGCACACTTTTGACAAAATGGTAAGTAGAAATTCTAATTACACACTTGACTTCGGACAAAATTCTATTTTAAAATTCAGTCCTACCATTTTTCCCCCTAAATATTTAACAAACTTCTTTAATAAAAGTACTTTGGAAAAGCTATTTAGAAAAGAAGAGGAAGCATTACATGGGTCTCAGATGCATGAATAGCATGACAAAACATGTACATGTCTATTCATTTTGTTAACATTCTCAAGTCAAAATTTCACTAGTGCTGCTAATGGCAGACTTTTAACATGCTTCAGATAAATTACAAAAATGTTATTCTTTTGTAAAATCTGTCTTTTTGCATTGTTTCTTACTGTATCATTATGTGATGAAATTTCTTAGCATCTTCATATGATTTAGCAGCAGTATTCTTTTTACAAGAATTACCAGTGAAATATTTAGTGTCACAGCTATACCTCATATCTTTTCATAAATTTTTGTTTATTTGTTTTTAAATGAGAGAACATCACAGGCCATGTTTCTCCAAAGAATAAACTTTCTTTGAACTCTATATTCCACTGCACTTCCTTAGATAAAGTGTCTAAGAACCACATTGGGATTGCAGGTATAACACTGCTCCTTACATTTTAAACAATGTAGTTCAAAGCATTTTCTAACTGATATAATTGAGTGTTAATGATTTCAGGTTTTCTTTGGATCACTACTTGGTGCATTTTCAAAAGAGGTCCATGGGAGAAGGGGAAGGGTCACTTTTTAGAAGCTTAATGTTAAGATGTAGATTCAGAAGTAATATATATTACTAATGCAGATTTATAATCATATACCACTATAATGAAAAACACCACTACTAAGGACAATATCTGAATTCTCTCAGTGCCAGGAGGCACACAAGGCGCGAACGTTGTTCTTCCACTTTGATCGGTCTGCGGCTGCGTGGCGTGCCGCTTCCCAAGAGTTCCAGCCTGCACCATTCCAGGTCGTTTTTGGGCGACCCCGCTTTCTTCTTCCCTCTGGAGTCTGCCCAAGGGCACAGCGCAGTCTTCTGTTGGTTTTTTCCTCAGGACATGACCGATCCAGTTCCATCTCCTCCTCCTCACTTCATTACTGATTTTCTCCATCCCCACCATTTCGTTTTTTTGAAAGTTGATGCTCGTCGTTTCTGCAACTTTTTTTTTTTTTTTTTCTTCCCCCGGGAGGAGGTAGTTGGCCTCCTGCCCAACCCCCATGACTTGGAGGGCCAGTGGTTTTTCCGTCAGGGTGGCCTTCCCTTAGGCTGCGTTGGTTTGCGGCACCTTCTTCAATTTTATCCGGTGCACCCTCCAGAGAGGGATCCCCTATCCACCACCCAGGGGACGCGCCTTCTAGCCGTGCAGCCCCAGCCGAAGGACTAAGGACAATAAACATAGCAAAATATCCATACTTTGTAGTTAACATTAGATTCTTCAACAGTGTGCTATGATACATATAGACTGTTATCCACAAATCTAACTACTACAAACTATAGTACAACTAATAGTTTGCCTACAAACCAGGAAGGTGAATGAATATATGCAGCACACCTGCCTTCTACACCTACACTAGTATTTTTTATTAAGATGATACTGTGATTTTTTTAAGTAATATATTTTACATAATTTATAACAAATGAAGCACTATGAAGTCTAGAAGCGCAATGGTAACTGTTTAAATCTTATTCTAAAAATTGTTCAGTGGTCATTTTGAGAGGGAAAGAAAAGAAGTTTTCTGTCTTTCCTACAAACTAACTTATTCTAGTGAACATCAGTGCTTTTTCTCCTTTCAGTTTACAATTTTTCCCCAAACAAATCTAGTCTCATCACAATATTTTGGTAACTGGTGACAATTCTAACTGCAAGTCATATTTATATTGCAGCAGACAGGAAAAAGTAGACCAAGATCGTGTTCAATATTAACTACACAGATCTCTCTCTGTCTAAGCCTCCCTTTACATTTTAAAGAATCTCCCACCACTACTTCATTAAGCAGAAAAGATATGTAGTATATTAAATAATGTATAAAATTGAAGTTTTATTTCTGTACTGACTCCCCCCCTCCCTTTAAAAGGATTGTGAGTGATACTTTCTGTATGGTCTTCAATCTCTTTGCCTACTTTTCTTTCTATGCTTTAGGAATTACCAAGAATCCAATCACTAACAGTCAAGTGTTTAGTTAACAGTAAGCATTTAGAAAGATCAAAATCATCTTTACTAGAAGGTCTGGAAGTCAAAGCAGGATTACTAACTCTATTCAACTTACTGAATAAAAGTCAGAAAAGCCAGCTAATACATTCTGTACTTCCTACAAGTATCTTTTTCTCCCCTGTTTAAAAATAAAGACAAGGCCCATCACTACACCTACAAGCACGGAAAAGGTGGCTATTCTTGACCATTTCTTGTTGGTTTTTTTGCAAATTTGTTTTGCTTTCTTTCGTTCAGAGGTTGTCTTGTGATTTCAAAGGTTGGGAGTACAAAAGTGACAGCCTTGTATTTCTATCACTGTGTATTAATACATTCCTGGCAGCTGCTAGCTGCTGCAGGAACTTTTTATGATTTTCATTTACTCCTGGACTTCCAAGTTATTGGGAGGATTTCTGCCTTCTCTTTTACCTAGCACATCAATCTCCTGCCAACGAGTAGCAAAATAAAATGACATATTGTGGACATGAAACTATCAAGGATTTCAAACTGCAATATTGTTTTGCACTTACCAATATGAACAGAGGTACAAGAGCTGCACATAGAAAGCAAGGAAGACGTTTCTTACGTTCAACTCAAATTTAAAAGATTAAAGTTTCCGGCTTGATAATTGGAAAGTAAAATTAAACTATCCCCTAATAGCTTAGCTTCAAAGGATAATTATGGCCCATATGAATGAATGCATTTACAAGTTTGATTAATAACAGCATAATATACTGCCATGTAGTTTGTAACTAATCAAGAAATGGATACAATCAACTACAGATTGATGGTCAGTCTTTAGATTAAGAGCTAACTGGAGCACAAACCATTCCTTTCTGAATACCTGTGCTATAGATTCTATGGTAAATACACACAATATGCCAAACAGCTTCCTGAACTTTATAGTGAAGCTATTGCCAGCAGTAGTCTGATTAACAGCCACCTACAGCACTAACATTACAGGTCTGTGTCATGGCACATCATTTCCTCGCGAGTTCATCGACACTGATATTCCCCACTCAGCTTTCAGCAGGCAGAAGAACTGTGATCCTTCTCCCTGCCCACCAGCTAGGGCACATGAAAAGACTGCCTCATGTCAGGCTGCCTCAAGGTAGGAATTCTGGTCACTCTGAAGCCAGGGGGACTTTTTCTGTAACAGATCCAGGATTTTGTCATCTCTCTTTATACCAGTTTTAACCATTGCATTATTTTCACTGACTGTTGACCTGTCAGTAAGGATTGAAGATGGACTGTGAAGACAGCACCGAGGAATGCTGAATGCAAGCAGCAGAAAATGTGTATATAAGTTTGCTGATAGTGCAAAGAGTAAAAGGAAGAACAAGCATGTAGAATCTTAAAAGCGGAACCATTTATTCATACAGATTTAGAGGGTACGCATCATGGAAGTAAATACAAATCCACAATTTATGTAAATAAGACCTTTATGCAAATAAGACACAGGCCTTGGGCTTCTCACAATTTGCCAGTGCAGCCCTGGGTGCTGCAGAAGTTGCACACTGGCATTAACCTTCTGCCACAGTAGCATTTTCCCAATGTAGCTCAGTTCCAGTCTTGGATACGCTGGCACATACAATCCTACGGCCCATAGAAATCAGATACTCTGCTCAAAAACAGATGGGGAGTAGGAGATTTCAGAACATATACTATCATACAAAAATCAGGTTTTACTATCCTGAAAAGTGGGAAACTATGCAAGTACTTCCTTCCACAGTTCCTTCTACAAATCAACACAGACGTTTCTCCACAAATCAATGCTCACGTTTTTCTTCCTAAGAATCTCTAAAGAAAGCACAAAATATTTTAAGAGAAATATCACAACAAACCCATACAAGTAGGAATGTTTGCAGCTTCCTGTTGGGTAGGGAGAAGGATCCGATCATTAAACTGAGTGGAAAATGTTTGGGTGTATGAACTCCCAAGGAAACACTAGCACAGGTCTGCAGCATGGCACAGCAGCACTATAGGTCGTTGTTAATCTCGATTTAATTTGTGCATTTAAGTCTCCCCTGTTAGTTTCAGATTCAGAGCAAGGAACAAAACTTATAATTTGATTGTATTTTAAATCAGCATGCATTTTGTCTTGTCAAATCAGAGTTATCCAAGACAAAGGGTTAGTTCACCTCCGGACTACTAACTAAAGGAAACACCAAATTCATTTTCAAGCACTCTTAAAGTATCATAAAGACAAAGTCGCATCCATAATTCACTTCTACTCATTAAAATGATTACCGTACCACATGCAAAGCAATACCTCTAAAATAACTTTAACTGTATGTACATGATACATTGATTTAGGTTATTATTCCTGTTTGCCCTGTATTTTAATAATAGGTAGTTATAATGTTTTTCATCTTCTTAATAGCAAATTTCATTTTATTTTAGAGCAAACAAATTGTGAAAAGAAAATTTTATCCTCACTATGTATGGTCAGTTCTTGACGAAGTCAAAACTGTTGGCTTGTGCCAAAAGGCAAAATTTGGCTTAACCTGACTGCAAGTAGTTCCATACAGTCATACATACTATATAATGTAATATAATAATTTCACATAGTAGTATCTCCTGCCATGATGAAAAACACTACTTTTCCAAATACTGAGGCCAAGAATAGTCTTTTAAATCACACTTAGCAATAACAGACTGAGTTTTTATATGTTGGATTAAAACTGAGACATCAATACAATTTACTTTCCTTAAACCATATTTACGACCATTTTTTCAATTTTGAACTAATATTGAAAAAAGTCAGTTTTATTTTTCATTAATTTCCTTTCTGCTTATAAATATTGCAGTTATGAATTCAAGACATTTTGCAAAACTCTTAGTAACGTGCCCATAAATTATGTAAAAGCAATGTTTTGAAATAACTATTTCTAAATAATTCTTTGAAAGAGCATTGATTTTGCTCCTTTAATCTTTGTGTAATTTTATAAACACTTTAGCTTCACATGCTATTTTACATCCTTCAACTCTGAAAGTTACATCCTGATTGAATTATGAGACTGACTCTTTTGAAGTCAAAGAAATAATGCATAACCAAACTAAAAAGAATTTTGTTATAAATTCTTAAGAGATTTTTATGTGCAGCCAAATCCATACGTGATATTGCAATTTATAAAATATATTCTGTAAATTTACCTCCATACCAACTGCAAATGCAAAGAGCATGCACCACAAATATACAGTGGTACCTTGCCCGAGTAAGTGAACAGAGCAAAAACTGAAAGCCGTGACAGTTCAAATCTTCAAAGCACTAAATATTCAGACAAAAAGCGTAACAACTGCGTAATGAAATGTGTGGTAGTCAAGACCGATATGCACCTGGAAAGCCGTGGTTTGGCAAAGGCATTTTCGCCCCTTCCGTGAAAGGGGCAGCTCTGGTGAGCCCCTTTGACCACCGTCTCTGTAGGTCACGTTCGTTTTTTTAAAAACTAGCCGAAGTCCGGCAATCCCGAACTCGGCACTGCTCAGCGACCGCCGGGACCCCGCTTCACCTTGCCATCAGCCTTACCTTAGCCTCGTCCTGGCAAAAGCTGATGGCGTGGAAAAGGAAGGGTGATGCGTGGCGGTCCCAACCCCGGCAGCATTTCCCCCCGCACGCAAAAACCCGCCTCGTTTTTCCACACGAAACGCGCTCCCCTCCCGCCCGCGCTCCCGCCGCTCCCGGCGGCCGGCCGGGGCCGGGCTGCAGGCGGAGGACCGAGCAGCCAGGGGAGGCAGCGGCGGACCCCGGGGCTCCCGCACAACCTCCCCCTGTCCCCGGCGGCGAGCTAGCCCCGCACAACGGCGGGCTTTCAGGAAAGCCGGGGTTCAAGAGGGCTCGTAACTCTCAGCTGACCCTGCCCTCTCCTCCGACGCCCTCGCAGCTTCTCGCCGCAGCGCCTGCCTGCCTGCCTGCCTGCCACCCACCCCTCCCCTGCGGCCCCGGCAGGGCGCCCCGCCTGCCCTCACCCACACGGGGCCGCCCCGAGGCGCCTTACCCGCGTAACGGGCGCGGGCGGCGGGGCCGGCTCCGGGCTGGCCGAGAAAAGGCGCGAAGAGGCAGGTGAGGAGGAGCAGGGGGCGGCCGCAGCGCAGCCGGGCTCCGAGCTCGGCCATGGCTGGGGCACGGCCCCCGCTGCCTCCGAGCCCCGCGGCGAGGACGGGGCGCAGCGACGGGGCGCCGCTCCTCAGGGGCGGCGCTGGCCACGCCCCGCCGGGCAGCCATGAGGGGGCGCGAGGGGCGGGAGCGGAGCGCGCGCGGCGGGAACCGTTAGAACGGCTGGCGGGGGCGGGGGGGGCCGGGAGCCTCAGCCTCAGCCTCAGCAACGGCCTCGGCAAGGCATCGTCCCAGGCCGGTTTTCCCGGCGGCCGGTCCCGGAGATGGCCCAGAGGTACCGACTCGTGGCCCCGCGCTGTGTGGGAGACGTGTAGGGCTGTGTGGGGCCGGCCGGACAATCCTGCCGCTGACCGCCGGCTGCCTGCCTCAGCGGCCCTGCTTCGGGCGGGTATCGGCCGTCGCCTCCCCCTCGGGCTGCCAGGAGAAGTTCCCTGTGAGGGGGGCAGGTGCTAGGGAAGGAGCTCGCTAGCCGGGAAGCCGTAGCGATCCCACTGAGCGCTGTACCCAAAGGCAGCCCTCCTGCGCCGTCCCGTCGGTTCCAGGGTTAAGGAAGAGGCTCCTCAGGGGCGCCGGGGGTGAGCCGGGGTCGCCGCTTGTGCCCCTGCAGCGACCTGCCGTGCCTCGCTGAAACGCGGCAGCAGCAGCAGCAGCTGCAACGCAAACGTTAAGTAGCAGGGGTGTATCCACCTGGGTCAACATCTGGTTCTTTTAAACCGTGTTTTGGGGAGGCTGTAAGTTCAAGTGATTTTTAGTGAAAATGAAAATATTAAACAAACCAATTTTTAACTTCCATTCCATATGAAACAGTAGGGGTTTTTTTAAGTTTCTAAATCAGAATGTTTTGGAACTTTTAATCCAACATAGATAAACTGATGCAAGCTAAAAAGACCTAGGATATTTCCATCTTTATGTATGTTATAGATACATAACATATATAATGAATACTCTAAAAAAAAAACACCTTTTTTTTTCTGTATCCGGTAAATAAAAAGCTGGTACGAAAGACTTTAAAAGCACCAACTCTGAAATATAATCAGTGATTTTTTTCCTAAATCATCCTAATGGAAATGTACAGTGTACACACGGCCGTGGAAAATAGAAGCAGCTGGCATTAATGCATTTTTTACATTTAAGATACTGTTTAAGGTTGTTACAGAGAGGAAAGATTTGGAAAGAAGGGCTAAATGGCTTTACACGGTGTTAATCAGGTGCTATATGAAAAGTGCTAGATACCAGATTCCTCAGGAAAAATGGACCTCATTCAACTTAAATAATTTTAGCAACTTTGTACCTTCCTAAAATGAGCATTACCCAAAGTAGTAATTTCATTAAGCATGTTGTCAAGAACAAAAAAGTTCTTTTATATCGTGTTCATTTTATAGAAAAATAGTGCATTTCTTTATGTAAATCATGAATCTTTTTGACGACCAAAACAGAGGACTTAAGCATTTCAATCCCTTTCTTAATTTTAAACTTGTGGTTTTCTGTATTATCTTATCCTGCAGCCATATTTAGGTTGTGCATCTCTGTGTAAGATAATGCAGTCAGTACAAGCCATCTGAAAAAAGTCTGCTTACACGGTAGTTTCTTCCAGCACACTTCTAGTGACATGTTGTATTGATTTGAATGCTGTGCAGTAAATATGGTCATTTTATATATCGAGAATCCATTTGTATGCAGCATGTCCTCCACAATCGAAATAGCTATGTGTTAAAGGATGCAGCCTATGACTCTTATTTTGAAACGCTCAGTGTGTATGCAGTGGTCAACCCAAGATCTTACAGTAAATAAAAATGTATTTTAGCCCAAAGCATGGCACAAAACCCCCTGTTTTATTCTTTTGTGATATACTGGAGTTATAATATTGTCTGAGTGCTCCAAAAATTACTGGGCAGTGTTTCTACTGAAATTGCAAATATGTAGTTTTTGATGACAACTGGTCCACCACTGCACTGCACCTGCTCTTCCTAACGTAAGGTTATCATGTAAAATCTGTGTTTCTGTTAGAAGCGTATATGCATTGCAGTAAATGCATTTTAGAGCCATGATGTCTAGTTAACTGTGTTAAATATAGTTGCCACTCGAATGTGCAGGACACAGCAAACCGGTTTTATTACATAACTATGAATTTGTTTGCAGCTGTGTCCTAGCTAAGCAAAACAGATGCTGTAAGATATAAAAGGATTAAACTGTCTCGGTTACATGCCCAACATTTTGCTAAATATTTTATGTAGCATCATCTGGCACACATTAATTATGTTGTATTATTAATGTTTTAGAAAACAGCAGTTATAAATAAGCCATTTTTCCTGCGGCTTTGAACTTGAAGCAAAATGTTAATACTAACAGCAGCATGTTAAGTTTAATATTTATCATTAAGTGAAAGCCTAAACAATTACATGAGTAATATCTGCTGTCTTTCAAAGGGTCCTTCTCAGCAGGAGTTGACATCCGAAGGTCCCCACTAAAGTATGTTCTGAGGATCTCCAGTAAATTGGCTGATGGCAGCTTTTACTGTGCACTGAAGAGTACTTTAACTGGAAAGCCAATGCCAAATTAATCACAGATAAAAATAGCAAGCTGCTCAGTTCTCTTTGTAAAATCAGAAATATCCTAAAAATTTTTTTGTGAAGCTGAATTTTCTCCAGATTAAAGACAAGAGCTATATAATCAGAAGGGTACTCTCAGATCAAGTTATTTTAGCAGTTTTTCATCTTGTAATAGAAATAACTGCAATTAAAACTTGAAAACAAGGACAACTTTTACTACAGAAAAACTGTAATGGAAAATATTCTTTAAAGAAGATGAAAGACATTTCAGTAAGCCCTAGAATCTCATCTAGTCTGAAGCTACATCATTTCTCTCAGGTATGAAGTACCTGAGTGCATTAACTTCTTGGACTTGGATCTTGTATACACCTAGCTATGTTATCTATGTATCACATACAGTTCTGTGGCCTCTCAAACCGTTAATTTGAATGCCTTGTAATCACTAGTATATTCATTCTCACAACAGAGCAGAGCAGTATTGTCCCTAACTTTAAGATTACGACCAGAAAGAATAAATAATTACCTTAGGAATCCATAACAAAACAGAAGCAGCAGTCAAATTTAACACAAAAAGTCCTTTGTTTATCAGTCATCTTAATTTGGGTGCCTTTGTAACTCTGACAAGTAAAATATTTGGATGAATAGGGAAGTACATCTAAAGGAATCTTCTGTCTTCCAGTGCAAAATACAGTAAGTCACATAAGAAGCAGTCTTAGAAGTTAATTTGACTTTATTGGAACAGAATACAGTCCTCTAGAAAACAAGCTAACTCCTTTTTTAAACACTGACAGATGCAAGAGACAGCACAGGTATTACTGGAGAAGCAGTAGTTTCATTATCTCTTAAACTACTTAGAATAACAAAACACATTACAATTTATTAGGGCAATCTATTTGTGAATACTTGCCCTAACAAGTTCTATCATGCACTCAAGTGAGATATAAACTATCCAGTCTTTAAGTTTACTAACGTCATATTATGCAAACAGTTTCAAGTAAATACTTTTACCTAATTTGAAAAATCTGTCACCTTCCACAGCACCACATGAAGTTCTGGTGTTAAAATAACATTTAATCCACAGCAATAGCTAAATATTTCAAATACTTATGTAATACACTGTAAACTCTACGTAAACACTACGTACACCAAAAAAAACATACAAAGAACAGGAAGATCATTTTGATTAGCAAAGACAACTCAAATGTATCGCCAAAATCATTTTTCTGTTCTTACGACTTATCCCCAAACCACTCCCAGAAAAGGCACAGATAGTGGTGATTTTTTTTTTTTTTAAAACACACAAAGCCAGAATCAACACAACAGGCCTACGCAGTCAAACGCTGCTCTATTTCCAGGAAAAACAGGTAAGGAACTTGCATTAGTGTAAGGATGTCCCGGGAGGATTCTAGTCAATAAAAGATATCCAGCATCTGCTTGCTGTCCTAGGTTCAAATGCAGAAAAGAATCAGAAATTAAATGTAGTTAAGCAGAACTTTACTGTACATCTTGGATGTGAGCGCCAGCTGGAGTTACTTGCCTATTCCAAGGCAGTACTGAGGCTCATCTCACAATCAGCTATTAATGGCACTCAGAAGAGATGGTGGGTTTTAAATTAAATTGGTAATTACTGTTCAGAGATTATACTCATAAACTATTTGACAATGCTTTTACTTTGCGTAAACAAAACCTTTAAATAAATAGATCTTTTAAAATGTAGCATAACTACACAACTTATCACAATGCTTCAATACATAATGGAGTACAGATCAGAAAATTATTTAAATCATTCCAACTTTTGATTATTACAGTATCTAAAAAAGTTCTCCTTTACTAGCAAATGATGCAGTGTTTGGCAAAGAAATGCTGTTGGCAATTCTTTAAACAAAGATGCAAATATATTTGTTATCCCCTCTTCGTTAGAAACAGAAGCATTTAAGAAAAAATATTTTAATAAATATACATCCTAAGTTATCTAATACTACTTCTATACTAGTACACTAAACAAATTGCCTTGTGTGATTTATATACATTTATGAAACCAGACTCAGATGCTCTTGATGGTTTCCTAGAAGACAGAAAGCATTGCTGGAGTCTATTGCGTTTTGTTTCAAGTGATCTTTGAGAAGTTGAAAAAACTCCATTTTGGCATTGCTGCTTTTAGGGCATATTCCAACTACTTGTATAACCATCATCAGTGATGTAGAAATCTGCAAAAGATGCTGATATATTGCATTCATGGTATCAAAAAATAAGAAGATTGAGCACTGACTTGTCAACATAAAAATGGAGCTTGAGGTATTTTATACAACCCTTTATAACGGAGATTAAATCTTACCTATTGCATGTTGTCTCCAACCATTCAGGACTTGTTACACGAAATATCATTCTTATGTTATTATTTGGAAGATCTACTGTTGCACAAGGTGCAAATAAAACTCAGGATAACTATTATTAGCTATAAAATTTTAATACTAACAAAGTACCGCCTAAGTTCAGTACAAAAGACTAAAGCAATCAGCCTGCACTGAGACTTAGAAAATTAACAAGCAGGTCCTGCAGCCTGCACAGAACCCATGCCACCCCACGCTCCTCTCAGAGGTACAGGGGTTTCCAAAGTGAGCGCAGTACATCTACGCAAGCTGCAGCACAGACACCTCAAGTCAGATTCCCTCCTCTGTTCTCAACAGTGAATTGTACAGCAATGAGCTCAAAAATGGGTTTTGTTGAGACTAATGGTAATTTCTGGCTATGTTGACAAAGCACATTTTATCAGTCAAAAATGTCTGGGATACATAAAAATAATAACACACTGTGTGGATTCACTCCATTTCTTTAAATGATCATATTAAATCCTGTAACCACCAGCTATCCTTTGGGGTGTTTGAAAAAAAAAAAAAACAAAACAAAAACAAAACCCAAAACAACCCCAAAACGCTACAAAGTAGACACAATCCAGGGTTGGCACAAAGGGGCTGGATCACCGTCAGTTTGAAATTCAGCAGGTAAAGCCTCTCATTTAAGCACGTCACTCAGGTAAGCTTTTCACTTTGCTTTTGATAACTGAAAAGGTGCAAAATAATTTTCAGTAACTTGTTTCCATCTCCTCTATTAACTCCAGATCTTTTTTTTTTCAGAACTAGAAGAGATTTTTGTTAATCTGAAAATCATATTATTTTGCATCCAGTATAGGGACAATATGAACAAAAATTATTGTCATTTCTAATTCATGCACAAATATTGTGATTTTTCAAATGGTTAACTGGTTAGTTTTCTAGACCGTTGTCTGTCAGAGAAGGGAAACGAATTCTCTGGGCAAGTATCAGCAACACTAAAATAAAGAATATAAAACATTTCAGTTCCCTTTGAGGATAAAATGTAAAATAGTCAACATGGCCTAAAATCATGCACTATTTTATTTACCTATTTGCATTTTGACAAGATAGTTTAACATTTTCATGTGGCCTTTGTAAAATGTCTTTCTAGTTTGTGTGAATATAGCTAGTGTTATATGATTAATTTTTTAGAAAACACATGCACTCATGAAAGGCTATGATAAACTGAACACATTTGCTACAGGGCATGTTTAAAACACTACTGCTTGCAAGGACATCAGTTTGACATAGCCCGTTATAAAATAGGCCAAAATTAAAACTTGGCATGCCAGCACACTTTAATTCTGTATTTGTGAAATAATTTTTCAAACTCAGGAGCCCTTTTTCACTACTTTAAAAGGAAAACCCACACGTACACACAAAATTCTAACAATTCTAACACCATGTTTGTTCTTTACCAACTAGCATATACCTTGTTTTAATGGTTTAAAGCGATTAAATCCCTCAAGATTGTGCATATCCAGGCATTACTGAGGAAATAAAGACACCCATCACTATTCTTCTTAAATTTTATTCCATAATAAAAAATAGAAGATGAAAGAAAGAGAGTGTTCAAGAATTAAAGCAATTATTGGTCAATGTAAGGAGCAGTAAACTAATTATCTGAATTATTATTAAGGACCTGGTTCATCAAAAGTAATTCTGGGTCCTCCATGGCATATTTGTAGGCTTTTACGAAACAGAAATTGAGATTATCTTTTACTGAAGCAGGTCCTATATTATCTACAGAACACTTGATTTCATATTCTATTTATCCTTCTCTTTTTGTTCTTTTTCCTTCTTTTCACGTTCAGCTTTTGCTTCCTCCTCCTCATGTTGTTTTATCAACTGTTCCACCTCCTTTTGCTTCAGAACCCTTATTACTGTCTTTCCGTTCTCTCTTGTCAGTGTTGCAATTTCAACTGAAACACATGGAACAGACAGCGGCGTTACATTTTGTCCTTCAGACAGAGCAATCATCAGAAGGGTAAGATTTGTGGTTACAACTGACAATGAAGCAGAAGGCTCTTGTCCTGCCTCTACAAAGAAGCCTGACGGGCAAGCCAGGCAGCAGCAGTCCTCTTCTGCAGCAGCGTGTACAAGCGCATTAATACCTCTCCAGCGATTCTTCTACCAGACACGTAGCCATTTCTGTGGCTGCACCAATGCGGCCTACGATCCCTGAACTGTGGTCCAGCCCCTGGAGCTGACCAAGGTGGATCGTCCTCAACTAAGCTACCGCATGCCTCTTAGAAAGGTTAAGGCTGAGAGCTGCTGCATCTTCTAAAAACATTTTTCACATGACAACTAAAAATCCAATAAACCACATCTAGTGTACATACATTCACTACGTTTTCTTTTTTTAAGCAAAGGGTGTTATCCCGTATTAGTGAACTGCTTACCTTTCTCTGCAGAGAGTTTGCTAACATCCATGGTTTTGTTTAGAACCTTAATGGCTAATGCGAGTGCAGTCTTTAAGGTCATTTCTCCTTCTTTGTAGTCTTGCTTTAGCATTGACACAGCTGCCTATAAATTTCACAGAAATGAAAATGGTGTCTTTGGGCAATCAATCAAACAGTTGCTTTTTCCCAGATAATATCCATACGTGAGTAACAGCAGTGTTTCTACAGTTACCCATTTCTGCTCTGCACTAGTAATCAACAACTCAGTTTAATTAGTACAGTGCAATTTACACTTTTTTTTTTTACTTGACTTTTTAAGAAAAAAAACCAGAACTTACAGCACTATTATTCCCAATGCACGTAGCTTTCCACCCTCCATAATTTCCACTAGGATCACTTTGATACAGCTGAAATCCATAATGCTTATCCCAGCCAATATACAGTAACGAAACACCAAAAGGACGTTTTCCTGTTGAAAAGAAGGCTATTAGCAATCTAAATTTAGTAACAAGATTGGTCATGAGTGACAATTATTTTCTTTGATTTCCTTTTTCAAATCTATTCCTGTGAACTGGGATTTAACAGACCGTTCTGTACTTCTGTTGCTTGAGATAAGCACACCAGCATTTCTTTCCAAGTCATGGGGTGGGGGGGCAGCAGAGGTTTATTTGGTTTAACCCTAAGAGCATCTCATTTCTGTCTCCACAAATTGTAATTTATCATCTCGGGATTTTACATCAAAACCTAATGTAGCCTAGCTGTTAAAGCATATAACTTAACAGTGTCAAAAGCCAGGTACATAAAAGGACCATTCTTTTACACTACATATATGTAAAATACCATAATCATCAGTTCATGTACTAAGGAACACTACTTAAAACATCATTTTCTAACATGTTGCTTGATCCACAGAAATAGTACTTTTTAACGGTACAATATTGATACCCCTACATATAGCCTTATTTGTGAGTCATTGTGCCATTATGCTGGATGGGCCCAAAATGCTGAAAGGTTACATATCAAACAATTCTCTGCTGGTCTTCTGAAGGCATTCACTAAATCCAAGAGCACTCAAAGCATTCTATGCAATGGGCCGGAATCTCGGCCACCATTTTCTCAATCACTAGAAAGTAGCACCTTCAGTAGCAAAACAGTAACCATGACTACCCATTCCTCTCAAATTTGGCTATTGTTTTTCCGATATAACTTGTTACAGAAGAATTTAGTAGAACTGTCCAGAGACTTGGATGCTTCAAATTATGTAACAGAATCATTCTTTAGACATGTAAAAGCACAACGGTTCATCGCACTTCATTACCTCCAAACTGTGTATAAGCCTGCTTGATATCACACAGGGCTGTTACCAGTTGTTCACAAGGAATTGGCTCTTGATATTGTAACAAATACCTAATACAAAAGAGAAAAAAAAAAACCCCAGTTTTCAAAACTTGTTTTGCTGACAGTATCCTGTACCACATTTAACATGAAAGAAGTTCTTACGTTAGAGCCTCTTTGATCTAGCTGTTTTATTTCAAGCAATCTACTTCTGCTCTACTAAATGCACGTTCATGTTGATTTAATACATGAACAGAACTGAATCTGACAGCACAGGCAAGTAAAACCATGTTAACTATCAGCAGACCTACCTCTGCGCAATCAGTCTCAGTTCATTTGTTAGGACATTGGCATCCGAAGTTATTCCTGCAACACTGCAAGCCATATCCCTGCAATACAAGCATACAAATTAACTGAATTCCTATCAGTCTCCAACAAATAGTCACATCTTCACAGAGCGGTTCAAGCAGAACACCTACTGTTGGGCTGTTCTGATCAAAACTATGTAGCTGCCACATAAAACAGGTTCATCAGCGCCTGCCTTTAGGGTACATCAAAATTATTATGTAACCATTTTGTAAGAGCAGAGGTGGACAGCAAGAAGTAAACGGGTTAGTTACATGTATAGCTCTGAGAAGAGGATCATGCCAAAGATGATTCAGTCCCAGGTATCTTCCCAAGAGCCATTAGGTACATAGCAGTGCCTATCAGGAGGCCACCTGACACCAGAATATTGAAGGAGCCATACAGATGTGACAGGCCTTCAGTGGAAGTTGCTGGCTGACACACTGCATTTGTGTAACTGAAACTTAGCGATCTGGATTTGATCACACGAAAAACAAGCGCTTCACGCCCTTGATTGTTTCGTTAGCTCTAATTTAAGATCTCTTTTGTCCAATCTGATATTGCTGCAAAGCCTTCACTACACAAAAAGGATTCAAGAAAAATAATCCAGGTTATTTTTTCCAAGTGAACTTAAGACTTTTTCAGAAGATGGAAGGGCTGGCCTAGGGGACTACTCCAGTGCAGTTACACAGCCTCCTTGAAAAGCCAGTACCTCCTACGGTTCTAGCTGCTTTCAAGAATGGGAAGCTAACAGGATGAAAACTATTTGTGTTTCGTGTGCACCTTCTGGCAATGATGAAGCACTACCTCCCTTATAGGCAAGAGAGCATAATCCGTAACGCTCTTTGCTCTGACACCACAAATTTAACTTCCAGAGAGCTAAAAAGGAAGTCATAATAGGGAGAGAGATCTCTTCTGCTACAATTGTGGCAAAGAAACCTAAGGCATGTTTTACCTAATTGTCTTGTTCTCTTTGAATCATTAAAGAAGAACAAAGACTTAGAAGAAGATGCTGAGCTGAAATAGCACAGTGATTTTTGTGTGCATTCTATATTCTGCCCCCCCAAATGGTATTTCGTAAAACTGAGATATCCTAATTTTCTGAAGTGCTGCAATAACATTACCTTGTATGGGGAAGTACCAACAAAGAGGCTATTCCACCTAGAAAATTCTCCTAGAGATTAAAAAAACAAGTGATGCTTCTACTTCAGAAGGAGAACTACTGAAGCAAACAATGACAAAATAGTCATACCCGTTTAAAATGCTGAACATAAAGAATACTAACAGTTCAAATAAAATAAAATGAGGTTCAGTTCTAAAATGTCTGAATAACAGTAGTGTTTTGTTACTGATAACATCACTGGACATCTGATCATTATTTCAACTTACTCGTTAAGTTTGTATATTTTCTCCGAGAAAAACACTTCATCGAGAAGCTTGTGAATGTTGCGTCTCTCTGCTGCTAGCAAAACACCATCATTTGCTAGAATTCCCAAGCAAGTACCTGCATGTCCAATTGCTTCCATTGCATATTCAACCTGGTACAAGCGACCTAGGAAAGGATTTAAATTGTAGTAACATCAAAAAAGTAACACTGAACAAGACCAAGTACGCAAGGTGACTTAAATTTGCAAGAATCTGACAGACGCTCATTGTACAACCTACTCTTAGTACTTCAGTCTATTACCAGTTGATAGTAAATTAATTGGTTGAAAAGGAGGAAGGAGTCAGAGAAGGAAAATCCACCAATCTGATAAGGTAATACAGGGCATTGCCAGTGTGGAAAAAACCCTCTTTTACAAAAGAAAAAAAAAAAAATCCACATAACTCTCTGCTGCAGTAGAATGAGCCAAAATAGACTTTCAATAATCACAGAAAATTATTTGATACTATACTTTGAGTACATCCCAACTAAGAAATAAGAAAGCATGGCTTGTACGTACTTGTTTCGGCATGTGTAAGAATAACAAGGAGAGGTGTGATTGTACCAGCAGGGTATTATGTGTTCTTGGGGGGAGGGGGGAACAGTAACAAAATCCATCCATACTCAAACAAAAGATGAATGGTGAAGAATTGCTCAAGTAATTTCAAAAATGTGGCAGGTGGTATTGCTCACTAATGAGGCACAGTCTCATTATTGATTGAATTAGAACAAATTTGGGTGTCTTCACTTCGGACCCTTGGTCTCCTTACAGAATTGGGCGCTACTTCTAGCAGCTATATATGGTTTTTGCAACTCGTATATGGATGGAAACATGCTATAAACAGCCAACCTTTGTACAAGTAGTTTGTTATTTAGTTTTGAGAAGCTGGATAGAACAGTCAGAGTTTACTTGAAAGTGTGGGGTTAAAAAATACCTTCTGGAGAAAAGATGGTAGTTCTGGAGTCATATCTTCGAGACTGTAAAAAGCAATAGCTTGTTAAATATCATCGTTCTCTTGTCAGAAAGCAACATTCTAAAATTAGCGATGCTCCGAGCCGCACATAAAAATACCAGCCGCTTAGCGACCTCGGTGTGGCACCACGGCACGTCAGTAACGCCGCCACCATGACACACGCGGGCCTGGCCCCCGGCCCCAGCCGTGCCCACGCCCCCGGCCCCGCAGGGGCTGACCACGGCCGCCCTGCAGCGTGACCGCCCGTCGCCGCGCCACACGCTGCAGCCGACCCGCCCGCGACTCGACGCGACCCGCGGCGCAGCAAAGCCCCGGGAGAGGCGGGCCCGGCCCGCAGCTGCCACTCACCATCGTGCCGGGGACGCGCCGCGGGCGGGAGGGAAGCGGGCCTGCAAGACACCACAAGGCGCGTTAACCGGCACCCGCCGCCCGCCCCGAGCCCCAGAGGGCGCTGCAGCCGCGCCCGGCCCAGCGCCCCCGCCGCGGCCGCACTGCAGAGTCATCCTCGCCGCGGCGGAAGGCGAGGGCCTCGCCGCCGCCCCCCGCGGCCCGCACCGGGCGCCCCGCTCGCCCCAGCCCGCCCGCCCTCCCGCACTCACTGACGGCAGGCCGGAGAGGGCGAGCGAGTCCCGGCCGGCGGGGAAGAACCGGGCGCTACGGCCGCGCCCAAACCTTCACCGCTGCGTCGGAAATGGCCGCCGCGCCTGCGCGGTGCCGCCTGCCGGACTAGGGCGGGGCCGGGCCGCCCTTCCCCCTACCGCCGCCGGGCGGGGCTGGCGCTCCCGCCCGGAGGGTCAGCGCGCGCAGCTGCTCCCGCCGCCGTGACGGCTGCCCGCGCGCCGCTGGGGCCGCCCCGCGCCGCCCTAACGGTTCTCCGCGCGGCCGCCGCACCGGCTGCCCGGGCGGCGCTGGGGCCGGGCCCGGCCGCCCCGCACTGACGGCTCCCCCGCGCGGCCGCCGTAGCTGCCGCCCGCGCGGCGCAGGGGCCGGCCCAGCCCTCCCCCGCCCCGCCCCGCCCCGCCCCGCCCCCTTGGCGCTGTGAGGAGGGGCGGCCGGCCCCGCTGAGGCGAGGGCAGTGACCAGCGCCCCACGGGGGAGAGCCCGACCCCCGGCCCGGGTGGTGCCCCGCCCCTGCCGGCGCACACACGGCGGTGGACGCGCTCCAGCCCAGGCAGCGCTGCCTTTATTGCCACAGAGCCAGGTGTCAGCCTGCAAGTACCTCAGCAGCCATCCATCTACTCGGCAGGTGCGTGGTTCCTGTACGCTTTGGCAGTCTCAAACCATGTCTTCTCTACGGCTTCTTGGCCCACCTCAAACATTTTCATTAAGTGTTTCCATCCGGTTTTGGCTGTGATCATGAGGTATTCCTTATTCTCTGGGTACTGCAGAGCTGTGTGGGCTGCTATGACAAGGGACTGAGAAAACCTCCCGCTCACCAGGAGAAAGAGGGCACCTTTCTCCTCCTCTGTGAGTGGCAGGACACTTTCAAACCCTGCCAGAACATGCCCTCCAACGCTCAGAGGATCTGGGCTCTCAATCATCATGTACATGATAGCTATTGCAACTTCAAACACATAATACCCGTAACTCATGTCGCAAAAATCCAGGATGCCGGACACTCTGTACTGAGGATTCTCCAGGGAAGCAGAACTGGATTCTACTAGAATGTTGTGGTCATTAAGATCTCCATGATTGATACCTAAACACAGAAGAAACATAAACAGTATTTAATAATTACTGAACAGCAGAATCTAACTTTTTTTCCCCATTTCTCAGCAAAACAGCTTTGAAGAGATGCATAGAGGCTCAAACTAACACTCAACGACAAAACCATACTAGTCCCCCTCAGCATCAAGTGTTGCCTTTCACAGCTCCACTGCCTCCTAGGAACCTCCATTCCACTGACCTGTGACCAGACAGCAATTGATAAAGGGAGCCTTACGAGATCTTATTCTGGTCTGGTACTACCTGTGATATGCCACGTGTTTTCCAAACACAGAATAGTAGTTTTTCAAATTATCAAATTGTCAAATTACCATCAACGTGAGTTGAATTCCAAAAATATTATTAAATAGTTATTTGGGCCTTTATGAAAGGAAGTAGTGTACTCCATGTGAAAATCATCACCTTAACTGGAAACAAACTCATCAGAAAAATCAGGAACCAAACCTGACTCTGGACAGTGCATTCCTCCTGGCTTATTCTGTGCTGTGTTCTTTCAGCACAATATTTGCAGATGTCTAGCTAGGGATAAAGGAGACTTACTGTTTTGCTTTTTTTTTTGCCTTCTCCACAGACCCAAACTCCTGTAAGAAATTTCAGTGTCTCGGTTCAACATAATTACAATGAGAATAAAATACTCACAGGCTCGAAAACTGCTTAGCTTGGGTATTATTTTCCCTTTAAACTGCTCAATAACTTGTTCCACCACTTCACGATATTTGTTCTGGCCCAAGGCATAAATGTACCGATCTAGAAGAGGAACGTTTGCCAGGTTCCAAATGAACTGACCTCGATGCAGACTTTTTACTGATGGATGATGGAATTTCTTTGGAAAAAGCACGAGATAAAATAGGCCATAAGTAAAAAATCCTGGGTTTATGATTAAAGGGCTTGATTCAAAGCCCCTGTTAACTTTTAACAGGTTTCTAATGAGACTCACTGAAAAGCACCATGACTTTGACTATTGCTTTATATCAACAAGTAAAAGAATAACCTGAAGAATGATTAAGGCAAGCACCTTAATATCTACACACAACCCGAATGTTTTTTCCCTCATTCTTTAGGTACAAAGATTATCTTAAGTCATTCACCACTTAAATAAATTTAAAATTGATATTGACTTTCTGTAATGTGCCATTATGTAGCGACTTTGAGGCCTTGCCAAGGCCAGAATCCCATGCTGGCAGAGGCTGGATTGCACAGCTGGTGCTACAGAAAGCTGTCACAGCAGAAGAGACACAAAACCTGCCAGCGTGCTGGGAACAGGCACACTCTGCGTTTAAAGGTGGCAGCTTCTGGGAACGAGCCTTAGGATCAGCCGGTACATGAAAAATCCTGAGGACAGAAGTGCTTTCTGGAGATACTGGACAGAGCTTTATTCTTATGAAAATTTGCCTTTGTACATCCAGGTACCCTAAATATTTTACACAACAAGGTCCCTAACCTCTCTCTCACTAGCAAATGAAAAAGGTGGCTTGGAAAGTGACATTCAGGGAGGAAAAGCACCTCTCCCGCTGCATACCACTCTTATCCTTGAATCCTCTAATGCTTATTAAGGTGGCTTGTGGGCCAGATTCTATCTGAGCATAGGGCAAATAAAAAAACCCTTCCCACTAGCGTAGCTGGCTTCCTCTTAAAAAGAAACCCATGCTTGTAATTAAGGCTCTTAAAGATAGCTAAATGATAGTCAAAACTGGAACTGTGTATGAAAAAGTCAGGGACAAGATCAAGCCTAAACCAAAAATCACAATACAGGATCCCTAATGCTGTATAAAGCACCACATTGGTAGGAAGAATGTCATCTGGTAAGCAACCACTGCACTCTGCACAAATCAGATATTCCAGCAAGCTATAAATGGGTTACCAGGTGTGTGAAGGGTAATAAAAAGGCATGAGCCCTTGTTCCTGTAAAGCCATAGACAGTCACTTTACTTATAAATAATAAACTTAACTGATTTCCATTTAGAGGATGTGAGGCACATCCAAGCAAAAGGAGACACCAACAGAGAAAGTGGTGGAATACTATTTTGTGCACAAAACAGAGCATAGCGCATTGCTTTGCTATCAAGTTGACAAAGTAAATTAACTGGGTAGAAAAGACAGGCTATATTTTCTGGTCTGTCATCAGAAAAGTTAATACTTTAGGTATTATTTTTAGTGTCAATGATACTTTGAAGTTTTGACAGTAATGATTGTAATTTTCTTTCTTTTAAATGACAAACCTTGGTAGATGATAATCCATACGTTAAGGGCATAAAGAGCTTTTTCCATCAAAATTTGCTTTCTCATCAACTCTTCCCTCCTTGGCAGAACGAGTCACAGGCATATCTTGAGACTAGCTGGTCTATATAAATTGTTTTAATCGCGTTATAGGAGCGTGACCACAGTGTTAGAAGGCAACAGTAAATTATCTTTCCCAATTGAAAAATGCTCTTGTAATTTCAGAATGTGGTTAGTAAAGCTGGCAATTCACATTTCATAATTGTCTGAAGCCAGTAGCCAGAACATGAGAAGGCAAGGTTAATGAAAGGCAATAAATAATGCAAGAGTTCTTTTATGTATCAAACTTAATTACTGGCTGATTTATCAGCTTTATTATCCTGTATAATTACAGAGTAAAGAAAGAACTTATTTTGCATTAAGATTATTTGACTTGAAGCGGTGCAACTGAGAGAAGTGTCACAAATCTCTCTTCATTGGCACAGCTGGCATTGTAGAGAAGGAACCAACTGCTACCAATGTTAAATGGTCACAGTTCTAATGACCAGGAGAAAGAGAGCAAGTCAAAGGGAATTCAGAAGAATAGATCAGCCAGCTGTGCCTGATATGCACTACACAAAAATGCTTTAAAACAAGCTTTACATGCTTCTAATTTGGGCAGCCTAGGGTTCACTCTCCTTATGTGCCAGGCTTCAAACACCAAACAGGTGAGTTTTGCAGAAGTAAAAAGAAATCCTTATCTCCCTGTTCACGGTACAAAAACTCATTGCAAAAGGATCGCCAATACCATGTCATAAGCACCAACCGGTCACGCTACTTAGGGAAATGCTTTAGTAACAGCCAGCTTGGAGACTGGCACCTGAAGGATGAGTTAAACTGACATCTGCATTCACCAACTTGAATTTTGCAGATCAGGAAAGCAGACAGCAAGAACAAGAAGAAATACAGAGGAGAAATTATTTGAGAAAGAAGTCCATGAGGCTGGAGCAATGAAAACTCACCTCTGAGAGAGCTTTATCCAAACTGGCAGCTAGCTTACCGATCTCATAGAAAAGCTGAGCGTTTGTAGCAATTTTTGCTACAGGCGTACCTGGCAGGTAAGTCAGCAGTCTGACCATGTACTTTTTGTTTCCAGGTCCAGTACCTAGCAAGCAGAGAGAGATGCAGTCAGTCGCTTCAATATATGCTAGTCAGTATTAGGTAATGCAAGAGGCAAAAAAGGTTTATCCCAGTGTAGAAGTCACTAGAATCAGATGTAGCTGATAAAACAGATTTCATTCAAAGATGCGATTTACCAGAATGTTGTACGATGTGCAAACCTTAACACGCTTGCAATCTATGCTGGACTTCTAGTCCTTGTGCTTGGAACTGACTGCACACAGCAGGCTTCCTCCAGTGCCCGCAGACACCCACTTACACCGTTTTGGAGCACAACAGGAGGTCTCCGGAATCCCAGCTTTTGTATGGAAGTTACAGTGAAAATAAAAGCAAAACGTCAACACACTTTTTCTTCCAAGTGCTATTAAAGCCATTTGTTCTGGCATCACAGATGCGCTAGAACTGTATTTTACACCATCCTGTGGGCAAATAATTTGTAACATCATTTAGTCAATGGGGCTTTTTTTCCCTTTTCTTGTGCATGGACAGGTCAGATCAATGTTTTCTCCAATTCATTATACTGAAGTTATTTCCTAAGTGTTTTCATAGTTAATTATTACTCTCTTGGACTTGCTTTGCTTCTGGTATTTTAACTTTGGACTACTATGGCTGGACATACAGGTCACCTGATAGATATCCCCTCATGTTTAAAAATAAGCCTAGAGTTTTACTTTAGTATATACGTGGCATGCCATATAGCAAGCTACTGCCAAGCTAAGGGTGACAGTAGGGCAGTAAAGGTGCTTGTAATTGCTCACCTCCTGACTCCAGGGACATTATGTTACCATCTTTTGTAAGGTAAGGAGTAGCTGAAGGAAAGCCTTCAGCGCTGAGAAACATCATGGCCTGGGTCTGCGCTTCAATGAGGTCAGGCTCCCGGCTGTCTTCCGAATTGGTGATTTTGAGGACATACTCATCAGCACCTTCAGCCGCGCCTTTGTTTCTTGAGACACGCACGTGGAAGTTCTGATCATCATAGCTGGGGAGTGGCCTGAGCCAAGACACCTTTAGTCCAAACACCCTGTCAACCAATTCAGTCGCTTCTTTTTCACCAAGTGCTGGTTTGGTGAATGTCTGGGGCTGAGAGTCATTTCCAGAAGACATCGTGTCTCTAGGAGAAAAAGAGAAGCTGCATGATCTTATCTGTATTCTGACATCAGAAGCAGTAATTACTGCATCAAAATGCATTCGGATGCTGGAGAGGAGTCGCCTGCATTTATTAAATGAGCAAAGAAAACCTACTAAGCCAGTCCAGGTTTCTTACATTATGGTTTCTTCTCAGCTACGTAGTTGGTAGCCCCCCCCTCAGAAAGACTTCTAGAGAGAAGCACTCAATCTGTTCAGAACAAGCAGACATGAAAAGCTTAGTAACGAGGAGTATTCGTACTCGCTGATTTCCAGTAGCAGCCTAACCTGGTACGTTGCTAACGAGGAATGATTTCCTAAGGAACAGAGTTGCTGAATCCCTGCCCGGGAAGTTCTGAATTCACGTCTGCAAAAGACAAGAAATACTTTAGTAGACCTTAATGTTAAAGCAGACATAAGCGTTCTGCCCGGCCACGGCCTGCAGCACTCCCGCGTTGGGAAACGCAGAACCAACCTACAGGCGCTGGCTCCGTCTCTCGCCCGCCCCGGGTCCCGGCCGCTGGCAGCGCCGCGCCGAGCCCCGGCCTCCCCCTGCAGCGCGCAGCAACCCTTGGACCCGGGGGCAGCGGCGCCCGCCCCTCGCCGGCCCGGGGGGCGCCCGGCTGCGGGGCCCCGCCCGCCAGCGCCCTTCTCGGCCGAAGCACCGCACGGTGCCGGGCGCGGGTCCCCGGCGGGAGAGCGGGCCGGGCCCGCCTTTGTCCCCGGCTGCCGGCGCCGCCAGCGCCCGGCTCCCGGCGCCCAGCCCTCCGAGCGGCTGCCCGCGCCCCGCGGCACCCGCCGCCCCCGGCACCTACGCAGGAGCCTCCCCGGCGGGTCCCGGGCCTGCTCCGGCCCTCCCCTCCCGCGGGCGGCGGGGCCGGAGGCCTCCCTGCGGGGACGGGGGCGGCGCGGCCCGGTGAGCGCTGGCTGGCGGCCGGCCCGGGCCCCTGGGAAGGGCCCCCCCGCTCGCCTGGGGGCTGCGTCCTAAGCAATGCGCCGCTTTACTGGTGTTTGTTTCCAGACAGCATGGGAGGCAGAAAGGGAAAACACTTTAAAAAAAAGTGCTCCCACTGCTATCAGTAGAAACAGAGATTTACATTTGAGTATTTTGTTTAAATCCTTTTATCAGCACGCCAGATCAAAAACTCTGTCAACTGTTCTGACCGAAGAGCGTTTGCCTATTAACAAACCTGAGGCATCTTTCTCAGGACTTCCTTTAGACTGTACCAGAGTTCAGACTGGGAACACTTGTCCGTGCCTGGAGAATTTTAGACTTGATTAAAATAATTACAAACCTCAGCCCCCTCCCACATACTAATTTTCAAGATAAATATATAAATCTCTTCTGAAATTCCTGATTTAAAAAAAAAAAAAAAAAAAAAAAGTAGTCTTTTGCAATAGTTGAGGTCCCACTATGATGGAATTAGGAATCTGAGGAAAAAAGGATTTAGGAAAGGCTAACTGAAGTTAAAAAAAAAAAAAGAATCTTTGTTTTAAGGAAACCAGTTATCAAGAATCCTCTGTCCCGATATTTCAGTGTCATCTGTAACACTAAGGACATCAAATTGAAAACATTATTTTAATCCAATATGGAATCTAGAAAAGGGAAACTATTTCCCCAAGAAACAAATAGAAGTTCCTTGGATTTTTTCCCCCCAATTCCAGAACAGATGTTACTAAACAAAGGGATTGACCAAGTAATAAATATTTTTACCTACTTCACTCTCCCCCCTGCCAGCCCCCCAGAAATCACACAAGTAAGTTTTTTCAAGAATAAAAGAGCTCCAGAAAACATTTAGAGTTCCCTCTGCCAATTTCTGAGGCTGACTGAAGGTTTAGCTCACTATGTAGCAGGAAAGCATTCTTGCTATGCTTATGACTTTAAGATACATAGCAGCTTACAGAAAAATCAGAATATACTCATTCTCTCTGCAAAGTTACAATGCATTTTGCAGATCTGTACCTCATTAGTCTTGCCTTAGTTTCCAGACAGTAGCGCCAAGAGGTAAGACCTACAGACTTCTGTGCTTCTCCTGCCTGCCCAGTATTGCCTCTGTTGTGAGGCAACACACAGGACTAAGGTTGCACTTCTCTTATCATTATCTGTAAGAAAGAAAATACTTGAATAATTTAGTATCTCTGTGTTGGATACAAGTCTAATGCCTCTTCTGAAAGTCAGTCGTCAGAGGTGGGTCAGTGTCGGACACCCCCAAAGCACTTTTGCAGATCTTGTCATAGCTGTGAGCTCTATGTGCCGTAACTATAAGCTTGGTCAACAGCTTGCTTTAATGCAAGATTTGATCTAGATTCTAAATTAGACTTTTTCCTGAAGAAAAAAAAAATAGGTTCTTCAAAAAGCATTTGATATAGTTACAATATCCAGACTAATAGCTGGAGCTCAGCTAACGCAGAAAACCTCTTTCTACACCAACTAAACACGCTTTGGAAGCCCACATGTGAGACACTCCTAAGGAGAAAACAAACCACGCATAATTATACCCTTTTCCTTATTCACCCCTCCCTTTCATGCATACTTACAGTACCATTTTAAGTCTATTCCATACTACCTATTCAAAATAAACAGTAACATACAAAAACTGTGATACAATTTTCTTTATTAAAAATAATTTACAGCATCAGTAACATTTTATGCACAATTGTCATCAATTGAACTTAAGATATATCTATACAATACTTGCTGAACTTAAAACTTACACTGTTCTGTTGGCTTTAAACAGCAGACATTGATTTGCAGTTGCTTAAATATGATTAATATACATAGTTTCTTGTCCTTATACTTAGGTGTAAAATGTATAAACATCAACACTACCCCAAAGCTTCGTAGTTTGGGAGGGGGAGGGAGGAAGAGGGGCACTAGGAGAGAGAACATTCAGAAAAATCGGAACAGACTTCCCCTGAATCAAACTGGAGAGAATTCTAGGTTAAAGACATCTAACACACCAAGTCACTTCTTCAAAAAGGTACATTTCCTCCTATGCTTTAAGATACTAGAAAGAGGGCTAATTGAACGACGTTTTGTGTGTGTGATCACAGCAGGCCTCTGACTGTACCGTATCCCACCACTGCCAGAAAGCAGAAGTCACTCTCACCCATCTAAAGCTCATCGGATCCTAGCAGTGTGTCCAAAGCTAAACGTCTTCCCTTTGCCACTGGGTTCTTGAACTGGGCTTTACAACGTTCACTGCTGCACGAGGGAGAGGGGACAGGCACGCTGCCGTGGATAATCAGGCAAGTGTTACCTTCACCGGCAGTTCGCTACCACGTGAGCAGCAGGGGATGGGTACATAAGCAGCGCTGCTCCTCGCAGCGCCCACTACGCTTCAGGCGTTCGGATCTTAAGGGTAGGAGTCAGTCTGCACAGCTCACAAAGATGCTGCTGGCTTCGGCAGATTTAGGGCTGGGCCCACCGCAGCAACAATAGCAGGAGCCTAAAGTTGAACAGCAACTGTGCCACGGCACAGCCCCAAAGCTGTCTTTCACTGATTTTAAGACATAGGAGTGCAGCAGAATTAAAGTGGTTGCTATGGTAATGAAACCCATCACGTCTCTTAAGAGATGACAAGCTTTATTGGTGACAACTTGCGGGTAAGTCCCATCCCTTGACATTGCACTTCACAGTACTGGTTTACCTTGGCATGGCTTGGATCACTGGCTCCTTCTGAAGCAACGAGCGTGTTACTGCACTAGGGAGGGTGGGAGGCTGTGTTCCATTCAAGCATTAGCAGTTACACGAGTTTTAAATAGGCTTGTAGTTGTGTTTCTATCGTCTGCAGGAGGCATCATTATGTGCCAGCACTAAATTCCTATTTGCTCCCCAATCATAAACATGCATTCTTTTGAACTAAATCAAGAATATACCTTTGAGCTGGGAAAAAAAATTGCATTAGACACTGTTGTACAAGAAATAAGATCTGCTCAGTAACTCTGGATAAAATTAGCAAAAGTTTACCACAGAACAAACTCATTCAGCATTCAGTTGAATATAGTATTCAAAAATGCATGGATTTATCACCCATATCAGTGGTAGGAGTCACCAGAATGGTTTTTATCTTGACTAAAAGAAAACCACAGCAAAACTAGTGAAATGTAAAAACAGATTATACAGAATTTCAAACTTTAGGGAACTTTGTCCAATAAAAAAATCAAAAAGGTATATCAAAGTTATGTAAGTGAATTCAAATTAATTTGGCATTTGAACTGTCAAAAATTAATATATTTTAATGATATAATTATGCCAGGGTTTTTTTATGTTGTTTTTTGGGTTTTTTTTTTTGTTCTTTTTTTTGTTGTTTTTTAAATGGAATGTCAGAAACTTACTATTTAAATATTTGAATGGTGCATCTGTTAGTTTGCATGTCAACTAGCTTAGTGTCTGGTTATAAATTGAAAGCACATGTAGTAAAGCTAATATAGTCCTCTTGAAAGTTTTGATATTTATGACAATGTTTATCAAGAGCAAAGAAAATCTTAAAGAAAATCTTGACAATTTATAGGCAAGTTATTGCAGTGTTGCTCTCCAAAAGAAATTAATTTCTACGTAAACTGTAAGCAGTATTATAAAGCTTTTCAAGATACAGGAGCACAGAAATAACATCTTGAAGCTGAAGACTCACTTGCACAGATTAGAAGCTATCAATGCTTAGTTAAGTGGTAAAACGAGCACTTTCGCAGAAACTGCATATCTTCTGTTAATATTAAATACAGAACAGGGTTTTTACTGTTGATGTGCTGAAAATTAAATTTATAGGAGTTGCAATGGTGTAAGAGCCAGATTTGTTCTGTCTTCTGGGATCTTCAGCAGGGGAATCTGATGCATGTTTGGAAGAGCTGTAAACTAACAGCATATTAGAAAGCATTAAAAGGCAGTATTGGCTACCTCGGCTATTTAACATTTGACAAGTAACTATAACTTATCAGACATAGGTCATATTTAAAGCATAGGAATTTAAACAATCCTAATAAATGCTTTGTTGAATTTTAAAGGTTAAAATACTAAGGGGAGGTACTTTTTCTAATGATATCACAGACAAGACAGTAAAAACCGATGTCATAAATGACAAACTGCATCCTTTGAAGTAGATATGGCAAACTTCAACTGAAGGACACTGCAGCTCACCAAAAAGCTGGGCTGCTACACTTAACCTGCACGAACAAAATAATTGAGAGCATTTTTTTTAAATGCAGAGCTGTCCTCTGTACTTCTAAGCACACAATATTTCATAGCATGAGCAGTTTTAAATCTGGATCCAGATGAAATATAATCCCATAATAAAGGTAAGAAAGCCATGATCTGTCATACAGGATACCATGGGCCTCATGTGGACTGCTTCTTGTTCAGCCCATAACCTAAAGAGCAAGAAATTCAAAACTGAATATCTGTTTTAAGCTCTGGATGCAAAAAAAAAAAAAAAAAAAAAAATTGTTTGGCCTTTAACATTCCATACCATCTGCTACCCTTAAACCATCAAACAGCAGTACACAGATTTACAGGTGCAAAAACTGAGTGGAAACAACTGCAGAAAATCTTCTTACATAATAATCTTCAGCACAATCAGTTTCAGATTTCGCATAGTTTATTTACAAAATGGTCTGATAAAACATCCCCTCCATACTTACAGCTTTCTGCCACAATACACATGTTGATTTTAGCAATGTTTAATAGCACCATTAGAATATTATTTAAAATCAGGAAGGATCTCGTTGCAGTTACAATGATTCACAATCTTTTACATCCATGGACGAAGTAACTTTGAGCACACTAGGACTGTTTGCAGTTCCACAGTACAGATTCCTGGGTTCACACAAGGCATTTTCAGAATTACCAGTTATGCAAGGTACCCATATAGTCAGTAGCTACTATAAGAATCTTCGAGCCACAAAGTTTAGACTTCCACCATATTTGTATAAAGTTATCTCCATATCGTTTTCAAACAAGGCAATCACGCTGAATACTTTTCCAGTGCTTGTCTTCAAAACAAAAGTAAGAAAGAGAGACCAATTAAGAGTTTTGCTTTCGCTTCCCCTTGCTTATTCTCAGTTAACATTCTAGCCCCAAGTGTTGTTGAACACAAGCAAATTCAACCCACTTATCTGCCACTGCAGATCCCAGACACTGCTGGGAACAGAATGAAGGCTTATTTTACTGCACGGTTTAGATCCAGCTGGAGCACGCTATGTACCTATTAATAACAGAGAAAAAGCCATTTCTCTAAGATGGCATAAAGCGTGTTATTACGGGCATACGGTTCCTTTACACAGAACGGAGAGCTGAAGCCTCTCTCAAATTGTCGCACCCTTGCCTTTAAGAGCCCGAATGAGCAACGAGACTCAATTCTACCCTAATACAGTGCCCATGAGGGGGGAAACAATGCCCAAAAGAAAAATCAAGAATTTCAGGTTGCATAAAAAGTTGTGTAGAAAGACCATGTGTATATATATACTTTGGGAAATTTCAACAGCCATGACAAACTTCAGGTGAGACTATAAGCTTACTTTCAAAGAGAATTAAGGTTTGGTTTTTTTTAATTCTGATGACTGAAAGCAGAAAACTTTTATTTCTGTGCTTTCAGTCATCAGCACATTCAACAGAGAAATTAAAAAGATATTGCAAAGATACCTTAATATCCAAAGTCATTCCGGGCGACAGCTCTGGAGGAAACAATATAGAAAATTGCTCTCTGCCAGTGAGACCCAAAGTACTTGGATTTTCCCCAGGAAGAAACTGAAGTGGAGCTATGCCAATTCCAATCAACTGACTTTTATGAACCTTCTCATAGCTTTCAGCTAGGACAGCTCTAACACCCTGCAAAAAATACAAGTGATTTTCTATTTCAGTATAGTAGTCAGTTAGAGAGAAATGCAAAAGTAAGCTTCACATACATACTACGTGCAAAATCTTGCTATTTGAACTGAAGAGTAAAGAGAGCGCTTTGTATGAGTCCTGTCAGTAAGCAGGCAGCATCTTTTAGCTTTACAGCTTCACAGCTAGATGAAAGCAAGTAAGCCAGAGTCGGCCCACAGGGTATGAAATGGAGTTTTATAACAGACAGTGACCATGCTGTAGTTAGCAGGCAGAAAATCCCGGACCAAATGTAGTTGCTTCTATTGCTCCACATGAACAAATGGCTGACTCAGAATATATTCTGAATATCAGTGGAAATTAGTCTCCAGTAGCGAGACACTTAATACTTCACAGAGACCAGAGGTCAGCACCAGATAGATGTCTAATTCATCTCACAGTCTGGACTCTAAGATAGTAAGTTACATTATTAGAAAATTCAGATCTATCCTTAGTGATTCTCTTCTATGAAGATTCTAGCAAAAAGACTATCGAGAAGTCTTTAAAAACAAAATGTGGTATTATATTCAAGATTGAGGATAGTTTCTAATCACATTCATGCCTAAAACTAAACCATGTTTTTTAGGTATTTCCAGAAAAAACAAAAACACACCCCAAAACCAAACAAACCAGCAGTACCAGTAAAAAAGGCCCTTTTGCAGCCCAGTCTCTTGAGCTGCCCAGTCCATACTTCTTTCCTGCTAGAATAATTACAGGGGTGCCTTCTTTCTGGTATAACTCCGCTGCTTCAAACACATCTAGCTGTGGAATAACAAAGTGAAATAGTTTGAGTGAGTTCTAAATCCGCATCACAATTTCAGACAAATATATGCAAACAAATATATTTTTACCGTTTGTCCTGATGGGAAGTGAATTGTTTTAGGAGCTGGTTTTCCTATGAACTTATTCAGAAGCTTGATATTTGCAAAGGTACCTCTTGTCATCACAGCATCATTACCTCTTCGAGCTCCGTAAGAGTTGAATTCACGAGGTGTGAGTCTAGAATAAAAAGAATATTTAAAAGGAAATCAGTTAAAGATCATCTGGTTTAGAACAATATTATGTTTTTTATAATAATTATTGCAGCATCTCTAAGTTTTCAGTGCAAGATGTAAAGAACTATTCATCCAACAAATATAATTGTTATAAATCATGAACAAAATGTGTAAATCATTACTAGATTATTCATGAGGAAAGCTGTGATTTTAAATTCATTTTCTGTGACTTCATTATAGAGTGCTATGAGCAGTATGGTACTTACAGAAGAGTTAGGGGGAGACTGTTCTAGGAAACAAACCTGTTTACTAATCTCCTCTTACCTCTGCCAGCATATTTATTAACAAGCGGTGTACCAAAAAGAGCTTTACTTGTAAATCAAAGAACCATCCTGGGATTAAAGGCCTATTAATTCTTTCCTTTTTGTAATACTACTCACTCAGACTGAATGCAATAGTTAGAAAGAAGAGTCCACACCACAGGCTATGATTTTGTCATGCTTCACTGATGCTGTACTGATAATAATACACCTTTGCAATATAACACAACAATATAATTTCCAAAATACTCAGCAGAGGTGTGACACTGAATAGCTCAGCACTGCATTGTGTTCTGCATCTTTTCAGAATTTCATCAGAGGCGAAAGGCACCCACTACCACTGCAGGATGCTCCCTGATGCAGAGGTAAGTTAGAGCACCAATCACATACATTTATAAAAGCAGGCTTCATTTTTTTAAACTATATTGTTTCTAGAGCTTCTGATCTGTTCTGTGGATCTGTCTGACTGTTCTTGAGGCCAATGACAGTAACAGCAACTAACCTCTAACTGAGGTTAGTTAGTAACAGCAGCTAAACTCCAACTAACCTGTTAACTAACATTAACAGAAGATCAGTCACCTGATTTGTAAATTAGTGAATTATTTTTGCTTTGGCATGCATTTGGCAGCAGACATCCCTGTAAGGACAGCTATGAGAATGAGTTTGTTAAGAGTATGTCTCGGCTGTTTGTTGTAACCTCAGACAGAGACTGCAAGCAAGGTGCTCACTGGGATTGCAAGACAGGTGATTACTTACAAACACCAATAACAGTTACTATTCTGCTTATCCATGCAGAACCTCCACTTTATGCAGACAGGCATTTCTAAAGGAAAGCCGCAGTGCTGTGCCATTATTTGGCACATGAAGCAGTCCTCTGATACAGTTAGAGCTGCTCAGTATGAAAAGTCCTTACCCTTTGCTGGTCAGATACTTAGCAGCAGCACTGCTCCTTGCAATGCTTCCAGCAGGGGATATGTGATCTGTAGTTACAGAATCTCCCAAGTAGAGCAAGACATGGGCATTTTCAATCGGTTGTGGTGAAACCGGTTCTTTGGCCTAAAAGGGAAGGGACGGGGAACAACAACAACAAAAGAATAAAAAACACATTTTTCTTCCAAGATCCTTAGAGACATAAAACATATCTGCAATATATGAAGGCAGACTGATGTACAGGCGCCACTCGTTCCAGAGATACAAAGAGTATTTAAAAGACTGAGAAATATTAGTGATAATCAACTTTGTTACTTAAACATCAAAGCTTTACTGGAATAGCTATTCCTTTACTTAAATGTAGTGCATATAATCCGGTGGATAGATCTAACGTACTTACGAGTTTATCAAAAAAGGAAGGACATCTGATATAAGTAGATTTTAAATCCCAGGGAAATAAAGTTGACTCAGGCGCCTCCAGTAAATTCCATCGTTTGTTTCCTTTCTACAGAAAAAGAAAGTGAACCAAAAAGAACGGAGACATTGGTTTACAATCTGTTTACATTCTGAAACCAATGACTTACTGGTGATTTTCTTTTAAATTTCTATTATATACTACAAGTTACCTTATTGGATATTACTTAAGAATCACTTGTTAATACAAGCATCCATCTCAGTTAAGTCCTCCTTTACAGTAATGGAAATAACTGACAAACCAATCATTCAACTGGAAGATACTATAAAGCTACAATGAAATGCAATCTTTAAGTTATGTAGAACAAAAGACCGTTCTTACCTCCATTTTTTCTTTCAATTCCTTAAACATGGATGATATCACACACTCCTCCTCCACTGTGTGAAGCTCTCTTCGGGTGGGCCAAATATCTCGTAAGTAAATACTTTTGCCATTAAAGCCAGTGCCTGAGTAAAATTTTAAACAGAAGAGTAATTTTGAAGAATAAAATATTAGACTTTATATACATATTTATATTCCAATATAAATATATTCAGGTCTTCAGAGATGGTACCAGATATGCAAAGAATTTTCTCAGTTAAGTGGATGCTTTGCTTGAGCTATGAGCAACACCAAATACGGCTTCTTTCTCTTCAAGCATACTGGTTTTGTATGCTGAAATGCATGTGAAGAAACCTCTTCTACGTACACATTAGATGCGGAAATAGAAGACGTAAGGAAATACTTACCCAAAGGCTCAGTTTCAAAGTCTATTCTAACAGTGCCTGCAATAGCATAAGCAACTACTAGCGGTGGAGAAGCAAGGTAGTTGGCACGGACACAGTCACAGAGACGTCCTTCAAAGTTCTTTGTTCCAGACAACACTCCACAGGCAATTACATCACCCTGAAAGGCAGACCCATATATGTTTTTCTAGGACTTCGTGGTACTTTTTATGGACTAAGTCAGATGTGCTTCTAGCATTTCACTTCAAATATTTATTCTAACACTTCAATTTAAAGGCATTTTGTTCTCTCCTGCTACCCTTCCTCCTTCTCCTCCTTTTTACTCTCGACCCTCTAATGTATTCTCATCACTTCAGTCAACCCCTCTCCTGCCTTTTATTTCTTGTATTTTTCTTCTGCTTCACAGGAGAAAAATGCTGCAGCTGTTCAGACACTGCTGGTTAAAAATCACTCATGCACATAGCTCTTTAAAACCCTCCTCTTCATTTATGACACAAAATTGACACATTGCATACTCCATAAGATTAGATCATAGAATCGTTAAGGTTGGAAAAGACCCTTAAGATCATTAAGTCCAACCATTAACCTAACACTGCCAAGTCCACCACTAAACCATGTCCCTAAGCACCACGTCTACCCATCTTTTAAATACCTCCAGGGATGGAGACTCAACCACTTCCCTGGGCAGCCTGTTCCAATGCTTGACTACCCTTTCGGTGAAGAAGTTTTTCTTAATATCCAACCTAAACTTCCCCTGGCGCAGCTTGAGGCCATTTCCTCCCGTCCTATCACTTGTTACTAGGGAGAAGAGACCGACCCCCACCTCGCTACAGCCTCCTTTCAGGTAGTTGTAGAGAGCAATAAGGTCTCCCCTCAGCCTCCTCTTCTCCAGGCTAAACAACCCCAGCTCCCTCAGCCGCTCCTCATAAGACTTGTGCTCTAGACCCTTCACCAACTTCATTGCCCTTCTTTGGACACGCTCCGGCACCTCAATGTCCTTCTTGGAGTGAGGGGCCCAAAACTGAACACAGTACTCGAGGTGCGGCCTCACCAGTGCTGAGTACAGGGGCACTATCACCTCCCTGGTCCTGCTGGCCACACTATTTCTGAAACAAGCCAGGATGCCATTGGCCCTCTTGGCCACCTGGGCACACTGCTGGCTCATGTTCAGGAGGCTGTCAACCAACACCCCCAGGTCCTTTTCCGCCAGGCAGCTCTCCAGCCACTCCTCCCCCAGCCTGTAGCATTGCATGGGGTTGTTGTGACCCAAGTGCAGGACCCGGCACTGAGCCTTGTTGAATCTCATAGTTGGCCCTGGCCCAACGATCCAGCCTGTCCAGGTCCCTCTGCAGGGCCTTCCTGCCCTCCAGCAGATCGACACTTCCACCCAACTTGGTGTCATCTGCAAACTTCCTGAGGGTGCACTCAATCCCCGCATCCAGATCATCAGTGAAGATGTTGAACAGGACCGGCCCCAACACTGAGCCCTGGGGAACACCACTCGTGACCGGTCACCAACTGATTCTATGTATTTACCTTGTAATTTATATCTGTATGCTACAAATACTATTTATTATGTTTATTTTACATAGCAATGAATTACCATGGTCTCCCTCTGACATGCAGATGTGCAAAAACGTCATGCAAAGTCCAAACCAACAATAAAGTACGTTTTGCATGGATTACTGTATTTCTTGATCGCTTAACTGGGCGACAACTATATTTCTGTATTCAACAAGCCTTAGAGTGTTACCTGCTTTATTGCATTCCTGATGGCTTCTGGCAAGGGGGCAGTGTTTCCAACACAGGTTGAACACCCATAACCGACAACCTCAAACCTACATTGGAAAAAAACAATCAAGTAGCACATTAAATGATCACAAGCAATTTATTAGCAAAATGGCTTTTTCTTTTATTAGCAATCACTAAGAAGATTTTTTTTTTTTTCCTTTGACTATTAGACTTTTTAGGAAGTGAACAGCAGACACTACATCTCACTGATGCAAACAGGAAGATAGAAGGTAACATTTTTGTAATCAATCAAGATAAGTCAAATAAAACATGGCAAGATGTTGTTAGTTCCATAAATAATGGCAAAGCAAAGGCAGTAACATTCCTCACGGAGCACAACTGGGCACTGTTACAGAATTATGAACATAATCTAACTGTTATTGCTACAGAGCAACCAAAAGCAAGTTAAACAACCCACAACAGCAGCAACATTAAGAAAAGTCTAACACAGACTGTCCTGACAAATTTACATCCAGGTTCCACTTTTAAAATATATAAACAAGTGCATCCTGTCTTGTAAGACACTTATAATTCGTAGATCACTACCAAAAAACCAGAGCTCAGATGAGGTAGAGATCTACACACAGTAACTTGTAAGGTGGCAATAAAATGGAGTAAGCTGCAACTTTAAGTCAGCAAGTAGTTAAAAGACAATCTAGTAAGTTAAGAGCTAGCCAGCCCAAAATGAAGAGCAACCATACTTATCAACCTGTCGAAAACCCCTGTGTGCTATTTTCCTAAAACAACAAATGAAGTCAGAGTCACAACCTACCCAAGCTTACTGAGGTATGGTAATACGCCACTTGAACTGAGGTAATGTGTAACCATTCCACTGCCCGGCGATAAACTTGTTCTTATGTAGGGCTTAACCACTAGGCCAGCTTCAACAGCTTTTTTGGCCAGGAGTCCTGCCAGAAAAAGAGAGACAGCTTATGTTTTGTATATCCCTTAAAATAACATCTATATGATGCTACCTTAGTTAAATTAAGCATAAAAAAACCCAGACAACGAGTAGACCTTCAGTTTATTAAATCATGAAAGCAACTACTTGCTTGAATAAAGTTTAACTTATAACAACACCATTCAGGTTTCTGTTCCTAGTCCTATAATGTAGATGCCCATTTTCTTTTCTATAAGAAAAATCTCTTTCCCATGTTTTAGCTGACAGTGCAAATTCATTTATTCTTCTTCTGGCACAGGCCACAGCCTCAAAGGGAAGCTTGCCTTGGCCATAGAGGACCTCAAAAGTAGAAAGCAAGGTCTGAGAGAGGATTAACTGTTCTGGGAAAACTGTATGCAGCTTGTGAAGGTACAGCACATACTCCTTAACCAGTGGCTAAAGCACAGAACAATTGTTCAGCAATACGGATTTTCTTTCCGGACTCTGCAGCTGACTGCAGTTCAGGCTACAGTCATCCAGGACGGAGTCAAAGCTAAAGCCCACCTCCTGCATCAGTTGTGTCGCTATGTGCGTCCATCTGAAGAGAGCCCTAAAACTGGGTACTTGCTGAAATACTACCAAATGTAAATATTTCGTAATTACCATCATTCATACTGCTTTATGACACAAATTTTGAGATTGTATTATTAAAAAGTAACTGTCATTATATAACCTCCAGAACACACAACAAGTTTAAGGCTAAAAGTTTACAGTTTCAAACCTTTAGGTCAAGTCATTATAAAGAATCTACGGAAGTGAAGGTTAAAGTCCGCGTAAATATGGGAGCGCCATTAAGATCAAGTTAGTTGTCACTAGTCACAACATACCTGCAGCAAGCATGACAGATGGATTACAATTATTTGTACAGCTGATTACTGCAGCAATGACAATGCAGCCATGAGATAGCTTGTATTCGTTTCCTTCATACTGAACAGGTACAATGTCATTCTGTTTCTCAACTGCAATCTGAAACCCTTTAACACCAGCCTAGATGACAAAAACACGTTAGCAGCCATTATAGTACAGAAAGCATGACATTAGAGCAAGACCAGGTGAACCCTCATTTTAAATTAATACTCAGCTGTCCCATTAGGAACCCTTAAACAGATTTTAAAAGCAGCCCTCAGACCATGCCTCTCTCCATATCTACATCCTTCTTTCTTCATAATTGCTTGAACTTCGCAACAATTGTGAACAAATGCCAGTCAAAAAGCATGGTTGATCCCACGCTCATTTCCTGCTATACATGAAAGAGCAATCCCTTACAAGTACATGTCTAATTCTATACAATACTTGTTGCTGAATTAGAAGCATATCCAAGATTCTCACTGGAAGAGGATCATAACTAAGAGCAGACTAGGTCCATTAACATTTCACACCCTCCAGCTCTTCAGCGCTCAGTCACCCTCCAGAGGTCCCTTTCAACATCAACCACTCTGTGATCCATGATCAGTTACAATTTCTGTCTCTAGCAGAACTGATCACTCTGTAGCATACACCTCACTGCAAGCCAGAAATGCTAAAACCAACAGAAAGAATTTTTACAGAGTGTCTAAGTGTAATTGTTTCTAATATTCCTGCCAGTCCTCAACTTTAATGATAAACACTAAAAATGAAGATTCATTCCTGTATTAGCTGCATTCTTAGATACCTATGCGTATTCCTAACCAAAAATATCACCTTCAGAGTAAAAATGTTTCCTCTGTGAAGTCAAGTTAAGCTGCAAGGAAAAAATCACTTGCTAAGTTAAGAACCCAGAACACTGATTAGCTACAAATCTTGGAAGTCTTTCTGCACCTCCTTTAAGATATGATGAGTTTTCTTTTCTCATGGTAATTCTGTTTTGGAAATTAAGTAAAATACAGCTGTTTAAAAAAAAAAAAACACTCTGAAAATGAGAAAGTGTTTCCTGAGCTTATGCTATTTATCACTTAACTTCAAGTTTTTCCTCCCAAGCAATCTAAACTGTGAACGTAAGGATTTTTAGAAGTTCATGTTCCTGACAAACACACCCATGACTGACGAGCGACTATCCTCAGGACACTTGTCAAGCAAGAAAACAATATCATTGGATAAGCTGTTTATATAGTAATAAGGAGGGCTCAGCAGGTATGCAAGGAATAAGTAACATTTATTCACGTAGATTATAGGAAGTACCTTTTGCAAAGTACATCAGTTGTACAAACCTTTTCATTTAGGCAGGCTTGGAAGTCACTTTTCATGTTATTAACAGCCACTCTATCTTGGGACCTCTTGGGGCCACTGACATATGGAATTATAGAACTTAGACTAATTTGCACTACCTAAAAACAAAAACAAAAACCAATGAAACAAAGAAAAAGCATGCATTATCAATCCCAGCCCAACATTACACTGAATATACTCTTGAGACATCCAGGACCTCTTTTGTTTAAAATCTGAATGTTCCGAGACATTAAAACTCTGGGCTTCTATTTTCAAGACTGCCCACTATGAAAGGTGATTCATCTTATTCCACATGCTTTAACACTACCCCTAACTTTTCTACCCTCCATAAGACTTACCTGATCACTCGGGAGTGGCAGAAATTCAGTATGTGAGTTGACCTGAACATTATTGTCCTTCCCTTCTTTCCCCCACACCCTCTATATTTTGCAAACAAACTCTGCTTCTCAAAATTGTGAGTTAATAAATGCAAATGTTATCAAAGCAATGAAAATTACAGCAGGAGACAAAATTGTTAAATCAGCAGTAGTTATTTATTATGAGAGTCAAACATAGAGAAACAACTAATTTCAAGCATACCTGGGAATACTCTGGTTCTCTGGAAGAACTCTCATCATTTCTAAATAACTTCACAGCTTTAAGATACGCTTCCATGACCTCAAGCTTGGCCTTGTCAAAACCTTAGGAAGGTTATTTCAAACAAGAGAAAAGTCACATTAAAAAAATAAACAAAACAAAACACACAATTCTCAGAAATTAACAATGTTTCAAGCATACAAAATTTATCCTTGAACATGCAAAGTTATTTTTTTCGAGGCACACCACTTCCATACCCCAACCTCCTGGAGCTGTTCAGGAATGATACATGAGTTTAAATACTTTTTTTTTTTTTTTTTAATTAGCTTAACTTTCCTTCTTGTATCAAGGAACAAAATAAGCTGTTCCAACTCTAGCAGTTGTAACTCTAATTAAATTTACAGATTTGTCCCTGAAGTTCATAAAGCTTTTCTCTATTAAGATTTACTTGTTTAATACAGATCATGTGCTTAGTTGATAACAGCCAGTATTACTCGCTACTGTTAGAAAATGTTTCATTTGCTCTGCACTGACCAGACAAAATATGTTTGTTATTAAATTTAAAATGTTTAACTTGTATTTAAGTGACAGATTTCAGTGTGAGAAAGGCTCACTAATGTGAATGAGCTTTTTTTGATATGTTACCCTGTGGCTTTCTCTATTTGCAGTAGCTTGATAAGGAATTGACATCCTTCTAGCTTAGCTTGAAACATCAGCAAAATAATGCTCTTCAAAGGGGAAAAAAAAAAATCATTGTGAAAAAATTCAGAAACATGTTGGGATTTGTTTTGCAGTTTCACTTATTTCTAGCAACCATCGTAGATTTTCATTTTGTAGGGAATCTACAGGTGGTTAAGGGATGCATTTCATACTGAGAAGACTCATATTCCATATGCTTTTCAAAATATAAGTGAGAATTTTCTTAATACTTTTCTTTTAAAGGTTTACCTATGCTTTCAAAAACAAGGACTCTGGATGTTGAAAAGCAACATGATCTCAGTAAATCAGGCGTTAGACAAATGAACCAGACCGGACACAAACCTCAAGGGCAAGTCACCTATCCACATGCCAGTGTTATGCATGCAAGAACTACAGCCTCGCTTAAATACATGGCATACACGGAGACAAAACAGGCCACAAGAAAACATCTGTGCCAATAAAGCAGGTAAGTAACTCTGGCCCAAATGGCACATACTAAGCATCCCACAAAACCAGCCAACAGTAAACATATATGGTACATTTCCTGTGGCAGGTATTGCTCAGGTGCATGAGATTCTACAGGACAAAAAGTTGTAGCCAAGTGTATCCCAGGACACAGCCTGCTACTGTACAGCACAATTTTATACATCAAACCCAAGTCAGAACTCTGCAGAAAATCAGTTTAAGAACTATGGAGTTTCAAGCAAAAAAAGTATCGCCACATATCTAAAATACTATTACAACGAATCGCTATTTTAATTTCATCTTTACCTGTATGCTTTAAGTGCTTCAGTGTCACATTATCAACAGGGAAAAAGCTCAGAATAGCACCATATTCAGGACACATATTTGCTATTGTGGTTCGGTCTGCTACAGACAGCTGGGAAACTCCACTCCCAAAAAACTCAACAAATTTTCCAGCAACATCAGCTTGCCTAAGATGCTGTTTAAAAGAACGCACAACAACAACATTTGTTATGTTAAGAGGTACAATGCAAGCAATGTTTCTTGCAACAATTCACAGCTGGCAAGTCATGAACACTTGAAACAAAAAGCTGAAACCTTAAGGCCCATGTCTGGGGAAAAAAAAAAAACACACAAAAAAACCCAAACCCAAGCCCCATTAACATACTGGGTTCTAAAAATCTACACTGGAAGTTGACATAATAAACTGCACCTCCATCTCCAACTGAGTTCTTCAGATTTCCTAATCCAGAACAGATACACGCTTCTTAAAGCATCATGCCAGAAAGAAGAAAGTATTTTCAAAGCAATCACAGCTCTTCAATGCTCTGACGCTAGCTCTTCACCTACACTACAACAGGGACAGTTTGTGCCACCCTGGCAAAACCCTGTCTTCAGAAAATATATTCTTGAGTTATACCAGCTCACAACCATAGACAGGCCTTGTGTCTTGCAGGAGTATTTTACAAGAAAAAGGGTATCCAGAAAAAGTTTGAGCTGGAGAAGAAGCCTACATGCTGTCAGCAGGAGGAAAATGGAAAACAGGGCTTCTTGCCCCTGCCTCCAACCCTATACACATACTTTTTTTTTAAATTATTTTTTAGCGAAAGAAGACCTGTAAATAAACCACTAGAGAGGAAGAAAACCACACTACTTTGGAGGACTATTAAATAAAAATGGTTAGAGATTATTTGTATCTTTCTGCACTGCCATGATTAAAGGTATACTAAAAATACTCCCAGCATTTAATTCAGTTCTCAAACACCACTGATAGAACTTGCAACAAACTTTGCTTTGTTTGAAAACTAACTTACCTTTGTAATGCTCAGAACAATATCTATGGATGTAGCAAGCGGGCTGGCTGCGCCGGTCAGTTCACACCCAACCACCTCAGGCAAAGTGAGAGTAACCGGCATCCCCAGCATCACTGCTTCTGTTTCAATCCCCCCAACACCTGGAAGGAGAGGATTAGGTTGCTTTTCATCAGTTTAAGTAACCAACACTAGATATTTTGAGGTCCTAAAAACCTAATAAAACCCTTCCTATTAAGCCTAAAGGCTACAGCAAGAAATTTAGATGTTCTCTGTTAAATATTTGTATATGAAAAATAAAATCAAGCAAGACTACTGCTGAAGTTAGACTTCACAATCAACCAGAAAAATGTATCTAAAATTAACTTTCCAAGAGAAAAAATACCTTCATACAAATTTTACACTGCATGTACAAACAGCACTTATTTCAGTATCAATTGGGTTGTGGCTATTTTCTCTTTAAATTACAATAAGCAGTTTCTCAGTGGGAAGAAGTGTTAGTTGAAATTACTTTTAGACAAAAATCATTCTGAAGAATAATTCAAGATGGAGTTTGTTATGCTTGAGAGAAATAACCAGAGGGAAGAAAGTATTTCTCAGTAATGCTTTAGTATGCCTTTCAAAGTGCTATCAAGTTATTCTTAGGATACTTACCCCAGCCCAAGATACCCAAGCCATTTACCATGGTTGTATGAGAATCTGTGCCAACCACACTGTCTGGATATAGGAAATCTTTAACTTCAAAAACAACTCTTGACAAATATTCCAAGTTAACTTGGTGCGCCATTCCGGTCTCAGGTGGAATTATGGAAATATTCTTGAAAACCTTTGAACTCCACTGTAATTTTTCCAAAACGAGAAAGAGAGAGTTGCGTTTTTTCGAAAGTATATTCAATTCTTAGAATGTAACTAAAATGACAAAACTAATATGCAATAAAACAGTACTTGCTTTTGCTCCTTTGTCAAACACGGCTACGTGATCCCCTTGGATTCTATACATTTTTAATCATCAACAAACCCATTCATTCAATTCCTGCTGCAGGCTGAATCAATAATTCATGCCTACCTTTCAAAAGCAGGGCTGGATAAGCCTCTTACCTTCCAGCTCGCACAACTGATTTCAAGCACAGCAAAGACTAGACAACAGAACCTAAGCACTTGTATTTATAGCAGAATTTAGTTTAGGTTTTACACTCCTGGATGAGACTGAAGACACAATTTAGAAAAGTGTCTCGGTACACACAAACTCAGGATGCTAGATTTAAAAAAGCTGATGTGGAAACTTGTAACAAGATTCAGCTTGGCAGCTTTCCTCTTTGATAATGTAAAAGCTAATTTGCAGCTTTCAGAAAGAAATCTCCGAGTCTGCTTATATGGAAAGATTTTTAGATCATTGCATCAGATTAGTGGGTGAAGATCAAATATCAATGTTGCAGATCCCTGGCTAGCAACAAAGAAGCCGATGTTCACCAAACAAGGCTTCCCTTAAAACCAAGTTTACCAGCACTGCTGCCTAGTTCCAGAGCAGCAATGTCTCAACACCTGCTTCTGTTCAACACTTCCAACTTCAGTCAGATTTGTAACAGAATTACAGCTAAATGAACCTTTTATCCAGAAACTCATTGTGACCTAAGGCACTGAACTCATTAAGAAGCATTAAAAAGACTAATGCTTCATAAACATCTACTTTGTCCACTGCCTTCACACTGATAAGAACCAAATCAAACAGTATAAGCTTTTTCAAGTTAGGACTATGAAAAATTATCTCCCCTTTAAGCAACACCTAGATTTAGAACTTCTGCTGCCTAACAATTTTTAGATTTAAAGTCATAAACCATGTTATTAGCCAATTTTCTGTTCCCATATTAAATTCAGATTTGAGAGTCTGACATTTCCAAATGATTACACTTAATTTATCATCTAAACCTGAACACCAGGAGACAAATGGAGCAAGCTCTTAAACCACAACACAATACAAAGCCCACAGGTACACAGACATACCTTAAAAAACTGAAGCCTCTCTCTATTTCTGCCAAATTCCATCTCTTGATTTTTCAATACTGTCTCAGGCCTAGGAAGATAAAGTTTACAAGCACTGTCATAATTTATTTCAAATTACAGAAGAACAAGTTATTTTTGCTTGTTTGATGGAAGACTCATTTAAGCCTGCAGCAAAATTTGAAGTGGTTTATTAGAACAAAGATAATTCCTTCCTTGCAGCAAGCTTTCTGTGAACAGTGAAAAATAACTGATTTCATCTGTGCTGTGCTTGAGAACATGTTTATTCTAGCTGTAATTTGCCGAAAGCATTTGATCTCAAAAATACTCGTTTTAGGAGATCTATTCCCAGCATGTACTACAATACACAGCAGCTTTTTTTTCCCTAATCAGTAGTCTGACAGGCTGCACACCTCAAAATTCAGTCAGGGTAAAGAACCAAGATTTTCACTAGTTCAGGTAAAAACCACCCTCCACATTCAGTGCTAGCCCTTTAGCAGCTGAGCAGAACATCAGGGCAATTGTAACTACCCTCCATTTCTGTATTTTTTGCCTCCAAGCCACAATTTTTTCTCCCCAAGTACTCATCAGTAGAGTCTCATAAAATGAACACTCTCTTCTTAGGAAGTGTTATCTATTAAGATGCTGATATTCATTACAAAGGAGTAATCCACAATTTAAGAGGAATAACCTCTGCTTTGAGAAGGTGGACAAGAAAGGAAACACGCTTGCTTTATGCCTGGAAGGAAGGAAGTCCTCCGTTTTCTAGAGGTGTATTTTACATCGTGACCCTTCCCTTTCTCCTCTGCAGTGACAGAAGTTAGCAGCTATACTGCTTTGCAAAGCCCTGAGGGACAGTCATCATTCACACTGCAGCTTCATAAATACCACTGCTGTTTTGCTGCCAGAAACATCAATATTGCTGAAAACATCACTAATTCTGCATTCCTACACCTCTACTGAGCAGGAAAATTGGCATTATCTATAAAATTACCAAGGCAATCAGCATCATATCACTGTGGGATACAGATTTGATCAGCTTTTAAGTTCTATACCTGTCCATCACAGGAAGATAGGGATCTACAGCCTATCAGAGAAAAGAGGTGGCAGCTGAAAGGGGCAAATGATTACATGCAATTGTCATAGATGGAATGGTACCCAATGATCTGTTAATAATACTGAAAATCTGGAAAAGGCAGATAGATGAGGTTCCCCTAGGCCATTACATACAGGCAGGACATACACTGAATTTCAACTCAATGACAGAGGGACTGTGAGATTCCGTAGAAGCTGGGGGATGACATACAGGCTAGTTCTTAGCTCTTTAAGAGCCAGAGACTTTTGAAAAGTTCTCACAGAAAAACTAAAATTTGCTTTTAGAAATAACTCAATGCTTCATTGATTTATTCATTGAGGTTTACTTTGTAACACACAGAAGGTTACTCCTACGCTTTATTGTCCTTGTAAAGAAATGAGGGAAGTCTCAAAATTTAATTTAAAAAACACAGCCATGAGTCACACCGTTGGCCTTTTGCACTGTTTAGTAAAGCCCTTGTAAAAAAAAAATTTATTGTAGACTAATTCAAATCTGCTACATCAGACATTTCTTCTAGATGCTGAAACCTGCCTAGGGCACAGGTGAGGAAGAGTACAGAAGGATGTTTAGAAAAAAAAAAAATCACATCTCTGAACTGTCACAGGCAGTGCTTAACAACACAGAAGGGTGCAAATAATTAAAAAAAGGAAGCTTTCATACTCAGGCACCGGCTGAAGATGGAAAGGACAGAGGAGAGGCGTGTTCTCAATCTGCGCAGAAAATTGTCCTGAGCTGCGACTCGAATCTCCGGCGCTACACGGCCCCTTGCAGCCAGTTTGACCCCTGCAAGGTAACTTCCTAGGCTGTGCTTTAAGTGGAGAAAGCTTTGCCATCGGCTTCTGTGAATCACCACCTCCAGGATTTGGAGCATTCTGTATTGCACTGTAACATTAAATAGAAGAATAATTTAGACATTAGGAATTTTGCTCTTTTTTTCTTTTCTTTAGTTTTTGTTTTGGTTTGGTTTTTTTTTGTTTGTTTTTTTTTTAATCCCTTCAGCAGATTATAAAATAGTATCTGAAAAAAAAGTTATTTTACTACAACCTTGTTGCAAAGTAAACTACCACTGGATAAGCTTAATTAATGTAGTGTGGTAATAAGTGAGTGAACAGAACTGGATTGTCTAGAGTAACACCAGATAAACAACAACTTCAATTTGTTCACAACAGACCATAAATCTTTATAAACAATGTTGCAAAGGCTAAAACTCAGGGTTTTAAACTTCCAAGGTGTGGGTAGAGTCTTATCCAGGCAGTGGACTTGCTGAACATGTTTCTTTTTTGAAGACAGTGCTGTACATGTTCTGTTAAATCCACAGAGCAGCGATTACACACAAAGTTTTCTCAAGGAAAGAAATGTAACCTTATTATTTAATTAGGCTTTTTATACAAATTCTCAAAGGCTCTGATAAGTTTTATACACTATTCAAGTCAGTCAGAAGTAAGACAGAAACGTAATACAGTCCATATAGCATGCCACCCTCTACTGAGTAAAGAAAGCTTGTTGTGAAAAGTGAATGGCTTTTTATCTCTCAATATTTACCAAATCATGGATTCATAATTAAAGCCACTGCTTTCTTCTGCTTTAGCAACACAAAGATACTTAGTTATCGAATTGCAGGATACTGCATGGCCTCAGAGGATACCTTGTCTAAACCCCAACTCAGTGCATGAGCCTCTGAGCAGCAGGAGGTGGAAGCTATATAAAAGCAGCACAAACCATCCTGTAGCAAAGGGTTTCTTATCACAGGGCAGCAGCTGCTGAGATCCCGTAAGCTTTCCAAAAGCGAAACTACAGAAGCCGGATTTATCATTACAAAGCAGCGTGTTGAGACCTCTTGCCAACACTTGGTCTTTCTGATAATTTTAGGCTAGCCTAATTGCAATCGAATCAGCTGTCCCTCCAGACACAAGAACGGACAGACCACAGAACTGAAACAACACGTGTGCAACACAACAAATGATTTGTAGCTTCTTGCTCTTTACTTTTCTAATACTAACCACCAAAATCCTGTATGTATTTGGAAGGTCTGCAGAAATGACTCATACACCCACATCCATTTGACCACAGGCTTTTTCCCCATGCACTTTTACAATTCCCAAAGAGCTTGAGCAATTTACACAATTCCGCGTGAGTTTGAAAGACTCCATGATGGAGGGGCAAGGGAGAAGGTAGAGGGGAGCTGCATTATTTACTTAGTGTGTACTTCAGCAAACACTGAATAAGATGCAAGTTTTTCCTCTTCTGCAGTATTATGTTTCTAGCAAAAGGCAGCCCCAGGCTGTTTTCATCATGTTACTGCCTGTCAGAAAAGGAAAACCAGGCTGTCAGTTTTCCAGTCCCAATACTCTTCCAGACTCCTACAAGTACACTTCTCTTTCTGCAAATACATGCAGCCTTTCTTAATCTGTGGTAAAATCCAGGCCCATTAAAAAAAAAAAAAAATCAATCGTAAGCTATGGGCTGAAATGACAGCCTTTCAATGTGTCCAGTAGGATTGCAAGCCATTTCTCTGGAGCTGTGACAAGGCAGTCAGGTTTAAAAAAAAGTTTTGTTTAACATCAACAGTAAAACCAGGGCAAAGCAAAATTACAAACTCCCTCTGCCTCATTGTCTAAGACATTATTTTCTGGAACCATGACAGAGCAAGTTATTTCAGCAATCTCTTGCTCAGAATTTGGGCTGTCAGTCAGCTTCATCCATAACCCCTCACAACCATTCATCCTCTCCTTCAAGAGTGTTACTTTATCTATTTTTATCCAGCCCTCTTTCAGATACCATCAGGTCTAGTTTCAGGGATCCACACACGACAAATGATTTGATGGGATGGTACCAAGTCCCGAGTGAATCCATACTTCGGTATCAGACAAAAATGTATGGTTAAAAATAAAAAAAAAAAAAAGAGGTAAAGAGGTATGTTACCATTTGCTGAAATCAATCTGCAGAGAATGGTCAACAGTGAGATCAGTTGGGCAGGCAGGGTTGACTTTTGCAGGATCTCCTCCAGCATTTCTCACAGCTTCCCTCATGGCAGCAAAATCCACCATTGCTGGAATTCCACTAACAGAAATAGAAAACAAAATAGCATAACAACATGGGAGATTAACTCACTAAAATATACAAGCTTCTTTTTAATTTTAACTTTACTTAAGTCTAGATCTACCTAAGTTCTATCTCAGATAATAAACCCCTACTATTCTCTAAATTGTAAAGAACTTGGAACATTTTTAAAAGTCAATGGAGTTCATACTCATTCACAACAAGCAACAGCATGTTTGGAAATAACATACCAAACAAGAACACAGGAACATCTCAAAGAAAAGAATTACATTTCTCTTTTGTCTTGCTATGCTTCTGAAGTGCGATGATACTTTACTACTAAACTAATTTTTAGATACCGATTACCTTTACAATAGAACCTTGCTATGCAAACAATGCTCGTGCTATACATCTTAACACAATGTTTATGTAACACAGTACTATAGAAATCTTCCTGACTTCGCTTGCTAAGCGGAAGTTACCTCATTTTTATTATTAAGATCACCATTCCTTTTTTTAGTTTTCTCATTTCTTCATAAATATATAGTTACTGAGTCAGCAAAACAGCTGAAACTTAATATTTGCTAATTGCTGAAGGACTGCCCTTTTAGCTATGCCATACTCCAATCACAAAGGAAGTTAATATCGTGAGAGACCTCTTTTTAAATATATTTATTATTTATGGATTCAATTGGATTACATATACTTGTGGAGTAAGCAATATTTAAACTTCAGTTATCTCAAGCAAGAATTCTATATATTTCAATGAACTGTCAGCCATCTGGCTACAGCCAAAATGTCACCACTTCCATTTGTGTTTTGGCTTTTATCCTGTAAAGGGTTCCTTGCAGGCCAACAGCTTCAGCCTCGCCAACCTGCGCTAAAACCAGGGTACCCTATGGAACAACTCCTGTCCTTGCATCGCATGTAATCATCACGAGGAATCCACTGGATAGCAGAAGCAGCGCACAAGTTTCTGAAGAGATACTTCAGTATCAAAAGGCTAGGTGCGATTTATTTTCAAGCCAAAGAATTGTCCATACAACTCAGTGAGTCTACGCAGATTATTTCAGCGTTTCTGGCGCGCACATGCACAGACTTACGTAAAGTCTTGAAGAACAACTCTGGCAGGACAGAAGGGCACTTCGACATTATTCTGTTTTGTTTTCCAGTCTAAGATGTTCATAGCATCTGTTTCTTTCACTAAGAAGCCATCGTAGTTACGGATACTGGATTCAAACAACACTCGTATGGAATAAGGCAGAGTATCTAGGGTAAAGCAAAGTAACTGACTTAATTAGTGCAAGACCTTCAGCTTACGCAGTTTTTGAAAAATGACAACCTCACATTTCTAAAGAATTCCACTTTGCTAGGGATTGGAAGGATGAGAGCTACAGGAGCCAGCTTTTCCTGTTGCCTTTGGGTTTGAGCTTCATTACACAATATGGAAGAGCGAGTTGCATAATGTGTATGTTGCCGAAGATGAGTTATCATATGGGATTTGAATGGAAGATACCAATGGCTTGACCGCACTGTGTTAAGACAGTGACATTTACGAAGGTATGCTATGCTGGCCCGAGAGAGGTGCAAGGAATCTAGAGCTGGAATTACTGATCAGAGTGGGTGAAAAGCAACAACTAGAATATTCAAAAATATTTTAACTGTGAATTTCACCCTTTCATTACTTGAGATATCAAGCCAAAAGCATCCAATGACAGAATATTTTCTTTCTTTTTAATAAACAGTGATATGAAGACCAGAAACTATTCTGCCATGTGCCCTAAAATTAAACACATTTCATAAAATATAAAGAAGAATGACATTTCACTACACATGACTTTAGTTAGTTTGTTACTGATCTGGATTAAGCTATGGACTAGAAGCAGCTTTCTGGCACAAAAAAAAATAGGGAACTGGAAATGAGAATGAAAAAAGTGGGAGGAGAAAAAAGGAGATATCACTATTTGCTGCAAACAAACAAACAAACAAATCAAGATTAATTCACATTTCTCCCCAAATCCCATTTTTTTCAGCACCATTCAAGCAGGAAAGTGACTTTATAAGAACAGTGAGAAATATAAAAAAGTTAGTTGGAAGAAGAGAACAGGGTGAAACAATTAAGTTCAGGCTTTAACAAAAAAGTTAGATTTGGTGGTCTCCACCTAATGCAGAGGTTTGTCCACAAACTATTCATATAGGATTTGCTGACTCTGTTCTCATTGTGTGTCTTTCTCAGATATTAGCCATTGTTGTTTAATTAGATAAGTCACTCAAAATAATATAAGAATGTCATCAAAAACAAGTGTAATCAGCTGTAATGCCACCACCCGCTTTATTTAAAAGCCAAGTTACCAGAAAATGGTTTTGCTTTTTCTTGGATTACAAATGATAGGCAGTGCGTCCTTACAGTGATAAATCTAACTGTCCAGTGGGCTCCTTACCGGCCATCAGCCATGGAGAAGAGCCTACTTCTCTCTATTAGGCACTAGCAAGCTCAAATCTGCAATATTGTGTGTAGTTTCGGGCCTCCCAGGATACAGGAGATCTCAAGAAATGAGATCACATCCAGCAAAGGGCCTTCTAAGATGGTTATGGGGCTGCTGCACCTGCCACACAGGAACAGTTGGGAGACCTGCGTTAGCATTCTCTTCTCAGGGTGAGCAAAGTGAGCTAAGTGCAGACATTACTACCACAACCTAATAGGAACTGCAGAGAAGGTGAGGCTTGACTTCTCAGAAGCGCACGGTGACAGGACAAAAAAATTCACAAGGTGCAGGAAGGGACATGGTGACTGGATACAAGGCAAAATAAGTTCACAGGGAGGGTGGTTAAGCACAGATCAAGAGAGGCGGGGGAATCTCCATCCTCACAGGTTTGCAGAGCTCAGTTGAGAAAGGCTCTCCAAGTTAGCTCTAGTCCCAGCAAGAGGCTGGACTAGATCTCCAGATGCCCCCTCTGCCCTAAATCATTCTGAGCTCTTTCTAGCTACCGTTTTCCCCATAACCGAATACTATTTTAAGCACTAGAAAATCAGATTCTCCCTAGCAAATTGGCAAATAAATCAATTAACATTTACATTAGTAATCTGATTAATTTAAACAGGCACTTATTGTCAGATTATAGGCAGAAGCCCCAAGGCAGAGGGCAAACAGGTAAAACCCAAAATTAATGTTCTAGCAACAAATGCAATAAGCAATTCCAGATGCTGGGTTTGCTATTAGTGCTGTCCCACAACATGCCTAAATTTCATTTAATATCTTGCTAACGTGTAGTTAATATGAGGCTTCCAACTTCTGCACAGAAGTTTCTATTGGAAGACAGAGACACTCTTAGTCTAGTCTATTTAGACTCCTTCTCCAAATATCTTCAGGAATACCCGCTGCTGCTCCAAGCTTTATGGCACAGCTTCACAGTAAGTAGTATATTCTGTTTTTATTTCCACTCCTGCCACGAGGCTTTTAAAAAACTGCTGTAGAACTGACTGGTTTTGTTACTACCACACCACTGCTTCCTCCTGGAGAAAGCCACAAACAGAAGCATTCTACCTCCTTCTTATGTGTGTATCTGAAAGATTAGCTTCATTGTTACAGGCAGTAGAAATTTGCAAGAGCACACAGCCATTGCACAAAAGTTTCAGCAGCCATTGTGCACTAGCTCCCCTCTCTCTTCCCTTCGAACAACAAGGAAGTAATTACCGCTGTCAAATATGGGTTTCAAGTGAAACATCCACTGGTAATTTTTTAGTCAAGAAACACATCACAAATTCTGTGAATATAGGAGAGTAATTTAGACCTTGCAAAATTGAAAAAAATCCCAAATACCTTTAATATGTACCTCAGGTAAGTGTTTTAGGAGTTTAACATGAAAGCACAGGGAGAGAATAATGGAAGCATGTTTTGATTACCTGCAAGAGTAAAGCCTATTCCAGCTGACACTGATCTATAGCTCTCTCCATCTCTATGTATTCCCCTCCCGCATCACATGTGCACATACTTTTTATTTTTTAAAAGGCACCCAGACACAGAGAGCCAATAAAAGTCCTTTTGGCACATACCACTTAGTGTTCTATTACATACTAATGACATGCTGAGATTAAGCAATTGTATGAACACCACAAAACCTCATCTTCCTGTAGCAATTGCAGTAGAAGCTATTTCTAGTAAACACACAGTTACCCACTATCTGAAGCTGCTGCAAAGGTGAAACTAGAAGACCAAGAAGCAGTAGAAAATTACAGTGAAAACTATATTTATTTTTGAAGCACTACATAGGAGTTCCCCGTCACGTCTTTGTTTTCCCAAAGAGAAATTATTCTGATTCGGAGTATTGCTGAAAGCTCCGGCAACCCCTATACTTTCTCCCTTACTGAAAAAAAAGCTACATGAAGTATTACCCCCTACCAACTTCAGAAAGCAATAGCAGATTGGAAAATTGCAAGCTTTCAAATACACCTATTGAGAATTCATGTATTCACAACTGCATCTCCTAACATTTTACAGCAGTAAGTGGTGCATGTTTACTGCTGGTACCATCCTAATTACAAACAACTAAAAAGCATCATTACCATACTTGGCGCCTCCAAGCTTTGAAACATTGTAGAACTTCTTCTGTGGATAGTTTCCTAAAGCTTCAATTACGGGCTGGTAAGGGCTTCCTGGGGCAAAAAACAACAAAAAGTTACAGCCATAAAAGAATGGAAGGTTTAAGCAGTGGTAAAGGACTGATAAGAACAGCTTTTTATTTCTGATTTTACCAAAAATAACGTTCCTCTAGGACTGTAAGTAAATCATAATATGGAAAGGTTTCTACATGGATTGAGACACCTAATGATGTAGATGTATGACTAAGATGAATTTTAAAAGTATAATACTAGGTATATACAGGTCATGCAAGTAATCAGCATAGTTACACACCTGAATACATTTGACCTTTATTGTCTCAGTTTACCATCTACAAAACAGGATAAATGCACCTCACCAACTCAGATAAGAGATGCAGGTCTTAATATAGTAGAAAGCATAAAGCATTAAGTGTTAGGCTAATGACAAGCAAACAAGAGACAAAAATAAACCTCATAAGAGCTATTAGGTGGAGAAAACAAATAACTTCTCGAGAAGAAAAGCAGTGGTTCATAAAAAGAAGGTTTTAATTCAATTGCTAGCAAACTAAAGGGATAATGATATACTCCCTCAGGCCTAAAGGACTTCATATAGTAAAAGTTTAAGGGAATAAAATCTGGATGACAAACCGAGGGGGAAACAGTGTCAGTTCTGACATCACTGAGCTGCTCCTGTGAGCACAAACACCAAACGATGGCTCTGCAGCAGAACACTTACCCTTTGTTTGCTTTGATCTTAATACACTACAGTTACACTTTCACTGCAAAGCAAATGCTACATCGTCAACAGCTAACAAGAACTGCGTCACTTGACCATCCGAACAATTAACATGACCCCCCAAATTAAGGCGAGTACCGCTTAGGCCTCAGCCCAACGAGCAGCCACCTTGACGGGCACGACATCCCTCGCTCGCCGCAGCGTCTGCGGCAGAGGGAACGGAGAGAGGGACAAAAATGGTCGTCAGGAATAACGGGAGGCCCGGCGGGACCGGCTTACAGCCGCGGCCAGGCGCCCCGGGCAGCCGCCGGCGAGCGGGCGGGCCGCGAAGCCGGCCCCACCGCCGCCGAGAACAAAGCGCCTCCCGCGGCGGGGGCAGCCGCCGCCGGGGGCGGTAACGGGCCCGGGCGGGGGGCGGCGGGTGCCCCAGAGCAGCGGGGGGGGCCGCCCGCCGCGGGCCCGGGCAGCGCTCCCGCACAAAGGGCGGCCGGCAGTCGCGCAACGGCGCCGGGAGGGAGGGGACAGCGAGGCAGGAGCCGTGAACGGCCGCCCGCCGCCTCACACCACCGGGGGCCGCGCTCCGGCCGGCCCGGCGCCGCTCCGCCGCCGGCCTGGTGCGGGGGGGGCGAGACGATGGCCCCAGGCCGCGGGGGTCCCGCCGGGTGGGGCAGCGGCGGCCCCCGAGGCCGGAGGCAGCCCGGCGGGCGGCGACGGGCCCGCTCGCACTGACCTGGCCTGACAGGGTCCATCGCTGGCGACCATATTAGCTCTGCGGGGAGGGGAGCGGGGGGCCGGGGAGCGGGCCCGGGCGGGGCGGCCCCAGCTCTCGCGAGAGCCGCCGTGGCGCAGCGGAGAAAAGGACGCGAGATCTCGCGAGGCTTTGCGGAGAGGGCGGAAGTAGCCGGTGAGGGAAGCCGCCTGCTCTCGCGATGTTTGTGAGGCCGCGGGGGCGGAGCGCCCGGGGAAGCGCTTCGAGGCAGGGGCGCCCGTGGCCCCCTGCGCGAGCGTGGCCGCGGGCACCGGCTATTGGCCGCCGCCCCGGCTGCGTGCGGCCCCACGTGAGGTGGCTGCGGCTCGCGCGGCGGGGCGGGGCTCGCCATCGGTCCGCCCATCCGGGCCTAACGGTTCCTCCGCCGGGGCCTTCCCGTGCCCGCGGGCCCCCTCCACCCGCCCGGGCCGAGGCTGGTGCCTGTGGGGCCGGGGCGCCTGGCCGCAGCCCCTGGGCTCGGCCCCGCAGCACATGGGCTTGTGGGCGCCCTTTTCCCTGGCTGCACAGCCCCTTCCCTCCCGGCCCAGCTGGAGCGGGCTGCAGCCCTGGCTGAGGGGCGCTTCCAGAGGCGTGTGAGGCTTGCAATGGATTGAAGTAAAGCATTGTCACAAGGGTCTCACGCTTTTCACAGGAGTAACATCATGGGGCTGAAACTGAAGGAAGGACGGGCGTTTCCCCTCGCAGGGTTTACCAGAGTGAGTGCCCCGCAGGCAGGCGGCACCCGCGCCCCAGAGCTCTGTGCTGCGACTCATCACGTTCTTGCCTTCCGCTGCTCGGGTGGCACGGGATGGCCTTTACGGAAACAAAAAGTACTGGCAAACCTCTCCCAGGGCAGAGCGTTAAAAACCTCCATGAGCCGATTCCTGATGCAGAGCATTAGCATTACCACAGCCCACACTGGAAAGAGTGGAAAGACCTGTTGTCAGCATTCTGTCACACAGGCTTAACCTTGCTCTGGGCTTAGTCTCTGATGCTAAATTTCTTTGGGAGGGTTTTTTTTATATATATATTTTTCTTCTTTTCTTGCTTTCAAGTGATGATCTTTTTTCTTAGGTGGATGATAGAATTTTATTTTTGTCTTGATCTTCAGAGCGACGGTACGTGAGGTCATGCTCACAGTGGTGACCAAGTCAAGCAATACTAGTTTCTCCAGGCTATAAGACATAGATAATATCTAGGGTTTAGACACTAATGCAGAACTCATCACCGGGGTCAGGCAGCAAAGAAGATTACCAAAAAGATGTCCGTGACTTGGCCTCTAATTGATCCATTTTCCCTTTTGCCTGCATCTGTTTTGACCTAAACTGCCACTGCCTTCCTGAACTGTGACAGAATGACTTGACACACTGATAGCAAAAGTTATACTCAAAACCGCATGAACAACCATGACTCTGGCATCTTTTTACCTGTTCTAGATTGCAATGATATCTGGCCTATCTTTGAGAGACTGCAGGCGGAAGGAACTAGACCAGTGGGAAGGAAGGTGGTGAAGGATATGGCCAAGACGTGTCTAGAGGAGATCCCCCACTTCAGTTGTAAAGCATGCTCAGGATGCCAAAAGCTGTCTGTTTCTTTGAACAGATTATTTCTGTGTGGCATCTTGTTTATAACTTTTACCCTTGTTGGATCAGTGCAGTCATTTTTCATTGCAAAGCTCAGACAAGCAGCGAGGGCTGCAGCCTAGTGTCTTGGCGCAAAGGGCAGTTTTACCCTCTGCTCCCCAGCGCGTGTGGCCGCCTCACGCGTGCTGGCCACACGTTTGCTCCCAGAGGACTTTGGCAGGAGTTTCTGGGGTCAGTGCTGGGAGGTGCAGTGACGAGCAGATGAAGTGCTGGCAGACAAATGATGGCAGCTTTGTCTCTTGACAAACTCAGATAAGATGCATCTCCAGGGACATTCTGCACTGTCACTGACCCACTTGTTTTCCTGTGTGAAAGACACCTCTAGTCTCACAGGGCTGAGCCCGCAGGGTGCCAGGGACAAAATGACTTCTGGTTCTCTTCCGCTGTTGGCTGAAGGCTGACTTTGGTGGGTCAGGTACGTCCAGGGAAAGGAATTTTAGGGAGTATGGAGTATTTCTTGTTCATATGCTAAATCCTTTAGCACCAAATGTTTAGGTTTTTGTGCCCTTCTCACATATCAGATCGATTTTTGGAAAGCAAATCCCGTATATATTTGGTTTTAACGCCATGTTTGGTCATTTGATGTTTGGCTTTTAATTTATACTGAAAATTTTATTTCTTTTTGCTTATTAGCACCTGGGCTGCTCCACTGTTTTGCATACTATTTTTTTTGGTGTGTGACTCTTTTAGAATCATGGAGTCCTTCAAGGTGTTGTGTAACAGTCTAGGAAGAAAGATGTTTTTGCAGTTTCCAGAAGGTTTTCTCCATTTCCCAGCTGGCATCCAACATCCTGAAATAAGTTAAATTCAAGGAGAGCTTATCCGGAAGGAAGATGGGGATGGGTATTGCTGGTTTGTAATTAGAACTGCCAGAAGCAGGCTAAAAGGGAGTGTCTTAGTGAAGGAGAGAATGTGAATAGAAGGGATTACTTTGCGCTACCTCTGCGAAAGGCAGTCACTCCATAGAGAGAATTTCAGTATTGTTCACCATATTTCAGCCTTTAAACAGAGAAAGAGGCTTTGTTGTGGAAAAAGCTGAGCTAAATAATGCGCTCAGGTCTGTGTTCCACAGCAGTATCATATAAAAGAGAGACCGTACCAAGACGGAACGAGATAGCCCAATGTACTGCAAGACGCTTTTCTAGTTGTGCCTTTCTTTTGTCTTCCTCCCTTTTTCTATAAAGATGGAGGAAAGACAATAGCGGGAACAACCAGGCAGCACCCACACCATACATTCCTCTACAGGAGAAGCAGGTTGGTCCAACTGTTTGAAGTACAGGCCTTTGAATCAAATCGCTTCTAATCCTGGCTACACACAGACTTCCCTATGACTGTTGTATTTAGAGCTCGAAAGCAGTAAAGCTTACACAGTTCTCCTAAGCAGTGAGAGATCTTTAGAGGGGGGGAGTAAAACTTAATTTTCATATCTAGCTATAGATGAAAACAATAACACAGCAACTGAAGTTTTTTTTTCATATGAGTGAGTTTAGGAGATTAAGAATGAAAACTTGGGAAACCTCTGTAGAATATTTACTTAAGAAATTTAGGTCAGTCCGATCAATCGAGTCTGAGATACGCCAGTGAATCTACAGAAGTGGGTAAGACATGCAGTAATCTATGCATAGACTATGTCAAAGTTGGAGCTAGTTGGGGCAGCTAATTAAAAAGATCACAAAGACATTTTGACATTGGCATATTTTCAGTAACAAACTGAAAAAGGGTTTGTAACATTCATGTTGGACAATTTGGAAGAAAAAAATGAAATGGTTGCATTCCCCTATGTCTTGTGCCGCAGCAGCAAAGCCACAGGAATTAGGTGAGCTGTAAACTAAGAACGTGGCAGGTTGGATACTTCAGTAAGAACATGACTGAATATTTAGGTTTGATACCACATGGTTTGAGGTACAATCTTTGCTTTTGAGGTTTTTTTTGGTAACACAGTATCCTCAGTGCCACCACGTAATCTTCAAGAATATGAATTTAAGCTTCACTTTTGATTGTATATTGCTTGTCATCACTACACAAAATCCCTAATATCAAAATAAGTAGATTAATAACTGCCAGAGGAGGAAGCATTTATTCCTAACACTAGCTGTATGGCAACGAGTCTGTGCTGTGTGAGCCAGTGTCACAAAAGAGACTGGAAGTCCAGTTCGTTATCCATGCTAGGGCTCCACTGAGAAATAACACTCTCTAGATTTCTCATCCCCTGGGATATTAATTACCTCAGACTGATGTTTATTACTTGATTCACTGATAACAATTCAAGTTGCTGTGATAATTTTTCCTCTAAAATGCTGGAACTCAGAAAGTCAAAAAGTTTGTTTTAATCTCTCAGAGCTGCCGTTTAGACAGATGTACGCAACTGAAACCCCTCTAAAATTCCCTCCCAAGCATTCAGCAGACTCTCAGTAAATCAGATGATAATGCTGTCTTGTAAATACCTAGAGATAGCACATGAACTGTTTTAAAGTTCAGGCTGGGTATAAGGAGAGGCTCAAGTATCACGGAAGCTGCTTTTCAAAACTTATTTCTGGGGCTCAGTGTATTTTACTTCTCCAGATGAAGAAAAGAGGTGTCTAAAATGATTTTTACTTGTGAGAGAAGTACTAGTATATGGAATCCTGCACAAATTGTGTTTGGGAGAACAACCTTGCTGTGAAGAGTTTATTAGTACCAAAAGGGAAATTCAGTAGAGTCAACATGCTTACTTCCAAACAGATCACATAATAAAAGAATAGGATGGAGAACTTTTACTATTCTGAAAACAGGCACCTATTTTCAGGTTGCAGTACTGTTGTTCCTCCTGTATCCCTAGGGAGCTTGAAAACTTGCCTTTTCTAGTTACTCAGCAGAGTCTAAGTGTGTGCAAAGTCTTTTCCCAGAGATGTCAGGAAGAAGAAGGACTATTTTGTCCTGATGGCAGATTAACTGGATTCTGAGTGGTGAGCACGAGGTCTTCATTTTAGGAAGTACAACAAGCGACGGGGGAACCTCAAGCTACGCTGACCAGCGCTTATGGCAGTCTGTGAAATATCAGGCTTAACAGCCATAGAGATGACATCTGTTTTGGTTCAGGCTGTGGCTGTTACTGACATGCTTGTTTTAAATGGATGGCATCTGTTGCCTTCTTTCCTAAACACTGCTGGAAACTGAGAGGGGAGGCACAGTTCAGCTTTCTTTACCTCAGGATTTTTTGCAAGCCCAGGCACTGCTGGCCGAGCTTTCACCCCTAAACCTCCAGGAACAAGCGTTCTCCCTCTCAGGAAGGTAGAGCTCACCTGCCATCTGCTCACACACGCTCTGGAGAGCCAAACTGCTTGCTCTCCTCACTCACTGCAGGAGAATGCTTAATTTGGCAAGTACCACTATGTGCCTTTCTCATGGAGGGAAGAAAGTGAGGAGAGCTGAGTGCTGGGCACGGCTGTTGCGTGCATCCCAGCTGCAGAGAGCCCAGAGCTCCATCCCTTCAGAGAGGGATGGCAGCGGGGAACGCATTCCATACATCCACAAGAAAGAAATTTGGGGGATTTAGTGAAACAGTTGGCCAGAATGATCATAAAGTTACACCCTTCAGCACCAGGCACTGCAATTCCCTAGTGCGCAAGGGAAGTATAGATGGTATTAAAGCTCTTTTTTAACTGCTGATTGCTATTAAATGCTTCTAATATGATGACAGCTTATCCACACCTGACAATCTTCAGTCATCTGTGGAAACCTCCACAGCAGGACAAGCCACTTTCTGCGCTTTGCTTTCTGGTGAGTTGGGACCTGGCTCACAGCAAGTTCTGTTTTCAGCTCAGTCTTGGTATTTCATTACCTGCACTGTGACCCAAAGGACAGAGAGAGATGGGGGTGTGCTCAGGATATTGCACAGAATGTGGCTTTTAGCAAGATAAAACCCAACTCATGAAGCTAACAACCATTCAAAACCATACCCATCCTTCTTAGAAACTGGTAACAGTCTGAGATAAGAACACCATATCATCTGTCTTAGAAAATGGTCCTCAACTCAGGACTAGGTCAGAGTCCCACAGACCTGTGTATTTAGGAGAACCCAAGAGGCATATTGGGGAAGAAGTCAGCTGCGGGAGCAGACAACTCCAGTCTTTCTATCTAAATACTGTCAAACACACTTTTGCTGGAGGTGGGAAGCCCCCAGCTCTACAAGGAGAGACCTTCAATCTACAACCTAAAATAGGAGGGTTCCCTGAACCACCCAGTCTCCCCTGGACGCTAGCTGAGACAGGCAGTTTTGCTGCCACCCGCCATTGCAGCTCTCTGCACAAAAAAGGGTTGTGCTTCCTTCTCAGGGTGCAGGCAGAGATGCAGGCAGAGTCTCTTTCTGACACCTCTTTACTACAATTAAGTCTTCCCTTCACAGCTATTGTAGCTTGCAGGAGGCTGGACCGAGTGGCTCCTGCAGATGGCATCTGCATCCTAGGGATGGAGCGAAATCTAGGCTAGAGCACAGCAAGAGTCCTATTCAATGCAGTGCATTGGAGAGCAATCAAAGGAACTTAGACAAACTCTGAACCCTGCTTCTGTCACTCTGCTGTTCAGCTTCCCACCAGGGTCACCCATCTGCAGCTCTTTAGCAGAAGAGGAGATGCTCCAGTCCTGCTGTCCTGGCTTCTTCAGCACGGCACTCGCAACTATTTTTTCTTAAATGTAGACATGCTGTTGCTCACTTCCAAGTGCAGTTAGAGGCCTGAGTCTTCCTCTTCATCTCTGCATTGGTACCAAAGGTTTCTGCACCCCACCAGCCACAGCAGAGGCAGAAACAGTTAATTGTTGCTGGTTGTGCAGTTCTCACCATCTGAAAGTTTCACCTCCATGTGACCTGTACAAGGAAATACCTGTCCTACTGCCTCTGCTGAGCAGCCTGAAGGGAGATGAGGAGTCAGCTGGCTACAGCAGAGCTCACCTTGTCCCGTCAGCGTAGGAAGAACCAGTCAGAGATATACACTCCTGGTGCCGAACCCAGTGCAGAGGGGAGAGCAGAGCAAGAGAAACCTGACATCTCCCATACTCACAGCCTCACTTGTTTGTGTGTGCAATTTCATTTGCTTACTGGTAACCCCCCACCATGCTCTACTCCTCAATTTTGTGCTGAAGGTTGTTGCTGGGAAGGGCGGAGAGGATGCAGGGACGGAGACTGCTAGGCCTGAAGCAAACACACAGGGGAGGAGGAGGAGGAAGTGGAAGAGCAAGTCTCTGAGCTGAGCTGAGCAGGATGGCGCAGCTTCCAGAAGAAGGACAGCAACAGCAGGAAGCGGCATTTGCTGGAAGCATTCTTAAAACCAGTTGGGGAACAGCTGTGCTGATTTTAATCCAACTGGACTGAAGTGCCTCCAGAAGAGCCATAAAGCCCTTTGATACCTACCGCCCAGGCAATAAAATGTTAATCTCAGTTGAAAGTCTTTGTTCTCTTAGTAGCGGTATTTTTCTATTTAGAAGTAATATACTGCTGCCTCCAATCAGAGGCCCCACTGTAGTATGGACCGTGCATGTGTAACAGAGACTGCTCCTGCTGCAATAGCTTTAGCATCTGAGAGATGACAGACGGCTGGGGAAGCCCAGAGTACCAGTGACCACCAGGAGCAGTGGCACAGCCCTTCTGCTACCACACCACTGTCCTGTGTGTCAGAGACTCCTTCGCACAGGCAGGTTTTCTGAGGAGGGATATTGTGGCTCTGGGGATTTTTACAAATGTGTGAAAGTCTAAGAGAGCTACCAGGGCAAGTTTAAAAAGGAGCAGGCTGAGGTTTCAAGGGCAGGTGTGAGACAGAGTCTCAAAAGCATGTGAGATGATAAATCAGTAGAGGAGAGGCCTTGAAGTGCTACAAGATCATTTCTAAACCATCCTAGTGAAGTTAGTAGTCAGTCTCCCTCTGGGAGGTCACAGACTCCCATGATATATGTATGGTCTCCTTGGATAACAGACTAAACCTTATTAATATAGGCTGCCAGTTGTACTTTCAGCACTGATCTCTAAGTACAGCTATTCCCATGGTGTGCGTGTCCCTTACACTTACAGCCTTGTTTTCAACAGACCTTAGTGACAACTTCATATTTGGTTGTACATAGAACAGGCCTACCCTGTTGCTCAGGCTTCACCAGGGCTCAGGCAGTGCCTGCGTTATCACCCAGGAATCCTGTGATGAGTTTGACAAAAACGAATGAGGCTTTCTACTTCCCCATCTGTTTCATCCCATCCTTGGACCTTTCAGTTCCCTCTCCAGAACTTCCAGCTCAAAATATGTTTTCTATTTCATTTCATTTAATTTATGTCCCAAATTTTCTTAAAAATCAGAGGAAGTGACACAAAAGGACACTCCAGCCTTGCCGCATTATCAGATAGCATTAGGTGTGAAGTGATAAGGTGACTAGTATTCTGTTTTAGAAGTGCATATAGTTTAGATTTCTTTCTCTCAGATCTTTTCATCATTTCCAGGGATTAGGAGAATCTCCAGGCTGCCAAAAAGCTGTTACCGCAAGCAGGCATCTTCCATATCATCAGACTGAAGCTCACGACATCATCTAAAACAGGAAGAGGAACTTGGAACTAGCTTTCCCATGTCTCTTGTAATACCATTGAGTGCCAAAATTACTGGGATGTTTTCTGTAAGTGGCTGCTTTTTCAGTAGAAATCCTACTCTAAACCTACTGAATTTTCCTGGCTAACGTTCCATCACCGACAGGAGAGGTTTGGGGCCGGACTACTTGATGTTTCTTGACAAAAAGAACTGTATTTCTGAACACATTCTGACTATTTTCCACTTACTGCTGTTTGCTGAGATATCTTATTTTGGGGAGGGCACTAGAGATGCTACTCGTACTATCTGCAAGTAAAGGTAGCGAGGCCATAACATAGTTGCGTTATTCAGCATATGCTGTTCATGTTTTCATGATCTCAGTGATGATTTCCTGCCTCGGACTCTTTTGTACACATCACTTTGAGATTTTAAATAACTCTTCATCCTTCTAGCTTCTGTCTATTTCTGCCTCCTACTGCATTAATAGGCTCCATTATACTATTATCTTTGTTGCCATCAGAATCTAAAGCTGAGGTGAATTCTAGGCATAGCTTGTTTCCATTATTATCTTTATTGGCATTTTGAAGGAATCATTTGTCTTCATTATCTGCAGCTGCATCCTGAAGGATTTTGAAAAGGTACATGCCATATTGTCCTCTTATGAGAGCTTGTTTTTTATGCAGGGCTTCCCCCCCTCCTCCTGCCTGTTAAAAAAAAAAAAGTCTCTGCTCCACTGCTGGCGTGACAGTATAGAAAGCATCTCACAGACAGACTAACTCTCAAAGAGGCAAGAATCTTTAAATCCAGCAGATCCTAGTCTAAACCCCACTCTCTCTGCTGCATTATGAATCAGTGTACCCTGATGTAGTTTCTCTCCCTCTGCACTTTTCAGCATACTCCATCTTTTTAATTTCCTCTGTAGCTCTGCCTACAGCTGGCAAACTAATCACTGCCTGAGCAATGCACCTCGAAATATTTGTTTATGCTGAATGAGTCTAGCTGGATTTTCTGTTTCCCATCATATGCTGGTCATCTTAATCTGTATCAATGTTTGGTTCACGGTACTGAGCTCAAAGAACAATTATTTTATTCAGGGGAAGGAAGTGAAGCAGTAGAAAAAAACATAGTATGAGCTAGCTGTGAAAATGAGTGTTCAGCATACTTTTAGTATGAAGAGAAGCAGAGATTTTTAGCAATAGCACAGGTAAGACAGTTACGAGGTCATTGCATGGACTTACATAAATGTACAATTCCGTTTCTTCCCACTACAGGGTCTACATGGGTACAGACCTCTGTTCCCACAGAATATTTAACATTGCAGACATCTGGCTTAGACTTAGACAGCTGTTGAACATAGGTAATTTCAGCTTCACTCCTTTTGCCTTCAGTCAGTCCCTCCCATAGCCTTTGTTGCTGTGACCTAGATTGTGAGCAAATACTCTCTGATGGCATTTCAAAGGAAACTAATCTTGCACTCAAACTGAATCATGACTGGATTCATCTGTGCTCCATACTCTGTGCATGCGCAAGTTTATTTCTGCCTCCGTCCTTGAGCAGCAAATCCTTAATGACCTGTCCTTACACACAGACTCACCTGCAAGGCATAACCTATGGGAAGAGGACTTACAGGGCTTTTCTTTCTCCGGAAGCAAAGCTGCTGCTGGCTATAGGGACTAGAGATTTATAAATACTGTTCAAAGTTTTTAAAAATTTTACTATACAAAAGAAAAAAAAAGCCTTAATTAACAACTGAAAAAACATGTCATAAGACTGATAATGACACCCCAGTAATCACCACATACCCTGGTTATACTGTGCTAACCAAATTCCCTATCCAATTGTCCTGCCTGAGTGGAGTAACATACAGTCAATAATACACCATGTGGCGAGCAAGATACCAGTATTAGCGTTTTCCTTGGAGTGAGACGTCCTCACAGCCTCTTGAGCTCTGGGATCAATAATGAGACAGAGCAAAAGAAAAATTCAAGAAAGAAAGCCAGCTGCTCAAAGAACCCTTTTAAGTTGATGTATGTACTGTTGGATTTCTGCATGAAAATGGTGACGTTGAAATGGCCCTTAGAGAATGATGTATCAATATTAGCACTGCTAAATGTGCAGCTTACATGCATCATATATGAGGCAACTTTTGCTTTGTTCATTTATTTCTCCAAACTATACTGCCCATTCCCTTCCTTTTAAAGGTGCTGAAGCACCTGCTGTTGCAAACCATAAACCTGTCCTTACTGTTTTCACACAGACAAGGCAATTGTCCTGTTCACGCATTATTAAAGCCTTGCTATTACAAGGGGACAGTCTGATTTAAGCCTTTCTGGCACTATCACATTTACACAAGCGCTTACTCCATAAGAGGGACTGCTCCAGAGAAAGTGCTGGATATATGGACTTGAAACATGCACTATCATCCTCCCAGCTATGGAAGGGTTGGAGTTTGCATCCCTCTGACGCTTCCTCTCATAGACTAAGAGCATCCTCCACATAACAGTAATGAATAACACAACTCTCTTTCCAGTTCCTTCCCAGGACATCACTGGGATTATTCCTGTACACATACACTCGTTTACTCAAGTGGAGTGTTCCGTGCTGCCCACTGAAGCTAAAACATGGATGCAAAGGGGAATGAAATCAGCTGCAGTAACGCCTGGCACTGAGGGCCAGGGCTGATGGGCTTCTTTCCAGGGACATCTGGTCATTAACCCTCACAGAATAAGGGCTTTTAGGTCCTTTCAGTCAGGACAATGGGCTGTATGCTAGGAAATGCTAACTTCATGGAGCAGAGGCTTAATCACACCTTTTGGGACTTTAAAAGCTGGTAGCTATTGATTGAGGCAAGGGTGGTGAAGCGAGGTCACAGCTGCCTTCATCTTTCATATGGGGTCCATGGAGACCACGTGTAGTAGCATGCAGAGTTCCCTATTGATTCAGGTGGCTTGGCAATTAAAAAGCCCTGTTTTCATCCTTTCAGTCATTTACCCTTCACCAGATGAAGCCAAGCGGGCTCAGCCAGCTATCATGGCTGCCCAAACCAAGCTGGATGCACTCAGCTGTAACTCCAGATTAAAGCTGAGCACAGCTTCATTTCATGCCAGTGAGGGTTGTTCTGACACGCACCCCCACCGCTCACAACAGATGGGCCAGTGTTTCCGAGGCCCAGATTGAGCCAAGAACCCCGTGAAGTGAAAATGGTGTGGCTCTGGAGGAAGGCCTTGCTGTGGAGAGAGCTGAGAGGGGAGGCACTCAAGCAAGGCTGTGTGAATGATCTCTTTTCTGTGCTGCTCTAATCCTCCTCCTGTCCCTCCAGCTCACTACTGAAGTACAAGAGATGACACCGTGCATGCAGACCATTTGAACCCCATGGGGAAGAGGAGTGTGTCCTTCTGTCCCCAGGACTATTGCCCCAGGGCGTTTACAGAGGCTGAAGCTTGGGAGATCCTCAAACTGTCTTTGTACAGCACCTAGCGCAGTAAAGTTTGGTGCAGCAGAGGGGCTCAGTCCTCCCCTGCACTCCAATAACATAAATGGTGAATAACTATGGCAAAGGCACAATCTCGGCCCACAGTCAGCTCTGGGGCTTAAAGCACACATGAACTTCCCAGCAGGGGAATGGATGTGTCTTTTCATAAATCGCTTTGTTGCCCAAATAAAATAAAAGGCTATTTCATTTTCATAGCCACAGTTTTATAAAACAATAGTCAAAAGTGCCCAGTTTATCATGCAAACAGATGATCAGACAGCTGAATAATGCATCCAAACTACAAAGATTTCCAGAAACAATAGAGGACTTTACCATGTGTTATGGAGAATACAATATCTCTGGTGCAGGCTTCATGCAGGCTGAATGCCTTCTCACTATTCTTGCAACACTAAGCATGAGAAGACAGTAATTATTATACTAATATAAGACAAATTATGCACTTAAAGTCATATATACAAAGGGCACTGTTGCTATTTTTATAGTCAGAAATGCAGCTGGCACTTTACAGATGAACCTTAAAAGAAATTCCTTATGCCCACACCAGTAGTTTCCTTCAACAGCCTTGCACCAAGATCTCCCAGTGCAGAAGTGCGTGTGCACATGGACAACACATGCTAAGCAGCCTTTGAGCAAGTAACCATATTGCTTTCAAGTGAGCAGCATTCAACATACTGATTGCAGGACTGAGGCCTTAACTAGGTGGAGTGAAAGAGCAACGTAGGACATCCTTAAATATAACGACACTCTTGTATCTATTTTCAAGGGATAAAAGTGTGTCCCACACAAACATCTTCCATTTCAGTAAATCATGGCCGCAATCCCTGACCATCCACCTTCCTCTCGTTTCCTACATTCCTGTGCCGTATTCCTAGACTCACCCAGAAAGGCACATCCTGGCTCCGGCCAAGCAGGGGCAGAGGAGGAACAAGAGCTGCCTCCTTGGCCAAAGGCAAGTTGCTTTGTTCCGCTGATTGGCACTGGCTCTGTGTGTAGCATTCCCTACCCTGTTGCTCCAGGATGTCTCCCATTTGCGTGAGGCATAGGTCTTCTCACATTTTATTTCCGTGCATAACCCTCCAAAGCCAGCTAGTTCCTTCCATCTTTGGTGGAGCAATACTAAACTCTGGACAGTGCAGAGACTCAGTGGACTCTACTGGGAACATAAGCCCGAACTATAGAGAGAAGAGTTTATTTTAAAAAGCACCTTTACCTATATGTGGGTAACTATGGTAGTAAAATTGTTGCAAGGCAATAATGCAATTTTGTAGGAATGAGCTAAAAATTGCTGCCCAGATTGCACTACAACAGAATGATTATACACCTCCCAGGGCTGGGTAACTGAGAGGGAGATTCATGCCATTCCCAGCCAGTGAACATGGGGATGTTTGTAGGTTCACATCATTTCCTTGAGACTGATCTCATCTGTTTATGACCAGCTTATGTGAACTGTTCTCTTTACCAGATGCACATTAGTGGGCTGCCGTCAGATTCTTATGCTCTACTCAACACAAAGAGTGGCTGCCCCCAGCCATCCCCATGGGCCATAGCCTGCTTCTGCCTCCAGCCACCCAGCTGTGACGGCTGCTGTCTGTGAGAGGAACTCTGTAACTGTGTCACTGTTGAATCAGCTCCATTTAACTCCTGTCTTGCTTCTAGAGACGTGTCTTTTAAATTCCTATCCCAATATCTTCTTCTTCAAGACACAACCTTTTTCTCCTCTCCCAGCAATTTCCTTCTGTATTTGCTTTGTGTTATTAGATGATAAAATCTGGCTAATGGGCACCCTAATTATCGCAGCATCCAAATGACAGGCTTCAGGCAAAATGATAATTACTTATTCAAAAGTATTCATAAAATTAACATATCCTGAATAAATTCAAGCTTAATTTAACAGGCCACTGCACTTATTACAAGCATTTAGCACATGCAATTGTTTAAACTTAGTAGAGAGCAACTTACTCTTTCACAAGATATCAGGGTCAAAAGTAGATGTAATCACAATTCGCCCTAACAAGAACAAACGTCAAACAGTTTAGGGAACTATACAGCAATTTGTTCAAATGCATGTAAGTTAAAAAAGTATACAAAGAATCTCTTCCCAGGCTTTTAGTTATGGCAGAGTATTGAAACTGTTCCTTAAATTCTGTTTCTCAGCCAAAATCAAGAAGAAAAAAAAAGGTAGAGAAAGTTATAAATTCCCTCTCTCTCCTCCTCCCTACCTTGGAACAGATTCAGGGCTTTATTCTGAGATCCTTCTATGGTTCCAAGTATTATATTTGACACTTTAAACTTTTATCTACAATGCAGAGTGTTCCCCACTGACGTACTCATAACACACAGAATGCTATCTGTAGTGAGAGGGGAAAGAGCTGTTTGAGTTTTGTATGGAAAACCTTGTGTGCCACAGTGTCAATCCACACAGTAAAATCAAAAAGCTTTGGGACAATAACGGAATGGTACATTTCATAGCACTGTTCACCCTGCCTGCAGGACTGTATAGTATTCCCTTCTGTCACTAAAACTGTGTCAGCTGTACATCTCTCATTGTATTTTAGCTTGATTTCCCAAGATTGGAGTGAGGTCTGTGCAGTCGTGCCATCTGTCTGTCTTTCAGTCAGATAGCAGTGAATAACTTTTGAACAAAATTGGTCACTTTCTAATAAACTGAAAGAAAGGCAAGGGAGTACTGTGTTCATCTTCAGCTATGACTACTAGGGCTGTGTGAAAACTAGGTACTCTGGCATGATGGCTATTTCACACACACACAAACACACACTACACATTTCTTGCCTCCTTCTTCCCTTTCTTGAAATTGTAGTTTTGTGTCCGTCCTGCTTGGGACCCTGGCTATGGGGTTAGGAGACGCACTGCAAGATGTCCCCCACCCCAGGTCCTGGAGTATCTTAGATATTTTTCCAGCAGGATGAAATGTCAGCGATAAATCGGTGAATTAATTCATTCTCCTGTTACTTAAACAATAGCAAGGAAGAAAGCTCTGTCCCTGAAAATGGTCCTTTTACAGCATTCTGACCATTCCCATAGCTGCCCTATGACCTGTTTTGAAGATTCTCTCTGTTGCTGCAACAAAGCCAACAACCGCAACATTTCTGTATAACCTCTGCTAATGGAAAGCATTACAGATCCTTACTGTTTGTTCTTCATGTTCATCACAAAGTACTGATATCAAGTTCATTAAAGGAATTCGGAAATAAATCACACCTGAGAGAACATGATGCCAGTCAGGTCCAGATGATTCCAATTTACTTCACTAAAATACTTTTGATTAAAACACATTGCTGGTGACGTGTCTTAAAAGGAACTTGGACTTCAGGCTCTGTAATAACTGCAATATGTTCTCAGTCTCTAGCCTTGCCACAGACTGCATAAGCTCAGTGTTAAAAACTCCTCCAAAAGGAGTTATTAGGTGCTTGCTTCAGACACAGACTTCTCACTGCAGTCATTGCTGATGTCCTGGCACACCCTATGGAGGACCATACGCAAATTAGTATCATTATTTAGATGTTCCAGACTCGCTATGCATCGTTATGGCACAGTGTCAATTTTACATAAACTTCCACATATGGAACATTTTAAAGATCTCCCAACTGCCACAAGAGAAATGGAAAGAAATAGCTTCAGCAATCAGCAACCTCTTAATAGTATCAGAATCTCAGCATTGACATGGACAATAAATTAGTGCTCAAAAGGTCTCTCTGAGTAACACTGATAACACTGCTTTCCATCAAGATTGTTTTCAATCACTGATCTTTCTCCAGAGATGCTGAGATAAACTCTCATCTTGTGGGTGTATTTTCTGGGTTTGTGTCACAGGGCAGAATAGAAGCTAAACACGAAAGGACAGCAAGCTTCTTATAATTTACTCACGGTGGGTGGAATCCCTAAGTCCTTGGTCATCAAAGCTGCTGTATATTTCAGTGATGGTGTCTGTCTCAGCCCAACCCAAGATGCCAAAAATTCTCAATGCATTTAAAAAGGTGACAGGTCCCTTGGTCTCTCTGATGGGGGTAAAAAAGTCCTGCCATTTTTCTGTGTATGTGGAAGACAAAGGTGAAGAAATGGAGTGAATGGGACACAAGCACATAGAGGGATTTCCAAGGCACGGTTTGGAGGCAGACTAGCTGTTTGCCTTTCAGCCTGCTAAAGGGATATGCAGGCTCACAGGGGTCACAGGGAAGAGTCTTAGGCAGTGGATACTGAAGGAGAGAGGCTCTTTGCACTGACCCACTATCGTTACCCCTATCTGCAGTTTCTGTAAGACCACTTGATTTCCAGTTGCACCTTTATCTCCCAGCAGTGGCAGCTACTTAGACATGAAAGCTTCAGCCCTTTGAAAACTTTCTGTGAACTCATCAAACCTATGATGAAATCAGTCCACCAGCTCCACATGAACATCTTGTGAAGATTAACATTGAGATACGTATCTACAGGGCCTTTAAGAAATCTGTAGTTCAGTCAGTCACCTAGACTGTCACCTTCTTTCTGCTTGAGCAACTGAACTGCCTCTCCCAGTGAGCAGCTGGTTTGGGTGGGAGATAGCAGTATCTAGTAGAAGACTGTGGTATTGCCTGCTGCACAAACCATTTCAAGCCTCACCACCTTCCTCTCTAGTTGTAGTGTGTGACCGTACAGCAAATTCTAACAGCAAATCGTACTCAAACTTGTAAAACAGATTAGCTGCCAGATTCCTCTTTGTTTTGAGAACATGGCGAAAAACTCAAGTGCCTGGCACAGATCATGTCGGCGGAGCATCACTGGCAGGCCCTCAGATGGAAACGGAATGAGAGATACAAATCAAAATCCCCAGTTTCAGAACTTGACTCTGATTTAGCAGGGTGCAGCAAGACTCAAGTAAGAGTGAACTAAAATTTCAAGAATCCTGGGGGTTTTTTGGGTCTGATTGAAACTGACCTCATGTTCTGGGAGGCAAAGTGGGGAATGCTGAAAATGAAGAAATCAGCAGAAAGCACTATGACATCTATTCCCACCTATTCCTCCGTTATTAATAACAGCATTTTTTTCACCACTCTCCTTAGCCAGCCAGCCAACTACCTGTAATATCAAAGAGAGCACCTTAAGTTGTTCCACTTCTGACATGGCGGTATTCAGACAGCGCCTATTTTAACAGCATTCAAAGACTCTGGATTCTGCAGCCATGTGGGATTTGGAGCTTCATGTCAGCAGAAATAGATCTCTCTGTACTCAGACTGCAAAAACTGATCACTTGAGCTAAAGCAGCACTAGCTCTCCAGGGCATATAGTATGCAGTGGGACAGCTCTGTTCCCACACAATAGTAGCTGGTGGTACAGATACGTCTGAACTGAACAGTTCAATGCAATATCACATTTCTGGCTGAGATTTTTTTTTTTCTTATTTTGGGTTTCCCACAGTGGATTATTTTGAATCCAACTTCACTGCCTGATCTGTTTACTGGTTAGGATGTTTATTTTTCCTGGAGAAAAGAAAAACAATAAATGTTTTATGAAAGCAGCATAAGAACAAAGTATGGAAAATCAAAGGAAAATCCTAAAATGAACTCTTCTTGCCCTAGGGCAGAGAACATGGCTGCTGTATCCTAGTGTTCCACTCATGTGGGGAAGTTTTGTTTTTGTGAAATGTTACACATGTGCCAAGTTGCTGCAGATATCTGTATAACCCTTTCTTTGTCTTGCTGTACCAGTTAGTTAGTTATCAGTGTGGTCAATGCAGTGCACAGCATGGTCCCAAGCCTGCAGGCACATAGGCTGGGAGTCAGTTGCCTAATCACAGCCATCTATGTTGTGATGCCCTCAGGTTTTGTCCCTGATATGCTGCTGCCTCCCCCAAAAAAAGGCACAGCTCTCATGCAGAGCCTGTGTTATATGCCAGCTTTGTGCAGATCTCTTGGATACATAGGACATCTAAACCAGCTGTAGACACCTATGTTTAGGCAACTGAATACTCACTTGTACTGTATCCATTCAACCAGCAGAACTGTTCAGGCAACTGCAAGACAAAGCCTTTAGATTTCAGGGAGGAAGACTTCCCACCTTTTTAGCTATCTGTATTCTGCTGGCCTTGTGTGGAGAAATACTCTCAAACATAAATAGTAGTATGTAATAAACTCACAGGGAAGAGTTCCCTAATGCATTCACTTATATGGTCAGAAAGTTCTTAGCAACAAAGCCTGAAAGTCATTTGGCCATCACCATTGAGCACTGGCAGACCTCAGAAGTCTAGCTTCTTGGGCACGGAGACTTGCAAGACAGCAGACGTGCAGTGGGTGGTTATGCATACAGTGGTCAATCAGCTGCCATCCAGACAGATGTGAGCTACGTTTGTCACCATTCCATGCTTGTAACCACCGAGTGCTTCCAGGTCAAGGGACAAAGTGCTAATTAGAACACAGCAGCAGGAGGGGAAGGAAGTTCCTGCTTGCTCACTGATACACATAACTGTGAGCCAGGCTCTGTCCCTGGCTCCACTGCTTGTTCCATCACAGGCTTGATTAAAAGCCCTCGTGAGGCAGAGAGTGTCTCTTTGATTTGAATCTGGAAGGCAATATCCATAAAATCCCTGGGGCCCTTTTCAGATATCCACATGCTATCAAGTAATCAACAAACCATTTATGTAACCCTTAGGTGCTCCATTGACCTGGCACCTTTGCCTATAAAAGAAGTCCCTGCCTCCTATGTGCAGAGAGCGGCCGCCTGACGCTTTCAGGATCCTATTCTGCTAAGCAACTCTTTAACACTCAGACATTGTGAGACTAAGTTTTTGTGGATGCCAGCTATAGTAACTCTACTCTGCTTCCATCACCTCATCCAGGGAGGGGTGAATTCATGATTTTTTACACAAAAAGTGGATAAAACTGTCTCTGTTGGCCATCCTGGCATTGTTCAACTTCCGTGTTCCCAAAGGACCTTAATCTCAGCAAAGAAAAGAAAGGCAGGAGACAACTGCAAGGCTTTTGGCCAGCAAAATCATTCCAAATCCTTGTGTGCCTAGATTTGAAGAGCTTTTAAATCCAGGAGGACTCACAAAATGCAATTTGGCCTTTGCAGTGTTTCAACAATGAGCCGTAAAACTAACACCTTGGACCAATTGTAGTCTCTGTTCGTATGAATTTACTCATGCACCAGTAACTAATGTAGCTCCATGAAAGGCAATCAAGTGGTGAAGCTTCCACACTGAAATTACTAAAGAAAGGAACTTCTGTCATGCCAGACTGCAAATGAAGCTTAGGGGAACAGTTTCAATCCTGGAAGAAGAAAGTTCCCAGTTATGCAGGGTAGCTTATATCTCAGAAGCCTGTTTTTAATCATAACCTCTACAACCCAGTTACACAGCTCATGCTTTACTACTTGGATAGTAGTTGCCAACTGGATGGAAACCTGACTTGGTATTTTCCAGTTGATGGGAAAGCTTTCTGAAGGATATGTGCTTGAGCAGCACAACAGCTTAGCATGAACCTTCCTAGAAATGAAACATAGAAATCACTGCTTCCATTAAATGCATTCACTTGCTCTAGACAATGTGAGGTTCATGTCAATACCTTGCTGAACCTTTGCAAACCGTGCATCAGGGCTGCTTTAGACACAGGCAGAAAAGGTAATTGCTAAGAGTAACATTTTTCTGGAATGGCAAAACAGCCCTGCTACCTACCAGCTTTGGCTCTACTACTTGCCTCGTCAGCTTGTACCAGCCCCCACATCCACCACCAACCTTCTGGGAGGTGGAGGCAAAGCACTCTACAGTGTTGGCGGGCTCCTGTTGCCGTAGGGCTATGGCATGTGCCAGCATGTCCGGCAACACAGTGCTATTTACTTCTTAGCCTTGATGTGGCAAGACACAGTTTTGTCTGCATCACTGAGATGCTTTGAGCTAGCTCAGCCTGGCACTTTTTATGGAGTCTCTTTGGCATGGCTGATTGCACAAGCAGGTCCAGATACTCCTGAAATGGAATTTGTTTGGAAAAAAAAACACCCAACTATTTTAATTTGAATCTTAAAAGAAGATAGAAAATAAAGATAGATCAGTCATTCCCCCACATGGTTTCATTCTTACCAGGGGGTAGCTTCAGCTGCGTCCAAACCACAATAAACTAATTTCAGCTTATGCTTCAATGTGAGATAACATGCAGTGTATTTAATTGGTACCAACTGAACCAAGGTCTTGGAAACAGGGTTTGGCTTAAGGTTAGAGTGTAGAAGGAGAAGATCCCACTTTTCAACTGCAATATTGTATCTTGAGTCCTCATGGCAGAGAAAGAAAGTGTGACCTGTCAGACCAGAGGAGAGAGAAAATGTTGTATGTTTCTCTCCTGTTGTGCTGCTGTAGCTCACACTGCAATGTATAGAACAGGGGGCTGATTTCTGTGTAGCAGTTTGACAGTCCTACCAAAGGGGACTCCTCTGCATACCTATGTGAGTGATGAAGAAACAAAGTAATTTGTTTCCCATGAATATCCCAAGACGATCAAGATTTGGACCTACTTTCCCATTCTGAATATTGAGCACAGTCCAGTGAACAGGGCATTTACTCTGCTAACACTGATCCTCTTAAAAATCTTCTATGATTGGGTGACATGAAGCAGATAAATTATTCTTGCAAAGCTGAAAGTTGGTCAGATAAGCTTGGATATTGCACTGAAATAAGTAGTGCTCCTCGTCTCAATCTCCAGATATTTCCAAGGCTGAAGAACAGAAGACTTTCTGGTTCACTAGAGCAATGTCTGTTCAGCTTGAATCTAATACTTGACAGTGCTGTGGCCAGAACTCTGAGCCAGAATAAATACATTAAATTTGGTGTTTCTTTCATTCTTGAACTACGGCCCTGGTTTGTGAAATACTTGGTTGTTCAAAGAATGAAACATTGAGTCACCAAAAGTGAGAGCTGTAACAGCAAGGGGGGAGTGAAGCCATCAGAAGTTCTCTCTGTCACAGGTGAGAAGGTAGGAGAAAAGCAGCTTTCCTCACCTTTATCTTTTTACGGCCCAAACAAGTAAAGTCTGTCAGATTCTGCTGGCTCTCTGACCGGGCCTGAGGTGCTTGGGTGTGATGACAGTAAGTATTAGTCATGATCACAATGTTATTTGTCCTGTAGATACAGCTGGGTTTTGTACTTGGATAATGAGCATCTCAACAGGGAAAGTTTGGGCATTCTGCAGAGACGCAGCAGGAAAGAGGGTAAAGATCTCTCCTTGTCTTGCCTGGTTCTGCTGAATCACAGTCCCAGCAATCCCGGGATACAGGAATTGTTCAACATCTCTCCCAAGGAGATGAGACAGAAAGAAGGAAAGAAGCAGAGCTCTGGGTTTGAGAGAGCAGCCTGCAGTTCTGTGAAAGGCCTTGCAATTCACTTGCCCTCCTGCGCTTTGTGTTGCCCTTAGGAGGTGTTCCCTGACAGCATAGTGCTAGCCAACAGCAGTGAAACTCCACATTGACTTCAAAAGAGGGTAAAAAGCGTTTCAGTCCGAACCAAAGCACTGCTGTGTTTTCTATTAAAAACACCCCAAAACGGCTGTGAGTTATGCCCAATAAGTTTAATAATTGATGAAACCATAGCAAGCGACAACTACAAAATACAAAGCAGACACAAAAAATGATGGCATAAAAGTGGGAAGGAATAGTGTCTGCAATGAAAAATGAAAGCAAAATACACTTAACAGAGGATATGGGTTCAGATATAACACACACGGTCACATACAACACCGCATTAGTAACAGCACACACAGATACTTAGTATACTGGGGATTTTCACAGTTCTCCACTTCATCCCAGATGAGAAGTAAATTGATGTTTTTACTCTCTTACATAAATTCTTGTGCACACAACATCATCAGCACCAAAGGTCTGGAAAAGAAATAGAAATCAATCAGAAGAGATGGAACCAGCAAACATTTAACACCATTTTTTAATGTTATTTTTACTATAGTAGCTAGTTCTACAGCAAAAATACCTTTTTCTATGTCTTTTGACAGATGAGAGTAAAGAAAGGAGTAATTTTGGATGAGAAATGCAATGTAAGTGACCTTTTTTCCAAGGCACGATGAATTTTGTCAGAATGATAAATGACACAGAAATTCCCTTTTTCTATAGTTTCTTGGCATGCATTTATAAATAAACATGAGAAAAGAAAGAGAAATTGGAATGTACTGTTGTTATATTTAGAAACAGTTGCAGCGCTTTGAACTGCAAATGCTGAGGGTGGAATTCAGATGGCGTGTTCAAAAGGTATCTTTGATATTTGCAGGTATAAATCAGAGTAGTCAGTGGAGCAATGCTGAAGACCAGGAGGATGTATACCTATAACCTGTAAACACAATGCTGCTGCAAGATGTTGACACACCATGCTAGGATACCAAAACCCTCTCTCCCAAGCTGGAATGTGGGCAGCATCAATCACAACCTTCTTTCAGGATACTGTGACCTTAACCAGTGAATTTGTTAACCATGATAAGGGTCTGAAATGAGGGCACATAATGGAGAAAAATGTAGTGGAGTGCAAACTCATTTCACGTGACTAAACACCTGTGGGATCTCACAAACGTTTGATCACTACACATCTGAAAGTCACTGACTTACTACAGACTATGTCCCATTATCATCCCATTTCTTATACCAGATTCAGTACCTCAGAGTACCTTGATTTTCCAGATACTTAGAGTTGGTGTTATATGATGTTATACCATTGATTGAAACAGAGTTTCAGATACGCACCTGAAAGCCTGCGTTTTTTAAATTGCTGTGTAGTTCTGCACTTCAAAGGCAATTCTACCCCAGCAATATTGCAGTACAGATTATCAGGACACATAGGCAGGACAGCGATTGTGGCAGCTGCCTGAGAAAGCCACCTAAACCCCAGAGTGTTTGTATGTAATTTCAGGTCTGGCAGGGTGGAATCTAAGAAAGCAATTAAAAATGAAGCAAATAATGGGTTCAAGAGCGAGGAAATAATGACTGCAAAAAACTTCATGTTCAGCTACACTGACAGACAGTTTCGAGCTCGCCACTAACAAGTTGTGAGGTGGGATGTTTGGCTATAATAACTGCCAAGGTCTCACTGAGAAATATAATTAAGACCTACCCCAGTGTGTTATGAAAATTCAGCTGGACTTTATTTGTTTTAATGCTTTCTACGCCTGTTTTGGCCAACACGTCTTTGAAAGAACTTGGCTTTAAAACTGACTCTGGCTTATATTTTGTTCACTTTATTGAGGAGAAAAGTCTGTTAGTATTTTGGAGATATAGGCTTTGTTTTTATGCATATAAAGAGCTTATATCAATCTTTATACACATTTTTAGCTTATACATTAAAGTGTCTGAAAATGAACGTTAAAGGATGCAGATAGTTCTCTGTCGCCCACGGCATCACCTGCAAATACCCTTACTATGGCTTCCTTCAACATTTCCAAAATTATACACAAAGGTGAAATTATTTCGGCAGGAGCTTTGCCAGAGAAAGCAAGTCAGAGTCAAGACCATCCAGGGCTTGAGGCTGTCCGTGGAGACTGGAAGGTCACTGTGACAGTGATTGTCTTTCTATGGTACATTCAGGCACTGCTAAGCACAGTGAAGTTTGAGTCCCCCGCTGCTATTTCAACACAAATCATAAATAATAGTAAAACAGCCTTTGTGTAGTGTTCTTCAAGAGCTGGCACGGCCCCAGTCTGACAGTTGGAGCTGCACAGCTATGCAGCCACATCTTGTGATGTGAGTGGGTGCCACATCAGCCAGTTCTAATGAGAAAGGCTGCAGCAGCAGTTTGCCAAAACTCTTGTAACCTCCCCAGTAAATTTATGTCTATCATTTCGGGGAAATTAAGAGACAAACTCCTTCCCCTAAGCCTGTGCAACAGCAGTTATTCTCACAACAGGTCAGCAGTTGCATTGAGAGGGAACACTGCAGGGAAGAGTACATTGAAATAGAAGTGATCCATGCTGCAAGTCTATCCTAGGGTGCCACTGTAGGTGAAATTCTAATGTCCAGTTCTGAGACTGCGCTCCTGGGCAGAGCTTGCTCCCAAGACATCAGTGCAGTCCCAGCTGGCAGCTTCCTTGCAAGACCCACAGCAGGGAGTGTGAAAATAAAGATAAAAATTTGTGGAGGAAGAAAAAAGAAATAGTAACTTTCTGGGAAAGCTCAGCAGTATGGGTGCATCCAGAATGCACTGCAGAGGCAGCAAGTCCACTGTATGTACACACAGACTGACTGTTGTGCACTCACAGGGTCACAACTTGACACGCTTCTGACAAAGCGCAATGGCTGTTTGTTTTGTACTTCCAACATCCAGCTCCAGCTGGGCTTCTGGACTCTAGAAAAGCTCAGGCGAAGGACTGCATTCAAATTGCTCTGTCAGGATAAAAATTAAGTGCAGAAAACATGGACATACCTGGGGAACCCAAACACGTAGTAGTCTTAGTTGCTATACACAAGGAATGCCATTCTCTGCAAGACATCAGTCTCACAGTCTGGAAAACCACTATAATTTAACACAATCATATCTTTAAATCTAGATTGTAAAGAGATAAAATGCATGCAAAGCCCAATTACGATTACTCTGGAGTACCATGTAGCCACTGAGCACTTCTTAAACAGCCAGGCATCCTTTCCTTGAAGACCTAGCTAGGTTATGTGGCCTCTGACCTGCTTCAGGAATAAGCTGCATTTTTTAGCACTTAGATTTCATACTTTATACCCATTCAGATGATTAGTGACCTAATTCCAAACTGAAGCACATAAATAAATGGCTTTGATTGTCATGGTTATGTACATGGTTTAAATGTGGACTTATGTAAAAGGTGTTTCCCTATCTTATTGTAGCTTACTAGCATTGTTGATAAAACTCCACTAAATGTTGCTAAACAAAGCAAAGAGGAAGGTGTTCAAACTTGCTGCATTGCTTTTCTTGTGGTTACTCACAGAAATGTCTAAGGTACAGCTGGACCCAAGATCAAGGGAAGGTCTAAATCAAAAGGCTGTCACTCTGTTATTCTTCACACTTAAATCCTTGTATTCAGGGGTAGGATGAAGCAGTTTAGTGTCTATGGTTCTAATTCTAGATTGGAAAGAAGTGATGGTTCCTGTCAGAACCAGCAGACTTTAAAGATTTCCATGACCCAAAGGAGAACGTCCTAATAAAAAGAAAGAGAGCAAGCAATCCTGGCTATTTGGTGGTGAAGTTTCACCAGAGCAACTAAGAAAAAGTGCAACACTACCAAACTGTGATTCAAATTTAAGGAGAAGATGCAGGATTTTCAAATACCACCTTCTCATCAGCTTGCAAAGGTCCCACTTATCTTACAAAATGCTACAAGGCAAGGCTTCTATCTAAACCTAAAACAGGATTTTAAATGTGCAATGACTGAAAATTACAGGATTGTTTTCTTCACTTAGCTTGTCATAATCTGTAGCTAAGAGTCCAAAAGCACACTGCAAACAAAGCCCTGCACAGGGGGATAATCCAATAAATTGACCTCTCTCAGTTCACTCACAATCTGATGACCACCGACATCATTAGAGATTACAAGAGAATTACAGGGCAGTAATATATTACTGTATGAGTAAATCTGCTTTTTGAAGGCCTTCTTCATCAACATTTGCTGAGAAGCCTTTGTGATAAGTGAAGCACACAGTATATAATTAGGAAGACCGTCATTGAAACAATCAACTGGGAAAGATCACTTCTGCCAGTGTATGCAGAAATCCCCTGTTATCTGCTCGTGGCTGACCAACCTGCAGAGGCAACTTGCAAAAGGAAGACAGAATACATCAGCAAACAAATGGAGAAGATATTACTTAAATGAATCCTCAGAAGAGGCTTTGTTCATGTGCAAACTTTCATGTTATCCACAATAAAGGCATATTGCATACATACATAACCTTTCTCCTCTTGAATCCCATAATGTTTTATGAAAGAGGTTGATCATTATGGGGCCATGGTCATGGAAGGTGCAGCCCCCACTTTCATACTTGGATATTAATAGCAAATCACCCAACATACAACCTCACTTTCTGCAGGATATCAATTGACAGGACCATGCAAAATCAGGTCATTTATCGAGGTACCTAATTGTTGATATTTGTGTTTGAGAACTATATTATACAGTTTCCTCAGAGTCATGCAGCAAATGAATGACAGAGGTAAGAACATGAGACAATGTTATCTCCCAGTAGTAGTCTTGAAAGCCAGCACACAGCAAACATCTAAGCTACAAGTGATATTAGAAGAGGCTACATACAGGATCAGATGCATCCAAGATGCAAACGCGTATATGTTTGGGATGTGACCCAGACCAGGCTATACTAGTGAGAAGGGCTGCAGATCCCTAAGCCCCCTTGTAAATCTGCTCATGGCAAACAGTAAATTAAAGCAATTAGGTCCATGCAACACATACGTAAGCGTTATTACAGGCTTCTGAACTTTTATCAAGGCTGCTTTAATGGGGTCTGCAGCAAAACCCCCTACTGACCTCAGTATGAGTAGGCCTTCCTTTTGATAACTGATTTTATTTAAGATCACTCTCCAAAAACTATAGAAAAGTTAAACACTTAGTTTAACGTTGTTCGATACAAAGCTTAGGCACATCACAAATCTCCGCATTCAGCTGCAAAGTACCTTTCCAAATCTGCACTGACCCTTCTCACCTACTATGTTTAATTTCAGGAGCCAGCAATATAATTTAAAAAATGTTCACTCACTCATCTGGGCTCCACAGTTCACCAGTTTTAATCAACTATGGCATGATTTTTCTGGGGAGGGAATGTAGAATAGAAACCATGCTTGAAACCCCCCCTAATGTTCTGATCTTTGACCCTTGCTATAATTGATTCTGAGAATCCCTGTGTGATACGTGAACTGTGTAAAATGTGGTCTGAGGCTGTTTTTAAAGCCCCTCTTCAGTAATCATCCACTTTAAAATGTTTGTGTGTTACAGGTTAAACTAAAGTCTATAGAGGCATGAGCAGCTATGAAAGCAGCAATGCAGATAAAGTTTGAATATAAATGTTTCTCATTTGAATAGCTAACATTTGGAAGCAGCATCCTTTAACTTTGTAAGAGCAGACCTTTTGTTCTTCTGACTTACACAAGTGATTGATGGCTCATTAATGTCCCTGACAAAAACACATAGCAACAGCAAAAACATTATAGAGTATAAAAGAAAAGGGAAGAAAAAGCATATTAGAATAGGCTTAATGCCAGATCTTACTTTTCAGACAAGTTAAGGAAATATATCTTTTGTGTTATATTCTGATCTTGATTGCTCAAGTGCTAATCCAAGTATACTTTATGAATGTGGAGTTGTAAATACAGATATTCTGACTCTCTGTATACATTACAGTCTTAAAGTACAATACAATGGAATCTAAAGACCCAGTCAAGACAAACAAATGTGGACTTTGATGGGGATCTATCCTTTTCACCCTCCCTTGCTTGCATATTCCATGTAATTTTTTTACCTACATTGTTCAGTGCTTCTAAAAATGCAGCACTGTAATCCCAGCAAGTGCATCAGATGAGATTAGAATAAACAGCATTGATGAAAGCAGTTGCAATGTTCTAACACATTCACAGCACCTTTTTTATACAGCAGAGCTTGATCCTTCTTCCCTTACTCAGCTGAAAGGACTCTTTTTCTAACAGGACTTTAGACCTACCTCTGCCATTGTATGAGTCAAATATTATTTATGCTACTAGTAAGAGTAATCTCATTCTCCATGCTGCAAGGAGCTAAGGAGAACTTAAGGCAGACTTAACTGGTACCTGAAGGTAAAGAAAACCTTTGCTAACTAAATAGTGTGTTCCCAGCATCTGTGTAGCAGAGGACATGATGTGACATGGAACACCATTGTATTGTTCCAAGGGAGTATCTTTGAAGCACATAAGGAATTCTTCTGCCAGGATGCAAGAAAGATTGATAATTATACAGTAATATGGTTTCTATTTTAGCTCTGTGGTAGTCATGACAATTCAACACTGATTTTTTTCTTTATTATTTGTGATAATAAATGCATTTTATTTAACATGCTGTGTTGGGGAAAAAATACATCCTTCCACTAGGAAAATGTCATAATCTAATGGACCCCCTAAGCAATGCAGCATATTAGATCAAAATTATGTGGCAAAGCTCCAACATTTATGCAGCCAATATTAGCAGAGTAAAACTCATTCCTTACCCCCTGCCTGTTGCCCCAAGCCTTTTTTCCATTCGTGCCTCAGTCTAACAGTTTAGATTCCTTCTTGCAACTTTTTCCAAATTGGGTATGAGTTTTCTTGATTTCTTCTGCAAAGGCATGTAATAGCTAAGAAGGAGACTCAAGACTTCTTGAAAGATTTCTTTGGATAGAGAAACAGGAGCAGAGACTGTGAGAATGAGTATCAGCCTTACAGAGTTCCTAAACTGCTACATGCCCCATAAAAGACAGCTTCCCAGCTGCAAACATCTAGAAGTTCACAAGAATGTGGTTTCCTTCTGCTTATTTAAGGCACTCTGCCAGAATGGAAATAGGGAAAGCTTACCAAAGCACATGAGAAAGAGTAAAGGAACAGAAAATATTTCTTAGGTAAGCAGGGAGGTTTGAGAAGCGTGAAGATGGGTATTGTTAAATGTTTGAAGTGATACAGGCAGCAAAACTGAATGAGAATGAATTTCAGGTCCTAAAGAACCCTAACAAAGCTGGGAGGATGCAAGAAGAAAGAAAGGAGAAGACAAAGAAAGATCTCTTCTTCTCACTGTGATCTTAGTTTTGAAGAACTAAGATGTAAGTGGGGGTTTGCAGACTCAGATCCAAGGAAAATTTCCAAGCATGAGATAAAATAATCTAAGTTGAATCTGTCTTCACTGGAGTGATGAAAAACCCAAACATAACTGAGAGGAAAGAGATCAAAAGGGATCACAAGGTCTTCTCGCTAAGAGCTCCTGTTCCTACTTTGTTCCCTGTTAATAGTTGAGGAACACACCTCAGCCAATCCCTTCAGGTAGTTTAACTTTTAAAGCCCAAATAATGGGCTGGAGGGAATATTCTGGGGTTCTAAAATTAGGGGCCACAGACAAGAAATGTAGCTTCCCTTACCCTCTTCTGTCTTCCTCCAAACATTAGAATCCTTTGCTGCCTCCCAGAAGGGTTCATTTTGGCCATCCTAACTTCTCCAAAGGACCACAGACCTCACACTCACCACCATTACTCTTAGAAACACCTCATTGCTGAGCTTCACGGTGTCAGAAGATTTTGAACATGTTGACCATGTATTTAAAAGATTTGTACATTCAGTCCCATCAAATGTCATGAGGGGTTTGAAAATCTTTGTCCTGAGGACCAAGTAATGCCCTAATATTTAATAAAGCAAAAGAGGCCATTATGCTCCAGAAAAGAGGCAGAAGAATGGAATTGCATATCATTAAATAGTAAAAGACAGAGAGAACGATCTGGATCACTTGGAAGCAAACACTATGTTTTCATAATGGCCATGGTAAAATCTTACATTGCAACCAAAGAACATAGTCCCAACTTGCAGGCGAGGGAAAGGGGATCAGTCTGGGGAACCAGAAACCAGGGAAATTACTTGGTATCATGATCAGCTGAGCATGACTTCCCAAAGAAGAGTTAACAAAGTCTTTGCATATAAATCAGAATAATTTCAGATAAGAGTAGGGAGATGAAGTCACTACATCAGGTGCTAGTGTGATTGCTAGCAAAACAGCATGTGCCGTTCTGGTGTTCATAGTTTAGAAAGGAAATTGATAAGTTGAAGGGGTTTATAGAAGCACTGAAAGAATGATTCAAGGAAAGCTTGCTTTATATTGAAGGGCTCAAGGTTTTCCAATGGTTTAGCTTAACAACAAGAAGGTTCTTCCAAGAGGTGGCTTGATCAGTGTTGTTAAGTATTTGCAACAGCAAACTTTAGGCATACTATTTAGGTTCTTTTATACAATTATGTAATGACTGGAAGTTAAATCTAGATATATACAGATTAGAAATAATGTGTATATTTTAATGGCAAGGAAATTAACCAGTAAAACACTTATCAAAAGTTGTGATTGCATTGCTATGAATGGAAATATCTTAATAAGAAGGATGTTTTTCTAATTTATATCCTAATTTGAAAAATAATTAATTCAGAAAAGCTCAACAGATGGTATTATACAAGAAAAAAGGTTAGATGGCTTTATAATTTTTGAATTGCTCTGGTTTCTTAACCAACCTCACTCTCCTTCCCCAGCAGGGTAAGTTCACATTGCTGATTGCAGGAGGCAATAGTATTATGACTGGCTTTCTTGCTTTGCTTGGAGCAGTTCACTTTCTTTAACAGCTGCCTCACTAGTTTGTTGCTTAAATAATAAAACTACAGAAATGTATTGTTAGAAAGCTGGAAAAATTATAGTTGAAAATATATTTTGTCAACTGCATCATATATAAAGATGTGAAGCACAAAGTACTTTGCCTCCTAAAGTTTTTTGATAATATAAAGAATTCCAGTGGTTGAGTCAAAAGAAATTATCCATAATTGGAGTATTCATTCAATAGAAACCAGTGTGATTTCACTAACAGCATACACCTCCTCATAAGGGGTGGATGAACGGTTCCAAGATGTCTGGAATAATATTAACACCTTAAAAGCTTTTTGTTTATACTTGGTTAGGTTTGGGTGCTGTTTTTGTTTCAGATGCAATCTTAAAAACAGAGCTCCAACTGCTTTAGAGGAACATTGGGGAGGGTGTTTGTTTTTTAAAGTGCAGAGGTTTAGTTAGTGTGATAGTTGGAAATAAAACCTCCCTGCTTTGATGTGTTCTTACCCGTCACTCCAGCAGCCTGTCTTTCATGCCCAAACTGATGAGGCGTAACAGTCTAATCAACTACTTGTCCAGAATTCACTAGTAAGAACATGTGCAATAAAATGATTCTGAACTCAAGCTGAACTGTGCTACTTGTAACTCAGAGAAACCGTGTCTTTATCCAGTTCTGGATATTGTTTCATTAATGTAGGGGGACTACTGAGGAAAGATTCAGTGAAGAGAACTCAACTCTAACAGAAATAAGTACAATATAAATAAATAAACTGCACATGATTCATGGCATAAATGGTGAAGCAGTTGCAGAGGTGCTGCTCAGAATGCCTACAGTAACCCTGCTGCCATATGGAAAGTCACACAGGACTGGGGGGATGTTGGCTGACAGAAAACGTGCAAATAGGTGTATTTCCGTGAAACTCATGACAGCAATTCTGAACTGGATTCAGAGATGATCAAGGAATTGGGGAAGGTGGCAGAGATGGGGGAGGAATTATACGTTCTTCATAAACAGAATGAGATTAGAGCATGCTAACATGCCACATCTTTCCTGCTATACACCATGTGATTGCGGATAAGAAGCAACATATTATGCACGTGCCTAAAAAAAGAAGGTTCTCCAGAAATGAGGTTAAATGCCTTGATCTCACTTTCACCAGAGAAAATTTGCAATAAATCAAGTAAATTCTTTGGTGGTGACATGAATTTACTGAGCAGAAGTGGCCCATTTGTGATTATTCTACCAGTGAAAGTACGGCAAAAGTTATAGCAATAAAATGCAAATGAGAACCTGCATACATCTTCATTTGTTCTTAAAAAAATATTTAAAAAGAAAGGAAAAAATGTGATGTATGAATTGTACTGTAGAGGATTATGAAAATGGTAGTTTTCCACGTGGATTTAAGTAAGGAAAAATAGTAAGTCATACTACATGGTAACAACAAACTGTTAATATGGTGCATGTATTGGTTGGGTTCAAGGTTCTTACCAAAATCAGCTCATCATTAGCTAATTCTCGAGTCCAGTATGTTTTGGGGCCATCTCCCTCGATAAGAGTTTGTTTGCAATAGATCTTGTTTTCATTCTCCCAAGTGGCCAAACTCTGCAGGCAAGAAAACCATTAGGAATAACATTAATTATATTCCCTGGCAGTGTGAGGCAGAGAGACAACAATGAGCAGTAGTGAGAATAATTGCTGCAGTAAAGGAGCAACGACACATAGACAGATAAAGGCAAAGGGAAAAAGACATCAGTGGAAACTGGTAAAATCAAAATTAAGGTATGAGGGGGCATTTTGGAAATAGGTATATATTAATAACAAAGTAATTGTAAATGTGTCTTTTCGGTGTAAATCTACACTTGTTTCCAAATTAAAAAGCCACCCAGTTTTCATAAAATGCTTGATGTTGAAAAGTATAATTTAGAAACATGTAATAATACAGTGTCTACATTCCCAAGCATCTTTGAACACATGTGGTTTGATCTGACATGTTATTTATCACTACAGAGTCCCCTTAGTGTAAAAGCATAAAGAATCATATGTATCATGTTGTGGTCATAAATAATGCAGTATTTGTCACTTACAACCTTTCATGCTGTATGGCACTGTGCCAAGTTAACTGTATATTAAACACTTACTGTGCTAACAAACTAGAATAAATCACAACTAAATTAAAGAAACTTTGTTAGTATTCTAGTGTTTGCAATATTACTTTTTTAAGGTTGTGGGCCTGGAGACTGAAATACCCTTGGGCATTTTTCAAAGCATTTCAATAGTGACTATGAAACCACTGAAAAATAAAAAAAAAAAACCCATAGGATTTTGTTTAGCTTTCACAAACAGGCAAGCCCTGACTCTGTTGCTTTTCATTCTAGCACTGAACTATTATTCTACAGTGCAATGGAACAACAGCTGTGCAGAAGGATGCCCTGTAATGAATGTGCAAGTAATCGCTTTATAACTAGCACATGGGAGACATTCATTAGTCTGTGATTATATACATGTACATGTGTGTGTGCATATGTATGCATAAATTCAAGTTAACACTTCCCAGACTTTCCAAGGGAAAACAACTTTACTTTGATTTAAAACTAGCTGTTTACCTTATAAATATTTTTTCAAAACAATAGGTTTTTTTAAGCCAACGAGCCATGGCAGTTATAGAAGCTATGCCTTGCAGTACAACTACATATGACTCGCTCTTTGTCTGTATGAACAATGGATCAAGTTAGTTGGCAGAACAAAACCCTCCACCCCATAAAGTGTAGCAAAATCTCTCACCAGTCAGCTATTTTGCCAGATATTGCAAATTACATTCTGAAGTATTATTTTATTATCTGTCAGTTGCTGCTCTGTGGCCACATCTTGGTTATATACACACAGCAGTACAACTCATTCCTGAGAGTGGACTATAAATAATTTCACAACACATGGAAAAAATTTACTACTTCACAAAACACATTTCTTTCAGATTTTTCCAACTTTCATAGCTTACAGCCGTAATTATTGTTTTTCCATCTGCAGCAATAAATCCTTCTCTAGAAAGTGGGTCACACTTATTGTATATGCATTATGCATGAAGACACTAAAACACTACTTTTGCCGAACAAGATAAATGAAGAAAGCCAGCAACATTTCCTGAACAAACTGTTATATATACAATAACTCATCCTAGAGATCAAGCGGATGTTCTACATGTTCACTGACTCCCAGAATCTGCCTCCCTTTTTCATAAATTTAAATTCACAGCAATTGCACTGGAGATAGTAAGTTCTGAATTTTTAGTGGTGCAAATGGTCTCAGAAGCTAGCCCAAGAATTAGCAGAGATCATATTTTGGAAAGTAGATTATTTCACCATCATAGGATACCTTTAAAACTGCATTCTCATTTGGGACTACATTCTGATACTCTTTATTCATACTTCTTTTATAAGTGTTTTATATATATTTCTCTTACACGCATGAGAGTAAAGTGCCTGAGGAAAGGATAACTAACCTGTGCCTTTGATAACTTTTTTCAAAAGACAGCTATGATCACAGCCCAGTTCTCCCATACCCCAGATCCCATATATCTACAGCACTGAGTAGCTGGCGTCAGAGGCTGCTGACTTAAAGCCCCCTCCATAGCCATAGAAGTGGTTACAAAGGTAGAGGAGCAGGGTTCACACACAGAATCAAGCCCAAAGCACCCCAGTGAACTCCCTCTAATACACTTCGGCACAAGGAGATGGTGTAATTATGGCTGGTATAACACTAGCTGAAAGTCTGCCTTACACTGTTAAAGACTTACCTGATCAGCAAACTGGAGACATGTACTTGCAAGGGAATGAAAGAGGATTTCAGCCCCAAACTACAAACAGTCTGCAGTCCTGCTTGTGAATTCAGCTGATTCAGTTTAGGACAAAAGTTATGTCAGGTTTATGCACTAAATCCTGACTCTTGAGGTCTCTCTTGCTCCACCGTTCCCCATGTTCCCGTCAGGGACAGGGGCTGGGGAGAGCTTTCACTGTAGCTGAGGTCTCCAAGGGAGAGGGAAGCAAAATGAGCTGGACAAACTGCTGCCAGCCAAGGAGCTGTCAAGCAAGTACTCGAACTCTGCCTTTGGGACCTGCCATACTCTGTTGCCTTCAGATTTCAGTTTTACCCTGCAAGAGGGAGAATGTTGGACGAGGGACAAGAGGAGCAGTGACCACCAAGAACCCCCAAAGAGTGTTTCTGGGAAAAAGAAGGTGGAGGGCAGCAATGCCACTGTCTGGGGACACTGGCAGCAGATGTGTTTGTCCCATCTAAAAAGGACTTGGTAACACACAGACAGAGACACACAGACATGCACCCCAGCTCTCCTCCTACCCTGCACTTTCGTCCATCCACCGTCTCCTCCTCAAAGCTCTCCCCGATTTTGAAGTTGATCTCAGTGGTGCGGACAGTGGTGGAAGTTTTGATGTAGAACTGGTCCCCGTCCTGGCGGATCTCCACGTGGGGTTTGGAGGCGGCAGCCACCGCCACCTTCCTGAGCATGGCGTTGACACCTGGGCGAAGCGGGGAGGAAGCAGAGCTTGAAGCCGCCGGCCGTGCCCTGGAGCTCGCCCAGCACCACGGGGACCGAGGGGGGCGAGAGGCCGGCGGCGCCCGCAGCGGCGGGGCGGCCCCGGGGCACTGCGCGCAGCCCGACGGCGGGGCTCCGCGCAGCGCGCCGCGGCGGGGAGCTGCGGCTCCGCGGCAGGCGCTGCAGACGGCAAACGCGGGGTCTCGCCGGGATCCCCGTGGCAGAGCGCGGCAGGCGCCGCCGGGCCAGCGGCAGCCCGGCTCCCCGTGGCGGGGCCACCGGCGTTCGCAGGTGAGGCGCTGACCGCGCCGTGCCTGCGATCGCCCCTGCCCGGGCAGGGCTCACGGCTTCCCCCCGCGCGGAGCTCTCCCGGGTGCCCGGCTCTGGAGGCACCGGGCACCGGAGCGCGGCTCCAGCTGCAGCCCCGCCGTGCCCCCCTCCCGCGGGACACAGCCCCGGGCTGCCCGCTGCCCGGCGCCGGGCTCCCCCGCGCCTCACCCAGCGCCTTGAGGAGCTCGTCGAAATTCTCGCTGCTCCTCATCTTCCAAGTGCCGGCGAAGTTGGGCATGGCGGGGCGGGCGCGGCGGACGGCGGCGGGGACGCGGCGCTGCTGCTTTCTCTCCGGCTCGGGCACCTTGTGAGCGGGGCGGGCCGCGGCGGCGGCTGGGAGGGCGGGTCACACCCACCCGGCCCCCCACCCCTTCCCCCGGGGCCGGCACCACGCCGCCGGGCAGCCGTCCCCCTCCCAGCCACAGCCCCGCCATCCGCCCATCCGTTCGTCCATCCGTCCATCCATCCATCCATCCATCCTTCCATCCATCTTTCCAGTCCTCCATCCATCACTCCCTGCTCTCCTGCCTTGCAGCCCGCCAGCTGCCTCCTGGGGCTTCCCAGGAAGGAGAGCCCAATTGTCACTTGTCCCACAGCTGGGGTGGACATTGAGGACTTGCTGAAAGGCCCCAAAGGCAGGCAAGGAAGGGAGAGGGCAATCCAAATAAGAGCACCCTCTCCAGGCGCACGCTGGATTGATCCCCTCCACGGCAGGCTGAGGCACAGCACTATGTTACACCCTCGCCCCCGAGCTCCCCACGGGCACAGGCCTCCTAGCTCGGCGGGCCTGCACACCACCGAACCTGCCCCCAATGCTGCTCATCTGGACGGCCACCGTGCCAAAGAGGTGCCAGGGAGCACCGCCCTTTCCAGGGCAGGAGGCTGCTGTAAGGAAGCTGTCGCTGCCCCCTGACCCAAGTCTGCCCCTTTGAGAAGGGTGAAGGACAAAGACACATGCAATGTCTACTCCCCAGTCACAGCCACGCACTCCCTTGTTGCTCTGTGGCGCTTTTGGCTGTTGGAGGATGTAGCTGTGGAACTGGAAGGTATTCCTGCGGCACCAGAAAGAGCAGTGCCCATGGCGGTCACAAGCTTCTATGGAGAAGCACATCAAGCTATTTCACGCTTACTTAAATTGACACCAGTGTGCTAAAGATTTGAGCACTGCTCTGCGCCTCTCAGACTTTCCATGATCATTTCCGTCGTCTTTGCTTTGAATCCCTCAGTTTCGGGTCAAAGATGATAGACTAAAGTTCCTTATTGCAGCTGATTTATCCACATATTAAGGTGAACAGAATTTGATGGGTTAAGGCATATGGAGTTTTTCTACTGCTGTTGTGCATAAGGAAATACTCAAAACATTCAGACGTCTGTGATTTCCCACTCAGAACAGAGCCAGATGTATTTTAATTATAGGAAAGCCTTTGCTGAGCCAGCTTCATGGTACATTCACAACCATTCTTCACTTGTTAGACTCACTCCGTAAAATGAACAAGTCGGTTACTTAAGGTATGTATAAAATGTGTTCACTCCTGGAAAATGTATAGATCTGGGAGTTACTTTATCCGTATGTTAGGCAGGATTCTCCAGTTCCTATATGCTGAAATTTGCTCTCATTTCTTATCCCAGGAAGAGTTTTACCTGAGTAAGAACCATAGGGCAGAACCAAATGTTTTTCTTTTGATAGTCACTCTTTTTCTACTGATTTTTTTTCTGTCTTTTCAGAAGGATGCCCTGGAGACCTGGAGGCATAGTTCCTTAACTGAAATATTTCGATGGAAAATGCGTTTTTTTTTCCAGGAAATGAAAATTTCAGTGAGGAATATCTGTTTTCAATAACAGGCTTTCTCTAAAAAAAAAAAAACAAACAGAGCATGAAGCATTTTGCAGTTTTTAGTAAATGACAAAAGAATTAATCCCCATCTGAAATACTTTGTTTAAACATTTTCAATCGCAAAAAGAACTCCAAAGCAAACACACAAACAAACCACTTGGGAAAAAAACCAGACATACAAATCATTTCCCTATTGCAGGTAGGTTCAAGTCTTACAAATAAAAGGCTGCAGGCCCAACAAACCCATACCAAGTCTGTGTATTGCTATGAAACAGTGAATAAAAACCCTGCTCAGTCCCTCAGTTTCAACTTCCCAACTGCACAACTGAAAACATACTACCATGATCCAGGCTTGCTTCCAGAATCCTGCAGAATATGTATACATGGAGCCCAGTGGAAGTGATATGGCTCACTCTTTGCAGGATGAAGTCCTTAGCTAACTATGATAATAAGTATGTGCAGCATAAACCAGAAAGGAACCACCTATCTCTACCTGAGAAAATAAAATAACCAGAAGATTTTAAGGGGAGGATACTTTATTCTTTAAAGGACCATTTAAGTTCCACAACTACTCTTTTGTTTGCTGCACCACTGATACGAACAAGAACTATTCCAGTAGATGTTAGCTGTGAGAGTGTTTCTAAGATGTAGGACTTGTTTTATAGGTGTTGGACTGTGGCCATTGACCTATTTCATGAAGACCAGGAGAGAGCCTTCAGAAACCCTTCATCTACCAAGTGCGGCAAGCTAGAAGGAACAAGTGCCTTCAGGCGATAAAGGCTCTATTCTGCAATGGCAGTACATTGAGCTGTTCGTCCTAAATACATAGAGCTGCGAGGCTGTGATCCACCTATACAGTACAGTTTCTAAAACAAAAACCCAGGTAAACTCTCGGGTGTCTAATTGGCTCTGTCTGGCAATGTGTACATATTCACACCTTATTTATACATAGAGGCAGTTTCCTTCAAGCACTGCATACTGCAGACTCACCAACTGTTTAGAATTAGACCTCGAAGTTCAACCACAGAAGGAGTTGTCCCTCTCTGAGACTGAGGGGCCACTGCTGCTAGCACAGGCTGCAGACAGACACATGCATTTCCAGAGCCAATGTCCTCCCTCTCACCAGTAGTTCTTCATGTATACACAGTAGTTGAATTGCTCACCAACTGCCCTTTCCTCCTTGCCCTTTGGGTTACATTTTCCTTTGTATCCTTCCCTTTCCTTTTAAATCATTTATGTTTCCTTCTCTATCTCAAAAATGTGCCCGCATGATTCTCTGGCTTTACTGATTAATTTGAAAGTCAGCAGGAGTTGAACTCCAAACTCATAAGGAACCTAACTTCACTCCAAGTAAAGTTTAGAAGCAACTCTTATATTCCAGTCTCTTAAGACAGCTAAAGCTCAGTGAGAAAAACGGTCTTTTTGTTTTTCCATGTCGTGTTTTATGAAAAATATTGTCAATTGTAATCCCATTGCATTGTGGAATACAAATCCCCACTTAGACTGATAAGGCAACAGAGTGAGATGTAACTTAAAAGCAACAGATTTCACATGGCTTATGTACTAGTTACACCAATTAATTATGCATATAATAATAAGGATATAAAAGTCAGTAAGAGCTGATTTTCTGTTTTACAAGCTGTGATCATATCAGTTCTCTCAATGCTATTGGATTCATTTACATGCTGAACTTGTCAGTGGAAAGGGAAGAAAAAGATAAGGAAGTAAATATGGAAAGAAGCTTAAAGGAAAGCAAAACAGAGGTGGGATGTAAGAGCCATAAAGGAGATAGCAGTGGTATAATGAAAAAGTTAAGAGGGGACAGAATGTGAATTAGGATCAGTTTACTGCATGTCTTGGATCACCCAAATGAAAGACAGAAATAATATCACTATGGCAGACATGACTCAAATCTCTACTGTTATAAAGTGAGGGTTGCTCCACTGAGATCGGAAAGCTATGCTGATTTATATTAGTTGAGAATATTGCCCATGGACTTTAACTCTCTTCATAGATCCTTATCCTAGCACAGCAGCAATAGGAGATGTTTATCAGGTCATGCTGAAATAACCCAGACTAAAAAGCAGTTTTACTTTTCTTTCAATCTCCTTCTGTATGTAATTTCCCCATTAATGTTATGGAAAACAGTTTGGTTTTCAAAACATCCCCCTCAGCATTTTTTCCCCTTGGCATTTATTTTATTTACCTGAATCCCCTAAGGCTGATTCTTCCCTGCAGATGGACCTAATTAATCTTTCCAACAGTGCCCCTAAGACAAAAGAAAGTAATATATGTACAGATGGGACCGGGGCACTCCATCATCCATCCAAATAAGTGACCAGTAATGTGACCAAAACTATCCCCTTGAGATTATTGACTGACCACTGTGAAGTCACACAAGGCTCCGTGTAAACAATAAATTTTATTTACTAAGGTGGTACCCTAGGAAAAAAAGATTGGTTTAAGGGAGAATATAATAAATTATTTCTGACATGAATAAATTATACAACTGGAAGGCAAATTGCCGTCGTAAATTTATCCGCCAAATTAATTTACAATGGGCCTCTAGCATGACAGTAGGTGAAATGTAATACAAATGTATGCAGAGTAAACAGCATTTCTGCAGTGTTGCCTTGTATCTTCTACTGCACTCTCATTAAGCTGGAACAATACCCACTATTCCCAAGCTAAAATGCTAGAGGGATTTCCAGTCCCAAGTTATCCTTTTGGTTTTTGAGACCTAACTAATAGGAAAGTAAATGAATTCTTGCATTATTAGAGGTGGACAGTGAAGTGTTTGCCAGTTTTATGTTCATTATGAAGAATAAACGTTATCACCTTAATTCCTTCCCTATAATATTCCCTTTCAAAGGGAACTAATTGATCCATGTTCTCTTCCACAGTCAGGCTTTAAGCTGGCCACCTGCTCTTTCTTTCTTTTCTGAACTGCTACAAGAATACAATAAAATTGAGAACTGTTTTCTTAACCAAAGTAAAATTTGCTACTCTTACTCTGAAAACAAAGGGAGTTTGATTGTCTTTTCACTTGGGCATTAATTCTGCAGACTGCTGAGCAATTTGATCCTTACCCAGCAATGCATAGTAGCAGTGCTAGTAGCATAACTATGAACTGCGTTTTAGAGGTGCTTATGGGTGTGTTTTCCTGGGCTGGTGGCAGAATAAACCCACAAATGTCAGTGGAGAGGAAAACCAAGATCACTCAGTCTCAGACTAATATTCTGTCTGTAATATAAATTAGTTTAGATCACTGCTTTGGAAAACCACTTAAAAACTGCTAAATAGTTGTACAGAACGGTCATACTGAATAACCAACATCCAATACAGATTTTTAGTAGCTGATCCCTTTAACCTACATGGACAGAATTTGAGCACTGACTGAAAGAGTTAGGAACATAAGTGACATTACCTTCTGTCCAAACTGTCCAGCTATCACCAGCTGCCCTGAACAGTTCTTGTCTCCCAAAAGTTGGCTTGGCAGCTGAAAGGGAGTTACCAATCCCCAAGCCCCTTTGGTTCAGATAAAGCAACATGGCAGAAAGTAACAGTTTTGAAGGAACACTAACAATCTGCCAAGTTTAAAATACAGTCTTGTATGAACAGGAAAAAAAAATCTATTCACATGATTGAACAGAGCTTTATGTTTTATTGGGTAAAATAATGTACTTCAGAAAGAAAAAGCAAAAAAAAGGATTTATTGAGTTTCAGAATCCATGACAGTTGAGAATGACTTGGGGGTGAAAGTTGTCCTCTGTCATCCTCTCCTTACACATGTTTTAACGGATTTTTTGTGGACCTGTGAATCAAGGATGGCTTTCTGAATGAAGAAGATCTTGGAGAATCCCAATAGATTTTTGGCGAACTAGCAAGTAAGATTCTAGCCTCCTTTTCTTTTTCCCCAGTTTATCCTTTACTGAAGGAAGCGAAATGAAATAGTGTATTCAGACTGATTCAACCAATTTTGGGGATGCTTCCCTTCAGTCCAATACCTTTGCTTCAGACAAGATAACGAACAGTTCTTTAAGCAGTAAAGTCACTTGCACTTGTTCACAGGCAACCTAAGGCAAGGACTAGGCTAGGAGGGCAGAGGATCTGAGGCAGGAGCTTCCTGGGCTCCTGAGGTTGGGTCACACTGGTCTGCATAAATCTCTAGGAAATAAAATCAAGCCATCTCCAAGTCAAATAAGCTTTCATAGGTATGTCCAGCAGTCAGAAACGAAGTTACTGCTTTTAGATAAATACCTCATATGATGTATCTAACAGATGTCTCCAAGCGTGCACTTGAGTCAGGCAAGGGGTAGAGATGCTGATAAAGCAGCTCTTAAAACCCAGCCTTTCCTTTGAGCTATGTCTGGTAGTTTCCCTATGTGGTCACCACAAATAACTGAACAACGCTAGAAAAGTGAGAGCGGTGCTCTGTGTGTTACACAGCCTTGTTTGATACTTCGGGTTTTGACACTGCTGAAGTTTTGTTGTTAAATTGGAAACACTCGCCATAATCACTAATGCAGAAAAGTTGTTTCTTTTTCACGAAGGGGTTATCATGACATTAGAAATCAGTGATTTTCACAGAGGCTTTCAGGAACTCTGCAATTCTCATTTGCTTGAACAAAAGGCATTAATAAAGCCATAGCTGTCAATATAAAAGTCATCAAACTGTGTCAGCTCCCCTCTGAAGACAACACAGGTCTATTAAGGTTTACTTACTCAGGCAGATGGACCAAGCTGATGCATGGATTACCTTAGATATTGGAGACTCTTAAAGGATCTTCGTCTCCAGGGATAGGGGGCCATGTTATTTTTTCCAAATGTCCAGAAGAAGAATAAGTGAATTCAAAGGAGTATATTCTCATTTAGGTCTGGACTGAACTCCCAACAGGGCCATGTCCTGAAGCTATAGAGGCCACGCCATTTGCACAATCCTAGGCTTTACTCTGGTGCCCTGACCTTTGTGTACGTGCTAAATTCAAAAGCTTTCCACTACATCTGGCAGACAAAAAGAAGATGAAGAAAATTCATTTTCCCTTTCCTAACAAAACAGAGTATTTAGCATTCCACATAAATTAGAACCAGGAAATAGGGATCACATCCATTAATTCAATTTAAAATTCCAAATGTTTTTGAAAGGTTTTTCATCAGCCTATCTCAACGCAATAATAAGCCTAAGGGTTTGGAGTTAGTCCTTACCAATATAAACAACTATAATTCTACTAGTTCCAGTGAAGATATGACAATTTATACTATCAGAAGATGAGGTCTAGAAATATGTAAGCCGTAGGTGTTCTAACTCCTATCAATCCTTCTCCCATCTTTATTTTGTCCTGCTAAACTTTGCTCAGAAAATGACCTTGAGTACAACTGCTCCTTCCATTGTTAACCCTCTGACCTTCTAAGCTAACATCCTTTGCTCTTTCGAATTCAGAATGTTTCTGGGGCTTATTAACTAAACAGGCCAAGTGACCATTCCCAACTGAAACCAGAGTCTCTGACAAGGAGGTCATTGTTTTCCAGGCTTCCTCCCTAGTACTAGATCTGCAGATTTCAGACTGAAAAGGAATAATGCAGACATTCTTTGTCTAAACATTATCTGGAAAGCATCAAGATAACTCAAGCCACTTCCTCGTCATTTAAGATTTGAGGGGTCATCTCTAGGGACCTAAGTGATTATGGCCATGATTTTCAAACTTGGATGCTGAAATTTGTAGCAAACTATATGATGAGGTATCTAAATAAAAGAACCTCAATCTTCAGAATTAATAATAATTTGAACTCCCACTGATGTCAGTAAAAGGAGAGGGTACTCAGCACTTCTATGAATTGCGATATTTTTACTTACGTGCCTCACTATATGCTTAGATGAATAGCTGAGAGCAAACAAATTTGGAAAGGATGAAGAGAATTCTCAAACAAACATGTTGTATTTAGGCATCTAAATTTATAGTTTACGATCTACGTGATTTTCGAAAGTGCTTATGAGCGAAGTAACTATTTTTTAAAATTCTTTCCCTTTTCTTTCGTAAGACATAAAAAGTCTGATGTTCTGAATGGTTGTATACGATCTTTGTATAATACATCCTGGCAAAGCAGAAATTCTGGCTGAGATAGAGGGGCATACTACTAGAGGCTTCAGTCCTTTAGGAACAGCAGACATACATTTTTACATTCATGCAACTCATTAGTACAAATAAGTCACTTTCTACAGAATTTGTCTCATTTTTCTCAAGACACCCTTCCTCAAAAGAGCCCCTTCCTCAAAAGAGCCTTCAAAAGCTAAGAATCTAAGAAATCCATTCTGTATATCTCAAAATATCTTTGAACGCCTCTTATTTTAAAGATAATGGCAGTAAATTTACTGGAGTACTAAGGAGGCTGTAGTTTCTCCCATCAGCACCACCTAGTGCAGAGCATGCTTCATGTCACTGCACCCACATGTAGCTCTTCCATCTGTATCCCAGATGCATTCAGCCTTGAGCAGTTTCCTATGAGCATCTTCCATCAATAATGTTAACAGGAAAAACATGGGAGAAGAACAGAATATTATGTCAAGTAATTTCAAGATATCAACTCTCAAAGTAAGGCTATGTGAAATACTACAACTGAATTTCAGGAGGGTATTTTCATAAAAGCTGACATCCAAAGTTTATTATATAGGTACACTATTAAAGGGGAATTGCTAAACTTTAAACTTGGCTGTGCTGATGTAATCTCTCTACATTTCAGAACAGAGGTGACAGAAAAAGGGGCCACAGTGAAGATGCAAGGATATTTAAATTTTTATTTTAATGTAATATCAGTTTATTTTGCAAAGAGCATCAATATCTTTCCATGTCAGCAATCTAAACAGCAATCCCAAATGACAGATTTTAGGGCAAAAAGCTAAACTCTTCCTTTTTACCATTAATTGCTGTGGGTCACTGAATAAAGAGCACTCTCCTCATCTGAACTCAATTTCTGCCACCAGACTGTCAGACGGCTATGGCTTTCCAGCCCATACAAGAGGTTCTCCATTTATAATGGAAAAAAAAAAAAAGAAAAAAGAATGGCATTGTTTGTTCTATCATTTAGAGTGTTTATGTCTGGGCAGATAGTTTACAAAAGGAGAAAGGTCATTACATGCACATTTTAAAAGCAATACTAAGTCTACACCCAAAAGAAAAATTCAATAGTTCCATGTAAACAGCCAGACCTAAATCATAAAAGGGCTTATGAACACAGACAACTAATCTTTTTCAACTATGCACTGTTTTTTAATATTGCATTAAAAAGGCCCTCCCAAGATTAAAGTCCCCATTATGCCAGATGCTATAGATGTAATTCTGTCTACATTTTTTCATTCACAAATAATTCTGAATGATATTTTCTCGGCACAAACAAATCAATGTCTGTATATGGGACCCAGGCTGTTGAATCTGTGCTAAAATGAAGGCTACAAGCCTAAGCAGAATTTCTAAAGAGAAATGGAACCCATATGTCAGAGACATAACTTCAGATTATCACAGCTGGAAATGAGGAAATTGTAGCATATTGATTAATTTTGATTTTGCTTAATGAGCTATGACAGAAAGCCACTAGGCTGAATGCATCTTCCTTTCTGGAACAAGAGGGGTTCTGCTGATAATACCACTGACTTTGAACGGACTCTCTCTAATGTCTTTTTTTTTTTGTTTTATTTCTGAAATTCTGTGATCTACTGCCAGAGTAGTAGTAATGAAGACTTAGACTAACCAACTTAGAGAGAGTTTAGTAATGGAGGCTACTTTCCTGAGAAAAGAGATGTTCCACTATCAGAAGCAAGTTTACAGGGAGGGCTGTCTATGATCTAAAGCAAGAGGGAAAGATCGGTAAATATGTGTCTGAGCAGATGATAGTTTATAAAAGCAACTAAACTATATTCAGGAGCTTGTTGTGCTCCAGGAATCTGAATTCACTGTCTATTAAGGACTTGATACAGTATGAATTTCAGTAGACTGTGGCATAGGTGTAGCACAGGTGTGGCATAGGTGGCATAATGCTTAGGCCATCAGCCTATGGGATACCAAATACCTTTGCTTCCAGGTGCCAGATATGTGAGCTGTATCTGCAAACAAGAAACTGAGAGGTAGGAGCATTGATCAATGGAGGGAACTAAGAACTGGATAGGATTCAGCACTTTGGTTCAGTCACAAGGGAATGGTGCTCTCCTGGCAGGGTGCACAAGGGCAGATTGTGACACCGGCTACAGTTATCTGTGTCCACTGTTTGTTGTGTGAGAGGTTTGCTGGTCTTCTCAAGTGACACCAGCAAACCTCTCCGCCAAAGAGCAACACCTTGCTGCTTATGATTTTGAGATATCCCAGTCCCAGAAACAGTATTTGCCTTCGGAAAATGGACTAATCATCACGGACTTAATAATGAAACATTTACGTTAACTCATTAGAACAATTATAGACACAAAAAACAAGGTTCACTATCCCTTTTAAGGTAAACAGCATATAAGCTCCCCCTGACTTTCTGCTGTTAAATCAGACCTTCATTCTGATGATTTATTTCTTGCTTCAGAAAGACACTGCCTGCAGCTGTGATTAGGCAGAATATACTTCCACAACAATCTCTAATGCACTTCCCATGTTTTTCAGTCTAATGACTGTGACAGAGTAGTTTGCTGCTGGCTAAAGGTTTCAAATTCTGTTTTATCTGACAGTTCTAAAGGCTTGATTGTACCATACTCAAATGCAGTGAGTGGTATGACACTGACTATATATAGTATGCCACACCACTAGTCACTTTGAGTAGGAAGAAACCCCATAAATATATACAATGTATTGCTGGCTTAAGCCATTATCTCATGCATCTGAAATGACTCACATAGCCAGTTCAGCTGGCACACATTTCAGATGGAGTTCCCAACCTTGGAAAAGGCTAGGCAAGAAAATAGGTGAAGTATTTGACCAGCTCTACTGTATGACCCTGCTGCGGGAACCAGTCTGTGTAGCCAGCTCTCAAATGTCATTCCTTCCTGTGGCTGCTGTGACATTAATTACATCCGACAAGAAGAGTAGGTGGGCCACCATGCTAAATATGAAACAGACTCACAATGGCAATGAAAAGCGAGACAGGAGCAGAAAGGATAAGTGACACACTGAAAAGACAAACAGACAGCTGGCTACTTAATGTGGGACTCTAATTGAAGCAATACTGGCAGTATGCTTCCTGAAGCAAGAATTAAAAGCCCTCAGTACCTTGCAGGATCTGTAACTTCATTTTTTTGGCACAGACCTTAGCTCTTCCCAATAAACACACTAGAAAGCTGGAAAAAAATATCTGCACCATGGTCTCCCAATTCTAAATGTGTATCAAAAGTGGAATGTAAATAGTATGTAAGGCCAGCTAGAGCTCATATAGCACTAATTAAGTGCATGACAGTCCTGACTATTATACCTAGAAAACTGTTTACTGCTGCTTGTCACAGCCCAACAGCAGCACATCAACACTCTCGTTTCAGAATAGATTAAAACCTTTCATTTCCTGGCCTTGGGCACTGACAGCAATAGAAAAGAGGAGGTAATTTATTCGTGATATCACTGCTTGTTTTGTAGTAGCTCTGCTTGATTGACTCTTTGTGATCTCTAGACACCATGCAATGTTGTAGCATATGAAAATATTAGAATAGCACTGTGTGCATGTGTAGAAAGATGACGGGAGTATTAGAAACATTTACTTTACAAAGCCATCAGGCATACAAGCCAACACATTGGAAGAGTTTTTAAGTTCTTGGCATCTCCCCCAGGGTTAATTGTTTCACCTGTGGGCCAAAAAGAAATAATTGATATTTGGAATTTTATCAGAAGAATATAAAGAAAAATCACTTCCCTTAGCCTGCAACTTAAAAGAATGGTACTGTAGGAATCTAATGTTTTAATACTATCTATCTGAATATTATGTTTACATAAAGCTGATATAATTTAAAGGTGCCACAAACTAAGAAAACAAATCATATCTGTCTGTGGTTTCCCTACAAATTCCTGTAAATGTAAAGAATTGGAGAAAAAATATTCTTCTGATATTCTCTTCAACTTCTTTACTCTGTGAAATGTAGGGTCCAGTAAATTCTGGTGTTTTCTTCAAATTCTCTTTGGAAACAACTCTGCCCTACAGGGTTAGTTTCAGTTTGGAGATGGGAGGGAAACCTAGTTGAACCTTAACCAAGACTATGCATGGTCACTATAGTCATCTGTGAGCATGCAGTAGCAGGGTCATAGCATTTAGTTCTTCCACATTCCCTTTTCTATCTTTACCAAATAAACAGTATAGAGAAAAGAATTTAAAAAAATAAGAGAAGTGGTAGCAAAGCCACAGACCTGAAGGAGGACTCTGTGCAGCACCTACTTCAGTTTTAAACGCATTGCTTTAAATTGATTCAGTTTTCTGCCAGCTGTATCTCTCCAGGGTGCATATTTACAGCAACAGCATCAAAGCAAACTCACACTTTTAAGTGAGATTCCAGAATTGGAATTTAATAAGGAAAGAAAATTTGGAAATCTGCTTTTAAAAATCCGTGTTATATCCCCATCCTCACAGGAAAGCACATTGACAGAATAAGCCTCTGGGTCAGGCAAGAATAAAAAATAAGCGACTACTGCACTTACACACTTCTAGAGGAACCTCCATGGTATAAACCACTGTGAGGGCAATGTGGCAGAAACCGACTTCCATTGCAGATGCTAATATGGTCTGCTGCTTTAGGAAATCATTATTTCTCTACCACTTGGATTAGTTCTATGAAGATTAATTCCTACCAGAATGGATGTCACTGTACTGATATCTAAGAACTTCACCTGCCAAAAAAACAAATTAATGTCTGTCTGTCAGATACATACGCTTTTGTATACAGCACCCCCTCACCATTTTTCCCTAATACACAGAACAGTGCAATCCTATGGCTAGAATAATAATACTTTATCTATGAGACAGTTCACTGTTAAGCAAGCTTTTATAAAAAGGCAGTGTTTTATCTGGAACATTATGAAAATGGAGCAATTTGCTATCACTTTCATTAAATGCATGTCACATTCATATACAAAGAATATTTTCCCACCAACTTAGAAAGGTACTCTTAAATTAATGAACTCAGTGCAATTGAAAATGGGGGAATATACTCAAAGGAAAAAAGATAAGGAAAAGAAGCTAATTACTTATTTGTGCCACTTTCAGAGTTTAAGATGTATTTTTTTACATCAGAGTCTACATAAACCATTGGTTTTCACCCTACACCTTTTTAAAAAAAACACTTTAGCAATCTCCAAGTTTTTAGTTATTATCTACTCCAAAGCAGTTAGTGCTAACTTTCTGATAAAGCATAATACACACAGAAACAGATCTTTACTCACTATACAAATAAAAAAACCAAACAGAGATGTACTATTCTTCATCATGGCAATGAATTTCAACTGCTGTTCTAGGAAAGTCTAAATCTTGTACCTGAAAGAAGCTGTTTTGTTCAGTGAAGCTATTAAATCCAATCATCACTCAATGATTGCATGATTCTCTGTGGCCACAAGAGCTACTGCTAGCTTATTTAATGATATTTAATTAAGTCTCCATTAATGCTCATTTTTAGACAGTTTCATCATTACCAAGAATGACTACTATTAACTGCAAAGAGGGTAGCCCTGGGCACAGGGAGATCAAAGATTAACAAATCAGCTTATTGGTTCAGTGGTGCAATTTTAAATCCATCTATATCTGTTTGAGAGCTTTCTAAACTAGCTAATGGTGTAGTAGTACAGTTCTCATTGTATATGAGTTTATTTAATTATTCTATTTATTCATAGTTTTCTTACCCCAGTTACTACAAAACATGAGCTGATGGATGTTAAGAACAGTCAAGTTATTCATGCACAGGCATCTATTTACTTCATTTGTAATGCATGTTAACATGATGATACATCTGTTCTTGTTACTTTACTATTTCAAAGGATACTGATTTTGAAATCGATCCAATGATTTCATCTGGAGATTATTTATTATATAATAATAATTCAGAGCAGATTTTCCTACCCTTACTCAGAATGGGTTGTATGCAATCTCTCAAGTATGCCCATTGAAACCAAAGAGGCTACTCCAAGAGTAATATACTGTTGCATGTGAAAAAGAGAAGCAGACTCCAGCCCACAATTGTTGTTACCATGATTATTGCAGAACCTATTATACAGAGTGACAGATGATAAAAGGGCCAGAGTTCATAGCTGTGAATGGTCTTGAGAGTGAAGCCAAGCAGCTTATGCTTAGCATGATAAAGATAGGAGAACAAGTGAGTCTGTGCAGATGAGTCAGAATGGTTGTAGGAAAATCATCTGGATAGAGAAATCCAAGCCATCACGACAGAGAAAAGAATATTATAGCAACAGAGACACAAGTCCCAAGATGAAAGTTTAGCCCCGTGACTGTCATTATCATAAAGATATTATGGAGAAAAACTCTACAAGCTTTAGAGACAGGCATATAATAACATAGAAAAGAGACACATCAGATGTGAAGTCCAAGTCTGAGAAAGAGACCCGAGAAACACACCAAATGATTATGTTTTCCTCAGTGACTGGGAAAGACAAAGAAATGGACTTAAGGCAGAAGGCAGGGAGACAGGGTACAGGGAAGATGAAGAGCTCTTTTTGCCCATGTTGAACTTCAGCTGGTTGTGAGGCCTTGATGAAAGAAGGTAGATCATCATTACTTGATGGAGACTCCACATCCTTGCAGGCATTATACATTGCATTTGCAAAGCGTTCTCCAATAAAATACTGCAGCTCTGTAATACTACTTTTGTAGTAGATATGAGTACAGAGATTCCAATTGAAATTGTAGGGGAAAATGACGTTACTCAGAGATAATGTAAGATAAGCGAGAAAGAGATGAGATTTACTTCAACAAATATGCTTTAATAATTATATGCTGTTACTAATTTTACACTCATTTTACAAGGTCAGTTCTACCTGCAAATACCAGTGAACAACTACAGCTACACGCAGAATGTATTTCCTTTGAAATAATGGGGAGTCAGAAACATCAAGGGGACATTCGCCTCTACACAGAGATGGGGATCTCCAGAAGAAATCTGCAATCACTAGCTAGAATGGGGTCTTTGGATTCATTCTGAATCCTCATGTTTGTTCTTCCTTCTCTATTTCAGCTATATGTTTAGAGCCTGATTTTCTGCAATGCTCATTGTCTTGTGGTGCAAACTTTATTTACACTCCACATGAATCCTTTATCACGCACAGGCCTCATATAGGATGCAAAGGGATGCCAGTTGTACATTCCTGGACCTCTGATATCAGTGCTTTTAATTATAACAATTTTGCAAGAAAATATGCACCTAAACCACAAGTATTATGCCTACAGCATTAATTTATCTGAGCATGTGTGTTTGCAGTGGAATGCACTGCAATGATACTAACATTCTGAACATCTTAACCCTGAGATAAACATGTCTCTGATCAGAACTCAGTATATGGTGTATGTTTCAGAAGATGGGTCACAGATTTTGGTTTCATGAGAGGTGAAAACAAAATATAGCCACTCCAAAAAGGAAAGGTTATAGCTGTTCTTGCAGGGAGTTTGTCATGATGTCAGAAAAATTTGTTGTCTTGACGGGATTGCTTTAGGGCAGGACCATCTAGCAAACCCTAGGATTTCTCATCTTCTTGTTTAGGCAGTTACCTAAAAGAGGAGGAGGGGATGAAGGAAACTCTAGAAAGAGGGGTAATCATGATCCCCAGCCACTGTGTATGCAGCAGCATCAGTTCGTGAAGAGCAAGCTGCAGCAATATCATGAGTAGCAGAGAGCACACCCTCTGCCTTTCCCTCCAACCCTCCTCTCCCGCACTAGACGTATTGAAGTTCTGGTTCCTGGGAGCCCAGTGTCTGCCCATACTGCCCAGCTTGTCTCTTCTTGCCTCAGCAAAGTGGTCTATGTGACTTGCACTAGCTAGACTTCACCACAGAGAAGCGGGTAAAGAAAGAAGCAGTAGCCTGGGGCTGTTTCCTTTCTTCTTGCACTGTGTAGCAGTCTGAGAAAGTTCAGATCAGCCTGGGAGGATGGTCGTTTCCACACTAACTCAGTGTGTATCTCTGATTTCCCTGCTCATCTTCCCCTTTGCTTATGGACTGCCTCCCAGATCTGTTTTACCAATCAAAACATAGTCCAATTAAGTTTTCAGCAGTTTGCTGAAAAGTCGGTCAATGAAGCGCTTGGAAGGACCTGACATTGTGTTTTCCAAGAGATTTAATTCCTTCAAGGGCAGAGCCTTTCTTTGCTGCCTCACACCTCCCTCTTGAAAACATTGGAACATTTGGGGAACTGTCACACTGGATTTTGTTACCATGCTCTAATGCAAGGAGACTGGAAAGTGACCCAATTCATACAAAAAAAAAAACCCCGCAGACCAGCAACAACAAAAAGAATTTGTGCAGACACCAATGCAGAGATGACAAAGCAAAGGGGATTGTGTTTACTCAGCAAGCTAATATTTTCTTTAAGGAGCTAGACAATGCAGAATCCTCACAGACAAACTCACTCTGTTAACAACTGAATTTTGTCCACTTGCTTTTGGAGGAATCTAGCTCTCAAATTCAAGATCTTGATCACTGAAGACAATCAAAAACCTTTCTGCTTTTTTTCAGTCTTTCTGAGGTAAAACTGTCCACTGAAACTCATGACTTAACAGTCTGCATCTCTTTAAATCAGCACCTTATCAGCAGTTGCTACAACATATTTTTATTAACACATGTAATAAAGCCAGGAACTTCCCATCTCTGAAAAGAAGCTGTTCTTGCTGTGATTTGCACAGAAGGAGAGATGAATACACATGCAACATAACTGGCCACAGCTGACATTGTGCTGAGGAAAAACAGCCAGCCAGGTTTACTACTCCTCCACTTACAGGGTCAGGAGGAGGATGACTAGATTCTAGCCATCCAGGAATTAAGGCTCCAAAGTATGTCAGATTGCAGCTCACATTACTAAGTCTCCTTTAGCTTTTCTGCATTACTCTCCCAGCAAAGGCCATCTCCTGAGGGCATTACTCAGTTCCTCAGAAGCCGAAACCTGGCACAAGAAGCAGTATATGGAAACAGGAGACGACTGGTCCTTGATACTTACACTAGAAATCTGTAATTTGTTTTTTCTTCACATTGTAAATTATTCCAATTCTAAACACGTGCTGGAAAAGCTGCTTTTCAAAATCTAAAACTGCTGCAGAGTATCATGTGCCAATATTTAGACCACCCAGCTTTGAAGCTGAATTTCCCATTCTCTCTTCTGATGTTTGATAGAGCACCTTTTATACTGAAAAGTGACTCTTCTCACAGAGGGCCCCAAAACCAGCACACATTTTATCAAAATGCATGGAGACTCTACTAGGAGCATTCCCAATTCAGGAACTGAAGAATCTGACCTAGTCAAAACATCAGCCTAAAATACCTCCTTAAAATTGATTCTTCAGGATTTGGGCAACAATCTTCACTGAGGACATGGGAGAGGTCTTTTATTACCTTCATCTCTTGTTATTAAGGCTCAAAACCAGCAAAATACTTAAGCATCGTGCTTCAAAATACTTTTACTTCAATGCTAAAACACTTAGTGTATGCTTAAATACTCTGCTGGATCAGGACCTGAGGACACTTATATGGACTAAGTTCAGTAGCGCAAAAGAGCCAGGCAAACCCCTCTACTTTCTGAGCATTCTCATAAAATCCCTGTTTATAATGGCAGTCCAGACAGGACCACTGCTCTCCCTTCTCTTATTCAATACTGAGCTACCGGGCCAAAACTATAGTTCTCTGCTTTCTAAGACTGTGTTCATGTAGGCAAGAACTGAACCTGTGTTTGTCTGTTGGCACTAGACTGGTGAATGCTGTGCAGGCCAACACTGACGTATTGTTGCTACCACCTTGCTCGATGGTAAAATTTCTACGATACAGCTTTTACTGTTAAACTGCCAGTTACGGACTTGTACCAATCCCATATGCTATTACTGCGATACACTGTATGTCACAGTAATATCCAGTGATGGCACTCAAATTTGAAATATCCCAGTTATTTTTATGGTGACTCTAGCACTTCAAACAATAAACTGCTACATCTCCACCAGTAACCAGCACATGAACTAAGACTAGTAAATGAGAGCTACTGACTGCACTTCACGAAGTTTGATGGTGCATTGCAAGGGCCTGAAAGGTCACTCTCTTCGTTCCTGACCTCAGAAGTTTTGCGGTCAGTGTGTAATTGTTTTCATGCAGGATCAGCTCCAGCCAAGGTGTCATTACAGAAATGTTGTGCACAACTTCCCTCCATTAGGCAGCATCAAGAGCTGTAGCTAACTGAGTCACAAATACAGCTCAGTACAGCTGCATAAACTCGTTCTCTTTCAAATAAATGCAGAAGGCGCTGACTCCTGTGCAGTGCAAAAGCCACTTCACTAACACTTGTCAAACATCATACAATGAGCACATTTATGGGCTTCTCACCCTTAATACCTCTAAGTCTACTCTTGAGGGCCAAGACACCGCAGGGAAAATTGCACTCTCACTATTTTCAATGCATCCATATCTGGAAGAAAATCTTTTCTCAGGAATTTCCCATCATGGTTTTGGGAACTTGCACATCCCATTGGGAAGGGACACTTGCATTTTAGATGGCATTTCCCAGCCACCAAAAATCAAGAATCTCTTATTAAGAGCACAGGGCTCCAGGTGTCACCTCATAAATTAACTCAAATGTTACAGTTCTCAAAGCATAGGTTTTCTTGTCAGGGGAAACACGCAGAACTGAAGATTTCCTTGGGATCACAGTGTCCAAATTCCAATACAGTGTTTTGTGCTGTTGGCAACAATCCTCCAGTCACAGTGATCGATTTGAAATTCACTGAAATCAGGAGGAGACTTTCCTCGGGTTTTTTTTTTTTTCTTTTTGGTTCTGTGTCTGACTTAGAAAGCTTGAGACCTAGATGATGATTACCTTACGTCCAAAATCTATTATTTCCTCATGCCATGCTTCTGCTCATATCAGTAACACATCTCTAAACATAGGTGGACCAAACCAGTCGAACAACCATCTCATTAGAAGTCAGGATTTTTTTTCAATATATGAAACACCCATCACTGGTACAATGTCAAATGTGAATGAAGTATTTATGATGGGAACTCACAAAAGCAGGGGAAAGTGTACAGTGTGTTGCATGAGGTATTTATGGAACTGATTCAGTAGACACTTGAACATGTGCTCAGGACCTAGTAAAATCTATGAGACATGAACACATGTTCTTGCTGTGCAGAAATAGTATGTTGAATCACCACTGTAAAATGGGCTTTCACAGCCGGCAACTGACACAATGATTTAACAAACTTACATGGTTTGATTCAAGCATCTCATCCAGAGGTAGCTGAATGTAATGTTTCATGATGTGCCATGCTTAGTCCTCCTCCCACTGACTTCCATGTGAGCCAGAGCATGCAGAGCTCTGGCATTTATCCTCCAGCATAGCTCCTCTGTGTAAGGTTAATACCGTCAATTCGATTCACAAGGGTTTGTGAGCCAGACAGGCAAACTGAACAAGAATAAGCCTCTCTCACAAGGAGACAAGAACACGAAAGAGGTTGCCCAGCAAACTCATCAAAGCAAAGAGCATGAATGAGACAGTGTTGATGAAGACAGAAGTGGCATTGAAGGCTGCAATAACAAAGCAGGGCAGTGACATGAAGATAAGTGGCAAAGTAATTGGCTGGTTGAGCCAAGTGTATCCATACAGTCCGCCTGCCAGCAACCCATGCAAATGGATACTAGGCAGTGAAGATCTAAGTGCCTATTTATGTAAATATATTCTAGATGGTGACACAAAAATACATAGGAACAAACACTTACTAAGTACAACTAGAGGTTTCTGAGAGTATCTGAGGTAATTATTACAAACCTTCTTTGCATCTACTGCCAATGAATGAAGCATTTTCTTCCTGAGTTTTCTTACTAATTATTCTCAAAAGCCAGAGTTGTGCCCTCTACATTCGATCCTGTAAAAGTTTTTCGTATCAAAAAGACCCTTGAAGTTACAAAGATGCCACATTGCCACATCAGTTTCTGGCTCCCCACTCCAGCAAAAAATTGGCTAAAAGCCAATTTTAGCAGCTAAGTGACTTGTCAATGTATAAAGAGAATCCCTAAGAAGCATAAAATTAATAGCATTTTACAGTGGAGCAAATAACATATCCAGAGACTGAAACCATGATGCCTTCATTCCATCATTAGTAAATTGTGAACAGCTTGGTCAGGCAGAGAATGTCCCACAGCAGGTGAAAGAAACTCCTTCCTTCCTCCCTGTCTCCCAGTTCAGCAACCTATTCAAACATTTGTCTGCACGGATCAGAAAAAAAAAGATGCTTTCTCTTGTCTTCTTTGCCACCACCCATCATAACTTCACATGACCCAGATGCAAGTAGAAGAACTAGCATTCTGGGTAAAAAAAGTGCCTGGGATCCCTGATGCCTTCATACTCTTGCTTTATGAGTATAGTATCTTGCTTCATACAGGTAGTGACTGCAGATATCCATTCACACTTGAGAACTGAACATCACTTGGGTGATGTTTGGCATAGAAAAGCCTACCCATACGTATGTGTTACAGCATTTTCTTCTGTAGCATCAGGTATGGATACCAAAGTAAAAAGTACACAATCAGGCTTAAAATGGTGTCTTAGATTATGTGATCATTATTTAGTTGCCCACAACTAAACAGCCAATTATTAACTGACAGCCAAAACTGTTTTCCTAGAGCTCAAGTACTTCAATTTTGGTACATAAGGTCGTAGATCAGGTCCTCACTAGCTGTCATGTGTATCTGAAGCCACAATAGCAAGGGACGTACATGAATTTTGGTAAAACACATGAGATTCATCGTACTGGAGAGAAAAGTTTTACTGCTAGATTTGATGTATGCATTGAAACTTTGTGCTTTCTAAAAGCAAGTCCCAACCACATGCATGATGTTTTAAAGGGCCTTATTTCAATCCTGACAAATGAGCACCAGATGTTTCTTTTGTTGTACTTGCATTTTATATAGTCATTCAACATTTCAGGCTCATGTTAAGGTCTTAGAAACTCTCTCTGACCCACCTCTCGCCCCATTAAAAAAAAGAGAAGCTGCGAGAGAGAACAAAATCAAGAATAAAATATAATAATTCTGATTAAATACAGCAAATGAAGGAAGAACTGAAGTCTTTCCATAGGAAGAGAAGATAGGGTGAGAATAAAGTCTGGGTTCAGTTATCACCAAGCACAGACTAATTGTTAGAAAATCTCTCATGAAGAACAATGCTTTTTGCTTTTTTTTGTTTATTTTATTATTCCTTTCAAAACAGTTGTGCTCTGAAAGGTTCCCTTTGACCTATAAATGCCATAAGCAGGAGTTTAAAAGGCTTGTTATTACATCTAATGATTCTGGCTTCTCTGCAAGTGACAATGGGGATGAGGTTGCTTCCATGGAGGACGGAGTCTAGCTTTTAGGATTTGTTTAGTTAACTAACTGTTTTATTTTCTTCTTTTCTTCCTAGAAGCAGCTGTTCATTCACTCCAGTCTCACTGCCCACTTCATCCATTCTGAAGGAACCTCATCCATTCTGAAGGAAAGTGCTCTCCAGGCCAAGCTTTCCTCTGACCAGTACCCCACAAGGACACCTTGGGGTGGAACTGCACAGTGCCAGTCAGAGAAAGATTTGTTCCTGCAAGTGCTAAGTATTATTTTCATTCCTGTTAGGCTTAGTCTCTGGCAGTTTTGATTTTCTTTTCCATTTTTGTCTGTCCCAAGAACTTTTCACTACTTGTTGACTGAATATATTGAAAGGCTTGCCTTCTTCCTAAAGAAGCAATTTAATATTCAAGTGTAAGATTAAAGCAATGTCAATGTGTAGGTACACACTGAGTTAGAGCACATACATACCAAGAGGTTGAGAAAAGGGTTCCATTCCTCGATCTGCCACTGACTAAATTCGTCACCTTGCTTCAGATTTCACCCATCTGTGAAATGGGATAATGATCCTTCCTTAACTCACAGGGCAAGAATGTCATTAATATTTGGACTTGGTTTCAGATTCTTGAAGAAGAGCTTTTCCATTATATCACTTCCCTGTTTTGGCCAGCGCTTGGACTAAAGATATGAGTGTAGTTCCAACTCTCTGTCCTATAAAGTGGGATGGCTGGGTGTGGTGCCATCACCTGGAACATGCAGTGCCTTTACAATGGATGTTGTGAAAAATAAGACAAGAGATTGGTTTAAAGCAAAGCCTTGATCTGAACCTCTGTGAACTTCAGGAGAATTTATACTTGAATCCACATCCCAGTTTAGCTGCTTGGGACCATCAGAGACAAACCTATCAGTGAAAAAGCATATGAACTGGCAAGAAAAGGGAAGAAAGGGGACTGCAGCTGAAAAAGATACAACAAAGAAATAAGCGAGCAAAGGAAAACAAACAAAAGCTGGAAGTTTATAAAATCTGCATGCAAGCAACTGGACTCATTTCAAAAGTGGAACTGTAGACTGCATTAGGATCTGATTTTCCATGTCTCTTGCTTTTGCCTCAACTACCCTGATGCCAGTGCACTACAATGCTGATGGGTGCATTATACATGCTTATACACTGTCTTTCAAGAAAAAGGTATATGTACTGTGTGTAACTGTCTTCCTGGAACATGATGGAGGGGACAGGTATCTGAAATGAATGAGCAAACGGTGCAAATGCCATTCCAATTCACTCCCAGGAACACAGTCCCTTAATGGTTTCCTAGAGGCACATCAGGCAACATAAGCAGAGGATTCTTTGCTCCTGCCACAACAGTTCAGAGTCCCCAGACACAGAAGGACGCGGAATGATTAATGTTTCATTGTGAATGCCAACCCGTTGCTACTGCAAAGAGGTGGAGATTATCTTGCTGCTGCTGCCCCACAACGGGCAGATGGTATAAATCTGCATGCAGACTCCAGGCCCTTTGTTTCTGCAGCGCCTGTGGGTTTCTGTGATTGATCCTACACTGAACCCCAAGATGGAATATCAAACCCCAAATTGATGGATCAGCCCTGAAAGGGACCTATAATTGAATCCAGCCCTCTGCAGGTACAGTTATGTTACACAGTCCCTTTCCTAAACTGACAAGGTCGTTCCATCTTGATAACCACAAGAATACATATTCATATGTTACCCACTTTGGCATACACCACACATAACTTCAAGTACCATTACCATTTTCCTCAAACCCACTAGTAAATGAATTATTTAGTGTGGAGGGGGGAGAGGAGTTGACATATATGACAACATTTGAATGCTGTAGTACCTGCAGAGCTGAAGCTCCCAGTTAATTATCTAGCCTTACTGTTTTATGGAGGTTCATGTGTCTTCAAGACCTTAATAAATCAAGGCTTACTTGGCATTCATCTTCTGTGTAAGGCTGGGCAGGTGTTGAACTGTGAATGCTGATCTGAATTGTGATTCAATAGCTGGCGACAATGGCAATCAGCCTATTATTTTTGAAACTAAGTGTTTTGCTCTCAGTTCATTCTCTGCAACTGAGCTTTGGGCTGGGAAGTGCCTTTTGCGATGTTTGCACCTCAAAGTCTTGACCTAATTCACTTCTATGTGTTAGCACAATATTAGAGTGATCATAATGTTTTTAAATACACCAGGTTTTTCCCTTGTAACGTGGTTTTAAAAACTGGCATTTAAACATATATGCACTCATAAAGTATTATTCTGATTTGGGTTGAAATATCCATACAGATACAAAGTGTGCTAGTGCTCCAGAACAAGAACAAACATATAGAAACGTGCTCTCAGGTACCATTCCAAGGAGGCAGTTTATCTGCAAATCAAACATGTGGCACGCTTTGCTTCAGATTATCCTCTTGATGCACCAAAGCAGCACCTAATCAGCTTTCACTCTAACAAATACAGATTTGTGTCATAAGTGAAGTAGGAAATAACCTGCAATCTCACTCTGCACTCGCAGGAGAAAAATAACAATCTTTTCCCATGAAGGTCTAAGATGTTCCATGTACAAAGTAAATACAAGTGCATAGGAGAACTTTGCATGATTTGAAAACTCTGGAGGGATTAGAAACACTTTGTCTGTCAAAGATGATATTACAGTACTGCAGTACTCTAAACAGAATTGCAAAACCAAATCCTGGTCATTTGAACATAAGGTGAAAGTATTACATTTTAAGTACAAATTTAAATGGAAGAGTTCTTAGGAGAATCCTGGTAAGAAATAGAAATAGAATAATTTCTCTTACTTTTGGAAAATGCTTACCATTGCATCACTACTAACAAGAAAATTAGCGTTTCCGAAATTCAATATATTAAAGCAGTATGCCTTAAAATCCTCTCAAAGCTCAATCTAAATAATCAGAGAACTAAGGATTCTGTAATCATATGTAAGAGTTTTACCCAGATTTTCATTCTTGACTGCAGAACCGTGTTAAGACACATTCAGAATTCCTGTTTGGGTTGTTACTTTGCTTACTGAGACAAGCTCTATTGATCTCAAAGAGCTTTGTGTACACATAAAGACTGATTAAAAGCTGTGAAAGGCCACTGATCCTTCGTCTTTAATTTTAAGCCTCAGGGAATCTGATTTATTCTCCTGAACTTTAATTCTGACATTTTTTCCGCTTCTAACTCAAGCAGAGGCAGCAACTTGAAAAAACTCAGCTTCCAAAAAAGTCATACCTTTTTTTTTTTTTTTTTTTCTGAAACAGATGATTAGTAGGGAAACTTCCTCTCACTCCAATGAAATTAGAGAAGCCTTCTGTGCTGTGGTGGGAGAAATGGGCAGTACTGTTCAACTTTTACTGCAACTCCAGGATTCAGGGAGCCAGCTGTTCATAAGGTGACCCCACAGCCCAGGGTAGGAAGTCAATTTTGTGCTCAGTCTCCCCTGACTGGTCGGCATTCCTCCTCCATGTCTTTGACAAAAGGCAGCCAGCTGCAATTTTCAGCCAGGAGCTTCCAACACTGCTGAGACGGCAGACTTGAAAGCACTCCTCAGTCCTTCGTGTTTTCCACGGTTTACATCATTACTGCCATCGCAACACTGAAGGGTATTACTGTCATTAATATCGTACACAAAAGACGCTGACTGGTTCTGGACAGCTGCAACTACAGTGACTGGTCCCTCGCCCAAGGGGTTCACTGTCTAAGCAAGCGTGACGAGATGCAGGGCTGGGAAGGGGTACGGCTGAACACGGAGCCCGCACCACCAGTCCCACGGGTCTCACCGGCATCCCCTGAAGGAGGAGGCAGGGAGCTGAGCTGCCAGCGCCCCGGCCCTGGCGCTGCCAGGCGGTGGGAAGGGGAGTGTCGGGCAGCCTGGCGGGACAGGCGCTGCCTGCGGACCTGCTGCTGCCAGACGGGCCCGTCAGGGCGGCCCGTGAGGGCCGGAGGGAGCCAGCCCGCGGTATTAACCCCGCTGCCTTCGCCCCCGCGCTGCGCCCGAGCCGCTGAGGACGCAGCCGAGGGCGGGCGGCGGCCCGGCGCTCCCGGCGGCCCGGCGCTCCCGCCGGCGGGCTGTGGCAGCGAGGGACGGGCGGGCGGGGCGCGCGCTGCCGCCGCGGCCGTTGGGGCGAAGGGAGCGGCCTTGGCCACACGGCGGCGGGACAGAGCGCCAGGCCGGGGTCCTCTCTGGTGCTGTGGCGGAGAGAAGGGCGTTGGGGAGAGGCGCTCTGGCCGCGCTCTCGGTGGTAGAAGACGTCATCACAGTGCGACGGCGGCTGTGGTGGTGACAGGGTGGCGGTGGGCAGAAAGCTGTGTGTCCGGCACGGCACGGCACGGCACGGTGAGGGAGAGAGGGCGGGCGGGCGAAGGCGGCCGCGGGCCGAGGGGAGGCCGCGGCGGGGGTGTTGGGCCCTTGCGTGGCGGGCGCTTCTCGCCGTGCGAGCGGAGGGTCGCAAAAAGGCGGGGTTTCCCTCAGGCCTTACTCCTGTGCCTGCCGGGTTTTCTCCTTCCAGAGCAGTGTTTCTGAGGCAGAGTCTTATTGCTGAGCCTAATGGGGTTTCTCCTTCCAGAGCATTCCTGTTAAGATTGCTTCCATAGAAACATGACCACACAGGTAAATAAAGACACAGCGTTAATTAAACTAATCGCTAGCTTGGTATTTTTTTTAGGCTGCTCATACGTAATATTAATTATTTTTTCTTTCTAGTACGGTATTCTCTTCAAGCAAGAGCAAGGTGAGAAAACACTAACATGTATTAAATAATATTGGTCTTCTTGGATGATGTAAAATTGATAACAGCAGATATACTTGTGAGATGACCTGGATTATGTTTATATGAAGTATAAATCTCAATAACTTAAAAATAGTTATGCTGTTTTTTCAACAGTGACCTTGGTGAACAAAATACATCATGTGTTTCGAAACAATGAAAACAGTGACAAGGCTTTCCGAGTACTGATAGGCCTGAAGAGCAAGGGGACTATTGCCAACATTACAATCAGCAATTTTAGCATTACCAAAACTGGTAGTTGTCTTCCATCAAAAGAAACCACTTAATTTTTAATTTCTATGCTTATATTCTCTTTTAGCTCATGATGATGCCATTTGGTCAGTTGCCTGGGGAAAAAATAAAAAAGATGGTTCCGAAACAGTGATCTCTGGTTCTTTGGATGATCTAGTGAAGGTCTGGAAGTGGTAAGTGAAGTGCTCCCTATTAACCAGTTTTAAGCCTTGGACGTAGTCTGTATGGAGATACAGCAGTCTTGAATTTCCATAATCTGCAGGGATGTTAGAAGTTACGTCAGGGAAGGGGTAGCCTGGCACACAGGACTGTTCTCTTGAGCAAGCTTATCTTGATTGGAGCGTGCTTTCTCTTGGAGTGGCAGCATTCTGATGTGCTTTAATTTTCAAAGAACGCAAAGCCTTTTGAAAATGCACGTCAAATTTTACACGTTGTCTGCCAGAGAATAGTACAACTTGATGTATTTCTAAACCAAAGAATTAGAAATGCAACTTTTTATGAGGCAATGCATTGGGAGCATTTGTACTGTGAAAGGAATAATGGGAATAGAGTAAAAGAGGAAATGACATCTTTCTTTTTTTATTAAAAAAAATCCTCGTAATCCTCATACAAGTGACACTGAAGTGTGCTTTTGCAAAGAAATTGTTCTGTCTCTTAGCCAAAGCAGTATTAAGTATGTGCTTAATTTTAATGACGTGAGTAGCTCTGTTGTGGTGACTATAAAAATGCCAGTCATTGCATTTCACGCTGTGATGACAGATTAACAGTCTGCTGTGTAAGTACCCATGTATTGATGTGTAATGGACATTTCAGTGGGATTACTTACAGACTTAAGATGAAATACATGCTTTGCAGAAATATGGTAAACAATTGATTAGTCAGTTCTTTCCCTTAAGCACAGAGAGCAATTTGTGTGTAGCTATCTTCACATTTCGTGAGTGAAGTTGGATTCCCCTTTTGTTGAACAAAATGGAGAAATGTGGGTTGTCTTGTTTGGTTGTTTGTTCTGTTTGAGGTTGGAGATTGGTTAAGTACCCCCAGCTATTAATAACTAGGCTTTTCTTTCCCTTGAACAAAAGGAATGATGAAAAATTGGATCTACAGTGGACTTTGGAGGGTCACCAGCTGGGCGTGGTATCTGTGGATATCAGCCACACAGGCTCCATTGCAGCATCCAGCTCCCTAGATGCCCATATTCGCCTTTGGGATTTAGAAACTGGCAAACAGATCAAGTCAATAGATGCTGGTCCTGGTAAGATACCAGTGTTAAGCTGTCTCTACGTAAGAAGTGTCCTTACTCTAGATAGTGAATACCGTACCGTGTATAATTAGGGTATATGAGATGACTAGTTGTTTTTGGTTTTTTTTTTAAATCTTTGTTTGCAAAAATCTTAGTGATTTTATGAACTCAACATAAAGTAGTATCAGTAGTATCAGACAATTTTACATTTTTTTTTTCACACTACTTATGCTTTCTCAGGTACATTTAGATATGCTTTTTGCTAGAGGCATAAGGCAGAATGGAAACCAGCTTGCTCTTACAGATGTATTGATGAAAGGATATTTAAAAAAATAATTCAAATGCTTATTCAGATTGATTTACAAGGAAAGTCTGAACTTTCTTCGCAAGCACTGCACTGCACTGAATTTGAGCCGTATATGTGATTCTTATTTATGCAGTACACCCAATCCTGAGTGAGCAAGTCAAAACACAGTAAAGCTGAAGTCTGGATCAGTGTTACGTCCTCCAAGTTGGAATTCAGGGCCTAAGATCTTATTCTAAATATTTAATTGGTCCACGGGCAATCCCTAATTTAAGAACAATCTTGCAGTGTTTTAGGTAATTAATATTAAGCTTATAGAAAAAAACTGTGAATTACATTGTGCCAGATAAATACATTGTACTGCTACAAAAAGGTATGGTTTGTTAAATTCTGTTGCAAGGAGTGTTGATGTATGTTACATTAGTATATCTGTGTTTCTCCTGCATCTTCTGTGCTTTGCTAGATACTAGTGTTGCTTTCTTTTACTGGTTTAATATCTTTTGGTACCAGGAGAAAAGTAAGAATTTAGACTTAACTCACACAGTCTTAAATTCTAAATTTATTGTTACAGGAGGGTCTAATAAGCTCAAGGTCTTATTAGAAAATGTAATCTTTCACTAAACAGAAATAAATGGCTCAAGCTATGCTCCATTATTTACATAGAAGGAAGTTAACTTTCATGAACTTCTACACTCTTCTTAAGAATACGTAGGAGAGTTTAGAGTATTAAGAGTAGTTAGGGGGGTTAAATGTCTAAACAGATGCATACAGAACTGACTTTGTTGAATAAGAACTAGAAACAGTATTCAGCTAACTGATTTTTTTCTTTTTAATACAGTTGATGCTTGGTCCCTGGCTTTTTCACCTGATTCCCAGTACCTTGCAACAGGAAGTCATGTGGGAAAAGTAAATATTTTTGGCGTTGAAACCGGAAAGAAAGAATATTCTCTGGACACCAGAGGAAAGTTCATCCTTAGCATTGCATATGTAAGAAGCACAATTGATAATTTCTTCTGTGAAATTGCTATTGCTCTAATATGTTGTAAATCAGATATTTCTATTTCCATCTGTCAGTTTATCTCCAGATAATACTAAATGACAGCCATATTTTAATAGTTCCAAATATAAACTACGTGACATTCTCCCTGTGCATGTATGGCGAATATACTTTGATCTTGCTTTATACACACATTGTGAATAAGTCAGCTGAAGTCTTCAGGATTTTTGGAGCCCAGGTATCTTGCATAGATCGTATTTGTGAAAAGTTGCCAAGAGAATGTCAGGGAGGTACATAGCATAAATACATACAGTTGTTAAATGCATACTTTTTGTGTTTTATTACAGAGTCCAGATGGAAAATACTTAGCCAGTGGAGCGATAGATGGCATTATCAATATTTTTGATATTGCAACTGGAAAACTTCTGCATACGCTAGAAGGTAATGGTTTGTGTATTTGCAATACCCAAGCTCTGGCTTCATTCCTGAACAAAATTAAAGGATATAACGCAAGTCAGAATAAGATACAACAGCCATGGCATAAAGGAGTCGATGTTTCTGTCCATTAGACAGCATTTAGTTATTTAGTGTGCTGTAACTTAAACCACTTAAAATATTAGAGGCGAACTGTAAATTCAGGCTTGCATCATAAGTGCCTATCTCAAATGATACAGTCAGTAATGCTTAAGTAAATTCTTAAGTTGCAGTTCCTTCATGTATTGCAGTGCAGTATAAGGGAATGAAGCTAAGCCAAATGTGTGCTGCCATGCGTATGATTTTTCTTTTTGCTATGGTATCAGTTTTATAGCAATTGTTTCCTGTTTTAAAAAACAACCGAACATTTTATGTTGTAGAAGATGTATGTGCATGTTTCTAACAGATAAATGGGCTTTTAATGTTCATGCAGTTTCTGTCCAGATGTATGGTTAATTAAAAAGATCAACCACTTAAACAATATGAAATCATATTAGAAAATATGACATAATAAAGATCCACAGCTGAAAAAATTAGATACTTTTGCGTTGCAGTGGACATGCCTTAACATTTGAAGTTCAGAATTACTGTCAGTTTCCATTTTATGTTGTGCGAAGAAGCCTGTAGAGGCATAGAGAGAAAGACTCTTCAGAGGTTGCTGTATTTTAACAGGGAATGCTGTTCCGGGGTAGCTTCTTAAGCACTGTCGTTAGTAAGAGGAAAAGCTACATTCTAAGCCATATATAACTTTGAATTTCAGGTCATGCGATGCCTATTCGTTCACTGACATTTTCTCCAGATTCTCAGTTACTTGTAACTGCTTCAGATGACGGCTATATCAAAATCTATGATGTGTAAGTTGTTATTTTGCAAGACATGCTAACAGGAAAATAACTATTCAGAGAGGCTGATACTGTAAAAAAATACTAAACTCTCTGCTCTCTATAATTCCCTTCAGCTTTTGGTGACTTCTTTATATAATAAACAATCTTAAAATATTACACTCTGAGATAGTTTTTAAAAAGTGCATAGGTGGATGACAGCCTTAACTTGAAAACAAATTACTTTCCTCATATTTGCCCTGTAGGCAATAGGCTAATTGTTTTGTATATCTGTCCTGTGTGTTTGTGTTTACCCATCTTAAACATTTTTTCTGTACCCAAGAAATTATGGCCTATTTCTGTTGCATTGTGCAGAACTTGGAAGACCCTGGGGAGGAAAAGGCACTGCTTCAGTGATCTTCGCTCCCCTAAACCTGCATTACTTTGCCTCCTTCGTGGTGAAACTGTTTTGTCCACCAATGTATCTTCGTAGTGACTTCTTTTTATGTTAACCATTTGAAATGGAAAATCAGAATCTGTTGTAACACCAGTTCAGCTTGGATGAACAAATGTCCAGAAGTCACCTTCCATGACCTTGCGTTGAACAATTCCTGACTGCATTAGCTATATTCCTGTTGCTTTTTCCCTGGCATTCACAAACCAAATGTTAAAATTTGTTCTTTCCACAGGCAACATGCAAACTTGGCCGGCACATTAAGTGGTCATGGATCCTGGGTATTAAATGTAGCATTTTGTCCTGATGATACCCATTTTGTTTCCAGGTATTGAGGATTTTTAACTTGTTTATGCTTACTGGAAAAAAAAATGATTTTATATTTACAAGGGGAGATGGATCCTAAAAAGTAAATATGTACAAATTGCAATGGAATCTATAATGGAATAACATACATTGCAATTGAAGACTCAAGAGCCAATCTGTGATGTGATACTAGTTGTAGTGAATAGTATTTTATAGTGTAAGTCAACCCACTGCAGTGTAGTTCCCTACAAGTGAAGAAAATCTAAACTTAAGAGAAGGGCAATTTGATTCTAAATAGCTGAAAAATTGCTGCTGAATTAAAAAGTACAACCTACGGTAGTAGTACCTTAATCTAGTTGAACTTCAGCGTTAACTCTTAAAACAGCTCAGGCAGTTGGGGGACCAAGTATATGTAACAGGAGTTTCTTTATCAAAAGAACTTGCTTCAAAAAATTTTCCGGCTAAAATGGGAGCCTTCATTTTAATCTTGCAGATATCGAAACAGTAAATGTATTTTAAAGGTAACTGGAACCTGGCGGAAGCAGCACTCCTCTGCTACTTCATCCCTGTATTTGATGGGTGAAAGAGGGTTTCTTATGTCTACTGTATGAAATCTTTTAAGCTTTGCACTAAACTGTAGTTAATCTATTAATTTAAACATTGATCAATTCTATTTTTCTTTCAGTTCATCTGATAAAAGTGTAAAAGTTTGGGATGCTGGAACGAGAACCTGTGTTCACACGTTCTTTGACCACCAAGATCAGGTATGTCTGCTATTGCTCTGTCTAGGTCCCTGTGTTCACAGGAGAACTTCCGTTGTGTAGTTGTGCACATTTGTGCTTCAGCTTGGTGCTATAGCTTCGGGGTTGGACTTCAGCTCGCTGTAATGAAATCTTAAAAGTTGTTCATGATTATTTGGCACTTAATATTGAACTAATACTCCAAGTGTGTAGGCTGATCTCTTCCAAGTAATTACATTTTTCAGGTCCAAGTAAGGGTAATCCTGTGGCCAAAAGGCTTCTTACCAGACTGTATTTTTTTTGTCTGTGGTCTTACTTATTTCTATCATCACTTGCGCAGTGTGTGCATATGTAAGGGGGGAAAATACTTACTTAAAAGGATGGAATTATCTAAAAAGATGCTTAAAAGCACCCTTGAAACTTGGGACTTTTCCTTCCTCAAATGTCTGCAATACCTTTTTTTTTTTGCTGAGTGATAGCAACCTGTGAGGGAAGAGGAAGTTGGGCATCTACCAAGTTACTATTTTTCCAAATGTTACGTGTTAAATAGAATGATGCTTTTTTTAATGGATCCTAGAGGAAGATTTAACAGAGGAAATTTTTAGATTTTATTTGGGCTCTTCCTTCTGTAGTACTTTTTTACTGGTAACATTCTCAGTTATCCACAGCTATGGGGGTCTTAGTATTGAAGTACAAAGCAGAACCAGATTCCCAGTGTTGTTTTAGCTGTTGTCTATAATCTCGCAAGTTTGTGGAAGGCAGAGATGTGTCAGCTCTTGGGAAGGCTGGCTTTTAGGTATTCATGCAAAATAGCGTACAAGATTCCCCAAAACATGCTGTTGTCAACACACCCATTCTGCAATCCCCTGTGAGTACCTTGGGTAGCCTTCACTCTTCCTGATGCCATCCTGATGATGGAGATGGGGGTCACTTGAGTTTGTCTAACTGTCACAAGTCAGAGGACCGACCTGAATTTTTCTAAAAGTTTTGCACTGATAAGCAAATGGCTTTCTTAATTAGCCATCTTAATTAGCCATCTTAATTAGATCTTAATGGATCATTCTTCAGTCTGTCATGATGTGTCAATCTGCATGAAAAATACTTTTTGCTTTCCTGAAAGCACTGCAAAATATTCTTTTTCAGCAAGGAAGACAGGATGGGCAAGAGTGAAAGTGTTAGGTTTGATTTATGCAAACTGGGGCAAGCACTTTTCAGCCTTTTTCAAGTATCTTTAGATTGGGTAATCTGTTGTCAGTAGGAGTGGAATGTAAGAACTTGTCAGGCTACTAGATGGCAGTGTCCTTCTCTGGTTCATCAGCTTCATCTGCTGTTGAGGCAGAAGCCATAATTGGACCAGGTGATCTTAAATAATCCTCCCTCTTCTGCTTGTTGTAGTCAATAAATATGACTGTTATGAAGACATTTTCTCTTAGTCTCCTGTTGATAACCTTGCATATGTCCTATTTGCAGGTTTGGGGAGTAAAATACAATGGAAGTGGGTCCAAAATTGTATCTGTTGGAGATGACCAAGAAATTCATATTTATGACTGTCCAATTTAAATGTCTTGACTCAGACCCTTTAACTCTTGTGGCAGTTTTCAGGAATACTACTGTCCTTCTATGTAATTTTTTAGTATGATAAAAGCATTTTAGTAATGCTGATCTGCAAAACCAATGTTTATATGTAATTTTGATTTTGTTTAGCGGGAGAGAAAGCTGTACTTTTTTTTAAATAAAAGCTACAGATGCAAGTAACTTGTGTCTAGTCCTTGGAAAAATGTATTTTTGGAAATATGTAGTCATGGGTGAAGTAACTGCTCAGTTAATCTCCCCTGCCTTTATACATAAATAGACTGGGGCTGGAAAGCATCAACCAAGTCTCACAGCAGCTTATTTTAGCAAAAGGAAAAGTGACTAAGGCTATGTGTTGTATGCATGGGAAATGATAGCCTGCACTCATCTTGATGTTGTCCTAGTGAATGCAATAGGGTCACTTAAGTTGAACACCTGTTCCAGCAATTGTATGGTGACATGTAGCTCAATCATCACTAAAGGGTACTAGTTGTTTCCAACCCTGACTTAATACAAACTCTACTAGAAAACAGACAAAAAAAGGAAACAGCTTTAATCATTCTACTATGGTGTCTTGGCATGTTATAGAACAGTAGCAGTATACCCAACACATGTGGTTTTGGTTTATTCATCTCAGTTAAGGCTCAAGTACACAATGCCTAGGAGGAAGTGAAAACCCCTTCTAGGGAAGGCTGAAATATAGAGCTTGAGCTTCTGGAAGATCAAGATTTTATTTGGTTTGCCTGTATGTAAATCAGAAGTATTTAGAGTACACTCTATACACATTAGAAGGATACCTTATAACCCTAAGTTACACTTACATAGAACTAAGCAGCTGAAGGAACGCTACTCTAATACAACAAAAGACCACAAAGAAGAGTGCTGTGGAGCATGCACAAAATGCTTTTGAAATACAAAATGAGACAGGTACTAGTGTTGCAGCTAACACAATGTTGAATATGGAGAACAGTCTAGACTAGGTAGGTGACAGGAGTCTGAGCTTAGAGAAACTTACTTAAATAAAGGGGGTTCTAGAGTGGCTTAGAGAGTACAAGAGAAGCACAATAAAATGTGAAGAGTTCTATTTATTAGAAGTTATTTCTGCTATGTTTTATTCCATGAAATTAATTTTCCAGTATGAAAGTATTTACATAAGACACTCCACTTAGCCTCTATCAGTATTGCCAAAGTCTTATATAAATAGCATAGGTGAAATAAATTGAGAACCCTCACAGCAAAGGAAAATGTATACCAACTCAGTTGGTTCTCAGCTGTGTGACATTTGCTTTATATATAAAGACTACAAGAACACAATATAAATTAGTTACAAAAAGGTGATACTGACAGCGCAGCAACTCAATTTGCTGAACACAAAAACCACAAGCAGTGGCTATTACAGCCATGCAGTTTTCATTGTGAAAATTTACATTTTAGATGACATTCATTCCACCTTGCTTTAAGATGTCTGACATTGTACTCCTGTTCTTGGACCTTCCTCATCTTCTTCATATGCTTCTCCCCCACTGTTACGGTAGGTTTGCTCACTTGGATCAAAATCTTCAAGGTCTACCTGATCCATCTCATCTGTAATCATAACATCTTCTCGTGGAGGAAGCAGAGCCTCCAGCAGACACAGTTTCTCCCTTGGGAGCCAGTAGTGCTCTGGGAACTGGACCTACAATTTTGTATTTTTTTTTTTTTTAAATGAATAGTTACTCCCGATGCCAACACCGATACCTTTGCTACAGAAAAGCAGTCAACTTACTTACCAAAAATTGTATAATTAAGCTGCCTTTGTCCATTGGAGATTTGTAGATGGGCATCCCTTCATTGTAGATACACTTTAGGTCACCATGTTTTATCACTTCACCTACATGGAGGCAAGAGGCGTAAGTAAGCTGACATGGCAGACACTTCATAACCATGACAAGCAGGGTTATACACAAGCAGTGTTCCCACAGCATCTGAGGGAAACTACTAAGCAACCCCCAGAAAAGGCTGCAGACTGAAAAGTACTGAACTCGAGCTATACAGAAGTAAGGCCATTTAGGCTATTCACTTTACTGTAAGAGAACCAGCTTTTTAGCACAGCCTTCACGCTGAATTGACAGATAGTCTAGTAGCCTTTAAGTTTCTGGCCCCTTGAATATCTTCCCAGCTATCCACCGAGGCTGAAGCTTATTAAGAAGCATTTGTCATCTTCAGCTATAATTCTGCATGTAATGTTTTAGAAGGAGTGACAAGAATGACAAAGAACCAACTAAATTAAATGACTGGAAGCGTAGTTTGAATCTGTTGCACCAACTAGTGAAAAAAACCCCACACAAACACCCTAAAAAAACCCCAGTCAAGGCACGATGAAACAGGCAAGCAGTTTATACAGCATCAGAACTCTTAAGACCTACCTGGCCTAGATGATATGACGAGAACTCTGTTATCCAGAGTTTCAATGGTCTTTCTGAAACCACATAAAGCCTCTGAGAGTTGAATTCTCATTTTTGTGATTAAGTCATGCCCTCGCCTCTGAAAGACACTGTGATCCTTTTGATCAAGCACAATTATAACATCACCAGGCTCCAGATCAGGCTCTTGGTCACCTTCTCCATGAAAGACTATCTTCTGACCATCTTTCATACCTGGAGAAAAGAAACCCATTTATTCCCTGCAGAACTGCAGATTATGATTAGGGACACAGAACAAATATACAGCTCTTACCTTTATCGACATGAACTTCTATGATCTTTTTCTCTCTTACAACCTTACAGCCATTGCAGTTGTCACACCTGTCCTTCGGATTTATTCTTTCACCTTGGCCTTTGCATTCTGGACACACAGTTTGGATTTGCTGTACCATGCCAGGTCCAATCTGCTGAACTAGAACTTGCATTCCTCTTCCTTTACAGACAGGGCACTTTTCTATTGCCCCTCTCTTTCCGCCATAACCTTTGACAAAAAAGTTAAATCTGATCTCAGTCTCAAAAAAAAAAAAAAAAGTTACTCTACAGTAGTCAGGCTGGAACTCACTGACTTCAAGAGCACCTTTAGGGCACCTTTAGAGTAGTTTGGTAACGTATTTCCAATGTAATTGGAATTTAGTTTCCATCACAAAACATGCCCCACAAGTTAGAAGTTTATACAAGTCAAAGAAGTTTTCTATGCACAGCTTATTTTATTAGCCTCTGCCCCACCTCCCAATGCATCTTGGTTTTCAAGGAACTATCAGCATACCGCAAGACCTAGACATTCCATTAATACTTTGGAAAGAATCTGCTTGCTAAATATTTAATAGGAGTACTGACATACAAGACCTCATCAAGATTTACCTCAAAGACAACCAGTCATTATGGATACTTAATAGCTGTAAAATGAGTTATGTAATACAAGCTAGACGTCTTTAAGTTTAAAGAAACAGCCATTTATTAAAGTTCCAGATTAAGATACTTTTAATTTAGGTACCCTCAACTGCAATTCACAGTGAGTTTGAGCCTGCCACTAGAACAATAACTTTATACCACTATGTTTAAGACAGCCTTATTCTTGGATAAGCATAAATAAGAACTAAATACCCTGACAGACTTTCGGGCTGGGGATTAAAAAAAACCCCACACTTTATTCCCAGCCCTCCCTGCAATGTTCTTTTCTAAAAACAAACAAACAACTTGGAATAAAAGGGGTTTGCAACCACTATTTGTCATTTTACCTTCACACTTTCCACAAATAACATTCTTTTGCAGTGCCAGTTTCCTTGTAATACCATTATATAAATCTTCAAGAGATACACCTAACTGGTGCACAACATTTTTGCCTTCAAAAAAAAAAAAAAAAAGAGAAACATTAATTCTGGTTCAGCTGTTTTAAGGACAAATGTTTATTTAAAGGCTTCTACACTTTTTCATACATGCACAGTCTCAATGAAGAAATGTAAAGTTCATTCCAAACTTGGAACACAGCTCAGCCCCCTTAAAAGCATGTGCAGTTCCATCAGCTTCCACTGAGCTGCACCCATTATGTCAGAACATAAAGTTTAGCTATAATATTAAGCAAAGCATCATTAAAGCCACCCTATCCCTGCTCCTACCCGTAATTTTATAAGCTTAACTGAAACAGCAAGATGCAAGGACACTACCAGCTTCAGATCTAGTCAATTTAGAAGTTGCTATTACGCCTACCTATAAATTTCCATGCCACTTCATAGCGTAAAGATTTTATAGCAAGTTACTACTTGTTCCTTCAACAGACATTATGCATGGAAAAACACAAATATGCCATGCTTTTGGCAGCACTCTGTACTCAGTTTCACACAATTTCTTCCAAATATTTCCATGAGATTTAACATTACTGAAGTTTAAGTTGATGGTGTCCTTGGAAGCCAGTTGCCCAAAGCTTATGAGCAAGTAAGGCACAGATCTGGAAGAAAGGTAACTTAGACCCAGTGTAATTCAACTGCTCTAACCTACTAATGTTTCCCCCTCCCCTACAGATTACCCACACCCACTTTAACAAAAAATAAACAGAACTAGTCAGAAAGATTGCTATGGCTACATCATGTTATCTACTTTATTAGAATCTTAATGCTGGAGTAACTAAAAAAAAAAAATAAATCATAGTTTACTTGATCTATTGTTGCAACGAGTAATATCCACACTATGTGTACTTAGCAGAACAGCAGTACCATAGTACAGGTGTTCTATGCTTAAGTGCATGGTTAGAGTTTCTAGAACTTGTTTAGAACTGTGTACCTCTTCTCTCTCTATTCATTCGGCCTCCACCACCAAAGAACATGTCAAAGATGTCCATGGGTGAAGAGAAGCTGCCGCCACTCAGGCCTCCTTCTTTAATAGCCTGCTCCCCACCCTGGTCATAGAGGTCCCTTTTCTTTGGGTCCGACAGAACTTCATATGCCTGGGATATGAGTTTAAACTAAAAAGAAAAAAGAAGCTCTGAACAACTATGACCAAGAGGAAAAGTAACCCTCTCATATGCAACTCCATCTTCAGATTGAGCCACTATAGCACTCTCTTGTAGCATTTGTTTTTTTCCAAAAGGAAACTCCCTAAACAAATGTGTAACAGACTATAATAGCACGCTTTTGTCCAGGAAAACCACCCCTTTTCTCCCTCTCCCCCCTCCTCCCATGTTACAAGTGGGCTTAATTCAGAGTCACATCCAACTTAGAAGCATATGCAAACTACACTTAAATGACTGTGGTAGTTGCGACCATTATACACCTTTAACAAATCCATTTAGGAAGGGATATGATACTATCCCCAAAGTCTTGGAGGTCCTCAGACGCCCAATGGCCAGCAGTGCTAGTCGTGCTAGAGCTACACAGGGATCCTTCATGCCTGATGAGCTGCTACATCCAGCTAGAACTAAGCGGAGATCTGAGTGACCAGACAATGGTGTTGCTTACTCATCACAAATAGAAAGACTTAGATATAAATCAAAACATCCACTTCAAAAAAATCCCTTAATTTTTTTTATAAATGGCTATCAAGAATTTCCTATTACTAAGACGATTAAGTCAATTTTTAAACACAATTTGCTATTACTGAAATGACAACTTCAATTTTAAACATGATTTACTTATGACCAGGTAAAGTGGTGTAGGTAAAAAAGCAGGCAAGGTTACCTTTGAGTATGTTACTATTTAACTAGCTCGAGTTTTGCAAATTATTGTACTAAATACACAAATATGGAGCTTCTATTCCTATGTTAAGGTGTTATCAGACCAACTTTTAGATAAATAATCCTATCATTCAAGTTTTCCATAGTTCTCCAATTGTGGTGCTCATTTATCCTCCTAGGCAACATGTGCAGTTGAGCATGTGTAAAATGGTTTTGTTGTAAACAGTCCACCCATGTGTAGCCCAATGATTTCCTCTGGATAGTTACCTTGTACATCTGCGTTAGCAATTTCTCTGAAGAAAACTCATCCTGTTCAGGAACACAAATCCATCCAGTGCAACCCCAGCACGCACAGTAGTGCTGGCAGCTGGATCCACCACTGGCCTTTGCAACATCTGACACAGCAAGATGGCCACTGGGACACCAGAAATCCTTTCAGCTTTGCCTGTTTTAACCAGCATCTCTACTAAGAATGAGCTCCCATTAGCAACTATGGGGAGAGCGGTAGGAACTGCGTCCAAAAAGAGGAACCAAGGCATCCCCTCCTGCCACAGCTGGGCCATCAGGCCTGCTGCCAGCTTTTACAGACGTTGAAGAACGGGAGCCTTCATTTACTCGCACTATGCTGCAGGAAGGGCATTGTGTCCGTCCTTCAGGCAAAGCACAATTTTAAAATCGGACCAAGGGCGCGCTTTCCGCCTTTGTACACGAACAACGACCGCTATGTGGAAGACCCGTAGTGCCCCACGCACGCGGCTCTGCGCCAGCCCCCGGCTTCTCCCGCCGGAGTCGCCCATCTTGAGGCCCAGCGGGGCCTGCGGTAAGCCCGGCCGGCGCGGGCAGGGCCCGACACTGGCCTCGGGCTCGGCCCCGGCCCCGCGCCGCCCCGCCGGAGAGGCCTGCCCAGCGCAGCGGGGCGCCGACGGCGGCGTGCCGCCTCACGGCGGGCGGGCGGGCGGCCTACCGGCCCCGGCCCGGCCCCATCCCGGCCCCGGCCCCCGCCTACCCGCTCGCCCTCGCTGGGGTTCTTGTCGGGGTGGTACTTCAGCGCCAGCTTGCGGTAGGCGCGCTTGATCTCCTCGGAGGAAGCATTAGGCTTCACCTGCAGGATGTCGTAGTACTCCGTCTCCTTCACCATGGTGCCCTGCGGGAGGGAGGGAGGACGCGCCGCGTTACGCCGGGTTTCACCGCGTTACCCCCGTCACGCCGCCGCCCAGGACGCGCGCCCCAGCAGAGGCCGCCCCGCCCGGCGCCCCGCAGAGGCCCGCAGAGGCCCACCGGGCCGCGCTCACCGCCGCAGCCGCCTCGCCGCCACTGCTGCTGCCGCCCGCTCGCTGATCACCGTTGCCCCGCCTCTTCCGCGGGTTTTATATGAGCACCGGCCGAATCTTCTGGAATGACGCCGCCCTACGTCACGGCCCTGGAACGGTCTAGAATTCCCGCCCATGACGTCACCGCCGGTACGTGCAGGGGGAGGAGCGTTGTTCCGCCCGCCGCTCCGGGCGCGCGGGGGTGGCGCTGCGGCGGGCGCGGCGCGGTGAGGGGTGAGGCGAGCCGCGGAGGTCGCTGCCCGCCTTCCTCCGGCAGGAGGAGGCTCGCCCAGGGGCGGTTTCTCTCTGTCAGGTATCAAGGGTTGGGCCGCTAAAGTGTAATTTTACAGCCGCCTTCCTAATTGGTGGCAGCTTTCCCTCCCTTCTCTCCTGTAAAATTCGTTAGTTTGTATCCGGCCTTGGGAGGGCCACGAGCACCCTCGTACAAACTCACGCGCTCTTGGTAAGGAAGTCCTGGCTGTGCGTTGGAGAAGCTGTTAGTTAATCTGTCGGATTTCCAATGCCTTGTTCTTCAGTGTTTCGGGCATTTGAAAATTAACTGAGCTAATGGCGCACCCCTGCTCTGTATTCGTTACTCGCCCTTTCCTCACGCCGGCCTGCCGAGAGTGGGCTAGAAAGCTGGGTTGGTTTTCATCTTTCTCCAGGCAACCAAAGGTCTCTTGATGAATTATTTACTGCTCGGTTGAAAGGAGATAACCCGTGCTGGTATGGGAGCTGAGTAAAAGCATGTTTTCATAGAAGATGACAAATTAATGGTGAAAATCACAAGTGAAAAATAGAGAAAAGCTGTATGAAGTAAGAACTTGTTCAACCTTGAGATGAGTAGAAATGCTTACAAGCTGTTTTTAATCCAGGAAAGAGTTTGTTATTCCTGAAAGCAATTTTATAAAACAAGAACATCTCCTGTGGTTGTGATAACTCAAAGGCTGCAGTGCTCTGTCAGCCGCAAAACAGGTAGAAAGTTGAGATGACCATGAAGAAAAGAACTGTGTTTCATTGTCTAACAGTGGAAAATGAGATAAAAGAAAAGGGGGGGAAAAAAAAAGGCAATGTGGGTTTTGAATGAAAATTTTTTTATGGTTTAAAGCTCTAGTGACATTGTAGTGAATTTCTTACTGTATTTCAGGTAAATGCTATTAGAAGATTGAATTAATGCAATCTGTTTTTTACGTACTCCTACTTGTGTTAAGCATGTAGACTTGCTAAAGGAGGGGAAGCTCATCTACAGGGAAAAAAACCCAAAATATCAATGAAAGGAACAGTTCAAAACCACAAGAAAGAAATCGGTGTTGGTAACTATTATTTTCTCTAAACATAATTATCAGCAGCTGAACATGTAAATCTGTGTTTTGCAATTGTGAAATTATATTGACAAGTAAATACAGAAATTATTTTCTAAAATATAGTAAGTTCCTCTGCAAATTTGTAGGCTGAGAACTATATATCCCTTTTTTAAGGGGAAAAAAACCAGTTTATTCTAGCAATGGTCTTCACCTTAAAGATAAATTAGCTACAATCCTATAGTCCTGAAGATAATATTCCTGTTTAAGAAGAAATGATAAATCTTTTAATAGTAGCTGGATGCTTCAGCAGATGAGGGGTTTTCAAAGCATATAATGAATTTCACTGAGAATTGAAATTCAAAGATCAATTTATAGTGTGGTATAAAGAAACAGTATATAATTCCTGTGAGTAGAAACCCTCATGTAGGTATATGTAGATATTGGTAAATATAATATGAACTCGGACTCATGGGTGGTTCCTTACTAGTAACAGTTACTAGTAGTAACAGCGAAAAACTTTGCTGATATGGATCTTTGCTCAAGAAGATTGAGCCTCCTGCTTTATTTACTTGCATTTTATTAGAGGGAGCTATCAGGTTATATTTGTTTTATCTTTAATATTAAGTATTTGTTTTCTCCGTCTTTGGTTTCAGTTGGTACAACCAAACTCCTTAGTTATTCAAAGAATTAGTGGGAAAAGTAGTAAGGGCTGGTGTTTCGGGTTAGAAAAATAGGAGGGATATCAGTCTGTTGGTATTCCTCACGTCATCATCTGCATCCCCTGCATTGCTCTAGTCTGAGAACTGCAGTCATCCTGACACCTGAGGGGAATATAGTACTTCTGTAACTCTGAAGCAACACATTTCCTATTTATCAATACTGTATTTAAGGAACAGAGTTGGAATCCTCAGCAGCTGATTTTACTCATCTAATTTGTCATAATTAGTCATAAATAAAATACAGCCTTTGGACACGCTGACATATTTCTCAGCAATTACAGTGGTGGTTCCCTTCCTCAACCAACCTGGTGATCGAGTGTGCATATGCTCAATTCTGTTTCTTTTGCTACACACCTTGCATTCTTAATTCTGTGGTTGTTCCTAACCAGCAGTTGCCAACAAGTTTCTCAGATGAACAGCTGATCTCTTTTACCTTCTTTCCTTTCCTTTCCCTCCTGCTGCATGTAATATTGTGAACCATCTTGTCACTTTTTACTTGCACAGTATCAAACTTGCATGTAGGTGTAAACAGGAAAACAAGTGGAGAATTTCCGTTCTTTGCAAGTAGGCAGGACTGGACTGGAAGTGGGGAATAATCAGATCCTACTGCCAGTTTCATTTAACCACAAGAGGACTCTGCCTTCAGCTCTGAAATAGGTATTCCCACTGTTAGCACACAACAAGAGTCAAAAACCTGGGCTGGGGAGCATACAGCATCTAGATATGCTACAAGAATTATGCATTTATCTTTTAATCTCTGCTATATGAAATACTCATAGAATCTCCTTGTTTGCATTTCCATCTTTTATCTGGCCATATTACCATTTCTCATTAATCATGCCTTTTAAACTGTGAAGCTGTCATTGGAAGCAGCATCCTGGAGATGCAGGTAAGAGTACAATCTGCTGAATTGCAGCTGCAGTTTCTTGCAGCACCCTTGATTTTTGTAAATAAGTTCCAAGAAGGACTTTCATTACAAACACCTGAAACAAAAAAAAAATCAGGAATCTGAGAGCTTGAAACTTGTGTGTGTTTTCAGTCACACTAAATTTGCATAAAGAGGTACAGTAGTCCCTCCGATGGTGAAATTGGAATCGCAACAGACTTTCCTTGGTGTTGGGCTAGATTCTTTCAGCATCCAAACCTGAACAAGTATCACAATTTCCACAAAGCTGTTAGGAAAACCCTTTAAATAATATTTTTAACCTATGATTTTTAGTCTTATTTAAAATATACTTTTAAAAGGCTATTTAAAGTATGACAGTTTCATGTAGTAGACCTTTAATGGTCCTGGAACTTCTTCCCCGTAATTAATATCTGAAAAGGATGTTTTGTACAGAAACAAGCTCTTAGGAAAGTCTTTTTGCCTGTGATGGAAGGTACAAGATCTGTATCTGCAAGAAAACTTAAATGATGGCATTTGTTCTGAGCTATTTTAGGGCAGCATATAGTGAGTGACTAGCATCTTTAGAGGATTTTTCTGAGGCAAGTTTTAATTAAAATGTGCAACAATCTAGTAATTAATTGCTAGTAATACAGAATGAATAAGACCTGTTGTCATAGTACGGTTTTGATTGGTTAAAGGCTGGGCATCTCTAAGTGGTTTGGGCCTGCCTGTAGAAAATTTGACTGCGAATATGACGGGATAAGTGAACACCTATAGGTAAATGTGAAAGTACAAGCTACTTACTTTGAGTCCAAAACAATCTCTTCCTCAGAAAGAACCAGCAAAATTGTTTCTAGATGTGCCTGTCCTCAGACCAACTGTTGTTTTGACCTGACAGAATGTTCTGCCTCTCTCCAGTTGCTCACAAACAGCTGCCTCTTTCTCCAGATGTGCATTTGCAGCTACTTTTTTTTTCCCCCCTTATGACTCTCTTCCTTAATTAGTACAAACTGGTAGTTACAGGCAAATCTAAGATGCTTTTGTAATTGGCACTCAGACTCCAGAAGCTTTGCACAAACAAATCTGTGTTTTTCCTCTGTATTGTCATGGAACAATTCCTAGAAAGCAGAATGCATTGTTCAGAAAAGCAAATGAAATTCCTGTTGCTGTGGCATGGTCAATGACAGAAAACATTTTTACAGAGAGATTGCTACTGGAAATTTTGTGAAATATTAATACATGCAGCTGGTTATGCTTGTGGATAGCCAAGTGTTCTGTGGAATAAACTGCTTCACCTGACAAATGTCTATGAGGTAGTCGTGCTGGTTTTGCCTAGAGATGCTGATTTGAGTATGGATAAATTCTCTTCTGTTATGCAAGTATGGGGAGACACAGCTAGGGGTAAAAGTTGTCCTTTTTCTAATCTGAATTCCTTAATCAGAAATTAATTAGTGTAAAAAGTGTATGTGAGTTTAAAAAGATGTTGCTTGCCTGAGGCTTTTCATTATGGAATCTGCCCTCAGCATCTTCTCCTTGGCCCAAGCTAGCATGAATTTGTTGATCTTTAAGGTATGAGTTGAGACTCATTTGTTTACTAAGACTTAATGGAGGCTTAGCCACAGTAATGTTTGAAGACCTGTTTGGATTTAGAATTTTGCTTAAACCCTGAAACCTACTCTTGTTTAAGAGTGACTGTGGAGTTGATTATGTTTTTATTTTAGCTAAAATGTTTTAGAGGCAAAAATTAAATCTAATTTTATGAGAAACTGGGGAAAGAAAAGTTGTATGAATGTGTTGTGTGTGAAAGCTCTATATAATCACAGTAAATGCAGTTAACAGCCATTCAGGAACATAGCAGACAGAGAGCTGCAATTAGTAGCAAGTTGAAAAACTGCCAGGCTTTAAGAGGACCGATTTGAAATAATGAAGAAAAGATTGGAAGTGGTGCCATTTTTGTAAATAAATGTAACAAAGCCTTTGAAATAGAAACTGTAAAGATTATTAGATGTTTTGCTGGTAGTTGTTGTGGGCTGAGGTGTTCTTTTGTTTTGTTTTGTTTTGGACTCAGTGCTGGAAGTCTGGAATAACAACAGGACTACCAGTTTAACATCATGCTTGTACCAAAAAGCACTGTTTTACACTAAGATGTTTGTTACCAGTTACACAATTAAAAAAACAAACAAACAAAAAACCCCAAACAACCATAAACATTCTTGCCTTACAAGTAAAGGAATGGGGGAGTACGCAGCCATGGGCAGTTTCATGTTGCCATAGCGGCATTGTGAATTAAACCTGCAGCATCCTGTCCCAAACATGAAGGGGTGCCATACGCTCCACCCACGCTGAGGCTGATGTGCGCATTGCGGTTCTGTTGGTTACTGACCTTAGTAACAACATCGCTTTGTTTTGGCTTCTAATATTTCTGTTTGGGATCTTGTGACAGTGCAAGTTTGTCGTGACAGTGTCTTCAACTCTAAGTATCAGTCACTAATTCCTGAAAGATACCAATCGTAATTGTAGAGCAAAGGACGTGAACAGTACGTGAGCTTTATTTGCCCCTTAATTTCCTTCATAGCTTTGTGAGCCTGTCAACGCCCAGAAACCTTAACCTGTAGCTGGAAAAAGCAGCCCGTCCCACTGCAAACATTCAGTCGAAGTCTAGTGTGGTCTTGTGCAAGTTACATGCAGGCAGATGTAGGCATAAAAGAAAAGGACCATAGAATCGTGTAAACTTCTGCGTGTAAAAATCATTTGAGGGTGAAGAGCATTCCTTACTGAACTCTATATAAGTTGCTAGTCTCATTTGTTAGGGTTTATTACTTGAAACTTGAAGAGTACCTAGAAATGTTGGACCAGAACTACAAAGGCAAATCCGTGTAGAACTATTTCTTACAGCATGATGTTCATAAGCCTATTGTTAAAATGACACAGGACTGTTTGTAGCTGACAATTGCAGGAAACTTAGTTTAGCACAATCATGTGAGTTTTCTATTACAGTCAAACAATACACAGTCCAAAAGCAACTCTTCTCCACCAGTCCCCCCAGATAAATTCCCCTTGCTTCACAGCCTGGCTGCCCTGCAGCCACTTTTGTTACTAGGGGAGTGATTTAGCATCGGAGAATCCTTGATTGCATCAAAATAATTTTCTAACCATCAGTTAGTTTAAGGAAGATTATATGAAAAACAAAACAAAAAAATCCTTTCTAAACACAGTATGTATAGAAGAGATGTATATTTGAGGTTTTCTGTTTATTCGCTGAAAGTACAAGTTTTAGAGAATTAACATCCATTTTCCTTCCATGAGACCAGCCTGTTACCTAGCCACTCAGCACCCAAGATGCAACCCAAGCAAGATAATTAGTGGTCATCTAATTGGATTCCTTTATACAACGTAGCATGTAAAACATTTTAGATGACCAGAAGAAGAAAAAAAAACCAATGAGATTTCCTGCAACAGAGTTTAATCCTGTTTTTTCTTTATGATATTTCTGAGAAGCTAGTTGCAAGCCCATGGAAGATACCTAGTGGCTTTCTGCAAGGCAGCATCAGAACAAAGTGGGAATTTGGAGAATTATCCCAAAATGAAGGAACTAAATCAATCCTGACAAAAATGAATTTTCACTGTGTAAGAAGATACATTTTTACCATTGAAATATCCCATGTTCTGTGTTTAGATATTTCAAGTTTCTGGTGTGAGAATGGACCCCTTACAATCCCACTACAAAGTTTTCTTTCTTTTCCATTCATTTCAAATTCCATTATCTACAATTAGGCATTTGGGTATGGTACAAGATACTCTGGAATAAAATTCACATATTTCTATAAAGTTAGATGTTTACTAGCCTTACATTTTCCTAATTGCTATGGTTGTCTTTGTATCACTAAATAAAACATTCTAGATCATATTCTCTGACTCTGAAGGCAAATGGCATGGCACAGCTTGCATCCTTCTCTTCCTCCTCCAGACAGGATAGTCATTAATTTCATCTCCCATTAACAGCCCCTGACCTGGGTTATCGCCTGGTGTAGGGAAACGCCAGTTTGCGCAGACCAGAACCGTCCCAGGGAAGGTGCTTGCAGGGGGTGGCTGGAGCCATTCCTGAGATCTTTTTTTGTTTACTAGTATAGAAGTAGCCTAAGTAGCTGAACTAGACTTTATATCCTGAGAAGTAATTTGTTTAGTCATGTGTAGAATTTCTACAGTATATGATAGGCCTGGTTTGGTGAAGCTGATGAAGTGCTGGTGTAGTTGTGATGCTGGAGGAGGTGCTTGGCTGTTGCAGTACGGGGTTTCATAGGTGTAATTGACTTGAAGGCATTTCCTAATGTAATTAATCTGCATTTTCTTTAAGGAAATAACTTCATTGAATGTTCTTTTTTGAAACTAGAGTTAATAAAATTAGAATTGCTTCAACTTCTGTGAACAAATTTGTTGGAAATCTTGGCGAAAGATTTGCATCTTAAAGCACTGTAGACTCATTAAAATTCTTCTCATGGATAATTAAAGAAAACTGAATTAAAAGGAAAGTTTAACAGTAAGCAGCTCACAGGCACTGCGACATTTCAAGCATGTTAAAATCAGAAAGAAATAGCTTTTGTAGCTGTAGTCTCCTCCTCTTGTATTACGTGTTGTTTTTTTTTAACAAATAACCAGTTACTGTTGGTTTCTTCAGTTGTCCAAGTAGCTTATTTATGCCTGACCCGAACAGTTATTTAGCATATTTGTGACCAGCTTTAGAGGGTTTGTCAGCATGCCTAACAGTGGAGAGACTCTTACGAAAAAATTACAAGATGAAAATGCAGTGAATATTTCAGAAAGCTATGAAAATGGGTAAAGTAGCTTGAGTATTTATTTTAACAAACTGATTTACCAATTTTTCACAACTTAAGTTTATCTTCTACTACTGCACAGATCCACAAGGATCATTGTCTGCCTAATGGTGTCTCTGCTATCTAATGCAGAATAAGGTGTATCTTTTGAGGCTAGAATGAGAGAAAATTGTAATGAAGATTCTAAATGGATTTATGCTCCTATGCTAACTTCTAGTTTGGCGTTAAACTCAATAGCATCATTCAGTACGGACTATGTTGCTTGTATCCTATTTGCATATCCCTAGTTGTGTAGTGTTCATTTTACAGCACAGAGGCTCCTAGCCCCAGAAGTGGGCTCAGCAGAAGTTCACGTGTAGCAGTTCCGACAAGAGGTACGCTTAGCTCCTGTGGCTCAGCTGCTCACAGCTTAGCAAAAGCATGGAATGCTAGCAAAAATACTGGTAAACTACTAGACTCTTATGCTTCAGTAAATTAAATGATTAATGGCTTTTCAACCATGTGGTGAGATTATAGGCATTCTCAAATACCAGAAAACAGCAAATTTCAGATAGTCAAGTAAAAAAACCAGTCAGTGCTCCTGTACCATACCTTCACATGTCTCTGATGGTAAGAGTGGCACTGAAGACTCTAGAAGTTCAGTACCAGTTGCTCTGCACATATTACAATGCATATAATCTACTTTGCATTGACTTTTAAAAATACCTTAGCTGCAGCTATGGAAGTAGGTCGTTCTTCCCTCCTGAATTTGGGGGAATAATCCTTAGATGATAATTTGCCTTTGTGGTTGAGCATCAAAGGCAACAGAACTTAACCAGATAACCCATATCTTAGAGCATGGACTGGGAAACTTCATTTTAGAAGAGTTTTGTTTAGGGTCTATATTACCTTTTTATGTTTAAGATAACCCTACTGGCTGCTGTCTTCTTTCTGTCCTAGGCAGCACAAAAGGCAAAAATACTTTCTTTTTCCTGTTACTCTGTCACTGGAATGGTATCTTCTGTGAGAGAAAGCTCCCCATCTCTAGAGTTTGTGGAAATACCTGTTTTAAGAATAGAACACCACATCTCACAGGAAATAGTTTATTTTCTGATTATTATAAGTTTGTCAGTATTGCTGAGTACTAATTATCCATTCCTAGAGACTGAACTATTCTATCAGGTAGATACTTACTTTTCTGTTAAGTTAAATCTAGCTTCACGTTTGTTTAGGTAACAACTTGCATGCTGTGTCACTTGGAACAATTGCTTGACCCTTTCAGGTAAACGGTTGGTTGGGGTCACTTTTGTCATAATGGTTTCTTCTGTTCTGGGCTTTGTAATCCTGGATAAGCATCATTAGGAGCAAACTGTAGACTTAATGTTTTTGGGAAAGAAAAAAGTGTAAGAAACCTTTGAAAGCTTTTGATTGTTTTGTTTTTGTTGTTACTTCTGGAGTCCTTATGCAGTTAATACTAGAATGGTATTTTTTTTTTTGTTTAATCTTTCCAGAGATCATAAAACAGTATTTGACTTGTGATCAGGTATATGTACACACTGATTTATGAAAATTAGGAATTTGCTAAATTAAGTTATAATGCCTCTGTTTTAGTCCATGCATGCTTCTATTTGTGACATGCTTAAGCAAAAAAAAAAAAAAAAAAGCCATGTTTTCTTTATTTAAAAAAAAAAAAAGCTAAAAGAGAATTTAAAAATATGTAATGGTTTGCACCCACTGCAAACAGGAAATTTAAGCTTCCTGTATTAGAAAGGTGTTTAGCATTTGGTTTGTTTTCTGAATGTCTATTGAAAGAATATCACAGAGACTAGAATGCCAAATACTGTTGATGCATTTAAAGCCCTTGGAATAAATACTTCTTTGTTAGTTTTTTGAAGAAGTCAGTCCATGTTCTCCTGTTAAATAGTGTTGTTTACCTGATGTGGTTTGAAGCTAGGTAGCAAACTTAATATTATCTTTTTTGTATGCTGGAAGTAGGATTCCAGGTAGAAAGGACTAGACAAAGAAAATAAAATTCTAGCAAAATGGAAAGAGGAAAAAAAGACCTTTTATAAGGCTGAAATTGAATCAGTGTGACCTAAAAAATGAGGAAGAGATGAAATAATGAGTTCTGTATGACCTTACTTTGCTGCAAATAGCCATACAGAGGCAGCTACTGGAAGATTTCAGCTTCAGGTCTGGGTTTTTGCTGTGCACGGGAGAACAGAGCCAGAAAATCTGCACCAAGGTCAGTGAAGGGTTGTAGTACACTCCAACTGCTGAATAGAGCCTTTTTGGGGGGAGGGAATAAAAAAAGGCTGGATACATTGTTGATTCCTTCCCATGCACCCACATAGTTCTCAGCCATCTGTAAAACTGGTCTGCTCACCAAAATAAATGGCCTCATTTTTGAGGATATTTAGTCCTAACAAAAGAAAATACACTTCAGTTTTATTTTTTGCAAGTAAAGAGAGAGGTTTTACTAGAAGGTGCGTGCCAACTGTGTTATATGGTGAAATAGGTCTCAGCTGTTAACTTTATCTTTAGTACTTTGTTCTTTATTAAGCATTTGTGTTGCTTTTAAATATACCTTTTTGTGGGAAGAAGTTATTTGAGTAATTTGAGCAAGACTGGCTTTTTGTGCACTGTGAAAAGCAAAGTGATTGTCAAATCAGCTGACCCTTTTTGCAAGAGTAGGAACATATCTGGGCTGATTTGTGGCCCCCTTTTTAAGTCTCATGAGGGCATGAAAACCAATTAAAACCTAAATCTAACCTGTTCTTCGAGGACAAAGGGAAATTTTAAGTAGAACGACTAAGGAAAGTATTATACTATTGCCCTAATTTGAATAGAGGAGTAATTAGTAAATAAGACGACCAGTCATAATAGACAGTAATGTCCCTGTAAAGGACCACGAGGACCCCTTGTGACTCTTTACTTGGCTCCTTAATATAGGAAGAATTTTACATGTAATACAAAATTGGGGCTTAAAGAACTAAGGTTATGTGTCATTACTGTGAGGTTTTTTTTCCCCTTATGCCATAGAAAATGAGAAAACATCTTCAAAATGTCTTAGGTAACAATTCACAGCTCCTCAGAGTCTGGAGATGTAGTATTTGCTACTTGGCTATTTATGTGCTAGTCACAGATTTCTATTTAGCTGCTGAGCTGTCGAAGCTTTGGTGCTATGTTGCTATGTTGATTGAAGTCAGAGTGACTTTATTGTCTTTGTCTAGAACTAGGACAGACCTGTGATTCTAAATTTATTGTCTTGTGCTCCCTCCTACAAACTCTCCCCAGAGCTCCGTTTTAAAATACTGGATTCAGCGCTTGCAGGATGCATGGGGAATTGGGAAAGGATTACTCATGAATGGTATCCAGATGAAGATACTTTGTTTCTGAAGTTTCTAGGCAAAGTGCCAGAATCAGTAAAGTTTTCAGAGGTACCCATAGGTAATTCAAGCCATTGCTTTTTGCTGCCAGAATAATTGTCAGATGATTACTTAGTGATTCCATCTTGAATTCAAATGCCCCAGTGAGCTCTTGAAAATGCCTAACACCCAATAAAAAATACTTTGGAATGTGCAGATGTAGACCCAAGAAATACTACCAAAAGCAGCTCTAATGTAGATTAAGGCTGGTGGAATGTATATAGCTGGGTTGTCCGGGAGAACATGTAACAAAAGCTTAGGAAAAAAAAAAAACCAAAACAAAACCTGTTGTTAACAGAGATAAATATTTAGGACACGTTGTAAAGAATGAAGCAGCAAAAGGTGCACACTGATTGGAAGAAGGATTTTTTTTCTTCTACTTTGTTATGGATTACTTAAATAAGTAACCAAGCTGTAGGAGTTTAGAGGTGAAATTCACCAAGTCATCCCTAGGAAGAGCAAGCAGGGAAAGATTAAAACAAAATTTGTTAAGAAGTTCTGCCTTGGAAAAGTGTATTTTCCAGTTCAGCCTATTTTTTTTTTATTAACCAAGATTCATATTTAATAGTTAAGAAAGCCAATTCAACACAAGTATTTGAGGAAAAAAGTACTTGTACAAATGGGGATTTTCACACTTTGCTCCCCAAGATAAACACCTGCATGTTGCAAAATACTTCTTTGGGCAAGGCAAGCAGAGAACGGAGTTTAATTATAAAGTGGAGACTGTGTTGTAAGAAATATGTAGTAACATGCTTACTGCCAGTTGAAAGTAGCCTGCTGAGTGAGCTTGTAGATGATATGCTCAGAGGAACAGCAAAGCAGATGAAGGAGCTGCACTGCTTTGGATCATCATAGTGTGGGCAAAACACAAGTGAGCCTTCCTGAGAGCCATTGAGTCTGGAAGCAGTGCTATGAGAGCATTCCCAGGAGAAGCTAAACGGATTGCTTTTTGGAAAAAGCATGTAAGTGACAGAGAAATTGTATGTACTCAGCAGACACTGTAACTGAGCATTCCGTCATTATTGCTTATGTTATTTGTTGTAGACAATCTGCAGGATAATTTATTTTGAAGGAATGAAAGAACAAAAATCATGCAATAGTTTATAATAAAGCTTTGGAAGTTAAGCAGACAGGAACTGCAGTAATGTGGCTGACCATAGCCATAGCCACCTTGAACACATTGTTCTTCTAAAATGAGGCATCACATTAATCTCAACTTACCTGATAATACATGAATGCAGTATTTTAAACAGTGAACATTTCCCATACATTAAACCAGAATAAAATAAATTTATAAAAATATTTTCGCTGTATGGTGAACCCACACATGGTACAACGTTATCCAGAAACAAGGTGAGAGTGGAGAAGCTGTGTGATGGGAGAAGCCTCTGTGTTAGAAATACCAGGAAAGGGAGGAGGAGATGGTAGCTTCATCGTGAATCCAGACAGCATAGGTCTGGAAGCTGAGGTAGGGTACACTGGATGAATGCGTAGCCTGAACTACTGACTGTTTTAATTGCAAAAAAATGTTTAAGTCTTTTTTGTGAGCAGTTGTGAATGTGATTTCCAGACTAAGTACTTTGACTTGCTATAAGTATATAAAGGATTATGAGTAAACATCCTGAAGTCTAAAGGAATACGTTGTACTGAATAATGTATTAACAATATACATATGCAGTTATTTGATAAACTGCTTATTTTTGTAAGTTTATAGAAAATTCTAATAACCCCTGTAGAGAGCCAACTGGTAAAACTTTAACATTGACAAAGCTACAGGAGTTGAACGATAGTGACAAGGAATAGGAATACAAAAAGAATGAGAGATGTCTTTTTATTTGCCACTATACATAATCAGTTTAATGAATAGCTTCCCCTTGAATCTCATAATGACTGCTGCATAACAGTGTTCATATTTTGTTGGTGCAATTTGTGATCTCAGAAATCACTCTGCAGAATTAAGGCCAAAATATATTGAACCCTACAACATTAAGTTCATAGGTTTTAAATTTGAGAGAAAAGATTCTAACCTAATGTAGAGGACAGTAAATATCTGACTGTATATGACCTAGTATATGAGATGTAAGCAGAAATTCCAGTTACCAGAGAGGGAAACATAGAGCTTGTGTAAGGAAAAGGCCAATTCCCAAGTCCCTTGAAACTAAAAAAACTATAGAAATTAGTATCACAGTAAGTAGTGCTGTTAATCGGACACTCGGTATCGTGATGGTAACAGAAAAAACAGTTTTTCTAATGTGTAGCTTCAGCAAAAGAGCACTGCCATTTCATAATTATAAAAGTGGAGAGATTTAGCTGTTACATTTAGCATCTGTAGTTATGATAAGAAATGGTACTGTATTTATTGGTTTCCATCAAATATACTTAGTTAAAAAAAGTAATTGCTATGCCAGCAAATTCAGATTGGATGTTTTGCTTCTGGTGAATCATCACCAGCGCTAAGGACTGTCAGTTACGACAGTCATTATTTTACCATTATAATATCTGTCACACATGCATTACTTCCACTGGTTTGCAAAGGTAAATCTCACTAGAGCTGTTACAATCTTGGAAACAAAGAAGGAAAGGAAACTTTCCCTTTGTTAATCCAGTATAGAGAATGTTCAGATTCTTGTTTTCTAGGTTGGCCTGATGTGTGAGAACAGCTTCAGTATGGTGTAACATCTGACTGGCACAGAGCAGGGGTGGTAGCTGCAAGCAAGTTATGCTATGTTAGGATTTGCCCCAAACCTCTGGATAAGCCAGTCAGCCTGAGCGTGCTGTGCCTCTCTCTCGGGTGGAGGAGGAGTGTGTGTGCATTGAATTCAGGCAGCAGATGAGGTGATGTTTGATAGAATGGTACCTTGAACTTAAATCCCAAATTACATCAGGAAATAGTGTCATTCAAAAGCCACTCCTGCTAATGGAGTTATACAGAAGTATGCTTTGTTTAGTTCTAGCTGGTCAACATTGTGTAACATGAACTCAGTTTGTTCTAATTGGCTTGCTAAAGTGACTCTACTGTTAAATCCTCTGTGTGTGTGCTGTAGAGGTTTTTGCGTATTACCTTTGGAATCATAAACTTTTTTATTTAACACAAAAATTGGATGTAGAAAATCCACTTTTAAACTGGTAGTTGGATTTTGGAACATGCTCTCCCTGCACTAATAACACTAAATAATTTATACGGAACCTCAGCCTTAATAACAAATTTAGCAGCCAAAGTCCAGATTTCCAAAGCATTTTGGTTTTGCTGGGGCATCTCACCATGGAACTGTAATGCTGCAGTGTGTTTTCTCCTTGCTGCAGTATGCTCAGCAAGCTCCAATCAAGCCGTCCCACCGAATTCTGCTCAATTCAGTCTTACTTGAACGATTCCAGATAACATAACCATTCTTGGATTTTTACTTAATTTCTAAAGGAATAACTCCTAAAAAAGCTAAAAGTAACAACATTAAAAACACATTCTTTCACTCAGAAGGGATGGTTTTGAATATAGACATAAATTGTTGATTGAAAATTTCTTAGTTGTACTTTCAGGGGAAAAAACAAACAAACAAAACCAAACACACACACACACACACCCCCAACTCTCAAATTGACTACTTAGTCCGTAGAGGCAGGTAACAACTACTTTGCATGCAGCATTACTAACTTTAACACTCCTGAAGATATTGGATGCATAGAGCTCCTCATATGACATTTGCATGTTGAAGCATTACCAGAGCAAGTCCAGAAGTTCGGACTTGTTTGTTGATTACTTTTCTATTAAGGGAACATAATGTAAACCGAACCAGTATTCTACAATAGTCAGATGAGAATAAAGCAAAAAATGGAGATTTTCATTTGGGAAAAGTCATTAATGATGATTATTAAAAGTTTTGAGTAGCCTCACAGGAGGCTCTTCTAATATATTACTAATCAGATCTGTTTTCTTCTGAGGGCTTTTTTGCTATTCGTTTTTGGCAAGAGTAACGGTCAGTTATCTTTTGACTAAGACTTTGGTTTATTTGTTTTGTAAAATAATACAAATTTAAAAAGCTTTAGTATTCAAAAGATATTTAAAGGAAAAGATTGCACTAGATTTCTAAACATAGTTTTTCTTTAAAATAGGAAAAATTTCAAGAACTATTAAGTGTTTTGAGATGGCAGACAAACACATGTTTTCAAATTATTTCAGATGTTTTCTTTTATTTTTATTCCCAAATATGTCTTCCTGGTCCGTCGTTCTGTCCTTGCAATCCCACTTCATTAAGTCACCATTTTCCCGTATATCATCAGACTTACTTTTCAAAATGCAGTATAATGCCCCTCTATATTTAAATTACTCGGTTTCTCATCAAAACCTGCCTTCACCAAGCCAGTGACTATTTTCAGAGCCTAACTCTCTGCTTATCAGACAAGCCCTTTCATGTTTTGTCCCATTATGCTATTAACAAGAGAGAAAATATCCTTGCAAGCAAGGTTAGTGATGACTCCTCATTTTCCTTCAGCTGCTTTTGCGACCTGTACCTCTGCTCTGAGACACGAGATCTGCAGCATAGTAGTAGCACGGGAGGAAATGAAATGCTGTTGTCACTTCTGATGGGTGAAGAATTACAAAATCTGCTGAATTCTTGTAAAAGGGATCCAGCTTGGATAAGGCTTTCTTAAAGTGTGATTTAATTGTGAATAACAATAACAAATTCTAGGAATGTCCCACATATAGGTATTCTACAAAACGTAGTTGTTAATATGAGATAGGAACTAATGTCTGATGTAGTATTTGGTCCTACTCTTTGCTACCTGATGCTGCTGTGTAAAAAACTGCTTCTGAAGTTGTTTCTTATTTATTTGAAAGCTGGGAACGGCATTGTTTGGACTTTCTTTTTCTACATTTTGAGTTAATTTAGTGCCCTGTGGAGGGGAAGGACTTCCTGAGCTTCACTCAGGACTCTTCCGTTGTACCTGTTGAGAGGGAATGAAGGTAATCCAAACTTTTTCTTGGCCTCTGAAGGCTGCTGATTCCCACCCCTTGTTCTATTAAATGAAGTCAGCTAAATTAAAAAATCTGCATGCTCTTATTCATGAATAATCTGCCGTGCATTGCTTTATGCAGTCAGTCATTTCTAAGTGCTTAGTTATTGTTTAGATTTTTTGCTCATAGAATCCTTTGCAGTCTGTTACCTTACAGACTTTCTGTTTCTGATTTTATATTATCTATGCTTTAAGCTTCATCTGGTTAATTTAAATGAAGAAAAGTTAATTTCATCCATATGGTAATTTGTTGCTTTGGTGAAGTTTTTGAGAAACTTTATTATTATTAGGAATTAAATCTCCTTCTTTTCCTAGCTTTAAAAAAAACAAACAAACAACAACAACACAACCCCCTAACCTTAGAGCTTCAACAGGTATTAACAGTGACAACTTAAAAGGTATCGTGATATTGGTACAGTGGCAGTATGATCAAGGTTAAGGTTGATAATTCACTCTTTATACTTGCACAGCCTCTCTGTCGAGATTCAAAATTAGTGTCTCCATCTGGTATATACCATGATGTTGAAACCAGAAGTCCACTGTATGAAATAAGAATGTCATCCTTAGAGTGAAGGCATTTCCCTGTTTAACCTGATTGTAGTGGAGTTTGCAACAGAGGCAAAATGTTCTTAATTCCTCTGACCTTTCTGTTTTCTCCTGTTTGTATTTCTAAGTGCTTGCAAGCTGTGTTTTTGTTTTCCCTTGGATATATTGTATGTTGATTGTAGTGGATCTTACTAGCACTCCTGGATAACTTTTTAATAGGTCTGTTTTCTTTTAGAACCTTTACAGATGCACAGACTGTCTGCAGAGATTTGCTGCCTCATTTGGAGGAGATCCAAGATGAAGGCATGGAGCCAACAGGTAAGCATGTAAAAGATGATCCTTGGAAATTTGAGCTCTTATTACAGTTTTTTAATGTAGTTTTTGTGTCTATTCTATCAAGTTATGACTGACAATTTTTCAGGGCTGGGATAATGAGAGGCAGCCAAAAATAAAATTAAACTGAAGTGATTCAGGGCAACTGAAAAATTTTCAGGAGCTTTCTGTAAACTTGGATGAATTCAATAGCTTCTCCCAGTTTTTGTCTGTATTTGAGATGATTACTGTATAAAAGTGAAAAATAGCCTGATCCCATGGAAAATCATACCAATTCTTGTGTTACCTTTGGCATCACAGCCTGCTTACCAGCTGTCAGCTGTTGAGGATTTGGCATACTGTGTAATAACTGGAGGCTGTAAAGGAATATCCATACTTTGGTCAGTTCTGTGTTGCATTGTAGCATGTGCATACTACTGTAATTTTAAACCAATTGCAGTGGTAAATTAACCTAGTTGTGCTACCATGTGGCTTAAAGGGGGTCTACTAGCAGAACTTTCCGAGGTTCTTTGGAAGGTTTGCAGTCCTGAGGAAGCTCCCTGTTGCCTTGGTGAAGCTTCAACTGGTATCTAAATTTGCTCATTTAAACAGGGAATATTTGTTTTATGAGACAATTGAAGCAATGACTGCAAGTGGATTTTGAAGAAACAACAGATCTATGTAGGCACTCACACGCAGACTTTATACATATGTATTAAGTATATACCTGTATGCATATATATTTATTTTTAAAAAGGTAATTCTTTGATACGCGATAGGTTTCTTTCCAAGAATTGAACTACTAGGCATTTGCTTTTTGTTTTTCAGTAAGCAGGAAATAAATTTGGATGGATAAAGGTGATAACTAACTTCTGTTTTCAAATTCGGGGTATTTTATTGAACTATTTGAGAGACACATTGTATACGTAGATTATTACTGAGGCTGTAATTCTGTGGAGTACTTGTTGCGTGCTCATGAAGCCTTTGACCTGTTTTTCTAAGAATTTATCTGGGATGCTGGTTACTGCTGTCAGCTATCTACCCTGCTTCTCTCCCAGAGGTTGCTCCTGGCTGCAGTTTAGAGTAATATGCTGGGCTGTAAACCACAGTGCTCAGGAAGGAATGCACATGCCATTCAGCCACTCCTGCAGAGGTGACCACAGCCTCTGGAAGAAAGGTGAGGTGAGCAGCTGAGGGTAGAAGTCGTTCCAGCTGTTCCATCATAATTTTCCTGCAAACACAAGTCACACCCTATCCATTTTAATTAAGCAGTTCCTTTATTTGAGTTTAGGTATGTTTCTCAGTTGATGAATCAGGAGCTTACAATTTAAGTTAGCCTTCGTCTTTTATTTGACTTTGGGAATCTGTGGCACTACTTGTTACCCATTTAAATGAGAAGCAGTGTTTGACTTGGAAACATCACACAGCTATGCAGATGCTGAGTGGTACAGTGAGGACTGAATGTCAAAAACTTCTCCCAAAAATCTTTCAGGAGAAGGAAGCTCAGTGTCTGGTTGCAGTGGGTCTGTTTTATATATCAAGAGAAAAGAAGGAGATTCGGATGTTTTCTAGTTGTGCAGAACTGTCTTTCTCATTTTATAATTGATGTGTTCTGCAACTTCAGGAGTAAATTTGCCTAATGAGGACCCTGGGTTGTTCTGGAATTTTTTCCCTATTCTTTTCCACCAATGTATAGAAGCTGTGGAACCAGGCCAGATTTTGGATTTCTAATGCATATGTAAATCCAGAGTAACCTTACTGTTTGCAGCAAGCGTTATATTGGCTTAAAACCAGTGTAAAGTTAAGAGAGGACTCATTCACACTGGTTTTATACTGATGGAACTGCAAAATAATTTATGTTGGAAAAGACCACTGGAGGACAACTAGTCCAGCTTTCTGCTCATGGCTTTGTTCAGCTGAGTTTTGAAATTATTTTTCTTTATCTAGCAAGGATTTTCCTTGCTGCAGCTCATGTCCATTGCCTCTTGTTCTTCTGTTGTGTGCCTCTGAGAATAATCTGTCTTCTTTATAGCACTCCCCTTCAGTCTGTGACAGACTGCAGTTAGATTCATTCTTTGTCTTCTCCAGATTGAAGAAACACAGCTCCTTGAAGGGCTTCTCATACATGGTGTGCTCCAGGCCCCTGACCATCTGGGAGTCCCTCTTCTGGGCTTGCTTCAATTTGTCAGGATCTTTCTCTTGCACTGGGGCTTCCAAAGCTGCACACTGCTTCAGGTGCACCCTCATGAGTACTGAGTAGGGGGAAATAATCACTTTCCTTGATCTGCTGGCTATAGTCTTGCTAATGCAGCTCAGGATGTAGTTAGCCCTTATCTCCACTGGGACATACTACTGACTCGCATTCAACTTGTCCACCAGGAACCGCAGGGGTTTTTCTGCTGAGCCAGCCGGCATCCAGTCTGTGCTGTTGCATGGGGTTATCCTACCCCAAGTGCAAGACTTAGGTTCACCCTTGTTGAGCTTTGAGGTGTATGTCAGCCCATTCCTCCGGTTTGCTGAGGTCCATCTGAATGGCAGCCCTGCCTTTTGGCATGTTGGCCGGTTCCCCAAGTTTGGTGTCATCTTTGAAGCTGGTGAGGGTGCATTCTATTGTCCAAGACATTAAACAGTATCATTCTTGGGACTAACCCCTGAAGAATGTCACTTGTTATTGACTGCTAGCTAGACATAGAAACGTTGTCCACTGTTCTCGAAGACTAATTATCCTGCCAATTTTTTATCCACCTGTTACTCCAACTCCATCCGGTCCAAACCTTCCAAGGATGCTGGGAGAGACCTTGTTAAAGGCCTTGTTAAAGGTAAAGTAAACAACATGCCACTGCTCTCCCCATCTCAGAGCCAGTCATCTCATCATGAAAGACAGTTGGGTTGGATTTTCCAAGGCCAAATCAATTCTATCCATTCTGGATGGTCTCAGTCACCATTTTATAGCTCAAAACAATTTCTAGGAGTTTGTTCTATAGCTTTTCCACGGACTGAGGTAAGTCTGATTGGCCTTTAGTTATTTGAATCCTCTTTCTTCCCCTTTTTGAAGACAGGTGTGACATTTGCCTTTTTCCTGTCATGGGGACCTTACCAGATTGCCATGCTTTTTCAAAGATGACGGAGAGCAGCCTTGCAATGACTTTGGCCTGGTCTCTCAGCGTACACTGTGAAGCATCCCATCTGGGCCCATCGACATTTTTGTATGTGCCCAGGTTGCGTAAGTGGTCCCTACTTTGATCTTCCGCTCCTGTTGTACGTAAAACTTCTCACCTGCCACTAGGCACAGGAACCCAGGAAGCCTGGTCTTGCCAGTAAAGACCAAGGTGAAGAAGGCACTGAGTACATCAGCCCTTGTCATGTCCTATGTCAGTAGGATGATGATATCCTTGGTTCTCCTCTTGGCTGCCAGTGTACCTGCAGAAGCCCTTCTTGTGGCTCTTCACATTACTTGCCAATTTCAATTCCAACTGAGTTTTGACTTTCCATTCCTGCATGCCTGGGCAATGGTTCTGTAGTGATGTTTTTCCTGATTACACCCTCCACACACTTCCTTTTTGGTGCATCGTAATCAGTTTTAGAAGCGTCGGTATTGTTATGAAGCTTATTTTGTACTTGTCCTGATGCACCACTCCCTCCACATCAGTTTGTAGAGGCATTCTTTGGAGGATATCTTTTCTCTGATCCACATTGGTAGTAGTTTACTGATGTGAAGAGCAGTATATTGTATTGCAATTCATAAATGTTCCCTTTTCCTCCAATGGAAAAGGTACATGGTTCCATGAACTGAAATACTTGGGTGAGTTTTGGCTAATTTAAAAAGATTTCCACTATTTATCCAGTCTTTTCTGTTTGAGAGTTTAAAGTTATATGTTTATTGCGGAAAATTTATAATATAGTAGGAAACCCTTCTCCTCCCCCATCTGTGGCTAGGCAAGCAACAGGAAGCTGGTTTCTGTATTTTTTAAGAGAATCACTATGAATATATTCTGGCTGATACATTCAGGTTCACTTGAAATTCAGAAGTTCTGTACTTCTGTTTAATCTGTTCATTGACACAAGGGGAAGTTTGACACACATGCCAAGCTCTCAGGCTCCAGCCTGTGTGTACTCGGCTCCAGCTTTTAGTAAAAAGAAGTTAAGCTTTCAGGGCCACAGACATCTTGAAGAAAACTAAAAAATAATGAGTGAGAGGAGGAATGATGTATTTGTGCTGTCAGCAGAATGTGATGGCATCATAGCTGTGGAATCCGGGATGATGACTGTCTGTCAGAAACGCCTCCAGCAAAGAGCTGAATACCTTCTTCCGTCATTAGAGCAGAGTGATGTTTTGCAGGAACTGGCATATAATTGAGATACTGTTCTGTGAGTTAAATCTGAATCAGTTTCAAGCAGAAGTTAAATTAGTGTCTTAGTTCCTGCTTTTCAGGGCACATCTATGGAATATCACTTGGAGTTACTCTGGTTGTGCAGCAGGGCCATTCCACAATCAGCCTGTCTGTTTGTTTACCTGTCTGAAAGGTGACCTTGGTTCTTTTACATTTTGTATGGCTCTGAGTTGTTCTTCCATAAACATCAGAATTAATTTACATTCCCAAATCCATTCTGGCAGTCACCAGGATACTTGCAGGTCAGGTAGTGAACAGAGAGAAGGTTTCATTCATGTATTTGCTTTAAACTGTAGGATTAGTGTTTTCTTTGTTTGTTTGTTTGTTTTAACTAGTACACAGTCTCCTTCATACATCCCAGAGGTCCAGCAGTTTCAGCCAGAGTGATTATTCATGCAAAAAAAAATATGGACTTGCTATTTGTTTGTCTGTTTAAAATAATTTTTGGTACCTGGGCTGGGAGAGACAGCCTGGACCATGTCACAACTGTTCAGTCATACATGGTGGAAAGGAGTAACAATTGGATGATAAAAATACAAAAATTGTAATGTGTTTATGTTGTGTATTATTTCAGACTTGGTAGAAAATACTTGAATAATAAATTTAGTTTTATAAATCAGTATTCACATGTAAATGGTACACAAGTCTAGGAATGTGTTGTAAAAGATCAGTTGAAAACTTTCAAAGTGTTTTTTAAGTGGTAAACAAAGTTTTTAAGTATTTTTTTTTTCTTCTGTAGGGTTTCTTCTTGAAAACTTACACTTTAGTGGGAAAACTGCACACCTAAAATCCAAAATATTTAGATTAGCTGTCTTTAGAGCAATTCCTAAGACAAACTGCAGTATAGTCATCCCGTTACATGCTGTATGTATAAGACTACTCTGAACCATCTCTTCCTTCAGCATTAAAGACAGTGAATCTTTGGAGGAGAATGACATGGGGGAAAAAAACCACTTGAAGAGGCTCAAGGAGTGGCAGTCAAGACTACTTATCTGAATAAAACCTCTGTCGTTTCTTGTTTTATCTGACAAAATAGTCTTCTTTAGGAGCAAATCTTTTCTCACCAGCGCTGACCTTCAGTGAATTCATATGGAGGACATGAGCCAACGTCACATATTAGTGAATGAAAAAGCGTTTTGGGTACAAAGTGTAATGCAGGTAGCAGGAGCTACTGGAAGAAAGAGGAAAGGAACAAATATTCCTCTTTGCATATAGGGAACTTTCAGTGGCCTTAAGTACTTTGAGCTGGAATGCTGTTTCATTTTTTCTTATGCTCTCTGTAAACCTATGGGTGTATAATGTGCCAACACTAATAGGGTATTTAAAGGATCTTTGTTCTCATTTCTACTTTGGTTTCAGGAGGCGCTGAGTTAATTTCCAGCCTGGACATTGCAGTTTAACTTTCAGATGCTAGCGAGGCAGAGCACCTATTTTGCTTTTCCCAAAGTTTATAATCGATTCACTCAGTATTTACCCAGGCATTCCTTCCCAGGCTCTTTCTGAGAAGAACGAGCCCTGTGCTCAAAATCCCTCTACAAACTGACAGCAGAATATATTGTTCACGTTCTGCTGTTTTTACAAATTCTATGGGACAGAATAGTTTGATCTTTAGAATTATTTGGCTTATTATCTAAATTTAGGAACTGTTTTTAGATTTAAGTTCTACCTGCAAATACATGCAAGAACAGACACTGAATGGGTGTTCAAGTTTATATTCCTTTGCTATATATATCGTGTATTATTAAGGTGATTCACTGAGTCTCTGTGAGACTGATTCTGTTCTTCGTCTTTGGTATGAATAAAAGATGCCTTTTTGACAAAAATGCACAAGGAAAAGCAAAAGGAGACACAGTTTCAAAGTATATTTTTGGTTTCTGTGTATAGATATTGCAATGATTTGATTGACTTTCACTCTTCTCTCTGGAAACTATTCTGTTATCTACGTCTGCAGTGAAAAGGTAGTAATTATGCAACTTTTGTAATGTTATTATAGGAATGTTGCTAATATTTTCAGTTCCCTTGAAGAGAGATACGCTCTATTCAAGAGCGCTTTTTATAATACACAGACTAGAATGTTGTATTTCAGCTCTGTATGGTACAATTTGGTTTTCAACTGAGCAGTCACCCGCCTGTACCCAACCACACCTGAAATCCCTTCTATCTTTGTTGGTTTAGAAGCCAGAACATCATACAGAGTTTTTCATCTGGGCTTTAGTGTGTCCCTGAAGAAAATAAGCATTTGGATTAACGCTAGCTTTTGTCTTTGACAGGTCTTATCTGTCATCCTTTTCACACCAGGATTGAGGTTAAGTGCAGAAATACCTGCTTTGCCTTCTCTACTCATAAAATATTTGTTGGGTGCCACTGTTTACTCTTTGATAAAGTCTGTCTGTCTATTAACTAGAATCCGTCATAGCTACTTATTTTCTAAACTGTCTGGATTTATGATGCCCTTCTTCCACTGACCTAAGCAAAGCTCCACACCTATGTTTTGAAAATCATTATATGCGATTTACACCTGAGAAAATTAAGGTACATGGAGATTAAGCAGCTTTATTTGTATTTATTGCTGTCATCATTACTTTCTGCTTGTCAAGAGAACAAATGCAAGACTGTGAGTCAGGAAAATGAATGGAACATAATGTGAGTCAGGAAAATTAATCCTGGATTGAAACACATCACACCTTTGACTGCTCAGTTCACTTTCTGCACCAGGGTTTTTGTCTCTTTACCTGGGACAGGGTAGAAAGGTGATTCCACCCCCCCACCCCCCCCCAAATGCTCTGCACATGCTAGGATATAGCATGGGGCAGTGAAACCTTCAGAAATAGTTTCACGGAATACTGGCAGCAAACTAGACTGGTTTTGGTATTTTTCAGTTTAGTACTTGTACTTTATTAGCTGGTTATGAATGAGCTTTTCTACACAGCTAAGTAAAGAAACTGCTTTTGCTGCAAGAGAAAGTTGGTTTTGTGTTTTGGTTGTGTGTTTGGTTTTTTGTTGTGTTTTTTGTGTTGGGGTTTTTTTGGTTTTTTGTTTTTGTTTTTTTAAATGTATGTTGGTGAGCTTACAATAGCTTGCTGTGCCTCTGGTTGTCTGCGCAGATTGCAAGCCTGACTTGAGGGAAGCTGCAAGTGTGTTATAAAGCGCTCATGTGGATCCAGCTATGGTTGATGTGTTTGTGTATTGCCAGAAATGCTCAGAAGCATTTTCGTTTCCAGGCCCTCTGTGAAGCAACTATGGGAATAGCATTTAAGAGGGATGTAAAGCATGTTGTACTTTTGAACACTCCAGAACTGCTTTTTTCAGCAACTGAGGTACCAGGAAACAGCATAGATACTAGCTGTGTTTTCTTTAGAGTTTTTGCTTTCCGTAAGTGTAATAAAAACCAATCATGCTTATTAACTTGTATCAAAAACTTCAAAAAGTTGTATTTTCTGTTACTCTTAATTGTGACAAACCTGAGCTGTTTGGTCTGAAATTTTCCACCCACTCTCTGTAGAATATATATATTTTTTTTATGTTTATGCTAAAAATATTTCTTCATTTATGAAAGTAAATCTAAGGAAGAAATGTTGGTCTTAAAATGTTGTTGTACTATTTTGTTCAGAAGTATGGGAACTAACTATTTGATAGGGGAGTCATAAGTGGTTTTTTGTCTTCCTTGTGAGAATTCATCTAAATTTTGCCAACTTAGTAACCCCTGGATTCTCTAAGGAGTGTGTTTATACTCATCCTGTGTCTTGTTGAGTTTGCAAAAGCCAAGTAGAATATTTGAGACAGTCATTTTTTGTGAATGCCAGGGACTGCCCCAGTCCTTGGCACCAGTGGTGAGAGCCAAGTGACATTAGTTGGTGCTGTGTCTGTGTCCTGTCAAGGAAGGGGAGGAAAAATACAGGGGGGAAAAAAGTGGACGGTAGAAAGACAGGGTGAGGAAGGCAAGAACAGAAGAAGGTGAAAGATGACGTGGAAATAGGGCAAGACAGGAGTGAGTGGGGTGGCTTTACGTACTAGAACACAGGGCAGATGACCAAGGAAAAAAACTGCAGGGAGCAGTGGGGAACAGGAGCAGGATGAAGGAGAATAGCTGGAGGGGAAGGAGGGAGGGAGGAAGGAGCTATGACGAGCAAAAGGAGCTTGCAGGCCAAACAGGGACAGAGGTTTCAGATCTTTCAGATCTTTCAGATCTCTGTAGCCTTCTGATTCACCAGCTACTCCATTAGCTCAAGCGATAGTGGGTTGTGCAGGGCTGAGCATGGGCAAACAGATTCTTCTGGAATTGATGGTGTGCCTGTAACACACAGAAGATCAGCATAATTCTGCATGGTGGCACTTCCATTCAAGACACAGAAAAAAGTGTAAGAAATAAAGATTTCTTTCTCTTTCTACATGGCATATTTGATAGTTATAAAATTGGAAAGCCCTTCTCTCAAAAGGTGGGAAGTGCCAGAGTTGCGCTTAGTCCTGCAGTCTTTATTCAGTCCTCTTGTCTTTTGGTACACAGTCACACAGCATTTTTCAATTACAGAATCCTTTGATGATAATGCTTTACTTTCCAGAGTCTCTGTGGACATCCTTTGCTGATGGCAGAGTCAGACTGAGAATAGATAACTCATGTCCACAGACTCCCATAACAGTTCATCAGATGTTCAAGGAGAGCCTAGAAAAATATGGATCCCTTAATGCTTTGGCCAGCAAAAAGAATGGAAAGTGGGAGAAGATAACTTTTTCAGAGTATTATTGCCTATCCAGGAAAGCAGCCAAGAGCTTCTTGAAGGTAGGTACAGGAAACAAAACCAATTCCTTTTTCTCCCTTTGTCTCCTTAAAAAACAAAACAAAACAAACAAACAAAACCCCCAAACAACAAAAAAAACCCAAAAAGGGTATAAGAGGCTTTTCCCATTAATTGAAGATCAACAGTCATATTCTTTATTGAAATAATAATGATGAAAATTGGTTTTGGTCAAAGAGAGAACACTGCTGTCAAGGGAACTTGACTGCAAGTGAAGAGCTGCTGTATTACACTGTCTCACTGGGGCATGGGTACAAAGCTCAGCATTAAGGCCTTAAGATTAAAAAAAAAAAAATAGGTGAAAGCAGCACTGTCATGAATTTGGTGAGATAAAGACAAATTTTAAAACATCCTAAACATAGGTAAGATTAGTACTCATTATGTCTTGTTCATATTGAAAAGTTCTGTTTTTCGGGCCCTTCTGGACAGCAGAGCTCAACCAGACAGGAGAAGGCAGTGGAAAGTTTAGATCATGTTAATTGCTGATAAATACTGGTTTTGCTATGGATATCAACAGAGATGTGCATGGACATGTCTTGTGAATATCAAAATAACAAATACTTCCCATGGTTTATATTTGTATGTATGTTTCATGCTCTATGCTTCTCAACAGTGTGCCTATATTATATAACCTTATGCTTATTATTTTTAAGCTTGGTCTTGAACGATTCCACAGCGTAGCAATCCTTGGATTTAATTCTCCAGAATGGTTCATCTCAGCTGTTGGAGCTGTTTTTGCTGGGTAAGATTTTTTTGGTTTGGTTTTTCGGGGGATTTGGGGATTTCTGCTTTGCTCAGTCTGGAAATGCAGCAAATCAGTATTTGGTGTCATATCTTGGAAGTTGTGCTGCACCTGGTAAGCATGTTCAGTGACCTACTGGAGTCTCATAGCTTTCTGTATATCTGAAATAGTCCAGACAGTCATAAATTGATCCTGTTTGCTATGGGCTTAACTGTGACAGTCACGCAGAAGCTATTGTACAGTATCTTATCACTGGAAGATGTGGGAAACAGATGAGACTCCTGGTTTTATATTAATGATATTTGTCTACAGCAAGATACATTCAAGTAGATGAAGTGACAGATAAACACTAACTAGCCTAATTCCTTCTGTCCTGATACCTGTTTATACAATTTGGATTTTACCTCTTAAGCTGTTTCTGTGTCAGTGAAATTCAAATTGATATCTGCGTGCAGCTTGAACAGAATGAGGACATAAGTGTGTTTTTTACCACTTCCTGAGCTAACTGTCATGTAGCCTCAAGTGGGTTAAAATGCTGAATCCTAGCCTATGGCATCTTCTACTGAATACAGAGATTAGTTTTTGCAATGCGCATATATCGGAGATATTCATGTATATCTGAATACTTGAAACAAACATGGCAGCTGTGCTGCTGTTTACTTCCACATCTTCATACTCTTTCAGCTTTCATCTGATCTTTGATTATTATTCTCTTTTTTGATACTAAGTGCATGTATATGTGTGTGTATGTATATAAATACATGTTCTTATATATATATACATTTTTGATACAGAGGAATTGTCACAGGAATATATACAACCAATTCTCCAGAGGCCTGTCACTACATTGCTTATGACAGCAAAACCAATATCATGGTTGTGGAGAATCAGAAACAATTGGACAAGATAATGCAGGTACAAGGTGGCTGAATGGTTACTTAAAAGCCATAATTTTCCCATTTCTCGGTGCTGTATTGGTCCCAAATACCATATTCACTATCTGTATCATGAAACCTTTCATGGGAGTGTTCTTACTCGGAAACGTGGTATCTGGTGTTTCAGCTATTGCGTAACTTGCAGCTCTGTTCTGTATAGTGTCTGTGGCTCATGTCTAAGCGGTGCTGATTCTTTCCAGCAGAGCGCTTGCTGGCTGGTTCACTGCAAACTTACCCACAAAAAACCCCATGTTTTGATCCCGTGTTTATAATGTCACCACTTGATTCTGTTTGGAAAAGCACAGACCACTTGAATGGAAGAGATTAGGATGATGTGAGTTTGTAAAGGCCTTCCATTTGAATATTAAGGATGTTAGTGTTTAGAATTTCCTCTTTCCAAAATGTCATCTTTTCCTGCTTCTACTATTAACCATTAAGGCTGTTGAGTTTACTGCACTTTGATAGCATGATGGTTGATAGGAGAGAGCCTTTAGTGAGAAAGGAGGTGGCTCTTTAAGTGAACAGTCACAATTTTGACAAAACTCTTTGGCAGCTTTGAGTGGGTTTCTGCAAGGGTGCCAGATTGAAAGACCAACTTGACGGAAAGATCCCTGTTGCATGACTTGGGGGAGGAGCACAGGAGCACAGGGCAGCTCCCTGGGAAGGGCTTGTCTGTCAGTAAGATGTTGAGGGAGGCCTGTGGCTGGAAGTCAGTCATCCATCTTGCACCAAATTGCATTGTTTGCTGAAGCAGGGGGACCCTCCGCGATGGAGTTTTCTGCCAAAAACATGTACCTGCCAGAGAGAAAATATCAGTGGATTTTTTTCCAGTGTATTTCATAAAAGTTATACATTAATTGCTTTGTGTTTTGTAGTTTTGTTTTATATTTGATTTGGAGGAAGAGAGATTTTTATAAGTATTCTGGAAAAACATACAATCAAGACAAGCCTTCTTGCAGTGTCATTGACTAAATACCAGACTATGCTGTCATGAACGTGGAGAGGAGAATAAAAATTGAAGAACTCAAGGGATTTGATTCCTACACATTTCTATCTAGAAAAAGAAAAGACAGCTCTGGCCAACACTGCTTTATCCAGATGAGGGTTTTTTGAAACTTCTTTTTTCTGGAAGAACCCAAGACTGAAATAATAACATAACATTTCAACTTTTATCCTTCTAATAATATATACATAATGGCTGCCGTCAAGCCACTGCTTTTGTATTAGCGCAGATTGATCAAGTCAGTTCAGAATGTGATTAATTCAAAGGCATCTGAGGCACTGGGTCCCACGAGGTTCAGTGAAATGAACGCTCTCTGCAGGCCATGCAAAGCAGAGAAAGAGCTACTGAAAGCAACAGCCATTGCTGTCTGCCTGTAAGCCTGCAGCTTTATATTTTTATTTATCCTTAAAATGTGCATGTAGCTTCCTTTCCTTTTTTAAGCAGGTGGAATGTTTTTTTAGCAGTTTAACAACAGTTTTTGCTGAGGGACTTCCTCTATCTTTGCTGGTAACCAGAGCAGCTAGGGTCAATTTCTAGCTTGACCTAGACTGTTCCTTGATGTGCCCTTTGCATTATGAGAAAGGATGCTGAGGAGCCATTTCTGATGTTTTGTTTTGGTTTTGGTTTTTTTTTTAAATCTTTTGACTGAAAAAAGATTTTCTAGAGCAGGCTGCGTAGCGTCTCCTTTTTTCCTTCCCCCCCGCCCCACTTCTTGTTGAGCTAGTTGGTTGTGAGTTTAGGGGAGACTATTTGAGGACGGAGGGAAACAGGAGGTTTCTTGTGACTGTCAAGCCATTACGGTTTTGGCAGTATTTTAGTGGAAAAAAAAAAAACTACACAAGATATGAATAATAAATAATAAATTTGTTTTAAAAAATCCAACAGATCTGGAATCGCTTGCCACACTTGAAAGCTGTTGTGCTATATAAGGACTCCATTCCAGAGAGACAGCCAAATTTGTATACGGTATGTGAATGCTAGAACAGAGTTATAATTCATGGGGTATTATTTATTTGATTAATTTCTACTATGTTTAATCTGTGGAATGTTTACCATTTAGAATGCATTGCTGTGTTCCAGCAAACACATTCAAAAGCTTCATCAGCTTTTAATTTACCTGTAACTTCATGTTTTATACTTGACATTTAAAATTAGAGCTACCTTGCTTAACTGTCTGTCTTGTGTCTTCCTGGCTTTTTACTTGACTGGATTAACAAAAGGTTAATAGGTTTCAGGTGGAAATGTGTACTCTCAAACTGTTAAAAATAAAAGTTGCCCACTGGTGCTAGTGGAAACTGAATTGTGGTTAGTTACACTGAATCCAAGAACATGAAAATGCTTGTACTTCTACAGATGATAGTTGCATTTTGTTTGCACCAAATGTTTCTGGTGGTTAGGCAACACGTGAAGAGAAGTAACTATGGACTACACAGAGGAGCACATTTTCTTAGTATATGTGGAATCTTCGTATCACATGGTAAAAATAAAGCAGAAAAAAGGACAAAGCCAGGATCAGAAATTTCTGAGTGGTAGAAGTCCAGCCTTTAATTTAAGAAATATGAGGACTTCAAGCAGAACAGATTTTTGTAAACATGTTATTCCAATATATTTTGAAAATATAATTGAAAATAGTTAAGTAGTGATAGAAAAATCGGCATTTTAAGTGGACTACAGATTGTCAGATTCTGGGCTGAAAATCTTCAACTGGGGAAAAAAGATATTAATGAAGAGTGAACAGTGTAGAAATATTTTAAAATATTTACGATTTCGATAATCTGAGAGGGTTACTAGGTACACAAAAGAAACTCTTCTGAACTTGTTTTAATCATATCTTCTTTTGCTATGTTGAATAGCATATAACTGTTAATAGTAAACAGTTACTGTTACAATACTGTACATGCTGGTATAGAGTATGCCTTGCATCTCAATACAATAAAAAAAATTAGTACAGAGATGATCTTACTATTTGTATTTCTTAGTAAAAGGAGTAGGTGCTAGCAATTAATTCTGGAACAACATTCAGTTGCTGAAACCTAAATGCCTGAGAATTGATATATTTGAAAACACCCCTGTTCAGGTGTCATATTGGACACCTTTTCTCAATGGAGAAAGGTAGCTGTGAGAGTGTCTGACAGTTGCCATAGTTAGTCATCTAAAGGAAAAATCAGACATCAAATCACCAAAGGCAGAAATAATTGTTTATTAGACTTGATGTGAAGCAAACCACCCAAACCATGTGGCATTTGATAAAAGGGATTTGTGTTGCAAGTTGACAGGTAATGTGTAATGAGCAATTGCTGCATAAGGGCAGAGCCCTAGTTCACTGATCAGTGCATGTTTCCAGAAGGCAAATGCAAAGTCAGTAGTGTGTGTGACTGTTTGTTTGTACCTTTCACACTATGTGGAATGGAAACACTGTCTGTTGCAGGTACTGTTCAGTAAACAAAGCCTAGGCAACAGATTCACAGTGATTAATGCATTCTAGTATGAGAAGACAGTAAGGTCAGGAAAACAGGAATGACTGCTAAGTCACATAGAAACAATTACATCCTTGACACCTCCAGACTTTCCAGGAGCTAGGGAGATTGACGCAGCCACATTCTGTGGAAAGGGATAGGATGTGACAAATATTCTACTTGCTACAGAGCTGTGCATTGTACTGCCTCTCTTTTTCACAGTTGTGGTTTGTTTGAAGAAAGTATAAAACTGATGATTGGTAATTAGAAGAATCCTTAGGACAGCCTTGCCACTCAAGAAAAGGAAGTCTAGGTGCCAGAGGTTAACTATTGTAACCTTAGTAGCACACTGGCAATGGCAGAGGTCTGAAGAAAACAATGAACTCCCTCTCAAGCACAGACTCTCATTTTTTACCTCTGCTGTCCTTCGCATCATCCCCTTCACTGCTATGTGGTACTAGATATGTTTCCAGGAAATCATTGAAGAATGGAGGTGCTGCATCTTCCATTTGAATAACATAGTTCTGTAGCACAGGATGAATCATCTGATTCCAATGGGAAACTGACAGTTTGGTTATTGACTTTCTTAAAAAATTTTGTTATATCCTAGTTTTCAACTAGCATTGAAATCAATGGTACACTTAGCAGCATATCAGGTGCATGCAATAGAAGTATCTGGGAGCAGCCAATATAACATAGAGGATCAGGTTCGGTGTTCTTCTGGGCCGATTTGTGCGGCACAAAAATGCAGCATCATAAAAGGGTTAGCTCATTTTAGGTTGAGTCAAATTTGAATGGAAGTTGTGACCGGAATCATATGCTCTATTTGCTATAAAATAGCAGATAATTTGGGCAAACTTTCACACATCTAGATGATGATGCTTTTGCAAGGAAGCTTTCATCCAATTGCTTTATATTTATATTTGTATTTATATAGAGGACAAGGAATTATCAGTGGAATGTCACAAGTGTACTCTTACTTAAGAACGGTACATCCAGATTCCTTTAAGACTCAAAATCATTCTAACAGTGTGAGATAGTAACAGAATTTTAGCCTCTATGACTTGTCCGTAGTATCCATCTTGGAGGAGGAATAGTGTTACTATTCCCTTCTTAGACACTGAAAAGACTCATGGCAGCACAATTTTATATAGTCTGTTTGCAATTTGCCCATAAAGTTCTAAGCTAGTCTTATCATACTACTTATGTAGGCAAGACCTGGCGAAACTTGCCTTGGAAACATGTTCAGAGCAAGGCATTGAAGTTTTCTACCATTTTTGAGACTGATAAGGTACTGCTTCTTTCCCACTTGTAGGAAGCCATTTGATATCTTGTATTTTCTGTTACATGTTCTAGATGGAAGAGTTTCTGGAGTTGGGAGATGACATATCTGATACTACTTTGGATGATATTATTAACTCCCAAAAGCCAAATCAATGCTGTGTACTAATATACACATCCGGAACAACTGGGAAGCCAAAAGGAGCCATGCTGAGTCATGACAATGTATGTACTTTAGGCTCTTCCTTTAGCATAACAATAGCAAAGTATGAGGATATTTATTCCTGTGTTTTGAAATGACTGGTACACACTAAAGCCTTGAAATCCTTCTGCTTTTGCAACATGGTTATTGTACTACAAAGCAATATTCAAAATGCAGTCGGCTGTTTCTGGTAAAGTATAAGCACGGTAAAGAATGAAACTCCATTCGAACTAGCACTTCACAAGGTTGAACAGTTTGTTATGAATATAAATTTTTTATTCACTGTTTTTTTGTGAGATATGCATATTTTCATAAATATAATTCACAGATTGCCATAAAGTCTCTCAGGTGATGTCACAGGTCATCTTAAAACAAACAAATCATATACATCAGAGAGCCACTATCAAAACAGCCTGATAGACTGCTTTTGCAAATTTTATTAAAATTGGGGATGGATGTGTGGTTTTTTCACTTTGGCGTTATTGTATTCCTAGACTTGGGTTTCTACATCTGTCACTGGAGGATAATACAACTCTAGTGCATAGTCCTGGTACTTACAATAGCCCTAACTGCATTGTTGTGAACAGAAAATTTTCCAGTGATAGAGAAGAGCAAAGTTGTTTCACTTTCCTCAGAGGTCTGCTAGCTAAGATCTGGACTGTGGTTGTTCTGGGTTTTTATATATTTAATGTTTTTTTAAGGTGACTGAGCAGGAGTGGAAAGTGGTAGGGAGCCTTTCTGAACACACAGACAATCTGTGAAACGGCTGGTCTAAGTTGTGCCCTCTCCTCTTAAAATAATGCAGTAACTATTGTAGACATGCACACTGTGAGATGCAATTCACCCAAATGTAGGGAAATCAGTACAGTAGTATCTGGAAGCAGAACATAGTGGACTTGATAGACAAAAAGAGTGATCTGACGTTGCAAATCCTATGCACTTCTATCTCAAAGGAGTCTGGTGTCATTTCCATGTTAGCTGCCAAACTATTCCTGGCTGCTGATCACAAACAGACTATTTTTATGTTGACGAGTGGTGGAAAACATGCCTTGCCTGTAACTGTGCCGCTGCCTTATTTAGTCAAAAGATGTTTGCTACTGTCCATGTGCAAAACCAATGCTGAGTCAGTCATATATGCACCCACACAGATGTGCTGTAAGTGTGCCTGCGTGCTGCGAGGCTTGAAGGATAAGGAGGATAAGCAATCAAGACAGCCACATCTCAAAGACATCCCATTCTGTCTACTGTGTAAGTCTCCCATAGCCACTTGTCCAGTGCTGCCATCTAAACTTGGAGTGGCCTGGCCTGACAGGATGCTGCTCCTTAAAAATCTCTCTTGAGAATCTCTATTTCCTTAGACCAAATGTACATTCATACCTTCTAATGTATTACAAAGAAAAGGAGCTGGCAGGAACATACTGTGATAACAGATATTGCATGTGATTTATATCTCTTCCCTGCCATCTTGAATAATCTCATTTCTGTGTCCTGCCCTACCCCTTTTAGATTACAGACTCCTCTGAGAAAGAGCTGGGGTTTTGGTTTTGTTTTGTTTTGTGGTGGGGTTTTTTGCTGTGCACATGTATCTCCCCCCCCGCATATATTTGTGGGTCTTCCATGTGCTATATTCTGATAATGAAGATATGCGTATTTAGCATTCTTCAGCTGCATCTTCTGAGATAAAGTGGAAATTAGGAAGAAGGTGAGGGGGGAAGCATCATACAGTTTCACTAAGAAGTCAAGCAGCACATCTTCAAAAATATTCACACATGCAGTGCTGCTCATGGCGGGGTGCGTGTGTGAGTGTCACTTGTGAACTGCTGTGGTGAATATCCCAGAGGCTTCCAGAGGAGCAGAATACAGCTGCTGTCTTCCTCATTAGTGCTTAGCCAGGTGATGATCAATACAAGACAATGAGCTCATTGCTGATACTTTTGACTGAGTGTCCCCCAGGGAATTGACAGTCTGGTGTGTTGTCAAAGATTGAAATGTCTTCAGCAATTTCTGTGAGCACAGATTCTTCATAGTTACATTAACATAGCATGAGGATCCTCAGTTTGTGTTAAAAGAAAAAAAGAAAAAAAACCCACCATAACTAATGTGTTTTATTATTTATTTAAACAGATAACTTGGACATCAGCACATTGCAGCAGAGCAGGAGATATGCAACCTGCAGAGGTCCAACAGGAGTCTATAGTCAGTTATCTCCCACTCAGCCATATAGCTGCGCAGATATATGACCTGTGGACTGGAATCAAATGGGGAGAGCAAGTTTACTTTGCTGAGCCAGATGCTCTGAAGGTATCTGTCTTGTATTGCACCTAACTAAGCTTGCACTTCTTTCTCTTAGAAAACATCTCAAGAAGACAATATGGTCTTTGAAGAGGTGCAGAAGATGAAGATTGAGAGTTCATTATTTTAAGAATTATGGAAAAATAAAATCCATTAGACTTGTGATCCAGTGCTCTAGACTCCAATTAAAATGCATAATCCAGATCCATAAGCTTCTATTAAGGCAGAAGAATATGCATCTAAAGCAAAAGAAGTATAAGCAATTTTTGGAGGAAAGGGAGGCAGAAGGAACTAAACCACCAGTGTGTTTTCCTTCTTGTATACATACCTCCCTCAATGTGTCAGAGCTGGCACATGTTAGTGCGTGTGTCTGACTGAAGTAGGTTCAGCAGTCCTTCTTTATATCCTACATGTTTAGTGATGTTCTACATGTTAGCATTGCGAGATGCAGACTGCATCACCAAGCCTCTTTATCGCTTCTGTGGACCTTTTGCAATGTTTTGAAATGATGTTAACGATTTTAACAGGGCAGCTTGATCAACACACTAAAAGAAGTGCAGCCAACATCTCACATGGGAGTTCCTCGAGTATGGGAGAAAATCATGGAGAAATTAAAGGATGCTTCTGCTCAGTCAGGATTTATGAAGAAGAAAATCCTGTCATGGGCTATGTCACTTAGCTTAGACAGGAACCTAAACTGCTCAAGCAGGTATGTGTTATAATGAGTGAGATTTCTGTCAACTTGAAAGTAGCTATTTGCTTGTAATAAACTACGAAGTATAATTGGGTAAAATTTGGCCTGGCAACACAGCAAATATAATGCAAGAAGGCGGGTGTAGTTATCAGTTACAGTACGCTGATCTTAAACACAGGTGACTGTTAAAAGTGTCCCTCCATCCTCCCTGAGAACATACTCCCACTAACAAGTCCTCCAACTCTGTGTCCTCTGTGAATTGAACAGTTAGTTTTCAGCTGGGAGAGTTCCCTGGTGCAGTGCACCATGTGACCGTGCAAGTACTAGTTACTGGTGTGAGAAAAGGGCATGCATTTGGAGGATGTGTATGAGAGGGCGAAGTTTTTGGGGGACAGCCCAGACAGGCTGGCTCAGGACAGTTTGGGGTATGCACCATGTGAGTAAGAACATCTCATCTCCACACAGAAACTCAGGGACACCCCCCACAAATTCTCTGAGCTCTAAGTACATTATCTCTGTTCTGAATAGCATTGGTGTTTTTCTCTATAAGATTTCCCAGATAAAGAATGTTGTATAAATTAAAATATTACCTTAATTCACTATTCTTTCCTGTTCCAAAGTTCTTTAAAGCGTGACACAATGAAGTGTGAAATTGATTACAGAAAATGGTATTCCAAAAGATCGTGTAGTGATACTGCTTTGCTTGTCTGATTATTCAGCTTCTGAGATAGGTCCTGCAAATTTCAGATTTTAGCGGTATAGGTTCTCAGAGACACATTTAACTGATAAAGAATCAGAAATACAAGAGCTTTTTTTTATACAATACATTTTTATAGATTCTTTGTGTATTTTCAGTATTCAGACAGCTCGAATTGGAGTTCACTAGCGATGAAAGACACTGAATAAATGAAAAAAGGACAAATATGTAACCTGTTCTTACTGATGTAACTTCTGCCAACACCCAAAACCAAATGGCAAATACATCTCTAAACAAAATTTGTGTTTGATTTTGTTTTGGAAATTTCATAGGTTGCGCTGACTTACCGTCTCCTTCTCTTGTGTGTTTTGTACTCAGCAGTGATTTAAAGCAGTTCTGGACAAGGCTGGCAGACTATTTGGTGCTTGCAAAAATACGCAATGCACTGGGTTTTTCTTCCTGTCAGAAGCACTTTTCTGGTGCTGCTCCTCTCAATACAGAAACACTGTATTTCTTCTTGGGTCTGAACATCACCCTGTATGAGGCCTATGGGATGAGTGAGACCACAGGCCCACATTGCCTATCTGGGCCCTATATATACAGGCAGCACAGGTAATGTAACTTTTTTTTTTAATATGGTATGTTTCATTATATCGGTGAGAAGAGTATTTGCCAAGTTCAGCAAAGGTCTTGCCACTTATTTTATTTTTTCTCAATGCATTGCCACTCTGTTGTGACTTTGGGAGGCAAAATAACTTCCAGGTCAGAAGCTGAACACATTGCCTCCATAGCATGCCACGCCAAGAGCACTGAAAGTGATCTGCAGCATTATAGAACACAGTTACTAAATCTGATGTATATCCTAGCCCTGGCCCAGGGTAGGATAGATTTCAAATGGAAGACCTCAAATACAAAAGTGGTTTTAGGCCTGAAGATGCAGAGGGGAAAAAAAAAAAAAACAAAACACAGGAAGCACAGAGCAAGATAGGTAGCCAAAAAGCACTTAGATAACCTAACATATCCGCCCTAGTGAATTAATATTCCATAGCTTTCAAACAGTTACAGCAGGGTGTTATTTACAGTCACTAATATTTTGATAGGTTCAGGGATTTGGTGTGTTAGATGTCTTAGCAGTATTATGTTTAATATTTCTGTGCTCTGTGTGTTTTTTTTCTGCTCTTCTCCAATAGCTGTGGTAAACCAGTACCTGGCTGCAGGGTGAAATTGGTGGATGAAGATACAGAAGGCAATGGAGAAATCTGTTTCTGGGGAAGGACTGTTTTCATGGGTTATTTAAATATGGAAGACAAAACAAAAGAAGCCTTTGATAAGGATGGGTGGCTGCATTCTGGAGATTTAGGAAAACTAGACAAGGATGGCTTTCTCTATGTCACTGGAAGAATTAAAGGTAATAAGCAAAATCTTGCTCCATGTTTATGGTAATGGTTCAGCACTGTTCAGTCACATGTCAGATGTGGCCCATCTAATTAAGTGTCTTTCCTTTAATGCCAGCAGCATTGACCTAATAGGAAGGTAAAATAAACTTTCCTGTGAGGAAACCATGGTGTGCCCTGTTCAGGAAAGCTTTCCCTCTAGTTTGTAATGGGTAGACATGATTCAATTCCTACAATGAGGCTTTTTATCTCCCAGACCTTTATTCAGTATTAATTACAATTAGTACTATAAAATAATAATGCAGGTTTAATGTGTCTTCTTCACTTCTAGTGATCCATTAAGCTGTCCAGTCTCCCTTTGAATCTTGCTAAATTGTCTTAATTGCACATTAGGATGTTTAGACAGTGACAAGAGACAATCCTCTGTTACATAAAAGTTGTTGCTGTAGGTCAGAGCTAGGTTCCTTTGATGCCTTAGGTGACGTGCTTGCAGAGACTAGTATTGAAGCTTGAGAGCAGAAGGGAAAGTTAAAGCTAAAGCAATAAACCTAGGTATTATTACAGTACATAGCTTGAAGTCTCACATGAGTAAGATTGGTCACTTGCTTACTTGGAAGCTTTTTTTCATGATACATATTCAGAGAGTGGGATTGGTCACAGTCAAGGTGTAACTGAGGAAGATTTAAAAATTGAGGAACTATCACCTTAGAATACATGATGAATCACTAGGGAGATAAGATGGATGAGTGAATTTGTCATAGGGTGACATGGTGTCCTGTTAGGGATCAGGACTTGTGCAGGCTATTAATAGTATCTACTCCAAATGCAGCTATCTTGATTTTAACTTGCTTTCTTGTCTGATTCATTTTCCTTTAGCGTAGCAGTTAGCAACTCCTAGTCTCATTCTGTCATAACACTTGTGTTTCATTTACATCTTCCTTGATTGCTGAATTAATAACAATTACTCTGAATTACAGGACAGGTACACCATCTGGGACAAAATAACTGTCTGTCCAGTTTCATTAAAATTTTAAATCCAAGTCCAAATAAGGTAAAATCTAATAGAAGGTAGTAAAGAAGCTTTTCTTCTGGTGACTGAAACAGGACTTCTTCCTTTGGTTCTGTGGGTCTTAGGAGTTTTAGACCTCATTAGCTGCATAGCACAAAGATGTAGCTAGAGAAGTCTGTACAGGGGGAGTATTTGTAGAGGTGTGGAAAAAGTTGTTACAATTATTAGAGTTGTTTGGATCAGCTGGGAAAAAGCTGACATGTCAGACAACGAAAAACTAAGGGCCACAGAGACTGGTAGAGGTTCTAAGGCAAAAACAGGACTACGGCAAAAGGAGGGGGGAATGAAAGGTAAAAATAGACCTAGACAAGTTTGGATACACAACTAACTTTGGTATGTATCTGTGGTTTGACAGAAGTCTCTCATTCTATAAACAGTACTTGTGCTTCCTCAAATGTGTGTTGACTAGGGAGACAAGTAACTTTTATAGTTATGAGATCAATGCCTATTTCATACCAGAAGGTTGAGTGTAGATTGGAAGTTATCTCGCATCATAGTTCTTACAGAGCAGTAGAGATGGTAGGGCCCAAACCTGTGAATGCTTAAAGGGCACTATATTCTCTTGATTGCATCTAAATTCTTCAAGTTTACCCCTGACAGAGAATCAGGTACCAAACCCGATCCTTAATACATACAGTCAGCTGCATTATTACACAAAGGACTGGAATACCATTTGCCTGCATTATTTGTTGAAGCACGTTCTGAAATGCTGCAAAGACTATTATTTGAGGAAAGTGGGAAGTCACCAGTGTAATGAAAGCAAAGAGTTGGAAGTTACTTACACAATACTCAAATTTGTAATAATTCTAATGAATATATGTATTATACTTCAGAATTAGTGTATTCAAATAAAAATGTACATTCCTTTATTGGTAGAATAAAGTATCTCTACCATTGTTTACAGACCTTAAAAATATTAAGATTCTAGTCTGTCTTTATATTCCCCTCATGTCAAAAGTAGGGCAGGAATCACTACTTCCACGGCAGGCTTCCTCTCTTGGGATCTTGACTTCTCCCTCCTTGTAATCCTCTCTCCTTTCTTTCCACATTGCTTTCAGGGAGCCTTCCTGCAGTAGTAACTTGTTTTTTGTCTGACCCCTCTTGGTGGCTTTAAGAATTAGTTTTAATTGTGATAACAATGAACTTGCTTTTTGTTGAGATAGCAACAGTAAAATAGAGTGAATCCTATGCTAATTTGGAAAAGATGATTGCTCACAGAAAAATTCTAGATTATGCAACAGTGCCTTGAGAATAACTAACCTGTTTCTGGATTATGTAAAAATAATCTGGAGCAAATATGTTATACTGAGGGAGAACTGAGAACTTGAGCACATATTTGAAAAATATTAGCATTTTTATTTTGAAGATAATTAATTAATAGGCTTTGTTCTCTTTGAAAACATTATCTTTGAAAAAAATCTCTTATTCTTTATGTCAGAATAAGAAAAGTGCATCAATCCATACATTAGCCTGATCTTCGGGATTTATTTGAATTCAACTAATAGCGTTTCTTTTTTGCCTAGATTTGATTATTACAGCTGGAGGTGAAAACGTGCCTCCAATTCCAATTGAAGATGCTGTTAAAAAAGAACTCCCAATTGTTAGTAATGCTATGGTGATCGGAGATAAAAGGAAGTTTTTGTCAATGTTGCTGACCCTAAAGGTACACCAGTTTTAATATTGATTTCAGGGAAATTATACACCCACACCTAGCAAAACCAGAAGAATTTTGAACTGTTTGTAAAAAGACCCAAAATTAGATAGGAAGGACGTTAGTGGGAAAAAAAATATATAGCAAATACAGACCAAATCCTGATGGTCTAAACTTCTTATGATTAGATGATCTGCTAAACATCTACGTGTTTACTGCTGTTTCTCCTATATACGTATAATAAGACCTTTTTTTTATTTAAATGAAAATTTTTAATTAAGAAATGTTGAAAGAATGAGAAGTCTCTGTAACGGAGCACAAGAATAGCTTTTTATTCTCACAGACAAGCAGAGACAACAAATGTTTCTGTTACGGGCAAAACCAGTTTCTAACAGAAACTTTCCAACAGAAACATTTCTCTGCCATTTGTTTTGTTCATGTAACACATAGAAGGATGACTGTAGAACAAAATAATTAATAGCTTTGCTGTGGTATAAGCTTCAATTGAGAAATCACTTTTTTCTAAAACATTTGCACTTCATATTCTGTGTACATACCCAGTCAAAGACCGTTGAGTTTTTCTCAAGTTGTTTACTTCTACGACTGATACTCCCTATCTACAGGTATAATAGAAATACTAATTTAAGAAGTCTAACTTCAAAGAATGCTTCTATCTCAAGCTGTTTACATTACACCACAGTAATTCAATTTAATTATGAGCTAAACGTTCCCCTGTAACAATGGAGTAATTTGGAAAATATGGTAGAAATTCAAGGTCTATAGATGGACTTTATTGCTTGATTCATTGACACATTTTAAGTCTGTTCATGTCATGTGCATATAAGCCAAAAATATTTGCATATGGTAGCCAAGTGGAAAGAAAAGCACTATCATCTGTAGGTGTTTCTGCTTTTTAAGGCTTACAGGATGTTTGGGTGTTGATGCTGAGCCTTCTTGATTCTTACTAGTTGGGGAGGACCTGATCAGAGAAACATTTAATGCCTTGTAAGAGTGAGCATTTGATGATTCCCTTCACTTGATATTGTAGAGCGTGCTGGACCCAGATACGTCTGATCCCACTGACATTCTCACTGAGCAAGCTAGAGACTTCTGCCAGAAGACTGGTAGTAAAGCCACTAAAGTATCAGAGATTGTAGCTACAAGAGACCAGGCGATCTACCAGGCCATTCAGGAGGGAATCAACAAAGTCAACATGAATGCTACTAACAGAGTTCATTGTATTCAAAAATGGATAGTCCTGCCAAGAGATTTTTCCATTTCGGGGGGAGAACTAGGTAAGATTTACTGATTTATATTGAGGTATACACACAGTAAAGAGGCTGCTGATCTAAGAGTATTCAAATACAGTTTTGTATGCCAAATTCTGGGTACAGCCACTAGAAGGAAAGGAAAAAACCATTATGCAGAGTGTGTGTGTGTGTGTGTGTGTGTGTGTTAAAGAATAAAAAAATTGGAGACTTTGCTGTGTACATATGTATCAATCTGTGCTCATTTACATGTACAGCTCTATAGTTAAATTTCAGATGGCTTTGGGCAGTTAAAAAATCAATTCTGGTTAATTCCAGTATGAATAACTTCCAGTAACAATACTGAAAATTTCTCATTTTAAAAAGAGAAGCAAGACAGTGAAAGCCTGACAGCAGAGCTCCAAGCACATTACCAGACTCTCTGAATAAACTGGGAATTCTTTAAAAGCTTTCAAAAACATAATCCTTTTAATTATTTTTAATGAAAGAAGTAGTAGAAGTCAGTCATCACCCTCTCCCTTTGAAGTCCTTGTGCTTATGTGGAGGCAACCTTACATACCACGCTTGCTTTTCACTTTCAGCAGGTATCTACACTTACAGAGTGGGAGATGTTCTTCCAAACAGGCTCTTCAATAGAAAATCTTAGGAACCAAAGCTCAACCTGAGTAGGAATTTTTGTTCCTATTTCTGTTATTGTGACTAAATCCTTCTTTTAAGGTCCGACAATGAAGTTAAAACGGCTCGCCGTGCTTGAGAAATACAGAAATGAAGTAGATTCCTTCTATGAAGAATAAGAAGCCTTTCATCCAAGCATTAAGGAAGATCTGTGAGCTAAAGTATTTCCTAATCAAAAGCATTAATGAAGATGCTTGTTTTGGTTGTGTAGTCTACTGAACTGAACCACTAGAACACTGCTGTGTCAATTTAGTTGTTCCTGATACTCACCTGATAGTTTGTCCTCTTTTTACAGAAGCATCTGCAGAGTGTGTTTTCTAATACTGTTTTTACTTTACGCCCTAAATGATTAAAACATCCTCTTGTGTTGTATAAAGCAGGTATAACTAATTATTCCACTAGACTTGAAACAGAAGGAAATTTTTTTTATACAGTGATCTTCCCTTATAATATTTTTGTTCTTGTTCTACAGGAGGTTGCCTGTAGCTCGTGATACATTTTGGTAGATCAGTAGTTCGCAGTAATGCTTAGTGAAACTTATACCGTTCCAACAATAAGATAATTAAAAAAAAAAAATCAAAAGGGCTGTTTTTTTCCATCCCAGAGATGAGTATTTTTGTTCATTAACACATTTCCAAACCTAAAGCCACTCCTCTTCCATTTTTACAGTGGCTAGAATTCAGACTTTTGTGAAGGCAGCAGCTCATAATTTCTTAAATTCATGTTGAAATAAGCATTACTACCTATCCTAAAAACAAATAATAAAAAACATTGGGGGAATAGCTCCCTAAGATTGAAAGACACAAAGTGGCAAATACAGGAGCTCTCGCATTAAAGTGCTATTTAGAACAGAAACTTCTTTAAAATTGTTTACAGCCCTTTTTTTTTAAGCAAAAGTGTTTAGAAGCAATGTTTGTCAGTGTGTTGCAACACTACCTGCATGTTTCAATATTCACATTGTACTAATTCTGACAAACGTGAGCTGCATTTTTTTCTTCCCCTTATAAAAAATAAATCATGTTATGTGAAAGACATACTTGACAGAAAGTTGTCTAAAGGGTTTGCTGTTAGTAATTGATCTCTGGCAGAGAGTTGTAGTAGCTAACACAAGCAGGCAGGCTACAGCCACTGTTCTTGATCAAAAACGTCATGCAGAATAGGATATTGTTTCCATGAGAGTTCCATTACCAGCCTTACACATCTTATAGACTTAAGATCTGTTGCAAGTACCAACAACCAGTTCAACACATAAGACAGCAGCCTAGGATTATAAAAACAAAACAAGCAATAGCACTTTGAAAAGTTTATTTTTCCCCATTTTGTGCGTAATGGTAATTCAGAAGTTCTTTAACAATATTAATCTGAAGGAAACAAAGAAGCAGCAGCTTGTAAAACACAAGAAAGAAATGTTGCCCTATTCACCAAAAGCAGAGTGCATGAGGAATAAAGCTCATTGTCCCTCCTCCAGCATGTTGTTAGACTGTACAAAAAAAGCTGGGATGCTTACTTTATAGAGTGATACTAGAAGTCATCACTCAAAATTGATTTTACTTCTGAAACCACCAGCCTAAACAGTCTTAACAGAAAGTAACTAAGTGGAGTAGTATCTATTAATAGAATTAAGCTTTAAGAAGCCTGGTTCTGGCAGTAGGGATAATCCTGTGCTATAGTCAGGAGTTTTAAAATACACATTTTCTTGTAGGGTCTACTACTGGAAGCATACCTTAAGACACACAGATCAGAATGACTCATATGACAACCTGTACAATGAAGAAGGGAGGGAAGAGAGTTGCTTTTCTGCCCATTAAGCTTAGTAAGCAGGGGAAAAAAATAGTTTCAGATCCCCTTGAATAGGGATGAAATGTATTTCTGGAACATAGGCACCAGAGCCAAACCTTCAATTTGTCCATTTAGGACTAGTCCCTTACATTCAGAGTTTCTAGAATAAAATTACTAGTCAATACAGTAAGACACGTTGAACAGACTATGCATAAAAGTACAACACAAAAAGCATTCTAGCAGAAGTCACGAAATATTTAGTATAAATTTTGCTAAGTTAATACTTTCCCCTCACAATATATGGCAGAAGTAATTCTGTATAATTTACTCTCATTAGAACTCTGTTGTAAAGTGTGTTTCAGAGGGGAAAATTTGTAAGAATTATTTTGGTATATAGATTTGAAAAATAATTTTACTTCAACATTAATTCTCACCCCTTGCTGGTTAATGGTTGTGGGGTTTTTAAAATACATAAATAGATTAAATGTCTAGAATTTTTAATTTCTTTATTCATGCCCTTGGAGGGCAATGCTATATTTCATGAATCACCAGAGTATCTGAAGTAGCTTTTTCATTGCTTTTAACATGAAATTGCTATTTTAAGCTATTTTATACCCGTTTCTGTTTATGAAGGTCATCTTGTGCTATTGTTAGGCTGAAAACCTATCTTTTAAATTTCAGTAAGATCAATAAAGTAGGTTTTAACCATTAAGGTGCTTTTACATTTCACTAATTCTGTTACTGGTTTATTTGCATAATTTCTTTCTGGAAAGTAAAAACCTCTAGTTGAAATGGAAAATGGTAGACAGTTACAGTGGCAATAAAAGAATTCACTTACATAAAAATGTTCACCTGATAGAAAAAAAATAAATAAGACAAAGCACTTAGAAAAGTCCACTGAAAGCAGTCACAAGCATCATTTGTAGCCATTTGGACTAAATTTATTAATGGAGAGGCCCTAACTAAAAAGTTTGCTCTCTTAAGAGACAAGCAACCTATATGGGTATCAGGTTACATATAATGTACTGTGTGTGATGTGTCCTTTTGGAGTTATTACAAGTAGTATGACAAAAATTTAGTCTGTGTCCCGTACTCTGCGGCAGATCTCTTCTGTGAATTCCGAACACTTGGCACTACCTCCCAAGTCTTTTGTCAAGACCTGAAAGAAGGAAAAAACAGTATTACTAAAATGTTTTATGGGGCTAGTCTTGTCTCTGAAGTTCTATATGTTGTTCTTCTATGTTGTGTATGGATACTAAGTAGGGGTAAGAAGGAATACATCAGGTTTGAGTTTTTCTGCATCCCGTATAGCCTTCATCAGTAAGGACTATGCAGACTGAAGCAGGTAGAGAAAACTTGAGTATGAACATCAAGCATTATTCAGCATGGTTTTATCTTAACTACAGGAAGAAAGGGCGTTTGGCTAAAGCTCTCCAAAGTCCCCTGGCCACGTAACAGTGTAATTAATTGTTTAGTATTTAAGTTTTCAATAAAAGTTTGTTCTTTGGAAGTAAAATTTGTATATGAAGGCTCAGCGCAAAGGCAACTAATTGAGTCATTCAGTAAGGTTTGAAAACAGAAAAAGCACACGTAGCTCTTAACGCTGCATGTTAACAGTTTTTTAAGTTTGCTTAGTTTAGTTAAGAGATGGAAAAATGCAGAGTTAAAAGAAACTTTTTCATCAAGTACAACTCCTGTCTAGCAGCATGAAGATAGTAAAATCAAATAAAAATTGGACAACACTGCTTGTCCATCCTAGCTCGATTAAAGCAGTCTAGGAGATAATTTAAAATCATTAGTTTTCCCCTTACATGACACACGCAGAGCTCTTAATTAAATGGCTGGGGGGGGAAGGGAGAAACAGCAAGCATGAGAGGCAATAAAGGTTACTGTTTTAGGATCTTGTCATTTTAACTGCATTATGCTTTTTTCAATTTAAAAAGATTCTCTCCATTGTAAGCATATAATCATAACATTGTAAGTAACTAGTAAACAAATAGCCATATCACAAAACTTGCATTATGTTATCTTCCGTAGAATTACTGACCTGCAGATGGAGGATTTCATTTCCAGAGCAGTAAATGGGAACTTTACAGGAGCACCTCTTTATTCACTTGTAAGTTTAGATTTTTTTTTTAACTGGCTCCTACACACAGTAAGATAGCTGCAAACAGACCACTTATGAAATGATGAGAGCTTTTTGTTTAAGCATGCTTGTTACTTTTAATTACAAAGCAGCTGCTTATGCTCCTGCCCAAGATAATTGAACCAGCGTGGCTAACTGCTAATCCTCTTTAACTGCAATCTTCAGGATCTTTCCTGCTATGTTTTGAAAAGGTGGATGCCAAAATAGATGAGTGAACCAATAAAGTTAAGAGCACAAATTCAAGTCAGGTTTCAGAGCATAAGTGCCCCCAGAATATTCCATTTGAGTCTTGAATCTGGAGACGCTTATTGCCAAAGGGAAATCGCATAAAATTTTAAGGGAAAATGTAAATGCTGGATAAAAACTGTTCTTTTGTAGTCCAAAAAAGTGTGAAAGCAGTTAGGAGGAAAAAGATAAAATAATTGACCTGAAAAAACAGGAGCAGAAATATACAGTCAGGACTGAAATGCTATAAACAAAGTGGATGATTAAGCCTGTGAAAGGCAAATGAGTGTCCTTCACTTCAGGATCCAGATTTAAAGATATATACTTTGTATGCATTATAAACTTTGCAAGTGGAATACCAGTAGTTATTTAAACCTCTCATCCCCTTCATGAAAAACGGACATCCAGTTCTAGCTTTTAGAGTTAACAAAGCTGTGGAAATGTAGAATGAGCATTACTGAGACACAAGGAATGCTACAGCCTGTCCTTATTACTGAGCTAGGCAGATTTAATACCACCAAAGATAATATAATTACTATCAGAGAAGGATAGTGGCACTGCTTATGTGTCAGGCCAGCACAGCAGGTCATCCACTGTTGTGGTGTTAATGTTCTGATGATTTGCATTTATTTGCACACCCTCATATTACCTTTCCATCTTTAATTGTATCAAAGCAAGCTGTCTCAATTTTTGTGGCATGTTTGTGTAGTCCCATGTGACGCAACATCATTACAGCACTCAGAAGAAGGGCAGTTGGATTTGCCAAGTCTTTTCCTGCAATGTCTGGTGCCGTTCCATGAACCTAGAAATAAAAGTGAACCTATCTGTTACGATGCCAATATGGTGATTAAAATGTCCTAGGCAATTCAAGTGCATGCAAGGAACCTGAAACATGTACAAGCATGTTAAAATAGGACTTCACTGTGATACAGTTAGTGGAAAGGAGATAAAGACCAGAACAATTCAGTTCAAAGGCATCAGAAAGAGGGAACTAGGTCACTTAATATCTCCCAATTGTGCCCCTCAAGTTCTATTTCACAGAGAGTATTTATCTTACGAAAAAGGGGGAAAACAAAGTGTCAGTAGAAGGACATGCAAAAAACTATTTGTAATACATACTTTAACTACTCTCTCTGGGTAAAGTTTCAGCATCTTCATAGTGAAAAATAGTTTTACAAAGAACTTAGTGAAATGACAGCCACATTGTATGTCATGGAGAAGTTTTAGATTCTGAAGTTGAGACAAAGTAGTAGTTATTACTGTACCTTGCATAAGAAAACTTACCGATTCAAAAATAGCAACTCCATTAGCACCAATATTTCCACTTGGTGTTACTCCAAGACCCCCAATCAGTCCAGCACACAAGTCACTGGAAAAACAAAACAAAAAATAAAACCAGAAAACCCCACAAGTTTTTCCATATACAGTTCCTTCTCTGCAAGGTATTAAAATATTTTTGTTTCTCATTTTATTGCAACAATAACTTATTTTATATACCCACACCATCTGATAATAATTATGGGTAAGAACAGATACTGCTAACCACTTGTACTCCATTGGAACATTTGAAAATTTGTAGACCTACTAGCAGGAGACAATTTAATAAAGGAAAATTAAAAGGAAATTCCAAATACTAGAGTAAAGCTGATTAAGACATAGGCACAACAAAGGTACTCAAAGCACAGAATACCTGCAGAAGTCTCAAAAACTAGCAAAAATTGTAATGTACAGTTCCCTGTAACTATCCAGAAGTCTTATTTCTCTCTGAAGAGGCCACAGAACTACTTTTCATATGTAAAGTCCTTCTAAAAAATGTGGAAGAATTTTGCTTAGGTAGATGAATTACTAGTACTTTTAAAGTTTATTGCATGTACCTTAAGGATCATGTTCCAGGTGACACCAGACTAGCTTTCCCCCTTTCTTTACTGAACAGCCCATAAGTCACAAGTCTGACATTAGCAGATCATCAGACATAAGTAATTTGCATTTGGTTTCCTCGAAAATTAACATGGGGAAGGACAAACCAACGGTGCCTATAGTCATCATACTGTACCCTCAAAGCTGAACATAGTGATAAACAAGGCTCTTAAAACTAATATTTTAGCATACTGTTTTATTGCCTACAACTTAGCTAATCAAGGACTAACAAGCAGAAAAGTTTGGATGACCCTGCAGAACAATATTTTAAGTTTAAGCTAAAATAAACCAATTAGCTTTAGTTTTTAGTCTGGGAAAAAAATGGATACAGTCTACATTTGTCACTTTAGGTATTTAATGCTTCAAGATAAGAGATTTCCTTCTGTACCTATTTAGGCCAAGAAACCTGTTTGGCATTATGTTCATGCTTTAAAAAAAGCACTCTGGGTGAGACTTTCCCCAGCGAGAAAAGTGCCCTTCTTCAAGAACAGACTCAAATTTATTGAAAATTTTTAGAACTACGAAATTCTTTACAGAATTTCTACGAGAACTTTAAAATGGGTGATACTGAACTAGGTAAAGTGAGTTGAAATAGTACTGATGATGGGACTCATCTGATTTGATCTCTCAGTTAACGACATAACAGCTGCTGTGAGGGCCCTATGGACTCCTCTACCAATTCTTAAAGCAAGAAGCATTAGTTGGAGTCTGATTTTTCTTAGAGGTGACAGACAGCCTCATCAGAGTGCAATTTTAAGAGAAACTCAACAAGCATTTCTTCTTATACCTAAGTTACCTTTACATTTATTATCTGTACAAAAACAGGAGATGAATTCTAAGATGTAAATCATCACTGAACTTTTAAACAAATTCTGATTCAGGCTGTTGTCTCAGTCTCTCCTTAGAGGTGCAAGGATAAGCAATGTTATGTTATACACTTAAAGGTTCAGATTAAGCTACTTAATTTTACACGCAGTATTTAATTGAATTTACGCTCCACCTTAACATTTTACAAAATGAAAGGTCTGTGCTGATGGATTTTGCCTCCAAGACATCAAGTACCTCTAGTATTAATGTTATTCAAATATGAAATTTAATGTGAAGATAAGGAAAAAATACAATACATAAAACAAGAACTGGTGGATATTAAGAGGCCACACATTTCATTCTTCAGTGACTATGCAGAATCATTTACCTGTATGGCTAGCTTGCTGTAAACATCAGGGCACCACAGTCATCTTACACAATCTATTTTAGTGCTTAATATTAGAAAGTTTTTCCCCAATATCTAACTAGGCGTTCTTTATTACAATTTAAGCCATTAAATTCTTCGCATTGAGAGAAATTCCTCTTCTGCCCCATCTAAACAATATTCATAGCCTCCATAAGCAGAAACTTTTTTTAAAAATAAGAAGCACATTCTCATCTTATAGCCCCTCCCAACAATACATTAATAATTGAAGTGTAATAATACCATCCTTTCTTCCCATTTAGAGTCTGATTTATAAAGTTTTAAACTCTGGATGCATAAAATCATCACCCATCTGGCTAGCAAATAACCTGAAAAACTGTCTGGAAAGTAACAGTATTTTACATTGAGTTATTGAGTTGAGTTATTTTAAATTAAAATCTCCATACCTGAGGATGTCACCATACAAGTTTGGCATAACAAGCACATCAAATTGTGATGGATCCTGAACCATCTAGAAAGAAGTATATTTTCATTAAGGTTAAGAATTTAAACTAAAAAAATACCACAATTAAAACATATAAATACTCACATTCAGACACACAGTATCCAGATACATTTCATTAAATTTAATATCTTTACAGTTTTCTGCTGCCTCCCTGCATTTTCTCAAGAAAAGCCCATCGGACATTCTCCTGCAATTAAATAAGCAAGAGAATATCGCAGTTATTGTAAGTAAGCAATACTGAAGATAAAGAAAACTGCATGCAACAGAGGATTAAATAAAAACATTAGAGGGCAGAAATGTAATTTGTGACTAATTATCCCTTTTGTTAAATATAAATAATATTTTAAATATATTACAGTCAGATAAGTTATGCCTTTTAAATTCCTTCCCACAATATTTTTGTATCAGTAGTTTAACAGGCATACATTAATTCTCAGAATGACTCATATTGATTTACTAAAGGCTTACTGAGTTTGTAAAGGTGGTGTCACATAATATCACGTGTCACGACTCAGTTCAGTGGCTTGGAAACTGTAAAATACACTAGCCATTTTCATCCTCAGTTTTTAAATTCATTTTCCTAGTTTAAGACTATTTTTAAAATGAGAGCTTTGCAAGGAAAGTCACAGGATTACTACAAACTTGCTAATAAAAACATTAGTATATAATTATTACAGCCCTATGAATACTGGGTCAGTATTGCCCATTTTACTTAGGAGGCATTTACTTTATTTACTGCCTATTTTACTTACTCCCACTAGCATCAACAGAAATTATACATTTGAGGAAGATTTAAAAAGTTATTTATAACTAAATGCATATTACTATTTGTTGTTTTTCTCAAAAAGAAGTGTCAACATACATAATATTTGCCTTGTGCACAGCAGTAACATGGCTTCTCTGATTATTTCTGGCATACTCAAAAGCAAATTCTGCAATACGCTTGCTAGCTTCTTCTGTGATCAGCTTGATACTTTGCACAACACCTTCAACAATCTGAAAGACAGTAGTTGCATTGATAGTAAAAGCTCATTTTTGAAGTCACTAGTATGAATGTTTGGAACAAAGCAGTAGAATTCTAAGTGAGGCAGTCTCGACAATGCACTTCACAATAAAATAACTTTTTTATGGGTAGCAAACTTAAAAAACACCACCCAACCTCTTAATACTAGGCCACCGTGATAGGCAAAGTTATCATTCATGAAACACAGAAAACCTGCCAGCAACGCAACACTTTCAGCAACATACCACGTGCTCAATTCCGCTGTATTCGCCTTCTGTGTTCTCCCGAATTGTGACAATGTTCACGTCTGTATACGGGGTTTTGTACCCTTCAATTGAGACACAGGGACGTACATTTGCATAAAGGTCAAAGGTTTTACGCAGAAGCAGATTCATTGATGGGTGCCCTGCAGCAATTGGGGTCTTTAAAGGCCCTGAAGAAGAAAAGAAAATACAAGAATGAATGAGAAGATTAAACCCCTCCATGAATTTTAGAGGTGAAACTCGAGGTAAAGTGGTACTCTTACAGAGGATCTCCAAATTCCTATTTATCCCGGATGCTGAAATGCCATGGGAATTCTCTGTGCTATCAAGAGTACTACACAGTGATACTAATCAGCTGTTTAAAGGCCAGATTGCAACCCTTACATGGAATAGGAGTTTTTACAAAAGGTTTTCACTGAAAACAACATCAAAAAATACTATTCATTCAGAATATAGCTATCACTTACTATTGTACATCCACTATATTAGAAATGCATTCTGCATAGTGTCCAAAGGTTGGTATGTAGTAATACCTGCCTTTAACATTTATAGATCTTCTAGGAAATGTGTTACGGCTTTGAAATGAAGGACTGTTTTAAGATTACAGAAGACTACCTGACAGGCTATCCCCTATAATTAGCCATTTTATTGTGCTACAGATGAAGGACGTCGGCTTTAAATCAGACTCAAAATAAAAAGAACAGTATTTAATATCTTTGTATTAACCCCTAAAGTACCTTTTAATCCCATTTTGTTTTTATCCATGGATTCTTTGGCATCTGGAGGTATCATCCACTTCCCTCCTGGTCCTTGGATAGCTGTAACATTCCTCTCTTCCCACTGAATAGGAGCCTAAACACATTTACTCTATGTTAACTTAAATATCATGACTTCTGCTTTAAGCTGTAACTTCCCTTTCACAAAAAGGTGCATAAGGAGGTTTGCCCAGGCCTTCCTAAACAATTTTTCTCTGGTGAGTGAGAGTAAGCATGTTTGAACTAAAAAATAAACAATTTTTTAAAAATGTAATTAAGTAAGTGAAAATAAAATAGTATGAGCAACATATCATTATAAACTTCAATACCACAAGATGCCTCCCTAGGCATCATATACACAGAAATCGTTAGAATTGCAATATACACGCTACTTCTTTCAAGCTCTTAGAGCTGTTGAGTTCCCTGTATACAAGAGACAAGACATTTGAAAACTGAATTCACTGAGAACTCCTCATCCATACTGCCTGGAAGACAGTATATAACATAGACATATATGTTATCTAACTGAAAATGTTCCACAATGCCTTCTGAATTTGCATTCACCATGGGAATCTTCTAAGTGGAGGAAGGACCATAAAGGAAAAGACACAAGGGCTTCCATAAGCAAACAGAACCAATCTAAGCATAACATACTAGAGAATCCCCTTTAAAACAAACAAATCCGATTTAAGTATTGCAAACATGCACTCACACACAAACTTACATTTTACTCCTCCGTACCTCCTGCGTGATTGCCCAGAAACAACCAAAACTATTACGAAGTTTTCATATATAATTAGAGAGAACTTCACTTTTTCCAAATCTAAGTCAGATAGTGGGAATGTAGTAGTAATTACTAGTTAGTAACTAATGTGGAACAATTTAACAGGCATCTTTCCTGAAGAGCTGTATTTCCTTTCAAGGAAACTGGACAAATTCTGGTAAAGTTCCTCAGATAGGTAGTAAAACAGTTCTTGGATATACAGTTCTTGGATGTACTTAGTTTTCATATCACTTAAGTGAATGTGTTTGGCAGTGCAGCAGTTGATTTCTAAGAATAAGCCAGTCCTTTCACACACATTTTCATCTGCACTGGAAGTCACAATGAATGGAAGAACATCCTCTATCAGTTGCTCAGGATTGCTACCCCAACAAGGTGATTTCACGATATATTGAGTTCATATTTCCAAAAATTAAACACAACATTTGCTCTCAACTCTCTACTCCTCCACCAGCTAACAGTTTCAAACCCTGTGTTGATATTGCAATCCTATCTTTTATTAGCTGAAGCTTCAGACTCTTTCTATTGTCAAGAAGTTTTAATAGCTTAAACATGACTTGATCTTTTGGAAGTTAAAGAGAAAACGTTTTTAATACACCTAGTTAATACTTGTTGTTGTAGTTAAACTTACAGCAAGACAAACATGACTTACTTTGGCAGCATCAAAGATCTTCATGACAGCAGCAGAAATCTCAGGTCCTATGCCATCTCCTGGGATTAAAGTTACTGTTTGTACCTAGGTAAAGAAATATCAGTAGTACAACAAATGAATGCTTGTTTTCTATGTAGAAAACATTTTCATGTGTTGTAAGAATGGAGTCACTACTAGAAAAGAAAAGAAAGCTTCAGTTACCAAATATTCACCATGAAGAACAGCAGTATTGGGCAGAAGCGAGAATGACTAGCTTGCCTTCAAAAGGAGCGCGCACATGTTTTGAGAGAATTGTTTAAAAATCTGCCTGCTATCTATTAGTATTTCAAAACACAGAGGTTTAACCTGAAAGGCAGGTTCCTGCTCAGTACTCCTTGAAATGAATGATCTCAGCATGCTTCCTTCTTGAAATTTGGAGAGGAGATAATATTACCTAGTTATGGTTCTGTTACCCATATGTCTCCAATATTATTAACATGCTGCATAATACTGACACATGCTAGAAAAGATTAAATTTATGAAAAGCTACATTCACATAAAAAAAAGAAAATTTCATGTATATCTAAACTTCTCAAGTGACTTCCTAAAAATCTCAGACCTGTTTTTAACAACAAGTTATTTTCCTCCCATAATATTCTCAGTCTTGTTTCTTTTATCATCATCAAACAGATGAAATAAATTGCACAGCCCAGGCTCACTGAATAACAGGGGAAGAAAGTACTCTGCTTTGATTAAAAAAAAAAAAAAATATGATCACTATTCTAATTGTATGTGCCCTAGCTCTTTTTGTTTTATTTAAAGATTTCCAAAGGTTTTGTAAGGGCTCATTTTTACCTACAAAAAAGGCAGCTCAGATACAGCATTATTTGCAAAACCCCAGTTAGAATCAACTCACAAGATACATTTCCATCCTTGTCCACACAAAATATTCAGAATTTCAACATCTATTGACTGATTTTTTAACTAATTTGAGCCAAAGAAATTCACTGTGCACAACAAAAGAAGCAGAGCCTCAGATACAAGAACACTGCTATTGAGCAAGCGCATAGCTGATGGAATGCCTCACGATTAGTTTTGTGCTGTCTTGCGTTGTTGCTTCACAGCACAGCAGGACTCCACCTGAGCCACAGAACGTTTCATCTGAAACAGTAATGTGGTATAAACAGAACTGGAGGTGCCTCACCTTCTAAATCTTTTTATACTGTATAAGATATGAGCAACTCTTCAGTTTCTTTTTTAGCTGTTCTACCTGCTGTTCTACAAAACTTATATTAAAAGCCACAGTTTCTCTTTAAAATTAAGTTGTGCTTAAGGGTGCATGCAGTGGTGCTGAGCCCTGCTTCTGCCTGAGCAGTTTTCAAGGCCGCCTTCACTGGAAAAAAAAGGGCCCGTGGGCACTTCAAACACATACGCATAAAGAAGGTAAAACATCTACAAGGAAATAAACAATCAGTGTCTAAAATACTTTAAAGAGGGCCTTGAAAAGGCAGAACTTTATATGCAAGGTATTCTAAAAGCAGCAGTAAAGTAAATCTAGTGCTTAGAGGAAAGTCTGCAAGATAAAGAAAATGAGAAGCTTCTCAACAATCTTTCTACTTTGCCCAGTATTTGCCTATTTCCAGATGAGTTTCAGAAGACTGGCTTATGTCCATATTTTGTGAAAAGTCTTCATGCCACTTCTATCTTTTACTAGAGCCTTTTGTATTATCACTTATGCTTTAATATGCAATTGCCAAAGATAGTAATTAACCAGTATAAGTCCAGCACAGCATTAGGAGCATATATGTTCACTTGTTTTGGCCTTATTTTTTTGAGAATGTAAAAATAAGAGCAGCAATCTTATAAATTTCTGAACCCCCTTCTTGAGAAACTTCTTAAAAGAAAAAAATGGTACTATCATACTCACAGCACTACCAAAACTTCTGGTCACCTGTTTTTGGTTTTTGAAAGCACCTAGCAATCGAGAAACCTGCAAGAACATAAAGCAAAAAGATGCTATTTTACTGCATAAATGGAATTTTTAAAAGTTAACAATATTGCAGCAAATCTGCATTTTAAAATCATATTGCTTTAAATTTCCTATCTTGAACTAGTATAATAACCCAAATGAAACAAGAGTAACTAATGCTTTGCCAAGTCGCTCTCTAACATTCTGTGCACTAACACCTCATGTGGGTATTCTTAGCGCAAGGCAAACCCAGGACAGCCGCGTTTTGCAGTGCGCCATACTCTCTTATCTTGCCTGGGGGCGAGGGGAAGTTACTGCACAACAACCTGAGTCCTTACATACTACACGTTGGAAGCAAGGTTGTGTAACTCTAGCTAAATAGATGATATGCTAAGGATTAAGATTCGTGGAAAGCAAAGTGAAAAATCAAACACGTTCGCTAACAGTTGGGCAGACAGTATCTTTACATGTTTTCGGTAATGTTTGCAAAACTACTTTGCATTAGTGTCACTTCTTCCATTCAGACTGTGGTGAATTTTGTTCTTCCATCTTTTACATCTGTAGGTTTTGTACTGTTGCCTTCTGCATGCCTGACAGTTTTTAAAAAGCATAATTGAAATGCACATTAAAGACAAAATTCACCATAGCAACGAGTCTACACAGCATAGTCAAAGAATTACATTTTCTAACATCTGAATATTCCGAACTGGCATTAAGCTTCAAAACTGGGATGATACCACAGCTTGAACTCTTGCCTAGCTGAGCACCGCAGACAAAATCACCAATCCTATCAGTATCGGTAACTGCAGAAAAATCACAGCCTCCCAATCTTATCCTCCTCTCTAGGATTTTTCATGCCTCTATGACTTAAGAATCAGAAGGCTTCTAAGTGTGAACAGACTCACACTACTTCAGTTCTACCATACTCATGTATGCAGTCTGTCTGCAGCTATCAGGCTAGACAGGAATGTATTTGACAATTTGTATTCCTCTCCTGTCCTATTTGTATTTGTTACCTCCTATCTTACTGACACGTATGCTTGAACATAGCTGTGTGGCAAAAGGGACAAACTATGTTGGCACTAATAGAAACAACTAGAAACAATATAATTCTCATGTATATTGTAACAAATGCTGTGGGAGAAGTAATTTAAGATAGAATTTATTTTTACTTGTAACCTAATGTGAGATGTACAAGGTCATTGGAACAGGCAAGCAATGTTTGCCACAGCAAGCCATATATCTGAGGCACCAGCTGGAGCAATAAATGAAAAGGTGAATTTGACTACACAAGTGTAAGTGCCCTCGTGGTACAGTTCCCGCATAGAGAGTCAGGATTCACGTTCCAGAGTAGCCCTGGAAAGGGCACAGTCTGTCTGGCCAGAAATCATGGGCCTGGCACGTTATACTGCAGTTCAACATCTGTAACACTAGCAGAGAATCAGGCTAAACAAAACCGATCCATTCTGACCTTAAACTCATGTGTCGTGATTAACTCTTGACAGCTCTTCCATATTTTAACAAACATGCAAAGCGGGGCTTCCTCGATGACTTAGCCTCCGGCAGGCTATTATTAAAAGGCGCAAAGGAAATTTCATTTACTCAAGGCAAAAAGCAGCAGCGTCTCCGTGACAGCCCCAGGGAATACGGCCTGCGTTTCAGAATAGTTCAGAGCCAGTAAATCCCGGAGGCCAGGTAGCGGGCCAGAAAGCAATCGGACAAAACCCCGTAACTGAGCCTCTCCCCCGGGAAGGCTCCGCACGGCCTGGCACCGCAGGCTCTTTCCAGGAATGGCGTTTCCAGCCCCCGCTGTCGGTAAGCAGGGCACGGTTGGCCCCGCACCGGGGGGGCTCCGAGCAGCGCGCAGCTGCAGCCCCACCCGGGGCCGGGCCGCTGCTGCCCCAGGGCCGAGCCCCTCCCCGGCCGGGCCGCGGCGAGGCGCCGTGCCGGTGCCGTGACCTCTACGGCGCGACCTCCCCGCCAGGCCGCCGCCGCGGGGCCGCGCCGAGAGGGATGGAGCGGCGCTCCCTCCGCCACGGCCGGGCCGGGCGCCCGCGGCAGCAGCGGCCGTTTGAGTAACGGCCCGCCGCGGACCCCTCCCGCCGCCGCCCCGGTGTCCGGCCCGGGGCGGTGTGGGCAGAGAGCCCGCCGCCGCGGGACCGCCATTCGGCCGCGAGCCCTGCGGCCCTCCGCCCCCGGGTAGCGCTGCCGGGGCCCGGCGGCACCGCGACCTTGCGGCCGGGCGGGCGGCGCCCCACGGCGGCGTCGCTTCAGGCGCCGCCGCGGCCAAGGTCACACGCGCGCCCCGGGCGCCGCCGCCCCACGGCGGCGCGGGGAAGGGGCTTGTCCCCCCCCGCTTACCGTAGGCATCCACGCGGCTGCAGCCATGATGCTCCCAGGCACCGCGGCGCGCTGAGGCCCGAGAACACCCGCGCCCGCCTCGAGACCGGAACCGGCGCCCGGAGAGCAGCAGGCCCCGCCCCCGCGGCGCAAGGCCCCGCCCCCGGGGAAGCCGCCGCGGCGACACCGGTCCCGCGGTTCCCGCCCGCCGTTGCCCCGGGCCGAGCCGCCTTCCTCATCCTGCCCCCGGCAGCGGGGATGCCCCGGCCCTGTGTGGCGGGAAGTGTTCCCCTCCTTGCCCCCCCTCACCCCCCACCCCGGCGGTCCGCTGCGGGCCGAGGTACCGCGGGGAGCGCCCGGCAACTGCGTGCCACCGGCCCGGCCGGGCCCCGCCCGGCTGCCCCGGGCGACCCGGCGGAGGTGCAGCCGGAGAGCCGTCGCTCCTGGCAGTGCGTGAGGTGCTGGGGTGGGCTCAGCCCGGTGCCGCCGGGAGCCCGGGGGGGGTGAGGCGGCACCGCCGTGGCATCAGCCTAGCGACAAACAACAGCGGTTTTGCAAGCGGCCTCCGGTTTTGAAGCATTTGATGCTATTATAAAATCTCAGATTCTAGAATTGGGTCGTTTACAGGAGAAAATAGTCGTCATGAACAAAGAAGAGTGTCACGTATTTGTTGCAGCAGAGAAAAAAAACCCATGCACTCTAAAGCATCAGAAAACAAAGCTGTTGAAATAGGGGCAGTTTAAAATTTGTATTTGCCTTAATTTTTGAGGTACTTGTCTCATTATTTTTAAAAATGTTGATGCTCCTGTGTGTCAGTTCTAGGAGCCGGCTTAGGCTGTGGCTGTGGGCGGCCCCCAGCTGTGGAGCGTCCCTTCCTGAGCAGCATACGGCAAGGGAGACAGCGCTGCGCTTCTTACAATGATAAATGAGAATGGAGACAGCTCTCTTAGAGTCCCACCTAAAGCAGTTAAGAAATGCTTATTCTTCCTTATGCTTAAGGGTGGTAAGCTAGCTTGGGATGTTCTTCAGAGTGAAGCACCAAGCTCGAACAAAGGCAGCCTGAGCTCAGACCTCTGGGAATGACTGCTTCATCTGACTTTTAAACGATTCTCCTACCTGTGAAATGGTGATAATACTTCCACCTTCTGTTTGATCCTCTTAGACAAACAGTGATGCAGAGACTCTTTTATGATATGGTGGGCTCTGCTGTCTAAATAATGGTGGGGCCATTGCTTGCAATTTTGTTCAGTCAATTTAAGTCAACTCTTTTATTGTCAATTCAAAAAATTAGTTATAGAAATAAATGAGACTCTCAGCTTTGATTTAAAACCAAGACTGAATTTCTAAACTCAGTGGCTGCAAAGAGTGATACAAAATGTGAGTCTAATATATCCTGAAAGTTTAAACTCAAAAGACAATTTGAAAGAAAACCAGAACTGCCTTTGGTTTCTTATACTTTTTTGGCAACATAAAGATTTGGATTCTATCTCAGTATAATTTGGTGCCAGTTTTTGGTGATGGAATTATCAAAATGCTTGCGGCCTTTCCATTTACTTACCTCTGTCCTGTATGTGCTTGAAAACTCAGGACTAAGACTGTGTATTCAGTTTGCTCTTGTCTTGAAAGTGTGAGTAAGTAGAAATCCTCAAAACTGCCCAGCATTAGTAGCCACTGTTTTCTGGGGGTCGCTTGCTCCTTCCCCCCTCCCATGACAGGGCACCGGAGGGTACTCACAATTTTTGAAACATCGTACTGTGTGTATGTTTTATTTTATTTTTGATAATGCTTTGAATTGAGAATAGTCTCTCGGATGTTGTCTGTAATTGCAAGTGTGCAGAATTCTCTTGATACTGATTTTCTTCTGGTAACTACTGCTGCTTTTTCATTTTAGTCTTAAAATCCAAATTGGTCCTGTGGATATCTATTCTAAATGTTTCTGTAAAATATTTTTTTTTGTTCAAAGCTTGATCATACTTTACACATATTGGCTCTTCTGTTGTGCCACTTTACTTTCCACAGCTTACATGTCCTATTCACTGCTTTCCCCCCAGCCTCTTGCAAATTGAGGCCTGCTCCCATCTCAGATTGACCTGTGATGTTTCTAGGACATACTAGCTGAATTTTTAATGTTTTTACTGTATTGCTTCCCATGCGATGTATACATCTGTTCTACTCCTTTCTTTATATTTGTTTCTTTTGCCATGATGCTTACCAAAGGACTCCATAAATGTTGATTATGTGCTGATCAGTATATTCATGTTATTTTCTTGTGTTTTCTGACTGTAGCTGCATGTACTTTCTCGGTTTACACTTTGATTGTAAATTGAGTGGAGGAGAGAAACTGGGGAGAAAGGATTTTTTACACATATTTTCAACAGATTTTGATCTGTGTCTTATAGGTGCTACCATAATAATACTACAATAATAAGCCATTAACAGTGGCTGGTTTGGGTCTGTTTTGAGAAGGGCTAAACAACACAGTAATAAAACCATTAGTAGTTACTTTGCCTAGAAAAAAGATGCCTATACAGAGATAGCAGGAGTTTCTTTCCCCTAGTGAACATGGTATTGAGAATCCATGTGAGGAAATTCATGATATTAAATGTAGTCTGCATAGGAAACCATTAATTTTTTTTATTATTATTTTGTCCCTGAGGCAAAGCATTGTCTTGGGTAAAGCATCGTAAAAAAAAAAAATCATTTTTTCTTGATTTATTATGGATAAATTAGGCTTAATGAAATGCAGTCAGAAACCTCCATCTTCCAAGATAGTGTATTTTATTAAGTTAGATAGATAAGAGCATAAAACCAACAAATTTGGCACAAGGTTTTCCTTTCTCTTTGTTTTCTTTAGTATTAAAAACTCTCTGCAGAAAGTTCCTGCTCATCATAACAAGTGCATTTAATCAGATAGTCAGCATCTTTCATTGGTTTGAGGGCTGTGAGTTTTGCATCTTTCTCAAGTTCTGTTTATTCATTCGTAAGAGAGGGCTCAGTCCCATGAAGCATTCTCTTATAGGCTAGCACTTCCAGACAAATTTAGTGGGGTTTAAGCATCCAGTTGGTCATGTGTTGGAAAATCAATCTACTGCAGTAGCATGAAACCATCATTTTCACTCATTTTAGGATGTCTGTCTTGTAACTGTGTATTTACAGCTCATTTTTTATTTATAGTTTGCAATAACTATTGAATAAGAGGCAAGCTGTGACAGTTGGTGAAGCATATTACAATGGTAATGTTTTGTAGCTGTCGCATTTTTCATTCAAGGGACTCACAAGCATTTTAATTATTTTATCTCCACAGCACCTATTGTACCTGAACATTATTATTTCTCATTTACCTGTGAGCAAACAGAATTGTGAATAGGGTTCAAGTAAATAAGACAAGCCCCGAAGACTCAGGGTGGATTTCCACAGCTTCGGTGGAGGATAGAACTTTTCCCATGTAATCATTGCAAGTAGAGGTCATTGTTGCTTACACTTTCAGTAGCAGGGGGCCCTAACTTAACTTACAGAAAGTAGCAACAGAATAAACTGACAGACAGCCCTTCTCTATCAAAACTGTTCTTTTTGCTAACAGGGTGAATCTTTACGAAGAGCTAATCTGCAAGGAAACATCTGTGTGGGAGAGAAATTGTTTGAATATTTGGTGTAATGGGCACAAAATCTTGCAGGTTCTTTTTTCCCCAATTAAAAGGATAACTTTTGATTATGTCTATATATGAAAACTCAAAAAAAGTTGTAGCGAACGAGCTTGAGCAGTGAAGGCAGCAGATGTGCAACTTGATTGTTAAAATTCTGTGTGGATCTTCTCGTTAACAGGTAAAGTGATCTCTGTTCATAGTATCTTGATCTTCCTTTGACAAGGAATAAGAGCTTTCATACCTAAACCACAGTCAAGTTCTTACTGCATAATTTACAGAGGCAATTTAAGGTAGTAGGACCTGTCTGTTGGAGGTTATTAAATTTAACATCTCTACTAATAAATCAAAGTCACCTGGTGGAGCAGCCATGGCTAGCAACAGTTCAGCGCAAGAGACTTTGCACTGAAGGCGATCAGGAGTGCTAGCATGATTTGGCCCATCACATCCCTGCAGCTGGGATCAGATTGCAGCCTTAGGTGGGTGTTAAGCTATTGCAGCTGACAGCCATTTTGCTATAAAATACTAAATCTGGTGTACGTGGTTGATAGTATATTTTCTGCTCCATGAATTAAACTTTTAAAGTGGATGAACAGTGGCTACTTAACCATGTTCTCTGGTATAATGGCCAGTGTAATGTCAAGACTATTGTATATATACTTACACTAATTAATAAACTTTATTTTACAACTGATGGCAAGATATATGCTATATATTGATAAATAGCTTAAAATCACATGCTTTGGCAAACAGTTTAGAGAAATTGAAATACGGTATAGTGTGATGAAAGGCTGGTACTGATAACATTAAGGTCAGATCTTGCTGTGTACATAGAAAAGTATTGATTTGTTGCAGTAGCTTATGCTGGGAGTAAGTATTGCTTAACACCCAACTGGCAAATTAAACTAATCTTTGATAAATACAAACAGATAGAAGAAGTGAAAAAGAGCAAACTGGAAAATTATCTGATCTTTGATACATACAAACAGATACAAGGAGTCAAAAAGAGTTTGTGCATTATATTGTCTTTAACTTTTACCCAATTAGTATAGCAAGGTAATTATGCAATGAAATATAGGTACCACAATAGCATGCTTGAGAAGAACTAGCTAGTGTAGTGGAATCCTCAACAATCAGTGTTTGAATCCTCTTTTTAAAATTCTGTGCATTTTGATCTTATTTAATAGTGGAAAATACTCTTCAGGGTATGGAAAGAAGAACTGAAGAAACAGTGTATTTTCTGTCCATATACTCAGTGGGTGCTGTTCCCTTGGTAAGTTGCGTCTTTCTTTTAAAGCAAGAACTACTAACTCTTTTAAAGCAATCAACTCTCTTAGCCATACCAGTTTTCCTGCATAATTTCTCTACATTACATGAAACCACAGCATTTCTAATATGCAAGAGAAAAGCGGAGGGGGCAGAGTGGAAAGCCAGGCCCAAACGCATAAACGGGAATATGTCTGTGAACCTCAGGAACTCTACCTCTGGCCTACTTTGTAACCACAAGTAAGTCTTACCTAGTTGGTGCTTTCCATTTAGCCCTTCTGCTTTTTATTGTTATTATTTTGATTCTAAAGATAGAGATTAGCTGATGTGTGTGTCATCTAGGATACAGTAGGACCAAACAGCCAGGAATATAAAAGCAGGTAAAAAAAAGAAGAAATGAGATGTCAGTCTTTTCACTGTAGTAATACTGTTAAGTATACGGAATGACAAGATGAAAAGATATGGAGCCCAGTGCACCCCTGGTGGCAATTCGCTTTTGTATAATGACATTAAAGGCAGCTTGAATTAGGTGTCTGTGAAAGGAGTGCTATTTCACACAAATCACTCGACTATGTATTGGTCTGGTCTGAGTGAGAACAGCTGCTAGCTCTGGCATTTCAGTAGCACCAGCTACGAAACACACTTAATTATATGCATAACCACTACAGCTAATGATGAAGCTCATTCAGAGTTGAGGATGTGTAAGAACTTTCAGAACTGTGAAAATTCTTAATCTCAAGGGGTCCTTACGGATTGTTGTTTTTTTGATTCAAAAAAGGTGTGTTAAAAGAGCACTTTTAATAAACAGAAATACTGTATTTTGCAGGTTTGGGTTTTTTTCGTCATTACATTCTGACTTGCTTATGGAGAATCTTCTTGAACATAACAAGAATCCAATGCCACTGTACCTTGGGGAAAAGGAAAAAAAACCACAACACTAGTGGCTACAAAAAGAGAGGTCAGCTTGGCCATGTAATAGTCGATTCAACTGTCTGATATTCGAATAGGTGCTAGCTGCACTCTTGACCTGATGGTAGGTCATTCAGAGTTTGTATTGTCCTTATTATATATTAGCTTCTTCCTTCTTATTTTGAAACTGTGCTGCAATATATTCGATTGGTAGAATCCATTTCTTTCACTGTTAAAATGCTGATGTTTGCTTATCGCTAATAAGCCTCATTGAATGCATTCTCATCCCAAGCCATTTATTTTGTATATATGGTAATACCTTGTGGTTTTGTAACTCAAGGCGGTGCTGGTTTGCAGTTCATCAGATCTGCATTTCTAAATATTACAATCTAAGTAAGACACCTCTTAGAACAGTCTGTGCTTCAGCACTTTGTAGATTGTTTTTACTACGTATCCAACACATTTCACAGGATATTTTTACTGTGTATACAATACATTTACTTTCAGTATTATTGTTAAATGTTTGTTCTTTGTTGTTATATGCCAAGGTAAACCAAACTCCTATTATCCAATGCTGTTATCAGGTCAGGATCATTAGAAGCTCTAGGAAAAAGCACAAGATAATTCTCCAGGTGTTTTTATTAAACATGCTAACTTGCTGAGGAAATAATGACCATTGGCGGAGCTGTAGGTAAAGAAGGTAGGAATTTTATTAAATATTTATAAACTCTCTCCCGTTCCTGTGTGTACAAATGGGAAGTGAGCAGTCCAAAGAAACTTAGTCATAACAGGTCTTTCCTCCCTGTTCCCATCCTTTCTCACTCAGCCTTCTTCCTACTGTTGTTATAAGAGCTTATCCTTCTGCAGATGGTAGATAATATAATTTTGTTTGAGTTTATTAATTTTTTCTGTGTGCATCTCTTATATGCTCTTCTATTTCTTTTATTTATTTTTTTTTTTAATTTCCCCGGAAATACGGAAATAGGGTTGTATTAGTTTAAAATACACTGTGAGCCCTCTAGTGGTACTTTCTACCTTTGCTTTAGGCTGTGGTAACTTTTTTTCTTACCAGCTGTGCTTGCTTGAGCCGAAGGAGTCAGATTGACGTCTGTTTAAACTACTTAAATAAAAAAAATCAGGAAGATTAAATTAATGTGAGAAGGAATACTTGCATTCACTGGCATACCTGGGAGTTTGCCACCTCTGGTAGTGAACTTACATCCTTGATAGCCCGGGCTGGTTATAGCCACAGCGTAGACATCAGCATTTACTGTGGAGCCCCCACGGCACCTGTGATGATGTGGGGGCACTCTGGACACTTTGAGCCTCCATCCAGCTGTGTTTAACATTGGCAGCATGGTACAGGTCAGATGCAAGCACTGACTAGGATGTACTTTTATCTGTGAGGAGACCAGCTGCAGAAACCTTTACTCTGCTGATCCATTTTTCTAGTTACTAGATTTGCTCTGTGTGTGTGTGTGTGTAATACGACTGCGCTACCGAGCGCCATCGGGTGACGCAAAGCTGCTCTAAAACATGAAGGTGCCGAGCTGGAGCGCCCTGAAGTCAGGGAGCGAGCGAGCGAGCGAGGCACCCGGGCAGTAGAGAGCTGATTTCTTCTGGTACTGGCTACTTGGTTTTACGTTATAAAAGCTCTGTATGCCTCTTAGAAAAGCATCTGAAAAAGGGGGAGAATGGCATCACTGTTTTTGGGCGACACCTGCCTGTGATTTTAACGCTTTCCTTCCCAGCACACTCAGGTCAAGCCTTTGCAAAGATTTCTCAATACTGCGTCCTTCCTCATTGGACAGGTACAGTCAGAACCAGTTCAATGCAGGCTTTGGGATTTTTCCAGCGCGCTCACGGAGTATACGTGCTCTAAATGCCTACAATACAGAGGAATCCAGCTACTTCTAATGGGATGCATTTGCATAGAGGAAGAATTCCTCATTTAAGATGGGTAATAAGCAAACAATATTTACTGATGAACAGCTAGATGCCTACCAGGTAAGATATCTTAGTTTGCATTAGGGGAAGGAAAGGAGAAACATATCTTAATATGTTTGTGGGGGTTTTTTTGTTTTGTTTTGGGGAGTGTTTTTTCCAAATATAAACAAAAACTTCATTTGTAGCCTGCATGCATATATTCTACTATTCCTTCCCAGCAATTGTAATAGTATTGTAAGGATGGGTTCTTAAATATAGTTTAATTCCTCTCTCTGTATACAAGGAAAGGAGTCAAATCCTCGATGTCTGGACTAGGAAGCAGGATAAGGATGGTGATTAGCTTGACAATGGGAGTTTTTAGTAGAATCTTTCTATTGAGTGTTTTGTAAAGAAGAAAGTGTAGCAATACCATCTTTTTCTCTCCCTGATACCTTTGCTGTCAATAAGAGGGGAAAGGGAAAAAAATAAAATCTTATCTAATTTTACTTCTTCTAAGGGTAAGTCATAGAAATATGCTTAGCGTAATTCCAGAATAGGTATCCTTATGCTTGCATCCGCTCCTGGATGGCAGTTTCCTACCTTGACAGAAGAAGTATACATTTTATGTCCAGGGATAGCTTATTGGTGGTACTTTATTTACTTCACATTGCATCAACTGATTTTTTAATAGGGTAAAAAAATAATAATTCCCAGTTTTCAGTCATGTTTCAGCACACTGCAAATCTTGGTGAAATGGATCGCGGGAAGCTATCTGCACAGTGGGCATCTTGAACAAGTTTCTGAAAATACAGTGAGGCAATATATCGAACAGAAGTGTGCTGAAGGAGGAGGCAGCTGACTACTTATTAGGAGATGCAGACAGGGCTGGCTGCACTGATCTGTTCTCTTACATGAAGCTATAAACATAGACAATTAACAGCACAGGATATTAACGTTTAGTTTATCTTGTGCTAACCAAGGGACAGATCCACTGCACACAAAAGCAAATAACTTTCTTTTTACTTTCAGAATCTTTGACTTAATCCCTTGAACTAGAAACAATTATTTTAAATACTAATTTTCTTTGGAGTTACTGCTAACAAGGACTTTTCACAGGTGTAGGTATTTATACGGAGAGTCAGGCAATGGATATATGCTTTAAAATGTTATCCCACGCAGAAAACAAGTCATAAATTAAATGCTCTTATTAAATTCCTAGCCTTTTTCTTGTCATTGTAGGAAATATGAAAATGGAGCTTCTTTAATTTCCACTTTGTTACACATGTCACCCTCACCAGCAGTCTATCACTGTAATGTATTAGTCTAAGTTAGTGATCTCAGACTTAGTAGTCCAAGATCCAAAAAGGCTTTTTTACATCCCTGCTGAATAGGCAAGAGGGAAATCAAAGATCTGTAAAACACCAGTGTCAGTCTTCCTACTACCAATAAAAGTGAACACAGAGCAGAGACAACTGCAGTGCAACAAAACAAAATCCAAATGTAATTAACGTTATCTTCTTGACATAAACTGGCAAATGCAAGAGCTGAAATGTCATCCCTAATTCACTACTCTTCATGTAGAAATTGCCTTTCTCTAATGGCTTTTGCAGCCCCTGCCTTGCATAATGCCAGGTAATTGATCTCAAAGCCTGGCAGTAGTTAGGCCCAGTGGATTGAGCCAGCCTATGGGATTTCTCTGTTACAGGCAGACTTGTAGTTCATTAGTATAATGCTAGACAATTTTTTACTAGTAAGAGCACTTGTTATATATGCTAAGTACAATAAAATGACAAGTTTCAGGACAATAACTAATCTCCAGAATGTATCAGGAAGGAATATTAGCCTCATGCTGTGAACAATCAGCTAAAGTCCTTATTTTGATGGTGATTTGCCTCTGATCCATTAGTTATTGCATACCTCTTGGATCTTTTAAACACGGAAATCCTGGGGTTGCTGCTGTAGCCATCCACACAGAGAGCTCTTGCCTCTCCACTACATTCTGGGGGAGTATGCAGTTGCTGTAATACAAATGGAGCTGTTTGACTTGGAGTTTGCCGTCTTATCTGCCTTTTTCTCATTTGTGGAATTCCTTCAGAACAGAAAAGGGGAGAATGGGGTAGTGGTTCCATAATTTTAAAATGCAGGTTTTTCATTTCTTGAAAGAGCATTTCGGTTGCCAGGTCCTCTGAACACGGGACCAAAGTAAAACACTGTGTGCCAGGGTCCACTTTGCAACAGGGTGTTGTGCACATCTGTACCCCAATGTACAGCCAGGCATCTACATATAAATTGCTTTTAAAATGGATCATTGATTAATCCTTTTCTTTTTTTTTTTTTCCCAAATGAGAAGTAGGCAACTTCTTGTGAATTTGTATGTCTGTGAGTTGGTACTCTGCTCCTCACAATAATACCCAGGGTTGCAGAGTCCGTAGTATCAGTATGGCAGAAGCAAAGGAGTCAACTTAATCCTTTTTGTAAAATAGATATATTTTTTTTTTAATTCCCCACAATTCCTATTAGAAGACTGTTCAAAACTTCACTCCCCTCATGGTTAGACTTATCATTTCTTTATTTGAATGTATTTCTGGCCACTGTGTTATCTGGTTGTAGCTTTTTTGCTCTGAGCTTATAGCACCTGAACGCTACTTTTTTTTTTTTTTTTAATGCATTATGTTTTAAGCGCTTGTTCCATAGAAGACACTATAAGATGGAAAAGTGAGAAGTTAATGTGCTTAAAGTATGGGAAAACCATATGTAAGTGGCTTTAGTTTTCAGGAGTAAAGATTAAGCTGAAGAAAAATCACCTGCTTGAAAAGCTAGCATACATAAATCTCAGATCATTCATATGATATTAGTGAAATAAAATAAATTTATTTGCTTTGTATAAAACTTTCTGAAATGCCCATGTATAAACTTTTTTTTGCATATAAACTATCATATTGAAGAGTCACTTTTTAGCAGCACCTTTCATTTACATGAAATAATTGTAAATCTGGTCACCCACAAGATGACCTCAATGTTTTTAATAGATTAGTGTTTTAAATACTCTTCATTAAGACTGGTGATAGGTGGCCAGTTGAAACTGTTAGTAAGAGAGATGCACAATAAGACTTGATAGTATTAAACCTCTCATACTCGCCCCCCCCCGCCCCCAGAAGAGGTAGAGGCAAATTGTCTAAAGAAAGACTGGAAAGCTGCAAATCTCCTAACACCTTGTCACATCACCTGTTATTAAGATAGTGTTCTAGTTGGCAGCTCTTTACATTTTCGTAAATTTAGTGAAATGTTTTGGAAATTAGGCTTTTGCTAACATTGGTTTCCTCATTGAGATTCACGTCATTTAAAAAGTTAGCCTTGTAAGAAAATTAATTCTACTGGGGATTTCTGCTTCTTACGCCCTTAGAGTACTTGACTGCTTGGGGGTGTTTTTGGTGGGTTTCTTTTGGTTTGGTTTGTGTTGGTTTTTGTTTGTTTGTTTGTTTTTTTGTTTGTTTTTTACATAAAATGCAAAATCTAACCAAGGTCTGGTTAGGGAGAAGGTAAGTATTAATCAGCAAGAAAGATGTATTTCATTGCAATCAAAGAACATAATTTTAAAATTAAGCTTTTAAAAGTTGTCTACAGATTTTGAAGGTCAAGTCTCATAATGAGAAAAGAAAATGAACCAGAATTTTAGGCTATTTTTGAGTGATGCTGTATAAGGATGCTTGGAGCAGTGGAAAATAAAGGTATATAATAAAGCAACATCAGAGCCGTATATTGGCCTCAGTGCACTGCATTTCTCACTGAGAAACAATTATATGGAGTGGGAAATGCATAGAAGCTGTGCTTGGGGTATGGACAAACTACTCCACTGTTCAATCAATCTCATTGCCTTTTCTGGGGTTACTCGAATAAGTGGCCTGAATTTGATATGAATTTGATTCTAATTTTTTTTCTTAACAGACAGAACCTATAGAATATAGGGCACAAATATTTTATATCAGATATTACTGGTTTTATTACAAGCCATTTCTTTTTGTATTTGTCATTAATGGGATTATTTACTCTACATTATTTAATGCAGCCTCTGATGCAAACTGATGTATATCCTGGCTGTCTTCTCGGCAATATTGCAATAAAAGACAGTAATATGAAATAATTACTTCCTTCTTTTGCACAAGAATTTGTCTATTACAGAACTAACTTTTTTTCCTTTTATTAAAATTCTCGTCTAAGTGGAATTCAACTATATTTCATGAGAATTATGCAAAACCAGATGAAAGTTATGTTATGATCTGTCAAGAAATGCCATTTATAAAGTGAAACTAGGTCATCAAGCTATCTTTTGATTTAAAAAGCTATGCTTGACTTAATCAGGATCTCTGATGAAAATGAACCCTTTGCAAGAATACAAAAAGTGTATTTATCACAGGTTCTCCAGGATCTTCTGTAAAAAGTACTTTTCAGTTTGATAGAGCATTGCTGTTAATGTGCAAATATTAAGTAGCATAATAATGGAACAAGGTTTCTGTGAAATTATCCTTTAGTCAGATTCTGGTTTCATGTTACCATTTGGTGCATATATAGATTGAGCTAAGTTACATTTGTTGACAGTTTGTTTGTTCCTCAGTCATTGCTAATGTCTAACTATTTTTACTCCCATGTTGCAATATAAATATATAAACTGGTTCTTATAGCTGCAGATTTTTTCTCCTGAAATTCAGTGGGTGTTTTAGTTGTTCTGGCAGTAGTTCTAAAATATATATAATTACAAATGAAGATAGGCTGGATGTTAAAATCTCCATTGACATTCTGATGCAACCAGCATTTTTTAAAATAAAAGTCCATATACTGATACTATTATTAATGCAGATACTAACTCTGACAGGATTTTTTTTTTTTTAGCATTTAAATCTGGATTCACTGAAGTACTTGCAGAGCTACAGAACTTAGACTGGTGCTAATCTCATTGACTTCCAGTAACTCTTTATATATTTACAGTGATGAAAATACATAGTATCTTGCTGACTCAGTCTTGCACAACTCTGTACCAGTATTAGTTGTATGGCAACTAGAATAAACGTATTGCATTTGTAAAATGTTACCAGAATAGACTTAATAATAGATCTTATATGAAAGTTCATTTGCTTCTATCCAGAACCATTTTGATTACTTCATAGGATGATGGTTTTATGGTGTTTTGATTAAATGTTCTTACACACATTGTGTATTTTTGGCACAGTACAAAACATAATTTGTGATTTAAAAAATGAAACCTCTGAAATAATTTATTTGAAATATTAACATTTAAAATGTTGCAGCATCCAGTATTTCTCATTTATTAAAAGCTGTTCAGTAAGACAGCTATATGGATCTAATCTGTCTTGCCTTGAGGATATTGTCAAAATTCCTGCTAGTCATTGGTTTACTTTATCTGTGGCTTGCTGGCTTTTGTTTTAGACTGTTTTTCTAATTTGGAGTGATTTTGTATTGCTAAGACTGTTTTACATTATTTCCGTATTTATAAAACTTTCCAATGGAACTGTTGCAGGATCAGAATAAACCTGCCCTTATGAAACTATACATATAAAAGGCATAATTATATATGTATTGTCTTAGAGGAGAAATATGCATGTAATGGGTTTAAGATATGTTATTACAAAGTAGCTTTGCATACTTGAGCATTGCTACTCTTTCATTCTATCATTCCTTTCTCTAGTTTTTCTTCTTTTCTTTTCTGAAGTGTTTTGCTTATCTATGTGAAATTAGTTCTACCTGAAAACTGTGCTTTATGCACAGTAATATTTGCTTCTAAAAGTGGTAAGTGATAATCTTTCATTCAGTGGACTCTGCTGCCATTCATAAAATTCATGCTGTGCTCCGGTATTGGCAATAGATCCAACAGAAGAAATAACATGTGGTCTGATTCTGGAGCCATACCTTATGTTATGCTGTGTATGCACACTTTACATAAAATTAAGTATCAGCATTCTCAGCAGAGTTATCTCTGTTCCTATTTTCTGTTCAAATCCCTGTAGAACTAAACATAAAGCAGAACCGCTCTAGGAGTTTGCAGTAAGATCTTACAGACTAATGGAAAAGGTAGTGGACCACCATGTTTCAGTCTGTTCCCATTTTGTCCTAAACCTGCATTCACCTGACATAGGAAATCAAAGAATAAAACTAACAGCCTGTACATTCTGCTCTTTTATAAAGTAAATTTTAAGAGCAGAGACCATTAGCCCTACTTCACAAGCAATGTTGAGTGACTTGCAGAAAGTCACACTACCAGCCCAGAGCAAAGCCACCCGTGGAACCTAAATACACCAGCTATCTGACTCTTTTCTCTGCAAAATATTTTAAGAACCAGTTAAGCCACCTAAATGCTAAATTTGAGAACCTAGTCCCATTATATAAGCTAATGATCTCATTGAAATCAATGGGAAATTTTCTGTTTGCTTTATTCTATTCACTTTGCTAGACGTAAGGAAGTTAAGGGGATACTTGCAGATTTGTTTAAGTGGTATCTTACCTTCAAAAAACCAGCAGTGATCCTTTGTCAGACTTCTAATTAACTTGATTATTAAGGGCACAAGGACAGACCAAGTGGGACAGTTGATCTTAGAAAAGGAGCACGTATTTTCTCAGGGGCTGGAGTAGGTGACCTTTCAAGACAAAGCCTATATTCTAAATAACCTAAAACCCACAAGGGACCTCCTGTTAGCAGAAGTTTTTCAGGCCATTGTATAGCATTAGAAATAAAAGCAACAATTCTCAGGATAAATTCTTGCCAGAAATCTTGAATTGATAAGAATTATGAAAACTCTGGTAACGCTTATTTGTTTGGTATTTTGTTTGTGCTTTTCTAGCAGGACTCCCAGTGGCTTTAGTGTCCAGACAGAATAGACAGGTTGCTTTTTAAATTCATAATAAACTCAAATACAGTCCACGTAATAGCAAATGTGTTCTGTGATATCTCTGGCTTGAAGGAAGATGAATGTCATCATATGCATAAATGACAAATGCTTTCTAGGACCAACTTCACCTTTCCTTATGAGGGAGTTAATTTAACGTTTTAGTTTACTATTTATTGTCCATCATTGTGTATTTTCTGTATGAATGAAGTAGCCAGAAGAAAATTGGATGATTCATCTCCGTGTTTCTTTGGCCAAAAGTCTTTAATTAAATTGGAATTAAATTGCTGGAGTTCCAGCAACTGTAAAATGTAATTATGTTATTTAGACCCTTGCTCCATCGTGACTTTAATCCAACTTAGGGCTGTGCTTTCAAAACAAAACAAAAAAAAAAGGGCAGTCCTGCACCTCTGTCCTGCCATGAACAGATACTTGTTTTAGCTTCATCTCTTGTACCAGCACTACTGACACTATATTCTAAGCCACTAAAAGGAAATGATCCAAGCTGGAAATGAATCCATTTTTGCTAGGTTAGTTTTCAAACACATTAGTTCCTTCCTTCAGGGTTCTCTGATGCAGCTATGCTACTCATCGGTGTGAAGTCCGCATAAAGGAAGAGGCAGAAATAAGAAGCTTGAGAGAAGCAAGAGAGCTGGCTGGCCTTCCCTGTCAGAGATAGCTTGGAGCCACGGCTTTTACATTTGCCATTTGAGACCAGACAGGCTTCTTAATGGTAAAGCATTTCTTAAGTGGTGTGTGTGATCTTGCTGTGGATCAGAAGTATAGGCCAGGTCACAATTAATTTGTGGTGCTCTGACCCTGAATAGCTTTAAGACCTCTGCAAGTGGTCTGTGAAACCACTGTAAATTTTTTTGACACCCCTCATCCCTGACACACAATTACATGTAATTGGCAGGCATAATTGGAATACTGCGGTCAGTAACAGTGGTCAGGCAGATACTTGCAACTACTTTTGTTATACAGGTTTTCAATATCAGTGGTTTTTAGATTATATTAGTAAAAATTTTGTTTGATAAAAAAAAGGCAGACAATAGTGTCTGTCAAAGACATGAGGTGACTCAGATAAAAAAAAAATTATGTGGACCTTCAGTAAAAAAGGTTTACGATCTGACCTCTTAATATGTCTTCCAATGGCATTTTTTGCATGATATCTGGAAGGTAAAGGGTAACTTCTCTTTTTCATCTTCATCACCATTTGCATATCAATTCACTGTCAGCTTTCTAGTTAAGTAACGGTGTCTCCTGTTTTCTCAAGCCTATATAATTACGGGATGATTGCTGCTGAGGGCATTACAGTTATTTGTGAGATTGCACTTGCCTTTCGTTAGTAAATGAAGCATCCTTAAGTGACAGTTTGACTGTAAGCGTTGAATGTGCTGAAATTAATGAAGACTTAACCAGCTGGCTCCTATTTCACTTTGTGCAGTTCCAGACAATGTGACATCAGTGTCAGCAGCTCACAAGGTGCTTCCTTTCGTGCCTTGTAACACTATTCTGCTACACAATACACTAAAGGAAGAGCTGCTTCTCCTGCCGCTTTATATGGAGGAGAGCAAGCAAACTCAATAATTGATACCATGCAGGACTGATAGCGTACCTGGATACCTGAGACAAGCTGTTTGACTGCTTCAGCTAGCTGTGATCATTTGCCTTTCCCCTCCTTGGAAGAAGCAGGCATTTAGCCAGAGTGATTCTCAGCTTAGGGAAGAAATGCTTTTTTACTAGTTGACTGAAGAGCAGGACTGGGGGAGTCATACTAGTTGTATGTACTCTTTAAGTATGACTTACCAAGTCTGATATTGTTACCCTGTCACTAGCTAATTTTAAAATATGATATATTTTAAATACATTTACATTAAAGGAGGAAAACTACTAAGAGCTGAATTCTTAGGCAAATGCCTTGCCGCATCACATGGGCCTGTGAGAGAGGTGGGTAATCAGGAAGAATTTTGTGGTTTGGTGGTTGTTCCCTATATATACACCCTCATCAGCCACTAGCTCTAAGACAAGATGATGCATATTCTCTGACTTTATGACCTGAACAATGTTCTAAACTGATCATCCAATATTTCATTGCCACCAGTATTCCTAGTTTTGGATGCAGGGCAGAATTTGCCCTAAATAGATAAGATAGTGGGTATTAGGCGATATTTCTATTAACGGGATGGGACTGATTATTATGGTTCCTCACAGCATCTGAAAATATAACTTATTTTATGACTGATGTAGAAATACATGAAATGCAAACTATTTCACTGCTCATATCATGGTTCTTTTGTGAAGTGTGTGAATTCTGCTAGCAAAATGCAGATGTTCATAAAGAGTGAATTAAACTAGTGTAAATGCAGTCCTACCACAGAGCCATTCAGAATGCAAGTGAATGCTTGTAAGCTCTTCTTTCATGTTCAGCCAGCTCTACTTTGCATTCTAGTAAGTTATTTCAAATTCTGTGATACCACAGGGAAAGCTGAATAGTTTGCCTGCTGTTTGGAGCAGGGGCTGTCCTTTTACCCATGTTCCTAACATATGAGAGTTTGCAGCCTTCGCTGAAGTAACCACAGTGCAAAGTGATTGTTAGCAAAAAGAGTTAATAACTAATAAATAAGTACATGACTTTTATTATTAAATCAGTTGTCTCTAATAGAGGAATACTCCAAGTTTGAAGATAGTTTTCTTCATCTATTTGTTATTTATAACTTTCTAGATCCATTTATTGAATGCTTTTGGCCTGTACCTTACTTTTTTATTTCATTTTGTTTCTGGTCTGGTCATTCCACAGTGGAGAAGTGTTTCAGCAAGCTGTTTTTTTTTTCTCCTGAAGTTTCACATTAACAATATTTTTTTACTGATAACCCTGTCCTTAGGATATTTCAGTTATTTTATAGCATATATTGCTTTCTGAGTCAAAAGCAGATGGTACAAAAGTGACAGCTTTAATGTTTTTCTGCCAGATCTGAGTTTCCTTCCAAAAGGTTGAAAAATAATTCTTTGCAGTTGTTTTCAATATTTCTATAGTACAATAACTTTTTTTTTTTCTTAACAGGATTGCACGTTCTTCACTCGGAAAGAAATCCTTCGGTAAGTAAATGGTATTAAATTTTTCCTTTGTGATTCATATGGAAGGAACTAAATCTTTTTTTCTGACTTGTGAGGAAACCAAATAAAGGCAGTTATTTTGCATGAATGAATGAGTGAGTGTAGGATTGGACTCAAGAAACACTTATAATATGTAAATGTGTATAAAGAAACAGATGGTGATTAGCTTAATGTCAATATCATAGACTTTTCTAGAGATAAGCCATTGAACAGTTGAGAGCCAGTGACTTTTTATGAAAGGAATTTGCTGCTTTTCTGCTCAGTTATACCAACGAGGGCACATCCTTCGGTCAGTACAGGTTTTGGTATGGACTTAAGTGTGGGGAAAACTGGTGGAACTTAAACTGCAGAGTGCTGAGAATGTTTGTTTCTGTACAAACTTTCCCTACAGAAAGTCCCAAAGACTGGGATCACTGTTTGCAATAGAAGGGACTTGGTATTTTTCAGTAGTGATTGATTGAGCCAAACTGAAGTAATTTCTGCCTATGCATATGCTGACTTTTTGCCCTGGATCCTGCCATGGATTCTGCAGTGGATTCTTGATCTTCTAACCATTTAGATTAAAGATATGTGAAAGTATGACATAGATCCTGTCCTGTCAATACACCTGTTGTTTTTCCTGAGGATTTTTGCCAGATTGGGGAATGAGAATAAATCTGTTGTATGTATCTAGACCTAGGAGTTCATAATGCTTCAGGATTCTCCAATTTGAATAGCTTCTCAGACATAAGCAGCCTTTGTTTTCATAAACATTGGGAACCACTTTGAGATCAAAAATAGACATGGTCTCTGAGACAAATGTTCTTTGCCTTTACTCTGTTGCTGTAAACATCAGTAAGACTGATGTTCAGTGATTCTGTCAAGGCAAAAAACTAATGGCATGGCTTTGAGTGGGGTGCTTTATTTTTTGCTGGAAAAATAGAGGTGGTATTTCAGCTCATTTCTTGCATACCTTGCTCTCACACAGAGAGATCACAGAGAAATGATGCACTCACTCCTCAGCAGTGCACAACATCTCTGAGATCACTGTGAAGTAAGAACATTGCAATACCACCACCACGTAAGCCAGGATTTAATTTGGTCTGGGTCCCTCTTATATAATTGTTATGGTTTAATATTTAGTCACATTGTTGGAGTACATTTTCATGATACATGATGGTGTGACTGAATGAGTCAGAATATGTGTGCAGTGAGTGGGTGATAGTTGGCCCAAAGAGAAGCTAAGCTTAATGCAACCTGGCTCCAACAGAGATATTGGTGTCCTCAAAGCAAGTCAAGGATTCGCAAAAGTGAATTACCATAGCATGGATGTAACTTCTTTAGCAAAGCAGTCCTCAGCTGCAAACCTCTAGGAATGACACATGATCGTTAGCTATAAAGAGGTGTCGTTCTGTGACTGTGGTACCCTACAAAAAGTCATGCAGCTTAAATGAAAATGAATGGTCATTGTATGTTCTATCAGGGCTCAAAGTTGTTAGTTCTGCTTGCGAACACTGGCTTTGGCAATAAGGGAATTTGTCATCACAGTTCGTTCAGAAAAGCAGCTGTGAGCCCAAAATAACAGACACTTTGTGGTTCAGACGTCAGAAGTGATTCGGTGATGTTCCTGTACCGTCATTAGTTCCAGCAGTTGGATACGGAATAAAAGATGTCCCTGTGTGGCCACCAAATCTCAGCTATATACATTATATAGCCAGAAAAAAATTTCCTGAATGGTTTAGTGTAATTTTCTGTATAAAACAGAATAAGAAAGAAGAAGAAGAAAAGTGACTGATTTTGGTACATGTACACCTAAAATACATTTAGAGAAAAATTTGTGGACAAATAGGAAACGTAAAACGTGTGCGGTACAGGCCCAATTTAAAGAATATGACCTAAAATATGACCAATGTTATAGCAGGACTGTAACATTGGTGGGGGGAGAATGGACTCAGAACTGTAAAATGCTGATGAAAGAAAGGAAATAAGGAATCAACCATCTCCACAGAATTTGTAATTAGGAAACTGCTGAATCAGAATAGGCAAACTTTTTTTTTAATCTGGAAAACAACATTTCCAAACTGTAAATTTGAACCATCATGTGCAACAGAGAAAATACAGAAGGTGTGCTTTGAAAAATACACTGCAGATTTTAGGAAAAGATATTTTAAAGTCATGAGATTAGAAAATATCATTGTATGGTAGGCAAAGAGGAATTTACAGTATTGCAAAATCTGGCTATGAAATGAAGAATCAGCAAGTTCTGTTCTCTTTTTCTGGGTTGCAGTGGATTAAAAATATACGTGTAGAGAATGAGTTTGCAGTGTGCAGCTTTGACAAGTAGATAAAAACTGGCTGAAATGAAGAGATTTCTGTACGGAATTGTCATAAAACTTTCACGCTCATTCTTCATTTTTTCTTGACACATGAAACAGATAAAACTTATGTTGAAGTTTGATATCAAGGCACTGAAGACAATGCTTCAGAACATTCTAAAAATCACAACAAAAAATTATATGGATTTGCAAATATTTTTTATATAACAGTATTCTGGGGTTGATTTTTGGTGTATGCCATATCCAAAACCTGAGACTGTATTTCACACAGGACCTTTGGTAATGGTAAAAACAGGTCACAATTTATTTCAGTAAGTAAGAGCACTCCACTGTCCTGCAGGACTCTTGGCAGCATAAAGGAATATCTGAGTAGAAATGGATCTTATTTCCTTTTTGATTTAGGCAGATTGCACAGTGCTACAAATTCCACAGTGCTGGACAGAACACTACATGTATCTCTTTCAAAAGTGTGTAATTTGAAACTACATTTGCAGACAGATGATCTGTAATCTTTTTTTCCCTCGCATGGCAAGTGTGACATAGAGTAGAGGAGGTCACTGTAATTCACAGGACTTGATGATAAAGGAAGCAGCATTGAATTGTGGAAAAGATTCTCCTGCTATTCTAGAACAAGTGGATGCTTTTCTATCTAAGAAAGTTTGACGTGGGGAGTATGGGTGGGATAGGGACTGGGGAATTGGAAGCTCCTGTTTACTTTCTTACTCTGTCACTAGTCTATGCATGCTACTGAGCACCTTTGACAAATTGCCACTGTAATTTGTCTGTGTTACCTACACATAATATTTTTGTGCCTTTTAAGTATGAGGATAATATTTCCTTTGTCTTGCCTGTTTAGATTGCAAACTCTGCCTGGTAAGGATAATGTAAACTATTTTTATATGCAGCGTGCTAAAAGTGATCTTAGTTGTAGCTTTTACATTTTATGGTAGTGCAAAGCTGTTCTGAATATTTTTTTAGGGTTATGGTATCTCTGAGAGGTGTTACTATCACCTGGTAGACCTGGTCATTTAAATAGAACAATTAAAGAACAGTGAAGTGTTGAATGTGGCAAATAATATTTAAGTTAAAACAACCCTGATAGATTTTTAGTAAGTGCTGTTTCTCTAAAAAGCATAGAAATGTAAATAAAGAATTTTGTCTTGGTTTGCTTTTCTCTCTTCAGTAATATAAAAGAGCATGAGTGATGCCAATGGTAATGCCCAAAATTGTTATAATTTATTGTGAAATAGAAGTGTAGCTTCTTCCAATAGGAAACATGTAATGGACCTCAGCTTGAGTACTGTGAAAGCCTAATAACACATTTTGTATTTCGTAACTGAAGTTCTAGGGAAACAATCTATTTCCTGAGAAGAGAACAAAGCATGCACTTAGACTCAATTACATTGTTTATGTTAGGCTAAAGAAAACTTTCCTGCTTATGGGCTGTGTATGGGAGATAAGGGAGCCATTGGCTGCATGACTTTGCACACTATCTGTATCAAAAAGCGCAAAATCAAAAATACTTATGAGAAACAGTGCAACCTTAGAATATGATTGTGAAAAATAGATATTCTTGGGGGTAAGAGATTACATTAATGGATGGTGAAAAATAGATGCTCTGTTTGAAAAGTATGCTATACAAAGCTGAAGATTAATGCTTGATTGTAAAATGCTTAGAGGAATAAAATCATGGGAGTAGTTCTGTAAAGACCTAAAATCATGGGAGAAGGAATAGTCACTTGGAATCATTGTATTTCCTCTTCTGCCTTATCCTCAAAGTGTGATGTTTCTGCTTATTGGGAACCTCTATACATAATCAGTTTATGATATGGAAGATAGTGATACATTCAGTAGCATTTATTTACTGTATATAAACTGTTGAATACAAATTGCTGTCTAACTAATAGAGTAGAATCAATAGGTATTTCTGCATGTCTGAGGTGAAGTTTTACTGAGTGGAAATAAAATGGGTTATGACCCCCTCATTAATTAGCACTTACTGATTTAGCATGTCCCCCCCTCAGTTAAGAGGGAAGTAAGTACTGTTGTGCATTTCTTTATGCACTGCAGAATACTCTCAGATGTGATATGAAGGAAGTGCAGGTCCAGCTCTGTTTAGGCTGAACTGAATTTCTTGTGCAGCTGCGAAGTTCGGTGAGACAATCCAGCAAGGAGTAACCTTACCAAAAAAAAAGTTAATAGTTTTTTTGCTGAAGTCAGCCACCCTGGCTGGCTCACCATCCATTTGCATGAGTGTTAGTGTGGACACAAGGGAAGGGGCATAGTTGTGTAGGTAGGCATGAAGGGATGAATATGGCAGCTCTAATTTAGATCGATTTAAGCTGATGTAAAGCAGCATGAGATTGCAATTAGGTGAAATGGGCTAAGTGTTTTTATCTGTCCCTACAGGAAAAGTAGCCCATCAAAAAGCCCAAACAACAAAAAATCTATTTTCTGCTGGTTTAATGAGCTGAATCAGCTCTCCGAGGGATCAGATGAGTGCTAAAGCTGGCACAAGAGTCAGAGCGAGCAAATGCAACTGAAAATGAGGAAAGGAGAGGAGAGCAAGACTTAGCATTTCAGTACCAGTAAGGTGTTAGATTGGCTTAGTCTAACTTTAGTGTGTAAGACTTTGGTACCAGCATCAACTTAAGTCAACATAAACACAGGCTGCGGTCAAAGGGGTTGAGGACACATTCTCTTGATTGATAATCTGAGTGTGGATAATTTGCAAATTATCAGGAACTAGTAGAATTTATGAATTTAAGGTGAAGAAGAAATGAACACAGAATAATGAAAATGGATCTAGGAAAAAAATAAAGTTAGATTGCAGCAGAGCCAAGCATGCCTGGTGAAAGAGAAAAATAGAAAGCAGAGATCATTATTGGTGTTTAATAGCTATTTATCACCAGAAAACCTAAATACACTCTTAAGTCTTTAATAGAGATGGTTAATTTTGAGAAGTGCTTAACACAACTAAGAGGATTCACTCATGACCCCAGGGCAAGAACGTGTTAAAGAATGTTGGGTAATGTAGACATATTTATGTTATCACTGACTCAAAACATTATCTAAAATATGTATAGGATAACTGTCAAATTTTTAGAGTTGTTACTGATTTCATTGGTAAGTATGTGTTAGGGCTTTGAAAACATGCCCCACTTTTCTTAAGGAGAATGTGGAAATTAGACCAGTGTGTATAACTTCAGGACACAACTTTGGTGTATGGAAAGATGCCAGAACACACTGGTAGACAATCAGTTCATAAGTGCCTAGAACATAATATGTGCTTAGAGGGAGCCACTGTGGATTTGTTAAAAGCAGATCTCTTCCTCTGAGTGGCTGCTCTTGTGGATAAGAGAAAAGGAACAGATGCAACATATCTTTATTTTGGTAAAGCCTTTTATATATTCCTGTATGTGTTAGTCCTTTTCTACCTCTATAAGTGTGCTAACCTCTTGACTAAGGTACTATTGAACATACTTAAAAAATTTGTAAGAATGGTAAAAAACATTGAGGTGAAGAGGGTTGCAGATACTATGAAGATCAAGATTAGCTTTTTCAACAGCGCCCAATATATCAGAGAAATTATTAGACCCAAAATGAGCAACAGGAAATTTGCAGTCAAGTATTAAGAACTGAGAAAAATCTGCAAGCGCAGAATGCAATGTAACAAACAAAAAAAAACCAACAGCAGGGCAGGGGGTTAGTTGATCTAAGCAAAATGAGTGTAATTTTAACAAACAAAACCTACAAAACCCCCTGATGCTCTTGCAAAAAAGGAAAATGTAGTTCTAGGATGCATTAATCTCAGCATTGTATATAAAATGGGAGAATTCCATTCCAGTCAGCATTGTTGGGGCCTCAGTAGGAATAGACTGTCCAGTTTTGGGCATCACCATTCAAAAAAGATTTGTTGTACTGGAAAACATCCAGTAGAGAGAAACAAGAATAAGAGGAAAAAATGATATACGAAGAAAGGTTGGAAAAACACTTTATTCATAGCAATGAATCTGTTTATATAACGTGCCTCTCTTGTGCTTGTAAATGGGAACAAATCGTTGAGTTGTTTCTTATAAGGCAGTATTTCTCTTACTCAGTTTTGTAAATCTGATTTTCTAGCACACAAGCTTTTACTCCAGTAATAATGCTTATCTCCTAGTCAGCCCATCTGTTTCTATTTCTCCCTGTAGACGAGTACAATTTGGCAAATACCCAGGCATTCAAACACAGGTGTTCTTGGATGTCTGTCCTAGCCAAAAAGCACAAAATCTGTAAATTAAAAGTTGTGTAGCTTGAGACTGACTTAACCTAGCTAGACAACTGCTGGGGGAATGTGGCACTAAATTACCAAGCTGGGTGCCATCTAGGCAATGAACAAACCTTTGAACCTTTTTGTAGAAGAAAATTAGTAGTTCTGTTGCATTCTCTTCTCTGCCTGTGTCTTGGCATGTTTTTGATGGGTGAAAAGTGAGGTGCAGAGGAGCCCTTCTAGCCAATCCAGCTATATGCTGGATTTTAAATCTGAAACCTGCCTGAGTTAAGTTAGGGAGATAAGCGGTGGTTTCCTCCAAGTGTCTGGAAAGCCTTCCTTATAAGGGAGCAAATACAGCAAACTGCTTGAGATGCATCTCCCTGTGGAGCAAGTCGCTATGCACATGGAGGGAGGGGTTAGAGCACAGCTCCTGTTTTTCTAACACATCCCGTCTTTCAAAAAGTTTGGGGTTCATATGCAGAAAGGGGAAATTCCCATGTGGTCAGCTTTGGGGGAAAAAAGTGTCTGCCAAGAAAATAAAGTTTGGGGGAACTCTATGCCCTTGGGAATCTTCCTGAAGCTGCTATTGATCTTCTTGTTAATTATGTTTCTATTCTTGTTGTTAATAATGTTTCTGTATCGTCTATGAATGAAAAAAAAAAAGGCTTCTACATAATTCCTGCATCTCCTGTACCATAAAGCTTTCCTTTATTATGTTTTATTCAGGTTGCACCTGTGTTGCTAGGCTCAGGTGAGGACAAAATCATTCTCAGTGTTGATCTGCATGGAATCTGGAGTACTGGTGTACTGTGTCCAGTTCTGGGCTCCCCAGTACAGGAGAGAGATGGAGCTACTGGAGAGAGTCTGGCAAAGGGCCACTAAGATGGTTAAGGGACTGGAGAATCTCTCATATGAGGAAGGACTGAGAGAGATGGGATCTGGAGGGGTAAAGAAGATGGAGCTCAGTGACAGGACAAGTGGCAGTGGGTACAAACTGAAACACAGGAGGTTTTGTCTGAACATAAGGAAGCACTTCCCCCGCCCCGTAAGGGTGACAGAGCACTGGAATGGGCTGCCCAGAGAGATTATGGACTCTCCATCCTTGGAGCTATTCAAAAGCCATCTGGGCATGGTCCTGGGCAACCTGCTCTAGGTGCCCCTGCTTGGCAGGAGGTTGGACCAGATGATCTCTTGCAACCTCAGCTGTTCTGTGATTCTTTGAATCACCAGTGGAGAAGAGGCCTATGAGCAGGTTTTTCAGTGGTGCTTCAAGGAAGGAAAAATACTATAAACTGCTTTTATCTATACTTACTATGCATCAAGTAGTTCTGTGAACAGTAGAGTTAGGTGTATCGAAAGGCAAAGCCTTCCTAAGTCTGACTAGATCTTTTAGAATGAATTTATTATTCTAAATTATCTGCCAAAAACATTTCTCATGCAGATTTTCTTTTTAATTTTACTGCAGATGGTTTAGGAGGATATTTATTTAGTATTGTCTTGAATTAATTTGTACTGCTTCATTTTGCATTGCAGAGATGAAAGAACACTTGACATGTTAACTAAAAGCTGGCAGAAGGCTCATCTATCCACCTTTTCTCTTCCCCTTATGCTGCCTTTTTGTAGATCTGATTTCTGTGTCCAGTTATTGTATTTTATTGATATAACTTCATCTGGAAAGCATAGAAGGGACAAGGCATATCCGTAACAGAAAAGTCACAAAATTCCTTCACCTTTCAACTCATCCTGCTTGTGTTTCTCACTATTCTTTGTTCTTTATCCTTTGTCAAATTTGGCAATTTAGTGAGTTGTGGTTCCAGTTTCTATCTGACATTCCTGGCTGGTGCCTTCCAATGTGGCACCAAGTTTCCTGTCCTTTTGGTTTCAGCTTCATATGGTAGATGCCTTTTTCTAATAGAATGTTCTAAACTCTTGCAATCCTTGGAGGCAATAATTCACTGAGGAATTGCTGCAGCACAGAGATTTATGCCTTATTTACCATGTGCAACACGTAACCATCATTGCAAAAGCAGCTTGTGAATGTATGACATAAATCTGACACCCTGAAAGTACTTTCCTTATCAGTTGCAGGCAGCCCTGAAGGCCCCTCCTTCCTCAGTTTCTCAGCCTGGGATTAAAGAACCTCCTTCTCTTTGAGCTGTGGCAACTTTTTCTCTGTGTATGGCAGACTTATGGATATACGTCTTTTTGAACCTGTTCCTCAGCTCTCTGATCACACATTTGTACATCTGCAATAATGACACTATAGGACAATTTGCATCGGGAGGGGGCTACAGCCTCTGTAGGGTCAGTTGTAAATCAGTTCCCATCAGTGTCTTTGCATCAGCATGATGCATTCTTTTCTGCAGTCTGTGCGATCCCATCTTGAATGCTATTGCTTCTTTTCCTTCCAGCCATCTATGTCTCCAGGGGCTCAGAAGGGCTGACTGCTCAGATCTGTCTGTTTCCAGGGCTATGGATAGACTTCTCAGTGCTCCTGCTGGTCTCTGGAGTGGCGAATTCTTCTCTGTATATTACAAGAAGTCCTTCTCCAGCTGTTCTGTTCAACTCTGACAACTGAACAAGAGCCTATAGCTTTGATTATGGTGAATAACTGAAAGCACAACCGCACAGCAACAGAGTGCTTCTCTGGACCTTCTGCTGACATAGTTTATTCCATTCTGTATAGTCAGTCTCCCATCAGGTCATGCCACGACTCCTATGAACTCCTTGTGGGACTGTCCATCAGTGCTCAGTGCTTTGCTTCATTGTTGCAGTTAACCCATTTTGCTGTTTATTTTCTGTGAATATGCAGGGCAATCTAGAATTTATTCTTTGGGATGGTCTTGATTGTAATGTTAAAGTCTTTGAATGCATTCCTGTTATTTAGGAATAAATAGGATATATATTGCTGAATAAAAATATTTTCTGTTTACAACATAAATCAAGTGACTGGTACTATGAAGGCAGGACCAGAGTGGACGAGATGCTTATTAGGTTCTAAAGGCCACTTTAAAGCCTCTACTTATTTCTAATCAATGAGCCATTACAAGCTTTTATCTTTTGTTTTCAGCACTCCTTTAGTGCAGAGTTCTTATTACAAAGGCAGCCCAGCCAGCTGTAATGTGTTGTCACTACCTTTAATGGTGGTGATTTATGTATATCAAGCCAAGGAAGAGATGCTCTGTGTTTTAACACACCCACTGGTGACTTTGGGTACAATCTGACTTTCTGTCAAAGCTTAATAGCAAATTAAAAAAATCACTGCAGGGTGTAAGCTTGGAAATCTCTTTTTTCAGTCTACACAGGTATAGCTGGAGGCTCTGTTATGAGTTTGGAGACATCCCAGTCAAGTCGTGTCCAGCAAATACCCAGAAAGTGTCACCCTTGCTGACTCCAGGATGTTACACCCTTGAGAAGTGAGGACAGACTCTGACCCACCTTTTTTTGCCATGTAAAATCCTCAAAAGTGGTAGAATGAAAGTTAGCATAAACAAAAAGTAGGCTGTGGAGGCAGTACTGTGTTGCTTGTTTGCTTGTTTTTTTCTGAACACAGCTTTTTTGGGTTTCATTGGTTGATGGGCAGCTGAGTTGATTTAAAAACTTCTGCTGCCTACAGGGGTAGGTCTTATTCTGCCCTTATTTAATTGATTAATTCAATAGAAAAAGTATACCCCCATTTACTTGCACGGGCAGTACTGCTGTTGCAACTGCATCAGTTACCTCAAGGAGCTGACTGTGAAAACTTTTGTATTTTCAAACACATCAGTTCCCTGAACCTCACTACAGTTTCTTAAGTGTTAGTGCTTATGCAAGGGAGGTGAGTGGGTGGGTGGGCTTGAAGTTTTTCCAAGGGCAGGTTCAGCAACTTGTGTTTAGACTGGATTAAATTGATACAGAATCACAGCCTTAATCCTTGGATATAGTACATTAAGCTTAAACATATACCAAAACCTGTGGGGACAGGGCATCATCAGTAAATTAAATTTGTCACTACATTCCCTCCCACTCTCACCTGTGGGAGGGAAGACACTAGTAAACACTGCCAGCTTTTCTTCTCCTTCTTCCATGGAGAGTAAATAAGGCGTCTTGGCAACAAAGAGAGCACATCCAGGAATGGAAAAATGCTTCTGCATGCATCCAGAAGAATTTTTTGAAGCAAATATCACTGCAGGATCTGTAGTCACTACTGCAAATACAGAGAGGCTGGTTGCAGGTCCTGGGCTTCTGAATATACATAATGGTCTGTATATGGTAGTGGCAGCCTTTCCAAATCTATATCTGTTCAGACAGCACTGCAAAACCTTACGTTGCTCCCCTGACAAGACATAAATGTTTCTGTGACTTGGGCAGATAGCTAAAGCAGCCTTAGGTTATTTTCAGATATGCTTCTCATTGAGGTGCATGCTGAGTAAAAGGACAAAAAGCCTTTCCTCTCTAGGTCGCAACTGCTCCTGATGTGTTCAAGTCACCTGAAGTGTCTTCTGCTTCTATAAGAACAGGAGGAATATTAGAGCCTTTACCACAGAGGTTTGTTTCTTTTCTGTTTACGGTTAGTAATTAATGTTATTGAGAGATGTGTCAAACAGTCAGTAGTCTGTACAGTGCCAATTGGTGCAGCATTTGGGAGGTGATGACAGAGTCTGACTCACAGTATTGATCATAGTACTTGATCCAAGTATGGCAGTGGTATGACAAATTGATGTAGTGATGTATTGCATAAAGGCAGGAGGATTATGGGTGTAAATAACCCTTATGTCTACTGATCTTTACATTGTGTCATAGAATAATTGATCAGAAATGCATCCGGTTTCCTTGCCAAAAAGTAAATATTCACCCAGTGTAATGTAGGTTACTCAAGTAAACAGAAGTGTTGCTGAAACTCCTGCAAAAGGGACTGTGTTTCACTGTGATACGTGGCTTTCTCAGAATCCTGTAAGAAGCTGAGGCAGCGCTGTTGCTTTTCCACCTGTTTTCTACAAAATCTGGTTATTTGAGAGACTGGCAATCCAGTGCTGTGTTTGTCATAAACCAGTGCATGGTGTCCCTGAAGAACTTTCCAGTATAAAGAACTTTCAGTGGGAAAAGGTGCTACTATTTTTTGTTATTTGGTTGGTTGGGTTTTTTCATTTGTTTGTTTTATTACAAAGGATAATGGAGCTTGTGCAACATACTGTATGTTGGTTTTGGAACCTAAGCTGGAGAAACCTTATGGTCTTTTTCATTGTGATATTAGTTAATTATGCCATGTAATAAGGCTATCACAAATAGAGTTGTAGGATCTTTGCAGGTAAAAGCATGTGAAAGACTATTTTATTGCTGTGATTTAGTTTGCGGGAGCTGGATCCCAGCCACTTCCTACAGACTCATTTGGATGCTTTAGTGTGAAGTCTACTCAGGCGGAAAGCTCTTATACCTACAGATCTTTAAGCAATTTTGTGAATTAATGGAAGAGTTAGTGGCAGGAGAACAGGATATCAGAGCTGCCCTAAAATCTGCTGTTAATTACTTGCACATTTCTGTGTCCATTATCTGCCTTCCAGCTAATTCTAGCGGAGTCCTGCTGAGCCCGAGGCAGTGTGCTGGAAGCCTGTCTGGTTGCTAGTGCCTGGCAACTCCTTTCTGCTCACCTTCAGAGATAAAAGAAAGGATTAACTTTAAATGGACAGACTGGGAACATGTTATCTTAACAGATTTCTGTAAAAATAAATATTGTCTGCATTGTGGATGTTTCTGAATAAAACACAGGTGTAGAAACTGCATCTATTAATATGTATAGGTAGGGTTACATATATGTTACAGTAAAGGTGTTTGGCAGGGGTAGTTGTTTTCTTGCTTTGGTTGTCTTTCCCCACCTCCCATCCCTAGGCATGCATTTCCCTTTCTGATTCTAAAAATTGAGTTCTGTCAGCAAATGTGTTGTTCAACTCGATGCTTCTGACTGTAACTTCTTGTAGAAAGGAAAGAGGAATTAGTTTTATTGTAATCTGTGGCAGCAAACCAAAGGAATGCGGTTTTATTCTGTGTCGTTTGGCAATGTTTTTAGGTAAAACCTAACCCTTTCAGGAGGATGCTTTGAATATTTTCTTAGAGATGCTTTCTGAAATGAGTGTATTTACATTGTATGGAGGTGTAAATGTGCTAGGGTAGTATCATTTGTCTTGAAGGCATAGCAAAAACTCAATGTCTGAAGTAGTAGGAAAAGCACAATAAAGAGAGAATGCATCAGTCTTGGGTAGTTGTACTTGCCACGGTGCCATCAGGTGGACACACTATATTCTTTACAGTTAGTGTAGGTGCCTTGTCCATAGTAAAGTAGGAGTGCTTTTGTTGGCCTTATACTAGAAGACACAAATGAGGTGATATCTGTGGGACAAGGAGGGCAGTTCTAAGATCTAATACAAAACCTAACTGCTCTGCTAAGTGCCTTGCAATTAACAACACAATCCCTTCCAGTTGAAAAATCAGATCCTTCTTTCAGCTATGGGAGAGTTTGGATTACTTTCAGTATAAACAGGTTGTGTTAATTTCTGTGGACAAGATGCTGAATTCTGTCAGCAAGAAACGATGGGTTTACTTTGCACTGATATTGCATGTTATAAAGAGACTAAACCTTTGTCCTGAGAAAATGAACGTCAGTAAGCAGCTGGTAAGAGCTGTGGCTGTGCTCTCTCTTTGATCTCTCTCCCTCTAAGCCTCCATCATTGAAATAAGATTGTTGCTTCACAGCAAATGGCATCTGGGACACAGCATTGCAACCTGTCATGTGCCTTACAAGGGTATTTCTTGTGTTAGAATAATATTGCTTGCTCTGTAGATATTGTTTCAAAACTTCTTACTTAATTTGGTGAGCATCATAAGAAGCTTTAGTATTTCTGCCAAAATAGTACTGAGTACCAGGTCACTGTGAGTCACCGAAGTGCCTCTTTAAGTACCCGTAATAAGTGCTTTTTATTTGTCATCTTAGTATTCAGTCTCTACTGTAGCACTGCGTTATTCCCAGTACTAGAGTAACTTTAAATTCACACTGTTGTGGCTGTTTCTTTTGTTACCATTAACAGGTGTTTGTTTATTCTTGTGATGTGATTATATTTCAGTAACAGATACTTTCCCACAACATTTTTAAACTTCTGTCATATGTTTATTCCCAGTAGGAATTGACTCAGCTATTTTTTTTATAATTTTTTTTTTTTTTTACAAACAAGAGGTTTGTTCAGAGTTTTTTATTGAAAACTAAGAGAAGTTCCATACCTTGCACTTTAGATTAATACAACAAGCTTAGTAAAGTATGAAACACAGATCACTTTGTTCCAATCCCTTCTGTGTCTTCTGAAAGACGTTATGGACAACTCCTTTAAGATGCCCAACTCAGTGCCTGTATTCATAGTCCTGTTGGAGAAGACAGATCAAAGACAGAAAAGTCTAATACTGGAGAAAGGAGAGAAAATCTTGGCAGTTAAAATAAGCAGGCATTGCCAGCTAGTGTGTTTTGAAATGTTGCCCACAATAGTCAATCCATTCCAATGATGAATGCTTTATTTTCATGAAGACTAGAACACCATTTCAGTATTCTGGCTTTAAAAAAAAAAAATCTTTAGATGGATATTTGATTTGAAAGGTTTGCTTTCCTTTAAGTGCTTTTAAGCTGTTATTTCCGTTGTATTTAGGGGCATCTTTGCAGCTGCTGTTTACAACAGAGAAATCAGTTGCTGGAGTGGGAAATGGCTATTGCATCTTGAATTACACAGTATTTATGAAATGTCAGGACAAGCTGTGGTAAGCAGCTGGAAATATGCTTAGATCAGTGGATATTTAATTTCCTGTATGGCACAATATATTGCTGCACAGTTTAAAAACAGTAGTTTCCTAAGATCCAGACAAAACATGTTTCTGTGCTCCCTTTCTGTGTTCTTTGTGACACATCATAATCATGACCAAAGAGGTGCTGAGAAAAGAGATGCCTGTAGATTATTTTCTCCTAGTTTTTGAAATTCATTACCCACATTAATCTGAAATAGCTCAGTTGCTTGTGGAGCTGACTGAGGAGTTGCTGAAGCTAAAGGTGGAAAAACGAAGGAGTTGGTGAGGCATTACTTGCTCTATTACTGGTTTGTTTATGTTCTGCTGTTTAAAACGTTAATCGCTATTTGTAAATGTTAGTATACCTAGGAAGCAGGCAGGATTTTTTGTTAAAATGAAAATGAGTCACAAAACAATAAATATATCCTTTTAATATATATTAAGAAGTAGTACATTTGACCTAATGAGAGACCAGAATACTCTCTGTTAGTACATAAGACATGGCAAAATGACCACTTTCTGCCCTAAGCAGTTTATGAATTAGGTGTAAGACAAAATTTGCACATATGATAAAAATTACATTTTATAGTACATGACATTTTCTAAGTTTTCTGTGAACACCAACTACCTACTCTTCCTTCCTATTCTTTTTACACATGTGGTATTTTGTAGAGGATTGGCAGGTCATACATTCAAGATAAATATATTGATCTCTGACTAATCTTTGAGCATTAGGATACTGGTGTTCCCTCTCCAACCTCTTTGTGCTGATATTTGACAGAATCTTGGATTCTAGATACTTGCCCGCTAGACTGAGATACCACTAGAATGAGTAAAATCAGAAAATCAGTACAGTTAATTTCTCTAATATATGAATTGCTTCTAGACAGGTAATATTTTACTTACTAGGCAATTTCTGTCTGTAGTTTCTCTGAGAGCTCAGAATTTGATATCCATCGGTGAGCTTGAATTGGATACCTGTTTTACTTGAAATGTTTCTATTCCCAGTTTGAGTGAGCATCCTTGTGAGAATAAATGTGCTAAGATAGGTTTAAAATTTGCATCCTCCTTAATTTGATGTTTTCTTTACACATGGCTGTTTTCTCTTGGCTTTTGGGCTATGCTTTTGAACTCATTCACTGGAATATCTGGAGACAGCAAATAAAGGGTGGGATTAACACTTGTTAAGTTAATTCAATTGGAAGTAACGTTGTAGAAACGTTTGCACAGTCTTTGCCCAGGTTGTACGTGAGACTGAGACAGTTTTCATAATTTACTGATATTCAGCTTCTAAACCTTTAGAAACATCTATGTGTTTCATTGCCTTTGACTGTTTCTTTCCCAGCTCCCGTATCAAAACAGTGACATAATACTGTTAGCACGATAAGCAAGCTTTAGAGAGTGAAACTAGGTTTATGAATGTTTGACTTGCATCTCTCAGGAAAGACACTTGTTTATTGCCTTTAAAATATACTGGTTTGATGGATAAGCTGAGCCAAGAATGAAACAAAACTATGTGAAAAGGAATGAAGTGGAAATGGTCTGCGTGCTGGTGTCAGCCGGTGCTAGAACTGTAAGACTAAATCTGCTATGTTAGTGAGGGACAGATAGGCAAAGGGCTTTTTTAATTCAGAAGGAAGGTCTCCCAAGGATACTGTTGTCTATTGCATCATAGTTGCATATTGTTTGGCTTTTAAATTCTTTGAGCTGTTAAACAACTTTTTATTGCATAGTGCAGGTCAACCAATAATCTGCACTGAGATGGGATCCCTGGATTATACTCACAGTGTTAGTACATTGGTCCAGGCTTACTTCTTCTGTGCATGTACCTATACGGTGCTTAAATGTTATATACAGGTAGTGTGAGACACCTCAAGTTGTGCATGTGTGTTAGTAGCAGTTATGCTGGATACTGCATCAAAGCCCTCTTTTTTTCAAAAAGATGGGGATTTGGTGGGCTCAGACTTGTGCACTAAAAATAATAATTAGAGCTGCAAGACAAATTTGTGTCTGATTACTGTATGAATGGAATTGGTTACTTAAAATTGGTTATTGGCTGTTTTTTTCTGCTTGTTTACAGGTTGCATGGCCGATACCATGAAATGGCACCAAACGTTGTGCCCATGGACTATACAAAGGACCCAGATGTTAAACTACCTATGCAGCTTATAATAAACATGCCTGAGCTAAAGGTATCACTTCTGACTGCTTACAAACTGTATCTTCTTAAGTTATGTAGCTCATCTGCCAGAGATTTTGCCAAGTGAGTTTGATATCCTGAAGCAATGTGGCATGCTGAGGTCTTCCCCTTCCTGTTACTGTTCAAGGGCAAAACCATCCCCAGCAACTGGAAAATACCTAGGTGAATGTCTTTTTTTCAGAGATAGTTGGGATAGATGTTAAAGGAAATGAGTAGGAAATTAAATTAAATTTTGCAATCTTTCAACTTTGTATATATCGATCCCTTAGAAGCCAGTGGGATCTCTGTGTGAAGAGCTGGTCAGAAATCAGAAGTTCTTATCTTTCTTATCTCTCTGTGTGTTGACAGGAAATTTGCCAGAGGTGTGCAGAACATTGCTGATCAAAAGTAAAGATTTTCCCCTCTTTTTCTCAGCTGCAAGAGCACAATAAATATTATTTTTCTTAATTATTAGGAGGTTTCATTTTTCAGGGAGTCATTACATGATAGGGAATGGAGAGACAGTCCATGTAACTACAAATGAGAGAAGCAGTAGGCATAAAGCAATCAGTGCAAAAAAATTGAGACAGTATTTGGTTTTATTATTTTATCAGTTCAACAATTGAATATGGTTTTAACAGGACAAATGGATTTTTACAATTTATTTTTTAAACAGTTCATTGAATTATGTTGTCTTTGGTCTTGTGGTCTATTTTTCTTTTTCATGTGTGCAAATTAGTTGACACCTTTAAATTACTATCATGTAGAAACAACTATATGTTCACTGTGATAGTTGCATGAAGTATTATTAAGCTTTTTAAGAGCAATGCCATAAAAAAAACCCCTTGTAATTGATGGCCTTCCACTTCATTTCAATGATTTAGAAACTCTTCCTTAATGTTGTAAGAGATCAAATCTTTGGGGGAAAAAAAAGTACAAGCATAAGCAATGCTTTAGAAATTCAGTTGCGGAGGAGTTTAAGTCAACATAAAGTGAAAGACATTTGAATTAGATTTGAAGCTGAAGTTCACAGGACTCCTTGTTCCTTTAGTACCAGACTTACTGCATGTTTGATTTTGGGACAATACCATTTATTGAACAAGAAGCAGATTTCACTCTAAAGAATGCTTGTTAAAAAGTGTTTGACCAGCATTTCATATAAATGGAAATATTAGAGACTGAATGCATATGGGTGTTTAATTCAATAGAAGACCTTTGAAAAATTTTCATCCTTCAGTTTTGACTGTGATTTACCAGATACCTATGTACAGCTTAGAAATTTGGGTTTCTGAAGAAACAGAAATAATTTAGGATTCTTTTTCACACTAAGCATGGGATTCTTCAGCAAAATCCTAATATATGTTTATACTCTTTCTAATGATGAGTTGGCCCTGTAATAAAGTAGATGAAGATGTAGCTAGCTTTAATTCCAAAATTACGCATAAAAAATAAAGAAATATTATAAGTTTTAAAATTTTATAAATAAAAAAAATGCAAGGAAAACTTTAGACATCATTAATTTTATCATAAAAGCCATAAATGTCACTGTCATCAACACAGCACAGCTACATTGAGTTACTAAAAATATTAATAGTTAAGGATTTTGGTAGGGCTGTTTTGCTAATGACCTTCCTTAACAATATTGTGTAGTATAGGAATAAAATTAGTATATACCTCACTATTGTTTAAATAGTTATGGAATTGAGGCCTGTGATATGCTATGAGCTGTTCCTAGAACTTAAAAAATAGTTCTTTCATCAGCTGGTTGAAAGCTATTCAGCCTTTTAACTCCTAAAGCTGCATAACCCAGCCCTAATTAGAATCCAGCTCCAGGTTAGTTTCATAGCAGCTGTGTGCATGTTCCAAGTATGTGTCCTTGACTGCCACAGGTATAAGCGTAATTCCCTCTTCTGCAGCTTGCAAAGTTGACCTTCCTAGCTCACCTCAAATAAAATGAATGACGTTTAATAAATCATGAAGGTACCGTAGTTTAAAAAAAATTCTTCTCATCTTTGCCCATTATGTTACGCAGTATGAAGTAGGACAGGATACAGAAGTAGTGTAATTCAAGGTTTGTTTATATATGAACTTGTAGTATCAGCAACATTCAAGAAAACATTATTTTTCAATAATATTATGTGTTTAAATGTATTGAAGTGTCTATGAAAGAGCCTAAATTATGTGCCTGTATACTCAATGATGAAAAAAATGCATCTAGATGAGTACTCGCGGAACTTTAAAACAGGGGGTATAAAGATCTTGCTGAAAAGTTCTTTTCAGTTCATTCAATTGCATAAAATAGTATATATTAACCATTCGGATATCTTATAAATATTTCACATAAGTTTTGAATAACATAAATGTTTGTATAGTTTTTTTCTTATTGTACAAATAAGGAAATTAGGCAACAGGCAAAATTAACAATACTTTGCAAAAATGCCCTGTATTTTAGTTACCTCAAATTGAGTCCAATTTGGAGATAGCAACAAAGATTTCAAATTTGATTATCTGTAATTAGATTTAAGACACAATTAGGCATCAGAATCAGTAGCCTGCAAGAAGCTGCTAGCACAAGCAGATCTAATTAGGCCCTTAGGCTGTATTCTGAAGTATAGTGTTGAATTACTCAGTGGAGCTAAAAGTTGGGAATTGGAACACTTGCTCAAAGTCTTCTTTGTCCTGCCTACAAGATCACGGGATCAGATGAATAATACCAACAGGTGAATAGAGAACAATTATACACAATTTTTCACAAGGACAAGGAAGTATTGCATGAAATTACAGACAGACAGCTGACATAATGTGTGAATATATCGAGGAACTCATTGCCACAAGACATGTTGGTGAAGACAGCATTAGTCTTCAAAAATTATTTAAGTGCTTTTATAGAGCAGAATTCCACAGATAGCTCTTAAGTTTTAGGACCTGGATGTAATATCTAACTCAGAAAGTCCTTGAAATGCTCATTGCACTAATCTCGAAAATACTATGGGAAGGATCACTGGGTATATCTCCCTCCTTTTTTTAAATTCTTGCCTTATCTGCCAGTGGTTCCAGTTAGAGTTAGGCTGGTGGGCTGGATGGACTCACGGCAGTTCTCGTATTATACTTTTTGTTTTTCCCCCTTAGAAGCAACCCCTACATCCATTGGATTTATTCTTAATGCCCCAGTGAGATTTGTCTGAGATGATTTAATTAAAGGACCTGCTCTTAGCAGTAACCTGGAACCAGTCATTTGAAGCTTAGCAGCTAGTACAAAAGGAAGACGACTCTTCATCTTGAAACAGGAATATTTGCCTGACTTACTGAAGTGCTGTCATGTTGGACAGCTGTATATAAAAATGCAAATTAGTGTTGCATGGAATACAATATGACAAAAATTACTAATGGTCTTACCTATGTGAATATAAAATAATCAGGGTTTTTTAGTAGCTGGCAGGATGAAATAGCATGGGCTTCACAAAGTCTAAATACGTGGCAGCATCTTGAAGTATTCTGATTGTTTTCAGCCATCTGCTGTTCTTGCTTACGCATAAATATTGAATTCTTATCTTTGTGATAAAGTGTATCATCCTTAAGGGCTTTTGATTCATTCATCCATTACTGCAAGTAGTTTTATATCTCTCTAACATGTCTGCAACTCATTCATCACTGTAGCATCGCTAGATGCTTGTACTGGTACTTCTGGTATGGACAATCAGTATTCCTTAAGTTTTATGTTATTAACTGTAGGATCTTGATAGCGCAATATGAAATTCTCTGGCTTAGTTATGTGACTGTGAAGAGTTTAACTGCCAGATGGCTGATAGTTGCTTTATGAAAAATCAAGGCTAAGTTCAGAAAAGAAAGTGAGAAACAATAATCGTATGATTATCTTTTTTTTTCTAACGTTCTTTTTGGCTTCAGTGATACAGGATTGAACACTTAAGGAACAGCTTATTCTATGAAAACCGTAGAGATGGGAAACTATTATATTTACAAGAAGGCCTGGTACTTAAGCTGAGATATAAACCAGAAATTTTATAATGGACCACGATTAGATTTTGAGATACAGGAGCACATCTCTCTACCTTAACAAACTTAGGTGGTAATGATAATAGATTTCCGTGAGTAAAGTGGATCATAATCTATCTTCTTGCACCACATCAAGTCTGTGAGGCTTTCTGACCCTGCTTGAGATGATTTCTCTAGGGTAATGGAACTTGATTTTATGAAAATAGCAGGACAGAATTCAGTGTCAAATTTTCTAATAATTCTCTCCCAAGTCTCATAAGGCTGTGGAAGAACCTTAGAAATATTGCTGTCAAACCACTCATTTCAGCAATTCTAGCAGTTCATAGAGAAAGTGCTTTCAATAGCTAGCGAGCTTGTTTCCAGTAAAATATCAGTTACAGGAGACTAGATCTTTCTCCATAACTCTTTCAAAACATTAACACTAAAAGATATTAAAATGCCACCTAGGATCTCGGTTATAAACCGGGGTCAATCTTGGTCATGGAGCATTTTACTATTTCCTGTGCAGATGGTGGGGAGGGGGAGAGAGTCTTTCCCCTAGAGTTCATTTTCTAAGCAATCTAGGTAGTAACTCCAGCTCATACACTAAGAAAAATATATCTTTAACCTTTGCAACTTGACCAGACTGCTAAATAAATCGTTCTGGTGTTTTCTTTCTTCAGTAAATTTTCATCAAGGTGAAGACAAAGCCAACATTTAAATCTTAAAATAGAAATAAATGAACTAAATATCTACTGAATTTTAATAAAATTAGTGATAATTTCAATGCACCTGGCTTTTTTCATATACACATTACATTTCTAGTTACTGGCAATGTTGAGCTCAGTACCACTGCAGATTCTGACAAATGGATAGAATCAATAATGCACTTTTCTAAATTAGATTCTGCTACTATAAAGAAAGATCTTTACCTAATGCATTAATGTTTTGAGCCAGGATTTTTGTGTTTCAAAGGAAAAAAAATGCTGATGGTCACTCACTTTAATTGGTTATGAATTATTCACTAACTCATGATTCTTAAAAGTTGAAAGTGAGGACGAGAAATAAATAAATAAAGAAGGGGCAGATACTTTAAGTTTATTAGGTCTACCGTTACACTGAAGTTAACAGAGCTAGTTTACTCCATCTGTTTCATTGCCGCCTCTGTTCTCTAATTTTGACAATCTTGGTTACACAGGCAGCAGTCTAATAAATTAAATTTAGGGCATATGGGCACCTGTGAGATTGCAGCAATTAATATGGCAAAATTGTAGCAATGATATGGGTTGTTCAGTATGAGACCACGTAGAAAGCAAAAGTGATTTTTATTTCAAAACAAAACTTATTCCACTCACATTATCCCTGTCATTTCCACAGAACTAGATGTGGGAATGTAACCTGATGACAGAGATCACATATGATCTGTAGAAGTGAGTGGGTGGCCATCTTTGTGACACATACGTCCCTAATGGTCAGAATCTTCAAATTGGTGTACGGCCTGTCTCTGGTTGTTGTAGTGTAGAGCAATCCTTCTGTCAGGAGTTGGTCATCAAAGGACTTCCTGGAGGGGAACCATTTTTGTTTCATTCACTTTACAGTCTGTTGCTTTCTTTTTTTGGCTCACGCAGTAACTTCATTGATCCTCGCAGGCCTTGTCATTAGCTGCAGTGGTGAGTAAGGTAGTTCATAAATCCACACGCTACTGAAACGGAATGACCAGCAGGCACAGGAATCAGTCAGGAGAAAGAAAGGACACACAGGGAACAGTGAATTGATCACACATTTCAGAACCAATGTTAGCACCCTATTTTTGGTCAGTTTAAACATGAATGCATGCAAGTTCCTTCAAAATAAAATGAAAACACTTTCTACAATTTCAAGAGGATGGAATTTTAGAAGTAATTTCAATGAGTCCTCAGTTTCAAAGCTTTCCATGTAACAGGCAATGACACTTGAGAGAGCAGGTTGATACTCTTCCCAAGCCCCCACCGCTGCTCTGGCCAATCTTTGCCTGCAGCTCATCCCAACTTCCTTGCCTCTGCATCCTCTTAGTTGTTTCTAGTTATGATGGGATGTTTTACCCCTTCCAGACCACTATTCTTGCTTCTCTGAAGCCCCTTTTTAAGTATGTGTCTCAATCAACTGTATGCCCTCCAAGCGTAGTAAGTGAGGGCCATTTTCTCTCCATTGAACTCCAAATCTATACCTGCTTGATGGTCTTTACCAGTATTGTCTGCAGTTTTCTGCTATAGTTAGTGAATCAGTTTTTGTTAAAATGCCTTATATTCCCATGGTATACTGTTACATTCTGTAATATTAAAGCAATTCCATATGCAACCAGGTTATTTGGCTGTTGTGATCATAGTGGAGCCTTCAGTAAAGAGGTAAGCTCATTGCTGCAGTCTTACATTTCTGCTTTCTGACAGAATGACATGATCATTTTTTAAAAATGTAAACATATCAATTTAGCTGTATCTTAGCTTTGGTTTGTGCAGGGTTTTCTTAGCCAGTACCCTGTAGGCACTGCAGAGAAGTTTGATGACATGAATATAATAATCTACACATGAAAAAAAGGAATTGTTGATTTTGAGGAAGAAGGACAAAAAAAAACTAACAAAGAAATGTGCTTTTATCTGCTCCAGGGACAATTTGTTGTTGCACTTACTATACTTCCCTTCCAAACCACCAGCCTCTCCTATGGAGATCTGGTAATGAACAATTTAGCCATTTTTATATTAATGTTTGTCTGATAAGAGTTCATTTCTATTTTTTTAGAAATAACTCCTGAAATTTGAGAAAGGTTTGCTTCTGATAAGTTCTGAACAAGTCCTGATTAAAGCATTCAAAGGGATTCTGGCTTTCAGTAGTCTGCAAAGCAGACTGCTTTGTGCATTTAAATATCTTCCATAATGTTGGTGGGGACTTATGTCCAAATACAAAAGAGAAAATTGTCATCATGTTTCTGTGGATATAAAACTGAGAGCCATTTTCTAATGACTGTCTAGCCTCTCCAGCTTAGTTATCTTGACCTATCTTACAGCTTTACTTGCAACCTCTTATTTCCAAAATGCAGACAGCTTACGAGAATAGGGTGCAGTGCTTTAAATAAGTTCATCAAGCTGCAAAACGGATAGGGCAAAAGGACAATGCAGTGCTTTGCTAGAGCCTGTGATGGAAACTAGAAGACATGGGAAAATAACAAGTGACTTGGTAAGATTTAGCTGCAATCTCAGGAATAAACCCTATAATAGTTTCTTAGAAAACCAATGGTTATGTTTTATTGTATGGTGTTCTAGGTCTGCATGTTGGAATAGATGCTACATGACATTCAAAAATGTACAGAAACACAATTATCTGAGTAGAAAAAGTGATTGTTAAAAAGACGGGTGGCACTTTTAGGATTATCTCAAGCCACTACAGCAGCACCAGTCTGCAAACCAGCAGAGTTTTAGCTGTAACAGTTCTTTATTGTTTCTGTCTCCCCTCTCATTTTTATTGTGAGAGGACAGAAAAAGCTTTTTAACAAAGACAAGTGTAAGTTTCTAGTTTTAAAGGGATTCTTTTTTAAACAATTAATGCTTGAGGGAAGACAATCTAGGAAGGAACAGTATTGTTTTCCCCTTTACTCCCTTCCCCCATGGCTTTTCCTTTAAATATGATGGAACCTTAATCTGTGCTCTTTAGAGTAGAGGTAATGAAATTACAGAAAGGATGTGAAAAGTATCTCTGAAGGTAAGCCAATACTTTCCATTGTGTAGACCACAGATAAACTGCCTGAAGACACATAATATGAGAAAGTTAAAGGAAAGAAATCAATAGGAGGAAAGATTTTATTTTTCATTTAGGTTTTAGAGATCCATTTGGCAAAGAGTTACTTAAGAAGTATGCTTAGGTCCATTTAATTCATTGTTAATTCATCTGTATTGTCAAGATCTCTGATTTGCCAAATAGATAATTCATCTTATGCTACTGCAATATACTTATTCAGTCAGAGAGATCATGCCTAGCATTTCTAATGCAGAAAGTCCTGGGTTTGATGTCCACTGCTGATAGGGATATTTGCATCTGTGTACTCCCTGTTTGTTACCCAATGCTGCCTCTAAGATGTCAGTTTACAACTGTTGCTGTGACACTTAGTTCCGATGAGGTTTGTTCCAAAGAAAGCAATATAGTATTTTAGAAATAAAAAAGATAATTTTTCTAACATGTTTTCTCGTCCACTCTTATATTTAAGACTCAGCTGGACATGGTGCTGGGCCATCTCGTCTAGATTGTGCTAGAAAGGTTGGACCAGATGATCCTCGAGGTCCCTTCCAACCTGGTATTCTATGATTCTATGATTTAGCATTCTCTAATATTAAACGTTTAACAGATACAGCAATTTTTAATGTGATTTTTAGGAAGAAAGTGGGCCTTTTTCACGTATTTCAGCCCAACTGAATCTTACTTTGGCTTATTAATAAACTAACAACTTGAAACAATAGAATCAATTGTTTTCCACTGAGCGTCTGTATGTATATTCATACTACAAACAGGCATATTGCCAAGCACTCAGGTCAGATACTTTAGCCTTAGCAGTACACACAGTTGCACATCTGCTATACCTCCTCTATGCATCATGCACATGATGTGAGTGATCGTTACATATCCTTTTACAATTACTTTCTCTCAGCCATCTGGCTAATTCTGGGGTGTTGTTTTTCTTTCTGAGACTCTCAAGAGATCTGGTCCTGCTGCTTTTTTGAGCCTGTTGTCTTTTTATTTTCAGGAATCCCTTTTTTTCTACTCTATTTAATTTCTTTTTTATTTTTATTTGGCCTGGTTTTGTCTTCATCTGAACACTGAGCTCAGCCTTACATCTTCAGCTCAGAGCACAGTGAGCTCATTAATCTTCTACCCTTTGAAATCTGTAGGCATGCTCCCTATTGTGGAATTACTTCAGTCATCGAACCCTGAAGAAGAATTTGAATTTAGTATTGACTGCCTTAATGGGCTGTTATTTGAGCCTATGGCTTTGTGGTCTCTACTTCACCTATCCATTAAAACAGCCTTATTCCTGGCCATTATCTCAGCCAGAAAGACTGGGGACATCTTGGCATTTAGTAGTCCTAAAATCTCTGGTCAAGGTTACTTTTTGAATTTTGAATCTTGATGGTCTCAGGGAATTATGCTTCCAATGTCTCTTTCTCAAATATCACCCATCCTCAGAAGATTGACACACACACTTATGTGGTTTGTCATTAGATGGATATTTGCCTTTTGGCAGACTCCAACTAATTTCTACCATGGAAATAGTCCTGGAGCGCAAACTGCAAGACATCTCATTAGATAGTTGATGTATCCTGAGTGCTTTGTTATTATTAAATAGAAACCTCCTGATAGAATCAGGTATGCTCTCTGAGGATGTGAACGGCCAGTATACCATCTGTGAAAAAGTATCTTAAAGTTCCAGCTGGGATGGCCACTGGAATCTCTTCTTAAATTTGCCAGGTGACATGACTTGCCAAATGTATGTAGGTGTGGTATACCCTTGATCAGTCCATGTCTTGTACCCGAATGTCTGACCACTTCTCTGTACCTGCATCCCAGAACTAGACACTGCAAAGGGTCATCCCGTAGTGTGAATCTACGCATTGACTGATCACCTGGAGAAAAAAGGAAGGCTGTTTTCCAGGAACTGGATGTTCTTTGAAATGTTCGTGTGCACAGTCATACCTCACATTCCTCTTACAGAAATTAAGCTTTTGTATGTTACGCTTGTCTTTTATCAAGAATCCTTAAAACTTTTACATTTTTTCATAGCCTCAAAATAATGAATCTTAAATGTTATCTCTGTGTGGGTGACAAATCTCATTATGCTTCCAAGTTCCCCCTGTGATTTCAGTTGTACATCTTTATCTGCAGCTGTTGCTGTAAGCTGCTGCACACCATTTAACAGTTGTTGAATTTCACTTCAGAGGCAGCTGCATATTAGTGGTAAGTAAGTAACCCAATTCTTGTAAGGTACTTTGTGTTCCTTTAAGATGAAGGATACTACAGAAGTATAAAACATCAATCTGTGTAACTCTGCTTTGTACATGCCACTTGTATTTTTTTTTTTTAGTCTCCACAAGTATGCAGAAAATGTCTTCTATAGATGCATATGTTCTGTGTGAATTATCAAGAAAGAATACAAGTAAACCTAAAAATAACATTTCCTGGTCGTTTACCTCTCAAATATAGCTGTTTTATGAAATTTCATTTAAAATAATTGGATGGTTTATGAATACTTGTTAGCTAATTAAACTTACAGAAAAAAAAATTAAATGGATATACGTTTGAGCTCTGAGCTTCTGCAATACTGCTTCTTTTAAAGCCATATAAAATGCTGCATGCATATTAAAAATAATGAACATGATATGCCACCACCAAAGCTGTTTACATTTTTAGGAGATCAATATGTTAATCGTTGTCTTGGCTTCAGATAAGATCTGTAGAACAGCTTTGATAAGATGCTGCTCACAGCCCAAATGATGTTTGTGTGTTTTATTCATAGTCAGTTGAATTGATTTTCCCATTTTTATAGACATAGCTACAAATTCATCTTGGGTTTTTACATAGCTACGAGAAAGATGTTGTTTTGTTACTATAAAAACATTTATTTGGACTTCAGAGTACTAAAGCAGTTTTTCTTATGCTTCCTTGTGTGTTTATGGTTTTAGAATATTGTCTTATTCAGAGTAGCCTTGACACCAGCTGGGTTGGTAGAGTGCTAGAAAAGGATCTTAGGATCATCTCCTGCGGAGATGAAATTTCATTTAAAACTCTGGAGTTTGCAGTCAGTTCAACCAGAGGTTGGACACTGATATGTATCAGAGTGAAAATGAGAGACAGTTCTACAAGATTCCACTGGGTTGTGACTCTGCATCCTTAATGAACAGACACGGTTTTGTTGATGGTTGATTGATGGTTCCACATCAGTCAGGTGTGGAATGCAGATATTTACTTTTTAAGGTGGTTTCATAAATAATATTTGTTCCTCCAGCCTTCAGTCAAGTGCCACCAGAAAGCATAAAGACCCTGCTTGTTTCATTGGCTTTCCACCTGAGTCTCTGTTTCCTTCCCCTCCTGTCATCTGTTCGGATGTGCTACTTTCTTAATGTAGGAGCTGTAACTCTCCCGACTGTATCAGTCTGACACCCTGTCAGGAATCTGTTACGTGCAAATGATCTTCACACTCTTAGTACCTTTACCCTAACATTTATAAAGCGTGTGTTCCACACAGGAGAAACAAGATGAGCACCAGTTTAGAGAGAATGAGTAGCAATGGAGCTGAGAAAATCTGGGCAAGAAGTACTATACAGCAGCATGTTCTGCTGACACTTTCTGCTAAAGCATGCAAATATAAATTTTTAGATGCATTTTGGAAGGAAAATGTTGTCTTCAAAGAGCCAACCATGGAATTAAATACTCATCATTATTAACAGGGAGTCTGCAGGTTTTTTGATCTTCCAAATACTTAAAAATAAGTATATATCTGTTTTTCACAGGAGAATCCCTTCAAGGAAAGGATCGTGGAGTCTTTCTCAGAAGATGGAGAGGGGAGCCTCAGCTTCAATGATTTTGTGGATATGTTCTCTGTGCTCAGTGAAATGGCTCCTAGAGAGCTTAAAGCAATCTATGCCTTTAAGATCTATGGTACTGTATTGGGATGCTTTTGTATGCCTTTTTTGTTTGAAGAAGTACGAGGGTTGTTGGTGATCTTTGCTTTTGTTCTTTTATTGTTTAGATTTTAACACAGATAACTTCATTTGTAAATCAGACTTGGAAAAAACCCTCAATAAGCTGACCCGAGAAGAGCTAACAGCAGAAGAAATCACTCTAGTTTGTGAGAAAGTGATAGAAGAAGCTGACATGGATGGTGATGGGAAACTAGGATTTGCAGATTTTGAAAACATGATTTCCAAAGCACCAGACTTTCTCAGGTATTGTTTTCAGGAAAAGATAGTCTCTTGCATATTTTCAGGTATTTTTTTAGGATATCACTGTGTAGTATAATACAAGAAATGTCAGATGTAAGTACTTTACCAGAGAGCTGACTAGAGGATGACTTCTTACCTTAATGCAGTTTACTTTTCTAGAGCATATTCCAGTTCTCTCCTAATTTGAAGACTACGAGCTCAATGACTTTTAATTATCTCCTTTTATTTTTTCCCCTTTGGTTTGTGTGGTTCCTTCAGGAAAATATTTTGATCTATTATAAGCTCAAATTCACATTGTTCTCAAGCCTATAGCAAGGATCCATGCTGTCTGAATAGGAATGTATGTGAATATTGTATACATGTTACAAATTTACATGGAAATACATTGATCTTTTGTGTTGAGAAGGTGAGAGCTAGAGGACATTACAGTGGTACCGTTCATGCTGGTAGCAGAAAATCAATTAAAATGATTAATTACTGCAGTCTTTCTTCAATCCATTGTTAATTGGGGTTTTTTTGTAACTGATATTTTTTATTTTTGTTGCTGAGTTTCTTCCTAATAATCTATAGATAAACCCCAGCTATCTTAAGGCAGTTTTTCTTGCATATTTCATGTTTAAAGAGACCTTTTGAAAAGGACAATGACTTTTCATTTTTACACATTAATAAAACATTCCATATAAACTTATAGTTAAGGCTGTTACTTAAGTAATACAAGGATAGACCCTCTTTAAGAAATTATAGTGAACCAGCCAGCAAAATAAGATACTCCCAGATTGAGAGGAGTTCATATTTGAATCTTGAATCCACGGGCAGAGTAGGCTGGAGCTAAAACCGAGGTCTAATTTCTCTCCAAATTTCAGTGGTCTGGGTTAACTATGTCTAATAGTAAATGCTTGATAACCTGAAAAGGTTTTTTTCATAATCTTTGTTCATACACATTGTTGTTAAGTTGGTAGTGTTGCTGTTTGTCTGGTGATAATTGATAATAACAGATAAATTCTAACATCTGGGAAAATAAATAATCCGACATTTGTCTGGACTGCAAGCAGGTATACAGTATGATTGTAAATTGTTTTGGGAATGTTGGAATTACTAGTTTCTGCAGACTTGTGTCTCCAGATTAGTTGGCTAATACATGAGAAGGAGTTTAGTTCCAATTCTTTTGCTGCAGTTAAGGAGCAAAGACTGGTTCATCTATGTAGATCTTCTGACGTCTGGAAAGGAGTGGAATTATTTTGCATCTTTCTATGAAGTGGAACACTTAGAGACTCTTTTTTACACAGCTGCCTGTTTGCAGGAAATTGGCAGAAAATTACTCATCTTTCAGTCACATGTTGTTGAATTCTGCCAAAGGATTCAGAAGTTACTGGGGAGGATTAACAAAGCTCACAGTCAGACTGATTGAATAAACTGTATTTTCATAGGAAATAAGGCTAAACATTAGGATTGAATTAAGATAGATCAAAATTCAGACTGATAATCTTAATGCTAATGGTGTTTAAGAACTTTTAAGTGTCCTGCAGAACACAGAACATTTTATTTCATAAATGAAATTTCTAAGGAAAGACGTTACAACAAAATGATTCTACAGTAAAGCATGAGGACATGATCCCTATGAACCCTGAGAAACATCAGCATCTCGAGAGGATATGCTACAAAGTCAACGTGAATGTCTTTTATACATTAGAAACGTATCAGGCATTCCTTGACTAATCAAGTGTATCACCAGAAACTCTTTTAGAACAAGATACGTATCATCATTATGGTGAAGCTCAGCTGAGTAGGTATTCTAATATTTTGTTTACATATATTTCCTAATTTATACCGTTATCCATATAGAAGCTGCTGGGGCCATGCAGTTTCCTTTAATCAATGAAAAGGCTGTACTGTACCTACAAATCTGGTAGAGAGCAGAGATTAAATGTGAAGACTTAGAGGCAGATCTGAAGACTCAGCAGAAGCTGTAGTTCCAGAAGTTTCCTGTGCCATGACTGACTTAACCGCTGTGTTGTAGAGGCTTGCAAACTGCTGACTGATAATTCCACGCTGAGGATGCTGTGCAGTCCAGTTATTTCCTGGGAAGGTAGCGGAGAGGAATATTTGCCACTGTAGCTATTGGAATGACTGCCATAGTTATTTTTCTTTTCCAAGCTTGTGATGTTTTGGGAAGCTGAGGAAATGAGTGGAAAGACCTGAGTGCTGGGGCTGGGTACTCAACAGGGCAAGAAGATGAGTAAAAAGAGGGTTGAAGGGAAAAGCACAGAGCTTGTTATAGATTAGGTAGAGAAAATAGAGGGGGCGGGGATTGCTGACAATACTGATAATCTCAAAGCACCAGGCTATCACATATTGGAAGACTGATCATCCAGTTGCCCAGTTTAAACACATATACTTTGATCCGTGTCTGTGACATGGTGAACTCATGTTATCAAGATGTCTCCTTGATGTTCAGGGCAGTGATGTGTATATTTAATGCAGATTTTTTTCCATCCCTGGCTTCAAGGGAAATGGTAACTTCCCTCTCCTTTCAGGTCCAGGAGGTTAGCTGGGTCACAGGATTCAGCTCTGAAGTCCTCAGGCTTAAGAGCTCTTGATGTGACATGACCTAAGGAAGGGTTTCCTTCCACCTTCTAGCTGAAACACTGGTTTAGAGCCTCTGACCGTTAACTCAGCAACATGGTTTTTAACCTTTGAAGTTATATTGCAAAATGAGGGTGTAAATGGAAAAAGTCTCAGAGCCGAGAAGAGAACGTGTAGTTTCTCTGATTTGCTTTCTGTTTCAGCCAGAGTTAACAGCTGCAGGAAAAGAAAGTGACAAGGTCATGAGACCACTTTTATCCAAACCAATCTGTACGGAAGACTTGATTGATACCTCTCCCTTATTGCAGTTTACTGTTCCTTTTGCCTGTAAAGGTATTTTATTTTTTGAGGACATTCTTAGTCATATTTTTGCTGTATGCAGTGCATCATAGACTGACATATTTGTTAATACCGAACTTCCTGGTTTGAGCCACTTATTGTCATTTTTTAAATACTGTGTAAATGTTGCATTCTAAAGGAAGACAGTGATTTGACTTTTGGAATGGGATCCATTGAATTTTAATGCCACAACAGGTACACCAAGGTCTGACTGGGGACTGAAACTAAACCAGTGCTCTCGGATAGTACCCAATGCATGCTAGCATGTGATAAGAGTGCAATTCCTGTAGCTGATCTCTCACCACAGAAAACCCATTGAGTTCATAACAGTCTTGGACACATTACCTATTTATTTACAGAAACAATGCTTTCTTTTATCTTTATGAATTTATCTCCAGCTCGATTCATGGCCTCTCATTTTCCTCTCTTCTGTGTCTTCAGCTGTAATGGTCCTCCTAAGTGATAACCATAGGCTGTGTGCAGCCAAACTGAAGACAGGGCTGTGCAGTTGGACCATGTAATGTAATGCAGAACATGCAAAGCCTAAGAAGTGTCTTAATAGTGGATCAGCAACCCTATATGCCAGTGGTAAACTTATGCCTGAACTATCTTCTTAATACTGTAAAAAGATAGGAAAACATGTTTTTATCTAAATAAAATTGTCCCTTTTGAAATCTTCAGCAGACACATGGAAGAAATACCAACCTATCAATGTCCAGAGACAGTCAACTTCATTTGGTTTTGCATATCTCCACTTTTTGTGCCCAGTTGAATGCATTCCAGGCTTTAAATTCAAGGAAGCCTTAGTGCCTATTGATTTATACTTTCAAATGCTCAGCAGCTGTGAAAATTAAACACCCAGGAAACAAAGCAATAGCCACTTTGAATATGATTGCTAGTAAGCAATTGGAGATGCTGTTCAACTGCAGCTTTCAGAGACTGCTGTGAAGCTATGGGCAATCAACGTATCTGAGTATCTGATCCTAGAACGGCAGCTGGTATGGGATCCTTTTGAAAATGTCAGTTAACTGACCAGACTCCAGATGACTTTGTTTGTAGTAAAGGATTTCTTATTCTGTTCTTTGCCTTTTCCCCCCACCAAAAACCACTTCTTCACATTGTAAGAGTAAGAAATTTAGGCTGCAAGGCAGTTAGGTTTTATCCCTGGCTCTGCCATTGCTTGAGCCAGTGATCTCTGCTAAGCCATAGATCATTTTGTTCTCTCTGCTCTGTTACATGGGACCAGTGCTTACCTGACTTCTGACAAACATTGAGAACTCTCGTAATGTGAACTATCCAGCTGTAAAATCTCATCATCATTAAAATGAAGTATGAAATTACTGAGGAGGCATACCTTCTTTACCCTGTTTGTGGAAAACCTTTGAAGGCCAGATTCCTATAACAATGTACACTCCGTTTTCAAAGTACTTTTTTCACACAGCTCAGTATGTTGGGTTTTTTTAAGCTGTCATACTATCGTTCACTTAATATATACAGCAGCCATTAATTCTGGCACCATGATCCAGGCTTTGCCATTGTATGAGCTAAAGTTCATCCACTGAACGTTGACTGATTTTTCCCTATCTCATCACTCATTTCTCAAACCTTTACTTAATGACCCTGTGTAGGTTTAATCTCCTACAGACAGCCTTTGCAAGCTTTGTACTGCTGTCAAGCAAATGAAGATACAGTAAAGTCTGCTTGATTTGCACTGCTGTGGTTGAGGAATTTTTTCAAGACTAAAGGAAAACACTGCTAATCGTTGACCAGGGAAGAAGATATATACCTTTTTGGCTGTTATCCCAGAAGCTTGAGTAAGCTGTAAATGATAATGACAGTTACTAGTTCAGAAAATTTGATCCCAGTAGGTTTATTTCACTCAAAATTGCTATCATTAAGAAGCTGCTTGTAGTTTAATGGAAGTATTAGCACTCTGAAGTGGCACTAGCTAAGTGTTCTGTTCTACAAGACTGGTTACGTTTTCAATGGGAAATTGTTTTATAAATCATCCTGAAAGTTTAAACTTATTTGAATGCCTGAGGGTGAAACATACTATAACAATTTGAAATGGAGTTTGAGAAGAATATGGCATTAGTAACACCTGGGAGCTGCCAGAACGAGACAGAGAAACAACAGATTAAACAAAAATACGTCACTGGAAATGCAGTATTTCCGTAACCTTTGTGGGCCTTTACCCATGTAACAGTTGCTGTCCTGACTCCAGTCCTACCTAAAGCTGAAGTAACAGAAGCTCTCTTATAGGAAATGTGTGTCTCATAAGACCTGTCCCAAAATGCAAATTCTCTAGTTCTTAAGGACTAAAATTAGAGCTCGTGACAAATTGGCAAGAGATGCTTAGCAAGAAAACCGTGGAAGGGAATAATTTTGTCAGTATTTTTCACAGAATACTTCAGCTGCTTCTTAGTAAAAAAGCTTAATCTCCAAAGGCCAAAATGACACTCTGATAGAAATACAAAAAATTTCCAATAAATAGGTTTCCGGTTAAGTTGATTTGGATGGATTTTTTTTTTTTTTTTAAGGAGTCATGCCTAAAATGTGTTCACATACAATGCTGTGGATTTTTTAGTTCCTAGATATTGCCTGCGTGGGACTTAAATTTTCAAGAGTTTGGATTAATATGGGGCTCTAACCATTTCTTGAGTTGTGAACAAAAGGTTTATAATTCTTTTTTTCTAAAATCTTAGTGCTGGTATGCTCTTTGCATCACTGTACGCTTTCTTTCATAATACTTAGGCTAGTATGCCAGACTGCAATACATCATATCTTTCACTGTCACCCAGATTGAATAAATTCCTAGATACGAAGTCCCTAGGGACCACTGCAAACATAAAATTTTATCATCTCCTCCAAATACATACCACAGAGCTTCCTTCAGCAAATTTCTGTTTAAAATCAAATAGCTGTGATTAAGTTAGAACATTCTTTTTGTAAAACAAAATCCCAAAACTGTACATCCAGAACTGTTCAGCCTCTCAGATACTCCAAACCTTTAAAGTTTTCTTTCCGTGTAGGCATCAAAATTATAGTATTTACATAGAAAAATATATAATAATCCCTTCTGATTTCAGTCAAGAAAGAAACGTATGGTTTACAATATCATGACATTGAACAGAGATTACTACCTAGAGAAAGTGAGGTTTCAGCATGCCCTCTTTAAATTGTCTTTTACTATCCTGCTAAGATGCTTGGGAGTTTTTCAGAAAATTGATGGCAGTAGTAAGGCATGCTGCTTGCCTGTATCATAGGACAAATAGAAAGAATATAACAATCAGGATCTCTTGGTCCTAGCGAGAGAAACAACAAGTTTATCTGCCTAATTTGACTTGTTTAGGAACCCAAATGCTGTGCCGTAGCAAAAGTGCAATTGGGAAACATTTAGCTCTGCTGCGTATCAAATAAATAGGTCAACTTATACTTGATTTAATCCAGTGCTGAGCTTGGCCCCCTGAGCTAACATTTTCAGAAGATGGAAATTTCTTCCAGAATGTTTAAATCTTCCTGAGGGTGTGAGAGAAGAGATTCGGATTCATTACACAGCACCTTCCTTTTTGTGCTTTAAGGAAAATGTTGTGCGTAATGACAAATGTGTTTATATCTCTTAATCTTTTTCTTTCCTTTGCAGTACTTTCCACATAAGAATCTGAAGATGTTTCTGTGAGCCAGTGTTATCAGAAATGACTTGCCAGTCCAGCCTTTCTGAATCTCAGGCACTTTGGGGGCTTTTGTCCTCTAATTATGGCTTCTTAGAGCTCAGCAGAAAATACTGAAATAATTCTCATCCAGAAAGAGACAGAAGCATCATGTGACCTACAGGATATTTGGAACAGTCACATTTTTATCTTCACTGCTGGCCAAGCACTCTGGCGAAGATGGTTGGTTGTTGGGTTGTGGGTTTTTTTTTTTTTTTCTTTTCTTTTCTTTTCTTTTTTTAAACACGCAGAATCAGAATATTATTAAAGGTATTTCCACGTATTTTTTATATTTATGAATATTTAATACTGCTCTTAAAAGCGCAAAAAAAAAAAAAAAAGAAAAGAAGATTGACAGAAAGATTAGCTTTGGTGACTTTTCCAACGTATTTGAAAGAAAGCATGGGCCTTAAATAATGACATGCCTCTATCACTGTGTTGTACGGCTGGGGACCTTGCATGGAAATTATCTTAGGTGAAAGAACTGCAGTCAAGATCAAGCTCCCAGTGTTGAAGACAACCACATCCCAGGTTTGCCTTTCAGTCACTGAAATGGCAGTTGCTGGGTTTGGTGCTTACCTTCAACCAGTATTTTATGGATTGTCATGTCCTTATGAAACTTGAAATATTTGCCTTTTGTATATGATAACTGCACACATGATTCATTTCTTCCCAAGATAAATGTTAAAACTGTGTCCTTATTCTCAAAAGGGGTCTTACATTTTACTCATTCTATGGGCTGATAATGTTGAATGGAAGAATATAATCATCAGTAACTCATGAAGAAGTTAAAGAAGCACAGAACTACTACTAAGGACGTGAAAAGACATTTTCTTTCTAAACCAGCTATGCAATCTTTCCCATAAAATGCATGAATGCAGCTCGATATTTCTCTTCCCTCTCCAGCTGGAAATCAGCTAGATCTTTTTGTTTCTTTTTCTTTTTCTTTTTTTTTTTTTTTAATTCCAGTATTGTTTAGGTACTGGGGCCTGAAGACAATCATATGTGTATTGCTGTTCTAACAGTCAATAGAAGGGCTCTGTCACTTACATGGCTTCTGTATCAAAGTCATCACAATTAAAACTTTTGACGAATTCTGTTGTGCTTTGAGAATTTTTGGGCTAAGCACATGCTAATTTCCTTTCTGGTCATTATTCCAATTATTGTCAAGTTAAATCTTTCAAAGGGTGAAATGTGTTATCCTTATTGAAAAAATTGTTAAAGTAGATAAATGAATCTTTTTACCGCTTATGTAGGGATGATGATGCTTATCTACCTCAGAACCTCTTATGTATGGTGAGCTTGCAATGTAGCTTGCTGTTCAAATTTACACAGTATGCATCAAGAAGAAATATTTTATCTAGCAGTATGGCTGTACATTAAAAGTGTCAATGGAAATTTTCAAGGTATACAGGACAGACTTGCCTAAGATAGCATAGTGAAAATGAAACTTACATGTTATTAATAACATTTATTTTAAAAATATTTTTTACAATGATCATATTCAGTGATGTTTATAGCGTTTTAATACTTGCTCCTACTGGTTTCTGTTTAGATAAAGGAATTAGAGCCCGAATTCCCTTTGATTTACTTACCCAAGTTAAAATTAGCATAAATCAATCCTGATATTCAGTTGATTGAGTAAGAAGAGATTCAAGCCCCAATCTCTTTCATTTTGAGCAGATTGTTAGATGTATTCATTGGTTCAAACAATTTGCAAGATGTTGGCATTAAGAGAGACTATGTTAAAATTAGTTCCTATTCATTGAAACGTCAGCCTGATGATAGTTTTTTTATTTCTTTTGAGACACACATTTAATCTTGAAATCCTTGTGAGATATGTTTTTATGTCACAATTAGTATGTATTGTAAAATACCAGGTTGCAAGGTTCTGGATCAGATTATTCAGACAAAAACGATCTGGTGCTGATGACATAGGTCAGTTCCCTTTGACATCGGTGTTCTTTTTCTGTGGTTTAAAATTTCTATTAGCTAAAATTCTTTCCTTCCTGACACTGTGTGTCATTCCACAATTAGATCATCCTCCTCACTCAAAGGAAGACCTCAGTTGCCTTGGAATGTGCTCAGTGTGTTGTTTCCCTGCGTCCTCCCTGACCTGAATGTCACAAAGCAGTTGAAGAGACACTTGGGCTTGCAGTCAGATGTTGAAAAAGAAATCAGGAGCACCCTGTGAAGGATACTCCTATCCACAGTTAAAGGGGAATACTTGCAGAATACTGCAGATGATACAAATGTATGCAGTTGTCCTAACTAACTCCCTTTATTTCTTTGATTTATGTTCATCTCCTGTAACAAAAACCCAAGCAACATCCTATGTTCCTGGAGTTTGAGAGATATACGTTCTCTAAATGCTTCTGGAGCAAAATAATCCTACGTAGTAGTAGGTAAGTTGTAATACCACCTGATGGCAAAGGTAAGGGGTAGATTTCTAAAGAAGTCTTTGTATTTACAGTTTCTTAGTTGCCTGCAGTTGGATGTCTTACCACTGAAACTTTTGTTATGGCAAGAGTGTTGAGTGAATAGGAGTGCAGCATGATACATTGCAAATTTAAATGTTATGAGGCAAAAAATCAGCTGTATTTCTGTAATACCATTATTGGCAGAATCTTACGAATTCACTAGCAAGTGTTTCTTCAACCAGGCTTACTTATTCAAAAGGAACTATCAGGCAATTTAGAAAGAAGCTGAAACAGTAAAAGAGATTTAGATTTAAAACAATTTTGGATTTGGCCTTAAAAGCAAGAGGACATACATTTTGTATTGCAAAAAGGTCTTAAATATGAATGGGCATTTCTATATTTGCCTTCAAAAATGGACAAAGAAAAAGGAAAACTATCACCTAAAGCCTTTATTAAAATAGCTAAGTGTGTGTGTGTGTGCTCTAGTTTATATACACTCGAAGCGTCTTAGGGACAAAAAGGAGCTAGTGGAAGCGAACTAAACAGTGTCAAAAAGCAAAGAATAACCAAGTTATTTATCAACACTACTTTAGTTTATCATTGTTTTAAGGGAATACCATAAGCTGAGATTTATAACGGCCTGCAGGCCAAAATCTGATCTTCATTACTTCCATATTAATCTTCAGTAACTCTGCTGACTTCAGTGGAATTAACTCATGTGTCTGTAATTGGATCTGTGTTGAGGAAAGCAGTTGTTTTTTGCTGCAGTTCTTTATGCTCTCTTATGCCCTGTTAATGTAATCTTAAAATGCTGAATGTTCCTTTGTCAGTCGATAACCACATACTCCTCTTTGTCACCAGGCTCAGTCTTGGAATGTCTTGCAATTTCTCGCAATCGCATAGAAACAGTCTCCTTTCCTCCCCCCCGCCCCTGGGCTCATTTTTGTCTCCTTGTACGTGTTAAAGGCACTTCTGAGGTACCATCACAAGGTGGCACCATAACATCGTATCAGGTCATGACTTCATTTAACTGTTTAAATTTCCATGAAATACAGGATGCTATCTAGAATCTATGATGCCACAAACAAAATGATGAACACGGTGGTTAATTACTGATTTTAAAACTGTAGGTAATCACACAGAAAATTTCGTATTTGATCGAATTCATGAAGTTAAATCTGATAAGAGGCAAAACTAAATACTTTCGAAACAGGTACATGAAAACTTCATGTTTTTATAGAATAATTTCTTTACATGAGAATTTTGTTCTTGATACACACAGTAGTTGTATTGTGACCCAGTATAATGACAATACTCCTTTACAGTATTTTCAACTGTCTCAAATGCAGATATTGTAATTTTCCGTACAATTACTCATTTCCTTTTGTGTGATGTTGCTCTCAGTAATATCTGATGTTGATCAGTATAATGGGTTAATTTTTTTCTCTTTCATGAGTTAATATGCTTTTAATTCCATCTGTTCAGTTTTGCTGTCTTTCAGTATCATTGGATATTCTTTTCATTTTTTTCATTATGCAATAGTAGTGCCTCATGATTTTTGTTTGTAAAAATCATTGTTTCATATCATCTGTCATGTGTTCTCTGGAAATATGGTGGCCACAGCTGTTGCGGGTAATAGCAAACTGCTGATTTATAGAAAGTTTTCTGTATTTTCTTTATAAGTTATGCTAGCTTGTTTGCCTTAGAACAGTGACGAACACTAAGTTGAAGTCTTTAGAGGTGGCCTGTGGTATTTATATCTTTTTCTTGGTATGAGAAAAGACAAGAATGGATTAATTAAACTTCTATTATTTTAGATGTGCATTATCTGATGCATTAAAGTTTATCTACCATAATGTTTTCTGTTAACAAGTTTTATATATGATTGCTGTGAAACAGCTCTGTCTCAGATGACCCGTGTATTTCATCTTCAGTGGGGCTTAGGCATACGCCTAATGTTCAACATGTGGCAAATGTACTGTTCTGAGTAGAAGTGGTTTTTTGAATTAAGGTCAAACTGAGGTAAGGCACCATATATGACATTATCTCTCTTCTTACAGAGGTGGAATCTGTTCCAGTGTTTGTTGTTTTTTATGAAAACAGCATATAAATAAAAATGTTTTTTAATTAAAATCCCTGAAAATTGAAATGTCCATTAAAAACTAAACAAACAGGGATTTAGTTGCAGAAACGATAAAAACTCATATTCTAGAGACCTGAATAGATTCAGATTATATTCTGAAATAACAGAATATAAAGTAAGGTAGAGACAGAGTTTTTGGTAACAATACATTTGTGGAATGGGAAATAGTACACTTGTCAGCTCAGGATCCATAATAAATCAATTTGGGCTGAAATAACAGCAGGATTTAAAAGAGCTTATAATGTTATTGCCCAATATACCTCAGCTGGGACAGACAGTGGAATGAAATTTGACGAGGAAGACATTAAAGATAATAAAATTATAATTGTTCGTGTCCTTAGAAAGATGTGTGTCTGAGACAGAAGTGAAGGACATAGTGAACAGGTGTTCTGCGTTTTTCTCTGTATCATTTTGCAGTTATGGGTGTCTTGTAGAGATGTTAATGACACAGAGTGACTATCAAATTCTCTTTGGTGGGGAAAAGGAAGAGACTGTTCTTGGTAGAATTAAAAGCATCAGCATTACAGATGAAAGTGCCTTTATTTCACTGGAAGTTCTGCCATTCTTGTCTGTAAAAGACCTTTTACAGTCTGAACTCCAAATGAAATTCCCTACTGCCCTTTTCTTTTGACTGTCTCTCATTTGCCAGCCCAATGACAAGCCAACTGCGTCAGCCTTGTGTGCTTTGCTGTTGCAATGTAGATTACTTGTTCCCTCTGTTCTTTCTCAGTTAAGATTTGCTCAGATCCAAATATTTTTATACATAAATCCATTACTCTTGTTATATCTATTTTGCACATGCATGATTCATCTGGCATGCACGCTGTTGAGTGCACACTCGCAAGCCCTGCAACACAAGCCCTGGTTTGTACACTCTTCTCCAGTTCTGTGCACATATAGGTTGAAGCCGTGTGTGCCTGAAAATGTAGGCCAAAGTGTTTTAACTCTGCTAAAGAGGGTTATGGGCACCAGTCCAGCCTCCTCCTTTTTTACTGTAACTTTTCTCAAGTGAAATCAGTGGATGTGGCAGCCTGCCAGGAGCAAGGCAACTCATTGCTGTGGGCTTAGTCACAGCTTGAGCAATTCAACACGGATAAAGCTTGCTATCTGTTCTGTACGCTTACAAGCTATATGAAATGGTAGCTGATTGTTGAAAGGGTGATACTTTGGTCTGGTCCCCCATGTAAAGCTCTGTGAGAAGGCAGGTACAAGGTGTCTCTCTCTCTACTTGACGGAAATGGTTCTCAGTTCAGTCTGAGAAAGTATTCATCTGTCCAGTTCCTGCTGTGGAAGTCAGATCCAGCTTTTTAACAGGCCTTTCATCCCCAGTGGTTATGGGCCACTCCTCACTTCACCCTGGAGGCAGTACTGATAGTGAACTCATGCTGATCATTAGTAATCATTTTTTAGCAATTTAATATTCAGGGTTACTTCAATGGCACTTAGAAATAAATTGACATTCACCAGATTTTTTCCCTCTGTTAAGAGGAAATGATCTCCTATTTAGGAATCTGTTCAACTTTGTCATTATGGCCTAGTAGACCCCGAGAGGAAAAAGAATATTGGTATTTTAACCAAAGTGGTCTTTTTCATTTAAGAAAATGGTCATGCAACTTTTTTTTGTGCAGGTATAAGATTCCGCATAAGAAAAACATCGTAGATTCAGAGCAAATTCCCTCTAGGAGTAATTTGAAACTGAATGACTGCATTTGCTCTGCCTAAACAAGTAGGTTAATTAATGTGTGTATTTGCAGCAATAAATTAAATTCCAGGAAATTCAGTGAGGCTTTTCATATGTTTAAAAGGTTTAATCCCTGCTGATTTTAGTGACTAATGTTCCTCTAATGATATAACCAAATATGATAAGGAAATATAGATAAATTCCCTATTGTAATTTCACACATCCTAATAACGACAGTAGCACTAGAACTTACAGTTGCACAAGCCATCTTTAAACTTTGGCTTTCTGCAGAATTTGCTGGCAAATGTTGCTGATGGAATGGCTTAATCCCACGTGATTAATTCTCAATATTTTTCCATTTCCAGTTATGTCCTGTAGCTGAAAAAGCGGAGGGAATAATTGGCATCCAGAGAACTTTGTGTATTTTGAGGTCTTTTCCTCCCAGGAAATTCACAAAATTAAATACTGGGTTATTAATGCAGTATTTCTTTTTCTCACTGTGATAATTCTGTCGTAGACAGATATCCTTGAGGGCCTGATCTCAACAACAGGAAGACTCCTACTCACTTCAGTAGGCAGCCTTCAGATCAGGTCCTTAAAGAATATTTTGCTTTGTTCAAATGTGGAATGCATAAACAACAAATCAAAGACTGCGGATAATAAATTACTCTGTTTCTGAAGAAATACTAATAAGCAGGCACTATCAGAGATGGAAAACAGATTTACTGCAAGTATTTTTATTGTCTCATTCCTTATGAGACAATATGTAAAATGAAAGAAAATACTCTAGCTTCGTGTGACAGATAAGTTAAAGGGAATGTTTGATAATAGTGGCCAGGAGAACTGAAGTAAGCCTATGTAACAAACTGCATAATCAGCAAACATTCTCCAAGTTGGCAACATTTTTAATGGATTTGGAAATCTGTTAAAGTTCACAAGTCAGGCCATATCTGGATAATACCAAAGCTGAATCTTCTGTGACTCAGATTCCACCCCTGTAGACAGGGAATTTCAGGTTCAGCTGAAACGGTACTGAGCAATTTCTAACCACATTCCCTTTGACACAAGGCACCTTGGTGAGGAAGAAAAAAGTCAAAGCAAATCTTGTGAGCAGCAAGCCTTTGGATGTAAAATAAAAAGTGGGAAGGGAAGAATTTCTGAGCAGCTTGTGAAACTACGCTTCACTCTTGCAGGACCACTGTACTAGGTATTTCAAATTTAATCAGAGAATCATAGAATGGTTTGGGTTGGAAGGGACCTTAAAGATCATCTGGTTCCAATCCCCCTGCCATGGGCAGAGACACCTTTCACTAGACCAGGTTGCTTCAAAGCCCCATCCAACCTGGCCTTGAACATTTCCAGGGAGGGGGGCATCCGCAGCTTCTCTGGGCAACCTGTTCCAGTGCCTCACCATCCTCATAGTAAAGAACTTCTTCCTTATATCTAATCTAAATCCACCCTCTTTCAGTTTGTAGCCATTATCCCTTGTCCTATCACTATGCTCCCTTGCAAAAAGTCCATCTCCAGCTTTCTCTAATGCAAGTATCTTATTTATGACCAGTTCAGCCTTAATTGTGTTCCCTTCTGGAGAAGAAATTATTTTTTGATATGAAATTCTCCTCTAATTCTTTGTGTAACTATGAATTCAAGCATATTATTTAATAGGTTGTGAAGTGAATTTTTGCATCATAGTCTTTCTCAAAACCTCTGGACTGCAGGCCACAGTTCTTCCTTCGGACCTGCATTCATATGCTCAGCTAATAAACAGGCAGAAATCACGGCGCGCAGAGCGAGGAACTTTTTCCATCATACAGTGAACTGAGGCCAGTAGTGTGCCTGTCTGAGGTAAGTGAAGAGCAGGCAGAAGGGGCACTTTGGGATAACAAAGAATGGGTATGTTTGTGCATTTTTGGTGAACAGCCTTCATCCACTCCTTTCATAAGAAATGAAGTAGATTCCTTTCTTAATAAAGGTATAGGTTTTTATATATCCTCACCTTTCTCTTTAAGTGTGCAGTTAGCTAAATCATGCCAGGTTAAATTGCTGTTTTGAGGCAGGCACCAGACCATCTAGTTCTTTGAACTAAAGATCCAGTACCAAACTACTTGTGCTAAACAGCACCATTATCTCTAGCATGTCCCTTTGATTTCGGTGAGCTTATTAAAACATCAGTAGTTAATCTGAGACCACTGAAAAATGCAAAAAATCTTCCTTGGCCATTTCATCTGTGCCTTACACATTTTGTTTGAATGCTCTTGCTTTATTGAGCTAAACAAAGAATGTTTGAGGTCTCATAAAGGATACAGGCATCTAAGTTTGCACTGTATTGTTATTTCCCGTAAAACCGTACAGTGAACTCAGCTAACATTTCCTCTCGTTTGCTTGCTCGAAATGAGTACATCGTGTATACGAAGAGGCTGCCGGCTTACCACTAAGTACCACTGCCCTTGACATTCTGAGTAAGCATTTGATAAAACAAATTCTGGTAAAGCCAGAGTAAATATTTTGAACAGTATCTTCATACTTTGACCAAACGCCTTCTGGGAAGAAACTTGCGATTTGTTATATCCCTTTGAAAATGTCAGTGTAAGGTTCACTCAGGAATCTCTCTCATGTATTATACGCTAGTCAGAGGACTAATGCAGTGCAGTAGGTTTCGCTTCAGGTCTCCCAGGTTTGCCAAGAAGTTTGGGGCTTATTCTGATCACACAGCTGTAGAAATAAAGTCCACTGCATTCAGTGTATTGAAAAGTATAGCTCTGTTAGAGAAGCATACCAATTAGTGACCTATTTATGGTATATTCTCATTATTTCTTAATTTTCGCTTATTTTCAGCAGAGAACTGGTAGAACACTTAGAATTTCTGCAGTTCATCTGTTGCATTAACCTTGAGAACACCAGTGCAGGAAAAGGTAGGGTGAGCAGGGAAAATTAAGCCTATTATGTGAGAAGAGTCTAAAAAAATCTTGACGTAGTAAAATGAGACTGAGGGGGTTATGAATCCTGTGGTGAAGCCCAGGAAACTTGATTCAGTGACCTGGGTTTTGAAACCTACAAATCTCCTACCTTTCCCTATCCTATTGAGCTTAAGATATAAAGCAGGTGGAATTTTTTTAATTGATAGCCAATCTACTGCTATTGAATCTAATAATTTAGAAATAAATGTGATTCTTCATGGTCTTTGATTTTAATTAATCTGCTTTTTATGTCCCACTAAAAAAGGGGAAAATGAAGAAGTGTATGCAGAAGGAAAGAGAGTCAAGGACACTTCCCTGGTCATCTACTGATTTATTCTGCCCCCAAGTAAGGCCTTCAATCATCTCTATGACTGCTGAGGCAGCCAATTTCTAAAATCCTTTTTAGCTTAGAAATCCATTATAGGGACAGGAAGAAAAGACAATTGTGGCAATAATTTTTAATCAAGATTCATAGGTGATTTCTTTTTTGTGAATGGGATTTGCTTTTTATCTAGTATCATCCTTCTTTTTAATATTTGTACTAATCGTGAGACTGTGGTAGTGTTGCTGGCTACATGTTTCTTCTTTTTCTTCTTGAATTCATGAAATAATTTGGATCCCTTTTTTTGTTTTAGTTTAATGATTTCTGTTGGCTCATGATAGAAGTTTGGGGTTTTGTTGTTGTCAGCTTTGATTTATAATCGTCTGTGATGTATGGTAGGGATTTATGATTTGACTGTTTTGCATCTTTCATCTATAAGCTTAATAAGCTGCTAAAAAGAATTTGTTTAACAACAGAAAAAGGTATAATCAAATGTTAATAACCACTGAGAATGGAATTTTGGCCTGATGCTTCTTTGAATGCACATGGTCAATGAAAGTGAACTGAACAGAATGGAAAGAGCTAGAAGCACTTCTGGAATACTCCTGCTACTTTGGGATGTGGAGAACAGAAATGCCTCTTCATTGTGTTTCTGTCTTCAGTCCAGTTGAAGTGCAAAAGTGCAGTGTGCTATTAGATTTTTTTTTTTAATAGAGCTTTCCCAAAGTTCACAAGAAGATATAAGATATTTTGGTCAAAATTATGGATAGATTCTTATGGAAGATGAGCCCAGACTGCTATGTCACCGCCTTCGTTTTAACGTGCGTGGGGTTGCAGAGGTCTTTTTATTATGAAGGGCTGTATTTTGTCCATTATTGAACAAGGAACAAGACGTATAGTTTGTGTTCAGAGTCTTCCAAAAAGCACAGGAGAGTGTCTAGACACTATGGGAAAGTCTTTTCTTGATTAAAAAAGTAATCCCACTTTAAGTACTGGCATTTTGTCTGCTGTAAGATTAGTGTAATTAAGAGGAGAATGAGCCAAAGGGTTTGAGTTTGTCCCCAAAATTGGTCCTTTTTTTGCTTTTATTTATTTTCTTCTTTTACTTAAACTTGTTTATTCACCCGTAACTGCAAATGTCTTTAACAATACCTTGAGGATGTCTGAACAGAGAAATAACAATTAACAAATCATACCTCGGAGTAAAATACTACCAAAAAGCCTTGGTAAATTCCTCAGTTCTGCTTTCTGTTCTAAGAGTTTCTATTCTCTTTTATACCAAGGAAAATCAGGGAACCCTAGAGGGTATGTGTTAGTGGGTTTGCATTCCATTGTGTACTAGGGACCTTGCATTTAAATGACCTCTGTGTAATGTCCAGTTCTCACATACAGAAAGGAAATATCAGCTGAGCCAAGTTCTGTCACTGCACTCAGGAGAAGCAGATTGTTTCGTCTCTCCATTGATCTCTGCAGGCCAGGTACCCCTTTCCCGTTCGTGGCTCTCTTTTTAAAAGGCTGGAGGCTGAGGAGCATCAGCAGTACTGCTCCTCCTTACCATTTACGTACTCCAAGATTAATAATAGCTAGTGGATGCTTCCAACAGAGTTGTTTATCCTGTGCGCTACCCTATGAACATTTCTTTCCAGCAGGTGTTTGCCTCCCACTTTTTTCTGTGTATGTCCATGCTCAATTTGCTCTCCCGCTGTAAACTAGGAAACAGCAACCAAGTAAAGATTAAATTTTGGAATAGTGTTCTCAGAAGACCAATGAATCTGCAGAACCTGGTCGATGGTAAATAAATCTGGTAAACAGACTTAATGAGGCTGTTTACATTTCTTATAAACTAAATGCATAACCTAAATTCTCAGCCTGTTTTCATGTGCAAAATTTCACATTTGCTATCAAACAGATGCACGAATGTATGTTGTGGGTACTACTAAAAGGCCAGTTGAAGCGTTGAATGAGATGCACGACTTGCTGTTTTGAATTGAAATCCTACCAGCAAAACTCAAAACACAGGAAATACTAGAGCAGAAAATGTTGAAGATAAATCCTTATTGCTCTGGATTTATTTTGAAAGTTGAGAATAGCTTTTATACTGTGCATTAGGTTTTCCATATAATGTAATTGGAAGAGAGGTGGGAATGTGTGACATGATACTTTTAGCTGTCTTTATATTATAGTTTTGTGAAGTTAGGTCAGCTGGTCCTCTGCCAAAAATTGGCAACCTCATAGAATTACTCTAACCTGTACTTCCAGTATCTATATGTTGTCACTGAAGACTAGTGAGACCTACTGACACCTACGTACACCTTTTTTCTATAGGTCATGCCTGGTAGTGGCTACAAGGAGTTGCTGAGTACCAGTGCGTGCTCTAGCGTTCTGCCATTTGGAGATATCTCTAACTGGGAGAAATTTTCTGTGATCACCTGTTCTGGTTTCTGTAATGCTAAGACTGTGCAGGTGCAGGTTGCTCTCTGTTTTCCCCATAGTTCTGCAAGTGATCTTCAGAAAACTTTTCTTGACGTGGTCCCTGACAATAAGCTCAGAGAAGAATCAATGTCGTGTTAAACAGAAAAGTTTAAAATCTCAGTGAAGACTCACAGAATTTATGCTGCAGTATATGCAGCTGTAAAAACTCTTTGGAAGGCTGAGTATATTAAAAAAACCCAAACCACTGCTGGCAAAAATTCCTGCTGCTTTGATTCAAAGCCAATTACACCTTCTCAGAAAACACTGATTGTTACACTTTTCCCAGCAATACCAGTTGGGAGGGCTTGGAGGTTATGAATTCTAACTGATACAATAAGTAAAAGCTAAACAACATTTAAAAAAACCTCATTATGATTGGCATATATGTGAAATAAAAGACAAGGAACATGATCAATTTTAATGCCTAAGAAAAAATTCCATAGGAATAGTCATAGCATATCCTGGATATTACTATTTGTATTTTTTGCAGAAAACAATCTGTGGATCTATACAAGAAAGATAATACATTAAAAAATTAAAAATAGAATGAGAATTTATTTCTCACATAAATGATACATTTGTTACTAAGCTGATAAAAGCTATAAACGATTGCTCTCCAGACATTCAAATTCAAGCCACCCATCAGGATTTCATTTTGTTAGGTCCTGTACGAAGACAGAACAAAATCCCAATTCCTGCCTCAGAGGAGTTTACATCCTAAGAATATGAAGAACAACACAAGGTCAGTCAGACTTTTGAAGGAATACAAATTCATGTGTTCCATTAGCTGAAATTCTTCATTAGTGTGAGATCTGTTGTATCACCTGTAAGTCTTGTAGTATGGAAGTGTTAACAACTTTATAAATCTTGCAACACTTACTACATCCTCTCTCAGTTTAAATGCACGCTAAGTCTCTGGGGGTTTTGGTTTGACTGATGAGGGGGTACCTGAGATCACCAAAACAATTCAGGATAGGATAGGATTCATTCATATTAGAGAATATGGATGGGGAAGTTGTTGGCTTTATTTTTGAGAGGCCTATAACAAGGCTGGTGACAAGGAGTCAGTTCTCCATGTCTGAAATGGAAAAAGTGCTTTGAAAATAGTTAGGTTTGTGCTGAGCTTTATCAGCAGATTTGTAGTGGATTTTGGATATAACCAGTAAAAACAGACATTATATAGAACTATAGAAAAAAATATTCTAGCCTTGATTAGGAATCACCAGATCCTGTGGAAAGACTAAATCTAAGCAGCACAAGATTTCAAAGGACAGTTTTTCAGTGACAAATCACGTTGCAAACTAATTGGCATTGTATTCACAATCATTGCTAGGTCTTTTCAAGTCCCTGAAGTTTTAATTTCTTCCTCAGCAGCGTATTAGAATAAGGCCTGTGTACCTCTGGATACCTGACAGCAAGCTGAGTTTACAGAGCACTTCACAGACATTAGCTTCACAGACATTAGTCCTCAGAGGAGCCCGGGCAATTAGGCCACTAAGAGTGTTGATATTCCCATTTTACAGATGGAGGGATTTGAAACAGCCGGTCAAGCAAAGCTATGCTAACATGGAAATTGGCACAAGGTGAACTGTAATTTTAGCATGTTGCAGGCAAAGATTTTGTTCAATTACCAGATACTGTCTTTGTTAACAAGGATCCTATTGCCTTATTATTTGGTTTATACTAATGACCCCAAATGACCTCATTATATACCCTTTCATCAGCTGCCTATGTAAAAGTTCTCTGTGAAACATCTTTCCTGAATAACTGCTATGAGAACTGATGTTTAATGCATTTCTACTCAAAATATTGTGTCCATTTGTCTTTTAAACATGATATAAATAAAGTTTGAAATCTATGGTGTTCATTCTGTGAAAGCTAGTGCTTTCGCAGAGTATTTTTTAATAATACTTCAGAAGTAGTGTAGGAGGATGTAATACTTCAGAAGGGACATGAAAAGTTACTGATTAAGTGCAGATTCATGGTGTCTTTTTTTAGGGATGCTTATTTCAGAATTCTGTTACACGGATACATTGTTGAAATGACTGTAGGCTTCTCATGCAGTTCACATGCGTATTTTCAGCTTGGCCAACCTCTTTTGCCTTCGCCTGCAATATTCTTTATCATATTTGCAATATTCTTTATTGTATTTTGTCTCAAAATTCTATTTATTTGTCTGCCTTGGCACCAGGATCCCATGTTGGGCTTTAAGTACCTTTTCTTCCTAAAATTTACCACAAACATGCTAATGAAGCATTCTACAGTGCAAAAATTTTCAGCCTAAGTGAAAGCAACAGAACAAATATTTTGGTACGTTCAATCCCACTCAGCAGCTAAGTGAATTCCAGAGTGCTTAACCTACCTTAGCACAGGCAGTTGTAAGACTTTTTCCAAAAGGCTCAGTTTCAGAAGTTCAGTAATGGTCTATCAAATCTGCAAGACTTTCATGAGTGCAGGTATCCCCAGACATAACAGAGGCTGTTACTCAAGTGGTTGATGACAAAATGCCAACATCAATCTTTGCCTCTGTAATAAAAGTCATGGTTTAGCTTGGGCAGGGAACACACTGATTTGGATTGACAGTCTCACTTCAAACTTGGCAACCCAGAACTTAGTATAACTTGGATTCAAACTGCATTTTTTCATAAATTCATAACTTGCATTCAAACTGAATAATCAAAGAACTTTTGAATAGGAAACTTTTCCCTTGTCTTTGCACAGTCAAATTTGAAACTACTTAACCTTGGAAAGCTTGGCTCACAAGCCTAATGTTTTCTGCATATAGTTGTTGGGTTTTCTTTCTGGTTTGCTTTTGTACATTTAGAAAATCTTTAGAGATAGTATTGGCATCATGTGAAACCATCTTGATCTTTAACTTTGGTAATTAGCGGGATTTGGACTTTCACATCTCACAATGTGGATCTCTGTTATTTGAGCAAAAACAATGAAATAGCAATAGCAAGCCGTTACCCTCAGAGTGGAATGGTTACAGGAGAAGAGACATACATACATATTTTTAATATGTATTTTTTATATATATTTAATTAGGTTTTTCCCTAACTGGAAGGGTATAGAAAAGCAGAAATTAATTTTAGGATATTGTGGTTATAGACTTATTCACTCTCTCATGTTTTCAATTTCCTCTCCTGGCTCCTCCCTTTCTGTTCCTATTGACCTTCCAAATCCAGGCTCTGTTCAGATTCACAGGCCCACACAAGACAAATACTTGGCGTAGGAATACCTGCCTTGCCTATGTTAGCTTTTGCTCCAAGGCATGATGGTGTGCTGTAGCTTTACAACATAATTATTGCAAGATTTTTTAATATGAGCAAACAACACTATTTCTGCATGCCTTCCCAAACTGTTTTTCATAAACACACACGTTAGAAAAAGAAACTAACCCAAAAGTCTCATCTTGAAGCGAGCACGATATAGAAAATATCAACTATGCTGATTATATTTTCGTAAAGTCAATAATCTAGAAACACTGTCATGATGGTAAGTGTTGTAGTGTTCTAAGCAAGTTTGGAAATTAGCACTCTGCAGCTTCAACCGTGATTTCTGTAGCAGGGCTCACTCTTCGTCCTTTTAGTCTTAGGAAGTAGAAACCCTAAAGCACACTTTTTCCTATATGATTCAGAACATGTTGAATGAATTTTAGGTAATATTTAAGAAAGAGGAACAAATTCAGCCAATGACATTTGGACAAAACTCCAAGCTAATAATTTCAGCATGATTCTACAGGCAGTCTGCCTGTACCACAAGATTTCAACAGAGATAGCACTTGCTCATAAGAAATTAGGTCATGCCTTCTCATTCTGCCTTTTCTAACTTTCCATTATTAGCCACTGACCATTATTTTCTGTTCTGTAGTCTCTGTGAACCACTGTCTGCCACAGACTTTTCACCACTTCTGTGTATTGCCAGATACGAAAACCAAAAGTCTGCATCTTCTTCTCTATGCTGAGATTACAAACTATGCCATTTTTTATACAACTTTTACGTAAAGAGACTACAGCTTCTTTCTATCTTATTCATCCTACAGTACTTTTTCCATTCTCCCTATAGGAAAATTACACATCAGTATTATTTTACAGGCCTGCAGTCAGTCTGTGTTTCAACCATTGCAGAAGTTAGATCGTGCCTGAGGAACACAGCCTTAATAAATCCATGTATCTGAGAGACATAAAGAAAACCTTGTCTGTCTGGACTTTTTTACCCTTCCATATTTGCATTTAAAAACATCAGACCATTTAAATACTTATAAAAAAGAGATTCTTAAATGAAAAATATTTTTTTAGTTACGTACACCTTGTTCTGTTTCTCTCATCCTATACTGTAATTCGGCTGATTCACTTCCATTACGTTACCACCCCCCTGAATGCTTCCTCTGAATTTGACCTCATGAACCTGAGTGAAAATGCATTGTGTGTGCAAAAAAACCACCCCTTAAGAACCTGCCACTGAGCCAACTGTTAACAACATATTCTGGTAGGCAAGCGGCAGCTAAGGTTTATCACTGACCTATAAGATGAAAAGCTGTGTGAGTTCATGGTGAGCCTAAGAAGTAGGTGGCATATCCGTCATCTGAATTCACAGGTATGACACTGGAGCATGAAAATAGGAGTGGAATTTCTCCTCCATAACACACTGGGGGAAGCATAAAGAACCTTTTGCACTTAATCATATAAAGCCATTTTGATCCCACTCTTCATAAAATATTGAATACCTTCAAAAGGTCAGCAGAGAAGGGGATTTAAGTACGTGTGTCTCTCTGCTTGTAGTCAAAGTTCTTGTGGTCTTACAAAAACTGAACATTCTAGTCCTGCAGCCTTCCATTCTCATGTGAAAGTAATGGGAGGGTTGTTTGGTGCATGCTGCTTTAAAACAAATCTCTTATTTATAGATTAATAGAAATATTTCCATTTAGCTAGAGTAATTTTGTACTTTTCATAAGAGCACAAATGCTTTTGTTCTTTCATTTGCAAATGGTTTAAAATACATAAGAATGACAAATATGCGGTGGCATCCACTTCACAAAAAATGTAAATGATTTGGGTTCTCCTTTTGGAGCTAGTTTTATGACACCTTTTATCACTGAATGATTTATTGGAGTTTAAAAAAAAAAAAAAAAGCCTGCCCAAAATATTCAGAAGTGGCCACTGAATTCTTAAATGCCCATTCTACCTCTTGGTTATTCAAAGATTTTAAGCATCCACAACTAGCCTAGTAGTTTGAGGTTTACAGTATTCTAGAAAAACAAGATCCATACTCACAGCTTAGGTCAGAGATTTTCCCTGCCCGTTCGGTCCAAAATCTGCGTCCTTTGCAAAGCCATGCAGTGTTTATACTATCTTTTTGTCAACATCCAACTCTGAAATAACATCTTCCGTAAGAGTGCCAGGAACAGACGGTTGGTTTGTTTCTGTGCACTTGAACGCCGGGCTGCTTGCTGGCACAGGGAGGAGGTTGCAGGATCCCCCTAGCAGCAGCTTGCACTCTGTGCATTCCCCTGGACCTAGATCTGGCCTATGCTTCATCCAGTGCTGAGGGTTTTGCCAAGATGTATACATAAGCCCTCCAAGAAGTCTGGAGGAACTTGCTGTACAAATGCTTTCATAATGTTTAACTTTCTGTTGTTACACATCTTGTCTTCTCAGCATAAACCATCAAGCCAGGTGTGAAGAACACTGTTGTGAGTGACGAGGATTTTACGTGTATTTTGTACAGCTATTAAGCACCGCAAGAGTAGGTCATGAAGCAGGACTATAATTGCCTGTGAGTCTAGCAAAAGATTAATGCAGTTCATTCTTGCTGCTAATGAAACCGGGGAGGGTATGAATCAAGCAAAGCTACCGATCACTAGAAGAAAGTTAACTCTAAGTCAGCTTGAGCTGTGGCTGAGAGAGTTTCACATAAGAGAAGACAGAAAAGTGATTAATTTAATCCAATCACACTGTGCACGACGTCATCTGCTAGATCTCTGCATTGCATCACAAATCAAAAGTTCTAGCTCATGTCCTGCAGAGTATTTCTAGAAGAAAAATCTAATCCTGGGCAGTTTTACGTTTAGAAGGACCAGCCTTGGCAGTTTGTCTATGTATTTAAAGCTTCTATAATGTCTCAGGTTCTCAGATGTCAAGCTCTGGAATTATATATCAACTCTAGAGCAAAGCTAACATTGAGATGGTGACATACAGCTTTTCATGCTCTTTAGGACAATCAAAATCAAACTGATTTTTTCTCATGTGTTCTGCATTCTGAAAACACAAACCCAGGAGTTTAAACTGAATCATATGGATCTTGTTTTGTTTTGTTTCTTATGAAACATTTTAATATATATAATTCCTTGGCACAGGGTCATTCTGTTCCACCTTCCACTATGATACTGTGGCAATGTCTGTAAGTTACAAGAAGACATAGTCCAGCCTCAGATGATCACTTGCTGATCTGTGGTCCTCTTTTTGCTGTCACTGAAATTAATAACAAAAAAACCCCACAACCCTTTTCATAGCCCCAGGTTTGTAAAGGCAAAGTCTAGTAGATGCATGTTCTTATAGTTACATCTTCTGTGGTTGAAATGCAGTATGAACTAAATCATGTTGGTTTTAAATGTAAACCCATATCCACAATCTAGCACCTTTAGGAAAAAAAAACAAAAAAACTCTGCAGCATGTACATAGTTTTTAAGATTCTTCTTGACACCTATAGAACTAAACACTGAGGCAGAAGCAAATCTTATCTGAAGTAGGTAGGATGAAGCTAGCACCACTGCAAAATTTTTAATAGTCAATAGTTTGCTATTGAATATCAGAAGTTAATTTCCCCTTTCCCTTACTATTTTGTATGTCTGAAGGGTGTTGGACCTTGAATTTTTGTTTTACTAGGAAACTGTTTAGGAACTGAGAACTACTGGTAGTTGAATTGTGACATTCCTTGAGACTGAAACCTGAATGCTTGCAAGGGCAAGGAATTTTCATTCAGATCACTGGGATGCTCTGTCTGTCATTATATATTAACTTCATGTAGACACAGATCTACACGTGCAAAACACCTAGCTGCTCCTTATCCTTTATTTTCTTTTTGTAATTTAAGATTCCTAACAAATACATCAGAGAAGGGTTCTCTTCTGAAACATTTGACATCCTTGCAATCTCAATTAAAATTACTTTATTCAAGGAATCTTCAAGCAATATTGCAGAAAAACCCCCACAATCTGTGTTTTATCTAACGTAAAACTGAAGAGAATGAAGAAATAAACAAAAGCAGTGATCACTGTAGATCTACATCATAAAGAAATACCAGAGATAAAAAATAATTTTATTTGCAGATCATTTATACTACTTTTACAGTTTAAATCTTTTCCTCTAAGAGAACCTTGACCACAGTAAAGATCAGAGTATATCATCTATTGTTTTTACCTCTTAAGTGTTGTTAAACTGAGAAAAAATGGAATTGATAAGGACAAGCATCAGCTTGGGCTTGCCAAGTTGCTTTTTTTCTGTACTGGGTATCAAAATTCATGGAAATGCCTGCACGCTGTAATTAAATGGAGCTTTATTTTCCTTTGCTTCTATAAAAATTGTTGGTAAGGTGAATTCTAGAGTGAGGGCAATGAGCTCAGGCTGCAAAGTAGTAATTGTTTTCTGTAATTCACAGCTCCAAGGTGACTGCCAGCTCACTGTTGTACATTACTATCTATGACGTTATTAAATGTCTGAGTATGCTCTTCTTTTTCACCAAGGGCTTTTTCCTGTGCTAATTTCACCCACGTAACTTAAACACTTTTCCGACAAAGTAAATACCAATACATTTGGCAAACATCATGTTTGTTTCTTATGATAAGTGTTGGAACTTGAGATTCATGTTAGCATTCATTGGATCCAATTCCCATTGCCACAGAATCGTCTGCATGGGGCAATGCAACCCCAGGTGAGCTTGAACACTCAGACAGAAGAGTGTAGTTTTGGGTGCTGAGGGTATCTTCAGTCCCAGAAGTAGTATAGTCGTATCAGCACAAGACTGTATTTAGGTATGCAATTACCCTGCCAAAACACTGTATCAACATGGCCAGTGCTGGCTCTGGTTCTGTGTCATGCTGCATTCTTCAGTGTATCCCTTAATTTTATTCTTAACTGATGTTTCTTGTCTCATGATCTGAATACACTTGGTGCTAGAGCTCGTCACAATTATTGCCCCATATCCTGCCCCTGTACTCTTTCCTCAGGTAAATTTATCACTTGTTTCTTCAGGAATTGTGTCTCATTTGGGACTGAAGAGTCTGAATCAACACCTAATGCACTGGCAGTAAATAAGCCGTCTTAGTTGTCCTCATTACTCCTTACTCATTCTCAGTTTTTTCATTAGCCTTCTCCCAACACCCTTCTGTTAGCCCTCTCATCTTTCTGCTACATTTGCAGAATACATTACATTAGATATTCCTTTTCAATTAGAGGTTCTGAAGACAGCAATTTCAAGAAAGAGGGTCTAAGTCCTTTGTTTTAATAAATCTGATGTTGTCATATACTTCCCCAAATTCTGTCACTTCTCAGGAGAAATTAATTCTAAATGAAAACTCAGGAAAGAACATTTGGGAGAGCTGGTTCTGTGTGTAGATCTCACATTCAGGAATAACTGAGTTACGTCACAGCAGTCTTGTGACTGGGTAGCTATCTGGTAAATGCTTAAGATTAACTCAGCGAAGCCTTTGGAAGATTCCAAATAAAAATGATTGCTACAGCCGTTAATTGCTTTGAGTAAGGTATATATTCCGTAACCTTTGTGAAGAGTTCATAAGTACCTCAAAGGGCAATAAAAATGCATTATTATTATTAGTGTAAGCTGGCAGTCCTCAGACTAGCCACATACACAATTTACAGTATTTTCCATGAAGCACAAGCACTTACTGTTTTACATCTGCTAGTGTTGGTATTAATAAAGATGATGCTCCAAGAGGCAGTTAGGATTTGAGGTGGGGAGAATGGGAAACATTTGCCTTCAATAAACTGAAGTGTTTTTGGAGCAATTCTGAACACATGCCATGAAAACGTAGCTTAGTCTTTAAGGAGCAACATTTCCCCCTTCTCAATCATCTACACTTTGAATCTTTTTCTAGGACAGAGATCTCTTTTTTCTAGACTTATGCAAAATTGCCATTGATACTAATGTAACAGGGTCAGAACAAGTATTTATTACCGCCAGGTAAGCCAGTGGTTTAATGTAATTGCAAATTTGGCATATATTGCTAGCAAAATTGGGTACAGGAGAGCAGCTGTCTGGATATGATGGGATAATTTTCCCCTCACATTTTCTTACATAATACTATTATTTGATATCTGTCTTAGAAAGGACTTGAGGTTAGTTTGGCACCAAGTTTGAATGTTGTGACTTACTCCTGAGTCTGTATTTCCTCAGTTTTCCATGTGCTTCCTGTCTTTATCCAAAGCCAAAGCCAGAAGATCCAAAACAGAAAACCACAGGAAAAGCTTCTCTGGTAATGTTTGTCTTGAGCAGAAACAAATAGCAAGAGAGATTTCCTGCAAAATCATTTTCTTGTGACAAATGTAGCCTGGATTCTAGACCAAATAGTCTGGCTAAATCTGCCTATTTTAGATAAGATTATATCAGTTACAGATTCTTATTTAAAACACACGTATGTGTTTTTCAGTTTACCATCTTTAGTTTTTTTCGATCCCATTCAGCTTTGACAAATACATTTACCCTTTACTAGAATATTTGATTTATTTCTTGAAAAGGGGCGAATGGACCCATGATAAAGTTAGGAATTAAAAGGATTTCAAGAAAGCTTATTTGCAAAGAGCTGGTGTGACTGTTGTAACTTTTAACTAATACTTTTAAGTATGGTAAGCACTTCATAGTCCGCATCAAAAGAAAAGTTCCTGTGCAAAGCATTTAGGCTGGAATTTATCCCACTGAAGTTTAAACACGGAAATGATTTGCTCTCCATCAATATCTGCTGTTTTGCCATTGATGCTAGATGGAAGCTGGAGTGAATAGGCTTTTCACTTGCAACATACATTCCATGTGTGGGTTATACCGAACTTGCAACTGCAGCTTTAAGCCTCAGTTAAATATCTAAAGACTGGGGAGATGAATCTGAGCTTTCTAAGAGATGGACGTTCAAAGTGAAGATAAAATGGTAAGAAATAAGAAAAGCACGTCTGGATAAGAATTACAACAGTGGGTATTGTTGGCACTCGGGTTTGTGTGTAAGTTGTAGCTATAAGCTAATATTGAATCATCCACTGAGGCACACAGATGAAGGGCTTGTCAGGGCTTGTAACTAGCTGCAGCTCCTGGGGAAGTCCACTGGAATGAGACAGCGACGGTTTCTCAATATACCCATGCCTGCCATTATCTGACACCAGCATTAAGCCAGCAATGAACAGGTCTCTCTTCAGAGAGGTTTCTGTTAGGATTTAAATGGAGGGAGGGAAGTGATCCACAGCTTCTGTACATGGGATGAAGGAAGTTCAGGAGCTACTGAAGAAATGCAGTTTCGTGGTTGCAGTTAATACAACGAAAAGGTGTCAGCCAGGATATGGTGTACTAAGAAATTAGTTAGAAAGTCAGGAAAAGGGCCACAGTGTGACTGACAGGTGAGAAAACCGGCTGGGCCTCTGAAATGTGCAGAGAGCAAGAACAACTTTTGGGCACAGCTTGCATTAGAAAGTAGTTAAAAGCTTTGAGTGTTGCCGTGAGTTAGAATAGTTCCGTGCCATCTGTGCCACCATGCAAATGTTCATATCAGCCACTGCACCTGGGAAAATGGGCTTGTAAACTCTTAACAGGAAAAAATGTAAATCTCTAACGTTAATGAGATGTGATGTCATAAAACACTGATGGACTGTAGAACGGTTATGTAAATAATACCATGGATTTGTAGATTTTCAGAAGACCCTTATTCAGCAAAGTTAGATTGACAGACAAATGTATAATCCAGTAGACCTGTAGTATGTTTCCACACCTTAAAATTGACCTTCTGAACTAAATAAGAGCAAGTAATGGTAAAAACACTACATTACAACTATCTCCACTAAATGCTGTAGATAAATGCCAGCACAAACGTCCATGGATTTGTACCGCAGTGACAGACTGTTTCCTGTCACCTCTTTTCCTCTTTTTAGTTTTATGTGAGGTAGCTTGTCTTGTGTACTACAAACTTTGCTAATCTGATGACCCAGGTATGCAGTCTGAGGACTTCCCTTATGCACTTTGTAATTAGTTCTGTTATGAAGAATTGGGCAGAATATTACAATTTGCATAAAGCAAGGCAAGGAATCCCTGCAGCTCAAGGATCGTTTGTCTTCCTGTTTACTAGTCCAGCTCTCTGATCTGGCCATCTAATCCCAAAGAAATCCCCTTCCTCCATTCTGATAGTGCAATGGTAGACTTCTGACCGCAGGAACATTTATGAATTAGGGACTCCAAAATGAATTGTACTAACCTCTTTTGCTTTCTCTCTTGGCTCTTACTTTGCAGGGTGACTCTTCAACGTCTCCTTCTTTCCTGTTCTAAGAAAATCTGACTGATTATCAAAAGTGATTTTGAGCATCCCTCGAGTGAATGTTCTGGGTTCATCTTTAAACTCTTTAGCCCAGCATAGCTTAAGCTGCTACACAGGGAATAAAGGTAACCTTAAACAGCCCTTCACTAAGTTATTCCTCACTCTGTGAGACAGTGGATATAAAACTTTTGTGATCCATTCTATCCCACTGGATCTTTCCTGATTCTTGTTATATGTAATGCTTCCGTGTAATATAAAACAATTACACAAAAAGGATTACGTGAAGATTTTTGTTCAAGTCTATTCTATGATCTCCTCTGATCTTTCTTTTTACCGGACACTTCTGTAAGTCCCCACTGAATGTACGTATTCTTAGGTTCTCCACTGGGAATCAAGTCTACACATGGAAATAAGTTCCACTGTAAGCAGCCGAAATAATTGTGTTTTATTAATTGTGTCATTATCTGTGTTTATATCTCTTGCCCATTATGTTTTTTGTCTCTACAACAGCACTCTAAATTCTTCTGCTTATCCTCTTCAGCATTCCTATCAAGCTCTATAGCAGTTCTCTAGCCAGTCTGGATCTACATGAATGCTGACAAGCCAACGATTATGTGCATACAGATTGTCCAGTTCGTTGCTACAGTTAAGTAGTTCCTGCTTTTCTATTCATAAGGGGTCTAATTTGACTCTCTACATGGCTACCAACTTGTCTGGATATCTTTACAAGTCAGATCACAGATGTGTAACTAGAAATCAATGCTGCCATTCACTGAATTGTATAATTGTTGCTTTTTCATAGTGAAGAGTTCTCGATAAGATGCCGTGCAACAAAAAGTAAAAGCAATGCATTTAATATCGTCGTGTATTCAATTGGTTTTATAGCAGACAGTTAACTGAAGTTAAAGTAGGTCTTTCCTACTGAATCGGAAACTACAAATAAGCTTCCCTGCTTATTCATGGTTTGTATCTTTTTTTCCATTTTGAGAGGGGAACACAAATGGCGAATGTGAAACAGGAAAGGAGCACCCCCTAGTGTTTAAAGAATAACACTGGAGCATGAAAAGTATATGAAATTGCCCATCAGTTAAAACATATAGACCATGTAATTATTTGGCTGACTTGTTTGCATATAAGGAAATAATTTTCTGGGAATGTAATAATATGATGTTCTTCATGGACATTGTGGTGTCTGAGAGGCAACGGAATGTAGAATGACGTATCAGACTGCATCAGAAATGGTAATTTGGAGAAATTTTTTGCCTGTTTGTCTCCGTTGGTAAAAAAAAAGCTTAGGAAAGTTTTTGGCTCCTGATCTCCAAAGAATTTAAATAATAGTAGGCCAAAACCTTTCACTCTTTGAAATAAGAGTGCAATACTGTCTGCAAGTACTACACATAATCAGGCTATAGCAGAGTGACAAAATTTATCTTGGCAGTGACAGTCACAGACAACATTGTGCAAGAACCTGCAAAATATTTGTTAAAATGGAATAGAAGTAACCGTTTAGCCTGTATCTCAGCATGCAGGTTTGGACTGACACTGTGTGGGAGAGGGTTTGAGGGGAACAGTCGTCTGTAGTTCCATTATTCTGGAAAACAAAAAACGGTAGAAGTTCAGTGTGAGCTCTGAAAAAATCTGGGTTTCATCTCTAACTGAATCCCTATATCTCAGAAGATACCAGACAAGAGACAAAGTCATTTTTGCTTTCTGTTTTGTGAAAGGAAGCAGTGTACACTCTCAGCCATTCTAATTTTGGAGCTATGATCTCACTTTAACCAAAAGCACAGTACAGATGTGCTGCTTGTAATTTATTGGTGTTTTCTGCACTTCGGTAAACATGACAGCATGAGCCTGGCATATACACCAACTGTACTCTCTCTGCCTCCATATCTAATGATAGACTCTCACTTTTTCTTGCTTTTTTTTTTTTTTTTTTTAGAATAAAATGTCAACTTATTCAAAAACTGTGAATGCTTATATTCATTATAAGATAAAACCACTACAATTGTAATGAGTTAGACTGGTCTGTCATTTTTCAGAGTAAATACAGTTTTATTTTTTATGTGTAGTAGATGGCCTTGTTCAGCCAAAAGTGCTATTACTAAAATATTCATTAATTTTTAGGAGAGAAAAACACACCAGAAAAAAAGGGAATTTCAAATATTTTCATGTTTGACAAACTTTGTTGTTCTTTCAGGAGTATAACCACTGTTTCACTACATGTAAAATCTAATTGACTGTTGCACCATGGTTAGGAGCTACATGCACACCAAAAGCTTCATTGGCCCTCGCTTCTGGGCAGGAGGGAAATCTCATCTTGTGAGATGCTATTTATATTTGTTTTCTAGACACTTGTTAGCAACAGAATGTCACCTATAGCATCTGTGCATTTGGAACATGGAAGGAAGAAGCAGGCAAAGGGAAGAGCATTGTCTTCATTTCTATTCACTACAGCAACTTAGAAATAAGTTATATGTTATTTTCCAGTCCATATGTGGATCTGTTTGTGAAAAAAAGGGCATATATGAAATAAGGAACTTATTTCCCAAGAAGGGGAACTTTCTGTTTACATGAATTGACTGTGAAATTAGGGCATTCTCCTGCTTTGAGTAAGGAAGCTGAACAGAAAATATAAAAAAGAGAAGTACTGACAGCAAAAGTTTTGAGGCTTTAGGAATTGATTCCGTGATTTGCTGCAAGATGTAATTATTGATAGCCAGTAGGAGTCATGGGTGCTCAGCACAAAGAACAAGGCCAAGCTTCACTAAATTGATGAGATAATGTAACAGATCAGGGATAAGTGCTGGGGCACTTAAACTTGTCTAAATGACTGAGATAAGGAACTGGCAGCTTCTAAAGGCAATCCGTGTTTTCCCCGTATAACTCATGTTCTGGCAAATGACACTTACCGAGAAAGAGTATGATGCTACCAGAAGACCAAGAATTTGGGGAAGAAGATACTGAGCAGTATATACAGAAGAAACATTATTGACCTGTTGTTTAAGCAGGATCAACCCTTCTTACTTTCCACATTTATTAACAAAGCCTCAAATTTTGACAGAGCAGAATCAGTCATTCTAGTCTGGGGGGAAAAAAAAAATTCTAGCCTTAGTTTACAACATTTAATCTTTCAGTGGATCACACTTCGTGTCATGTGAGTTGACTGGGGAGATAGATAACTTCCACGCCTCGGTTTCTGTAACGAATTACTCAAGTTTCTCTGCTAACGGAACACTGGCTATTTCCTCACTCTACACGTTTCTTATCAGTAGGTGACATCCGGAGGGGAGGACTCGAAGAATTCTGCAATCCCTTCTGTCAACATCAAAGTTGAACCCATGGACAACCACACTGAATATTCAGGTGCTTTATATCCTTTACATCCTTTAGCACAGAATGAAAATATTGTCTGGCAGATGAGACTTTTTATTGAGAAATTAATCAAGGCATTTAAAAATGAGGACAGAGTAAGAAGCTCTGGGGAATTTAGCATTTCTGGATAACTTGAACTTCCAAACTGTCAGAATTCAGTCCGATGAACATAGTTCATAAACAGCATAATCCTAATAAAAACACCATTGCAAACATCAGCTCCAACCATTGCAACAACTATGTTGACAGCAAACCTTTTGTGCTGTATTTGAGAATGAAAAGCTGAATGCCATTAAATGTGGAATTGTCTCCTCCCATTTTTTGATGATTATGCCACATCAGACTGTTTTCTCTATTTGTACCCAGAGCGTTAGGCATGTTTGATGGAAATAGGCACATACTGTGTTACAAACACACGGAGAAATTACGTGAAATTATGTGTACCTCCCTGTGGCAGCTCAGTCTCTTCACAGTGAAGTTTTCTGTTACAGAAGTTCTCTGTTATTAACACTAGAAGTTCCCTAGAGTCCAAAATGTGCTAGACACTTCAGTGAAACATAAAAATACAAATCGTTTGGCCTGTAGCCATTCACAAGTCTAAACCCGCTGAGCTACAGCTTTTTACCCATTGCTGCCTGCATGTTCCACCATTTTTCCCATAAATATTATTTGGGAGCGATTTTTAAATGCCCATCAACAGGCAGAGCAGCAAGGGGTTGGTAAGAAATGTCAAACACTGCAGAGAGATTGTGAAGGCATCGTGTGGCCCACGCGCTCCTTCGGTTGCTGCCACGACGTCAGGCAGGGCACTGGGGCAGAGATAAGGTTGGGAACGGGAGGCTACAAATGAGTAACGCCGTTCCCAACAAGAGAGGGGGTTTAATCTGATCGTGGGCGAGACCGCGATTTGGAAAATACTTTTTAACGTGGCCACGAAAGCACCGGGGCCCGGTAGCGGCAAAGCGCGGGACGGCACCTCAGCAGCGCGGGCAGCGCCCCCCGGCGCGAGGCAGGTCGCTTCCACGTCAGCAGCGGCGGGCGCCGTGCCCGTTTCCTGGAAGAGGGCCGCTCGCGGCCCAAGCCCCGCTTAGGGCCCTGTCCCCGCTCTGCCGGCGGCGCCGCGCTCGGCGGCCGGGGCGGGGCGGCCCCGGGCCCCCGGCTTCGTCCGCGGGCGCGGGCGGGGGCGCGGGGAGCGGCGGCAGGGCGGGCAGGGCGGGCCGGGCCGGGCCGGGCCGGGCCGTGGCGGCCGCACTACAAGTCCCGTGAGGCGGCGCGGCACGGGCCGAGCCGGCTCCCTGCGCGGCGGGCGAGGCTGCGTTCGCGGCGGGGCGAGACGATGCCGGCGGCGGGCTCGGAGGGGGAGGAGGGCCCGGCGGCGCCCGGCGGCGGCCCGGCGGGGGAGCAGCCCGGCCCCGGCACCCCCAAGCTCTGCGGGTACCTGCAGAAGCTGTCGGGCAAGGGCCCCCTGCGCGGCTTCCGCACCCGCTGGTTCGTCTTCGACCCCCGCCGCTGCTACCTCTACTACTTCAAGGGGCCGCAGGAGGCGCTGCCCCTCGGGCACCTCGACATCGCCTCCGCCTGCTTCAGCTACCACCAGCCCGAGGCCGGCGCCGCCGCCGCGGGGGACGAGGCGGCCGCCTTCGAGGTGCACAGCCCCAACGGCGCCGTCGCCGTGCTCAAGGTAGGCCCGGGGGCGGGCGGGACCCCTCCCGCGTCCCGCGGCCCCCGGTGGCCGGGGCGGCCCCGCCGGCTGGGCGGGGGCAGGTCGCTGCCGGCGCAGGTCGCTGCCGTGCCCGGCCGTTCCCCCTCGGGCTCGGGCGCCCTCCCGCACGGCGCGGCGGGGACCTGCGCCGGCTGCGGCTCCAGAGCGGGGCTGCCCTCCGCTGCGTTTTGTGGGTTTTTTTAGAGGAAGAAAAGTAACCTTTCTCAGACGCAGAGCAGATCGGCACCACCGGGCTATCCCTAGCGTTAGTTGCATTTTTTTTCCTTTTTGATTTTGTTGTTAAAGTGCTCCTCTGGCGGGGAAGAAAATGCCCTGGTGAGCGCGGTCCTGTCGGCGCAGGGTGGGCTAGCCGGCTTGGCTGCGTGGGCTCTGGGGAAACGGCTGGGCAGAAAAAAGATTTCCAAGGAAATCTGGCGGGTTGTGGTTTTGGAAGTTGAGAGGGAGTGGTTGGATTTCCCTGTTGGGGTGTTTATTTTGAAAAGATGATGCATGACAGAAGTCTTCATCCAGACGGCTTCGGGAGGAAGGAAGAGGAGGAGGGGGAATTATTTCATGACAGTAGCAGGGGCTGCTTATCACGTTGTGTTTGCAAGGACTCGGGCTTCTCATAGGACAAGAGGTAACTGTTAGGATTGTTTTATGTATCTTTCCTTTATTGTCATGCCTAGGGAAAAAAAACCCGAGGAAACCATTTCCACTCAATAAAGAAGAAATGAATTCTCCTGAGTATCCGTTATTTTTGATTGCTATTACGGCATGTATTTCCCACAAGGAATGTTGTTGTGCATTGGGTGTGAGTTCTCACGTGAACTGTGTTGTTTTTTAGCAAGATCCTTAATATTAGACTGTAATCCATAAAGTTATTAAAGTAAAACAGCAGAATTTCCTATTGAATATTGGAAGAGATCTTTCTTATACACTTCTTTAGCAGTGGAGATCTAAACAATGATAGTAAATGCTGAGATTGTAGAACGTGATTGTATAAAGCTCTTCAGTATTCTGTTTTGATAAATATAAATGTTTGTCAAAATAAGGAATCATTAACGTACTTTACTAAAGAATAAGCAAGTTTTTTAACTGGAAAACTAATATGATAATTTTGACTATATTTGGTTAAGGAAAAGCAGTGTAATCAGCAGTTTTGCATGCTATCACATGTAAAAACTACCTTTTTCTTTGTGTAGCCGTGACCAAAGTTTTTATTGCTTTCCACAAATCTGCCTTTATAGCCTGAGTGTTTATGTTACAGAAGCTAAAATTGTAGACTTGGTGTAAGCTTTGATTTTTGATAGTTTGAGGGGTTTTTGTTTGTTTTTAATTAGTATCTAGTGACTTTTATGTGGAAATCTCCAGGTAAATACATAATACACGTTTTGTTTTGAGGATTCTTTTTGAATAGGAGGGCCTTTGTTGAGAATCATATAATTTTATGATGAGGATTATAGTGGGAAATAGTATATGTCACCTGTGTAGTAAGTAACTAGTCTGTCAAACAGTACTCTAGCAGCAGCCTCGGGTGTCTTCTGCAGTTACAAAGATACAAATCATACTCAACACCGATGCACAAGCATAAGGAACGGGGAGTTTCCTTTTTTTATAGGTTTTTTGGTATATCTTAGTCAGTGATGTTACTGCTCTGCCCGTACTTTTTGTATTCATTTTTTTCCCTGTACTCTCTAGGAAAGAACCTGCATGGATTGGAGCTCTCCTCATGTTTCCCTTATGGGGATTGAGAAAAGGTGCCAGTTAAAGAAGTCAAGGTCATTTCCGTAATTAGCAGAAAAAAATAATTTTGTATCTTCTACATCTTGTATTGTTATGATGCTTGCCCTAAAGCAGCCAAGTGATTGTCCATAAAAATGCTATTACTTTATAGGTGTTTATATAATAAATTGGGAATTAATGAAAATCTTGAGGGATACTGCAGGACCAACTGGCCTTTTGTGGCCATGTGATTTGCCAAGGGATAAGGCTTTTGCAGCTGGAATTAATTTTCTTCTACCCATCATGATAGTTCTTTAAGGCTTTTAAAAACATCTTTCAGCTAAATTAGGTAGAAGTAAAATTAAGAATGAATCAAAGATGTTAAATTAAAAAAAAAAAAAAAGCCAACCCAAAAGAAGCCCGCACACTGATGGATCCAGCCCCTGTTGAAAACAAATGTGATTTAATCTATCAAGAAAACATTACACACAGAGCACGAGGAATAAAGTCAAGTCAAATGTAGTCTTCACCCTGTAACTCACATGCCTTGTTTTCCTCAATTTGCTGCTTGTTCAAAATTTCCAAATCTCGTGATCTGGTCTTTCCCATTCAGTATTATAAGCTGAGAAGAGCAAAATGAAATAAGCAACTGGAATTCCAGATTGAAATGATGGTGCTGTTGAGGAATGCATTATTTCTTCATAATGCCTCAGTTTTTTTATTAATGTAACGATTTCATCATCTGGATTGCTCAGTCTTTGTCATCTAATGGGAGCTGAGGACTGTATGACATACTTGGGGTTTGTTTCTCAGTTTGATAACAATTTCAGGAAAAATACACTGCAGCTTTTACAGCAAATAAGGCGAATTGTTCATTATTAAGAAATGTAGATAACCAACCTGACACTTGCATGATTGTAGCTTTTCTGTATGTTTCCAACAGTTAAAGTACATTAGAAGAAGCTAAGTGTGTGTAAAAAGCTTTTCCATTTAAAATATATAACAAGTACCAGCACTTTAGGTAAAGAAGCAGAGAAAATTGTGTACTTTATGAATTATGGATAGATTATGTTTGAGAATGTTTTCATGGAAAGGACTTGATCCTGCAAATACTTGCTGTAACACAGAATGCTGGTAATACAGTCAAGTGAATATTTGCCTGTGTTTGCACAGTGAGGTCTGTCATTAAGGGATAAAAGAATTAGCATTATGAATATATAGAAATGAACAAAGGGGTCATTTCTCATTTATTTTTTAAAGCAGTGTCTTGTAGTGACACAGTTCACTTGCTTCTGAAACAAGGAAACACTGGCCAGTGATGACAGACTGTGTGTCTAGTCACTTATGTATGGATAACTTCTTTGTGAACAGTGGTGATTTGGGAGGGGAGTGGAACAGAAATTGCACAGCCTTCTTGGAGAAAAAAAACTTCTCTGGGTTATTGGCCAAGTAGTAAGCATTCCAGACACTGCAGATTTTGGAGCCCAGATCCTTGAATGTATTGGACACCAAACTTGCTGAAACCAGAATTATTTAGGAGGCCTCACTCTTAATTTGTCAATAATCTTCAAGGATGTGCCAGTGATTAATAATGGGGTGCTCGAGCTTGGAAGGTAGCTCAGCAGTGAAGGTGATTTGTTTTCTGAGCTGTGGTTTGTTTGTTTGTTTTTTTTTTTTTTTAACTTTGCTGGTTAGTGGTTGCAATGCTTTAATTAAAAATTGGGCTGCCCTCCAAAAAAATGCCATCTGACTCCAGATTTGCTGTTTGAGCATAGCAGAATTAGTAAATCTTAAGAAATGCAAACTTTCTGGTGATGTTCCCTTTTACAAAAAAGCTTGAGGGAGAGTTTGTGTTCAGAAAAGGATTGTGGCAAGAATTTTCATGAGTTTCCTCAAAATGGCAGGTCTGCTTGTTGCCTTTCTTTGGACTCTTCCTGAAAGTGTTTAATATTCACATACATGTTCCACCAGTGGGTCCGGGTAGAGGATGCCACCGGGTAGTTGTTTTGCCCAAATAATTCTTCTGTTTTTGTCATGTGTGCATCGGAAGAAGGTAGTTCCTGCAGCATCCTTAGTGGGAGAATGCAGGAGAATAGTTTTAAGTAAATGATAATAATTTTCCATCATTTATGTTGAAAAATACATGGGACTGTATGTCTCTTCACTTACAGTGTCTTTTGTTTCTCCTGTTGCCTGTAAGTTGGCAATAGTAATTCCTTATCTTGCAGCAGTTCAGATGACATTTATGGTGGTTTTTCTTCTCACAGAAATGCCTCCATTAAAATGTGACTAGCTACGGTTCGTTCTTACTTCAGAGCCACGCAATAGTTCAGTACAAATAAGGATTTTTTGCGAGATCTGATGGATGCTGCACCTATTTAAATGTTCTGTCTCTCATGGTGGGCAGTAGCCAAATACTCAGAGAAGTCATGAGAAATGGGGCAAGCATGGAAGTGTTCCTTTCTTTGACAGGTAAAGTGAACTAAAGAAAGGTTTGCAAATTTGTTTTTTGTTTAGGAGTATGGGAAGAGGGAGACTTAAAATATTCTATGTGTGTGTTTTTGTTTGTTTGTTGTTTTTTTTTTTTAAAAGTCCATTCCAAACAACAACCTTCAAAGATTAATTTTGTTTAAACAAAACTCATCTTAACAGAGATTCTCAGGATACTTTTACTTGTGAAGTAAATAATTAAGATGTCTATATTAACTCAGCAAAAACAGTTCAAAGGGAGTGGAAAACCCCATAAGAGAAGGAAGACTGTGTGTGAAGGAAGGAAGGCAAAGTAACAGGCAGGGTGTTACTGTAGCAGCAGGGTACAGAGTAGTTCTTGGGAAAATTACTTAATAGGGGAGTGAGAAACTTGTACTGCTTTGCTATCCTGTTTTACATTGAAGAACTGTAACTGCTAAGTGACCCAGTGTGTAACAATGACATCACTTGTAAACTGAGGATGTGTACGTGCTGCTCAGCAGAGAACAAGCGTAATGGGGAATTTAGAAGCACCAACAAGGAGCAACTCCAATAAAATCAATTCATGGTTTTCTAAAGACTATTGGGGAGAGGATAATGGGACAAATTGTGAAAAAGGCTCATTAAGTTGAGTCATGGGCAGAAGTTAATTGTAGGTATCACTTAGGTTGACTCTAGGTGAATTGCCTCATTAGCTATGTTGTGGTAGCAAAGAGAGCCACTTAAGTACTACATGCTGTGTTAGTGGAAGCTCTTTAAATTCTTGGTGGTTTTCTGCTGGAGCACAGTAAAACATTGCTTTACAAGGCCTGTGTGCAAGTCTATCTAAAGGGAATGTAGGCTCTCAAATTTACCAGAAATGAAGACTTGCAACTGGATAATACTCCAAAGAAAATACTTTTGTGCTAGAAATAGAAGGGGAGATGTTGACTCTTTGCAAAAAGTGACTGGAGGCTGTAGACATAAAGCCTACTGCTGTGGTAATTCCAAAACTGCCAGTGATGGCTGTGTGGATTGATGTTTCCCAGTGTCCAGTTCTTTGACACTTTTCTCAGAAACCTAATAGACACTTCTAAACTATTCTTTTCCCGTGTCTTTTTTATGAGGGAAATGTTTTCATCCAGTTTCCTGTGAGCAAGCAAGAAAAAATACATGAAACTAATTTCCATTTCAGATTAGAAATATCTTGCTTATATATCTTTCTTATCAACTGAGAAAAGTGAACCTGTAGTGTCCTCTTGTGTTACTATTTGGTTTATTTCACTACTTGATTTGATTTATGAATGTTTACTTGATTTATGTATCTTATGTCTTCTCGTGTATATGATGTACTGAGAGAAACTGGAGCAGCAGCTCCAGGAATAACTGTGTCTGTTTTCTGATTAACTTCCTTGCACAGTGCTTTGGAGCCATTTGCTGTAGGATGTTGTGGAGGTTAAAGCTCATACGGGTACAGAAAGCCAAATCGTAAAATAGAAAGCTGTCTCTATGATTGTGAAACACTAAGATGCCAGATCGCTGAGCCAGAGAGAGCGCCCTGGGGAAGCATCAGTTCTTGTTTGCCGTATTGCTTATGCTCTGTCTTGTAATTAGCTGCTCTCAGGGTCAGAATAAGATGGTAAACGGATCTTCAGTTTGACTAGACCAAAAGTGTTCTCATATGAAAAATTAAAACAAATCTCTGCCATGTATGTGCTTTATGCAGCACTTACTGTACTTCCTTTGTAAGGAAATCTGTGGTGTTTGTTGCTCTTTCTTTTGCAGCTATGCCCTGCACAGGTACCCTCTTCAGTTGTGACAAACGGAACAGGAAGCTATTTGAAATTAAGTTGTCTTTACAGAGTAAACACAGTCATTTGCCCAAGTAATGAAGGTTTTTCATTGATAATGCCACCAAGCACTCTAGGAGAAGGTAGGAGAAAGAGTGGCTAAAAGGTGAGCACTCTGTGTGCTCACGCGCTGAAGGATGGGCAAGTGTCTGTTCACAAAACTTTTTGTTAGCGAACATGCCATGTTACTAGTGCTGGGCACTTGTTCTAGACTGGCAGCTGAGGATGTATGTTGGAATAAAAATTACTTTTTCAAGTGAGCACCTGCAATGTCAGTTACCATCACTTAGTCTCTTGTTGATATTTGTCGATTGTCATTTGACATACACTGAAATTACTCTTATTGCTGTGATTCTTACTGAAGCTTAAAGTTGTGTTTGAATTCTTGCTCACTTATTACCTATTCGTGTTAATGACTGTAGGCTTGTAGATTAAATATTCATGTTGTGTTGTTTTTATTTTAAATATGACCTCTCTATAGAAGTTCGTTAGCTCATGGGATCACCAAGTAATACAGTATGTAGATTTAGTCATTAAAGTAGGAGGCATTACAAGGCATTATTAATTTGTTGGTTTCTGCTGGTAATAAAGCAAGTTAAAAAAAGAAAGCAGGAATCTTCCTGAGTGTGTATAGGACCTTTTCTTTCCATAATACAGATTTGTAGTTAAATACTTAAACAATGCTTTGTGTGTAAAATATAAGATGCTGCTGCTGCATTTTCTAATGTTTGAGTGTAAAACTGGAGGAAAAAAAAAGCATGTGACTACTGCTAATGGAAAATGGGTTTGGCATGAAAGTCAGGGATGTGTATGTGTGCACAAGATTCACCGAGTACGTTGGTGGTTATTTCTTTTAAATCATATTGGTTTTGGGTGATGATACCTTGCTGGTCTGCTAATTATCTGGGTTGGTTTTTTTTGTTGCACTTGGAATCACTGTATTCATATACGAAAGACATGTAGTGATCTCATCAGCGCTCTGGTTCTTTGTGTTGTAGGCTGCGACTCGTCAGGATATGACGTACTGGCTTCAGGAACTTCAACAGAAGAGGTGGGAATATTGTAATAACCTTGATGCAGCAAAAAGGGACAGCCGAACTTCCCCTACACCAAGTGACTTTTCCAAAGGTCTTGTTGCCAAAGACAACCCTGGTAGGTTAAAAACTTGAGTAAAAACAGAATGCGTGTTTCTATTCAGTGTCAGTTAATCAGTACAAGGCACAGCACTGGGGTAAAGAACAGTCTTAGGAAGTTTTTTATCACATCTTGCTATTCAGTAACTCTGTGTAAGCTTTGCATATGTTGATGATGCTAAAATTATTTAACATAAATGTAACTTTATGTGTGATTTCATATCTCTTATGAAACGTTGATTTGTTTAAAACCAAATTTTTGAAAATGAAGTAAAATGGAATAGTCCTATGACTAGGTTTCAATAAGTGGCAAAGTACAGTTCAGGTTAGGTAAGTTGTCTTTTAGTGGTTCCAGTATCTGAGAAGCTTAGTGTGTTAAGTATCCTGAGATGTAAACTCCAGTTTTTCATGGGAACAGGTATATTTTGCATTCTGAATGACTGTACTTTGTTCCCAAAAAAGTATGGTGTGGTGGATCAGTCTGACTGTGATAAAAATTTCCTGCCTTTTAAAACTGGAAGGCAGTCTGCCCTGATACTGCATAAGTGAAATTCCGTCTCTGTAATACGTAATACCTTCAGCCAAGCAAAATGTAATTTTAGACTAGTGTCAGAGTTATAAAAATGTATTAGTGTATTATACAACATTGTTCTGCATTTTTTACTACATTGCTCAGGCACTTCTGAATTGTTTTATTCCATTACAGAAATTGCTTGCTTGCTGATTTCTGTTATCCTTAAATAAGACTGAGTAAAATCCTGTTCTGTGTCAAGTTAGACATTAGTAAAGCTCTTTTGGGTTTAAACAGAGCCTTGACATATTTCATCAACAGATTTTATTTTGTTCATTTAAATTTGCTCATACTATAAAACCAGAAATGTTAAGCTGTCTTCTTCCCCGCCCTTCTCTCCCCTCCCCTGGTTCAGATCCCATGCTGCAGTATTGTCCTTTAACCCAGTTTACTGCTTTCATTTGAGAGCAATCTGCTTGTGGCTGCTTGCTCAACCACAGCTGGCTTGAGAGTATGTGTTTTCATAGGGGCTCAGCTTGATGTTTCAGCTACACCAATCTAACAGCTAGTCACTACTTAAAGAAAGGCCCAGCTCTCTCCATTGATCTGGCACTGGTGCTAGTCTCACCCTTCTGTATGCTAGTGCAGGGAGTGCAGCTAGCAGGAAACATCTTTTTCTCCAGGTTAGTTTTGGGCCAAGTAGCTTCCTGAAATGGTTTACTGGAGGGATAGATGAGTGCCAGGATTAGCCAAGAGAATTGTTGGGAATGCCAAGTGGGATGGTTTGCGACCACCTTTCTGGCAGCAGACAGTCTGGTTAGCAGCTTGTCAAACCATATGCTGCAAGAACACGTATTGGTGTGCAAAGATCTAACAGCTTGCAGGTGTTGGAAAGGGTAACGGGCTTTTGCTCTTTCAAACCTTTGCCTTTCTACCTTCAGCCTCTCATTCTCTGCTATGTAGTCTCCCTTTTTGCATTCTGTGGTGTTTGTCTGACCCTGTGCTGAGTTCAAAAGTTAGCCAAAAAGGAAGGGTGGGTTTTTCTTCGCTAGATTAACGAGCGGAATATATTTACTGTGCAATCGGGTGACTTCCAGAGCTGATCGAAGGGAGGGAACAAGGCATAGGGGCCAAGTATGGGAAGGCAGAGTAAAGGAGTAGTCAGGACTACCCTCTTTTGGCAGCAGATTGTTGGATCAGATCAGCTATAATGTGTAACTTGGCCCCAAATCTCTCTTCTTTCTTTTTTGTGCTACTTCCCTCAGAGCTTAGGTACAGTGTGAAATTAACCTGCTGTCCCTGCAGTCTGTGTAGATACTGTTCCCACACTCCTGTTTTGCATCAGATCTAGCAATCGTAATCCAGTCACTTTAGATCACAGATCTGATATTTTCCTTTCTTGTAAACTGTTGGGGGGTTTCTGGATCAGCAAGCTGAACCAATTTGTGTGATTTTTTTTTTTTTTTTTTTTTTTTAAATTTTATTGCTATTATTAAATACAGTGCAAGGAATGTCGAGATGAAATACATGGGCTGAGTAGACCCATCCGTTTCGGGGACAGCCTGCAGTTAAACCACATTATGTATAATTTGAAACTGTATCTAGAGTATCTCATTTTTGAGGACAAGTCACAATAATGACTTCATCATCATCAACCAAAGTGTTTAAGTAGGAATTTCTTCTGGGGAAAGTGCAAAGAGCGTGAATGATTGATGATTATTTCTTCTTTTTAAACAAATACTCCAAAAATTTCTTGTAGAGTTGGGGGACTCTCGAAGGCTCTGATTCCATGTTGATGACTAAGATATGTCTTGTGTTTTTTAAAAAAAAAAAAAAAGTGCATTCAATGATATGCTTTATACTGGAGCATATAAATTGGTTTGTTTTGCTAGTACTTGAGTACAGATGCTATCACTAACATTTTAAATGGGGAAGTAGTCCGTCTGCAGTCCAGAAACAAAATTGCTCGCTGTAGTCTTGCCTGTTTTGTCCCGTCGTCCTTCCACCCCTCCATTTAGAAATCTGGACTAGCTGGAACATGGGTAAAGCTAAGGTGCTGCTTTATGGATCAGGCTTGACAAGTTCTTAAGAATTTTCAAGCTAGTCAAAAACACTTTAAAATAATTTTTCAAAGTGGGCTGTGGGAAAGCTAATATTACAAAAATGATTCGGGAGGATTTGTCATGGAGCTGCCTTACTACCATGGAAGTCAAAGAAATGATTTATTCTTTATAGGATATGTTTGTTTTTTTCTTCTAATTGATTGAATGTTAAAGTAGTTTTTATACTTTCAGTTCTTAGTTATGCTATTCCTCAACTCCTGATTTGCATTAAAAAATGGTATGCCATGTATTTATAAGATGGGTATGTTTTGAAGTAAGTTTAAAAACAAGGTGTGTTTTTTTTGGGTTTTTTTTTTTTTTTCATGGTGATAGCATTAGCAACCACATTACACTGTTGTGCTGTATCTGCTGTGTAGTCCATACCTCTAACCAGTCAGCTAGCTGGTGTAAGCAGGGGATCATGTACAAGGAGCAACGTCAGGAAGGCAGAGAAGGTTTAGCCAGGCTGATTAGCATGTCTCTTAGAGAAAATGCATTTATTAGAAATTCAGCTCTTGAGCAATTCATTTACATGGGCCATACTATAAAGAGATTTTGTAGGCTTGTCAAATCATACAGGTAGAAGATGAAACAAGCTGTAAGTACGAAAGCAGAATGTTAGTATTCCAGCCTGGTTTTGGATGCCCGTAAGTTTTTGGTGTGGTGGGGTTTTGGGGGGGGGGAGGGGCTGGGGGGGGAGAAGTGTGGGGAGAGGCATGGTTGTATGTAGTGGTTTGTTGTTTTTTGGTTTTTTTTTTTTTTTTTTTTTTTAGTTGAAATCTATTGTATTATCTTTCCCCTTTATTAGACAGTGAATATGATCAAAAGTTAGTTTTATCTAACTTATCTTAGCTGAATTTTGTTCAGCTCAAACAGCCAAGGTCCAACAGAATTTGGAATTTAGTTTGGGCGATAAGGCACTGAAGAAGTTTCTATCAGCACTGTTCATAAAATAAGTCAAGGCAGTATAATTTGTAACCTATATTTGAAAGATGACATGATATACTTCTGTTTCAGATAGCATTTTTCAAGGGTTTCAGAGATTTGTAGTGTCAATGATCTTTTATATTTGGTATTCTTTATCACAAAATGTTCTCTCTTTCTACTGCTAGTCTTCGATATGGGCTAAATAAAAGTAACCATCTGCTGAGTAATTAGAGTACAGCTTGCTTAAAGATGGTCTTGCTGCTAGTGCCAAGTCATCGTCAGAACAAAGTCTGAAAGGCTCCCTGGTGATAAAACAGGGTATTGTGTTTTCCCAGGGTTTTCCCGTCCTGCAGAGCATCATCTAAGTCAGACGCCCATCCAGTGTGTTACTTTGTAATACAACTGCTGAGTCAAGTCAGAGTGTTCTCAAAAATTTTTAATTCACTTCAGTACTTTGTGAATGATATGGAGAAGAGTCTGACAATTACATTTGAGCTTGTTTTTAACTCGCATGTTCAGAGGGTTTGTAGAAGGCTATAGAACACTTTATGTTTCTCTACAATGCTTTTGCTATTCACAGTATATTCCATACTCTGTGTTTCCTATTCCCTCTGCCTGCTGGAGGAGGGGTGAGGGAGAAAGTAAGCTATCCAGGATAATGGAAACACTGAGGTAACATATATACTGCAGATTCTACAGTACATGTTGGACAGTGTGGTATGTTGGAGACCTGGCTAGCTCTGCTGGATCAGCTTGGATCCTCTGGACTTTGTTAGCTCTGGCTTAGGGCTAGTGCCAGTTCTTGGCTGGTTCCTGTGGAGCCATTCAGGGCCTGCATGAGTTTGCTGGCATGTGTGCAGTGCTGGGCCTGTGCTGCATGTCTGCATGGCCCTGTGCCCCATCTGTAGGTTTGCTGAAGTGCACAAGACAGTTTGGGTGGATGAACTTAGGTATAGCTGCATTCAGCTTAACGAGAGCTAATAAATCCTCACTGATCCAATAGGTCTCTGATGTGTCTGCAGTGCCCATGCTAATGTTCTTGGCTCTGGGAATGCCCAGGCTGGATTTGCACAGAGCTGGCTCGAGTCCATAAAGCTCATTGACTTGCAGCAGCAGTGTCACTTTTAGGACGAATCTCTTAGGATGAAGCACACCCTGAAAGCTGTGTCACAATATTTTTGTGACACTGTTCCTGACTTAGGAGTTCTGATAGACCTGACCTTGTTTTACATGTTTTTTTTTTTTAATGTAATTTTTATGGCTTTATAGCTGCTTAAGCTAGATGAATCAATACTGACTAATTGAGATTGTAAATCACTCATGCAATAATGCTTCATGAGCATCACACGAGTCCTGTTATCGGAAGTATGTGGCTGCAGTGAGAGCTCACTGAGGAAAACACTTTGCAATTTTTAAAGTTCATTTAAATGGAGTGTTTTATAAACTTATGTTACAATTTAAAATAAAACCCTAACCACATTACTAGCAGGCTTAGTAGTATATGACTTTATATAGCCACTATTCTTTTACTTACTGTGAATTTAGCCTATTTTTCTTTTTCTCTCTTTCTTTTTTTTTTTTTTTTTTTTTTTAAATAGATTTGAGTATCCTAAGTCAAAATGCTTCAGCAGAGAGAGCTAGAAATATTCTAGCTGTGGAGACTTCTCCTACAGACCTGGTGGGGGAACAAGCAGCTTCCCAACCTGCACCAGTCCAACCAAGTGCCATCAATTTCTCACTTAAACAATGGAGTACCGAAATCAAGTAAGTTGGGGATGGGGGAGAAAGTTATGAGATTTGGTAGTTGCTGGCAGAGACTATTTCCTACTGAAAGATGTGTGTATGTGGTAGGTGGAGCTTTTTAGAAGAACTGGGAGTGATGGGGTGGATCAGTACATTGGACTGTATCTCTTCAAGTAAACTGTCTCTTTATTATACTTAGTTGTTTGAAGGGCATAGCTGACCATCATTGTGTAGTATTGCCAATACCTGAAAGGGAGAATCAAGTCCTGTAAAGCACTTCTAGTGATGGCTTTGCTCTCTGAACCCAAGCAGGGAGCTGGGAGTTGTATTCTCAGCTAGTACTGCTTTTTATCCTTCATTGTGTAATGGAGCTGCTAATTGCTAGCATTGTAGTAGTCATAGTATCTAGTGCTCATGAAGTATTTTTAGTGATGAAAATCAAAACAATATAAATCATTAGTCTTCATTTTCTTCTTAAAAAAATAAAAGCACATGGCACAGATTTGAAATCGATGTAGTTTGAATTCCTGAGCAAAAATGTGGCAGACCCCTTCTGAACAACAGCAGAACCACATCTTATCCCCTCACTCTTAATGAGTTTACTCTTTAGCATTAACCGCTTTAAGGAAAGCGGTCCTATGGGTTTTCAGCTCTCTTGTTACAGTTTCTTTCTAAATGTTTTTACACTTTGCCCGCATAGATGGATCTTGCGCTTCTACTCAAAGGATATTACAGTGCTATTACAGAGCAGTTCACAAAGGAGAGCTGTAGCTTTGGTGAACTAGACCACATCCCTCTTCAACTGCAAGTAAAATGTTGTTGTTCAGTTTCATCAGCAGTGCTGAGTGAAACAGATTGCTTTTAAAGCTTTCCTGTTAAGCACAGAGATCTGAGAGGTTTGGGGTTTTTTTTCGGTTGTGTGTGGTTTGTTTGTTTGTTTTTAAGACTACTGTGTAGATCATCATTTATGTTCTAGAAAAGATGGCTTATGGCTGGATTAAGTAGTATGTAAATCCTGTTACTACATGTCCTGTTTAAACTGGTAGTCTTGTATGGTTTCTTGGGTTTGCGTAGCCACTTTGCTTTGGTAGAACTTAAATTTGGTCATAATAGAAGGAAAACGACATGAAACACTTTCTGTTAGGTGAATTCCTGTATACTTGAAATGAGTGTTTCTGGCTTTTTAAAACTACCCCCCCAGCGGCAGATGATATGCTTTGGGGAAGTCCAGCCTGGAGGGCAGCGTCAGTAAGCTGCTCAGCGTTGCCTGGTTGGTGTGTGTTAATGTTTCCTTGTAACTGAGCAGAAAGGCAACAGAGTTGTGGGTTGGAAAGCCCTTTTGGCTGGAGAGAAGTGTTTCTGGTGGCAGTGGCCCAGCAGATATTGTAGCACAGCATTCAAGAGTTGGCCTTTCTCTGTATAGCTGTGGTCCTAATGGCTTGGAGTCCTTGTACCTCTCTGGGAATAAACATGTAAGAACATTTCACACTGTGAAGCTCTTTCAGGCTGAATGCTGCCCTCCCCCATTCCACTCTTTCTGGAGATATTCAGCTGCAGTGGTTCATCTCTCTGAAAATATTCCTGGGAAAATAACATTTATTGTATCTACTAACAGATTTTTTTTTTTTTTTTTTTAATTCTGTGGGGTTTTTTTATATGGAGTGCTCTAGTGCCCCCATGTGCTCTAAATTTTAAAGCAGACCTTCCTCCCTGCAAGCTGATACCAGTGGGAAATGGTGTTTTTGTCAGGATTGCTTGTTATGCTCAAACATCCTCTTCTGATCTTTTGAAAAGTCATTTTGCAGAGGATTTACTGAGCCAGCAGCTAAAATCTGAAGTGTGTGTGATGTGGACAGTTGTGCACTACCCCCGGCCATGTATTCTATCATTGGGATAAGAGTCTGACAACCTTGTTGGAAGCTATTTAGCTGTGTGGTAATATGCTAGAACCTCTGACAAATTTATTTACGTTAGCATAGGCCTTGCAGTGACATGTCTTAAAAGCTATGGATTAGCATTATCTCTGCCTGTTTTGAGCTAGCAGGTCATGAGCACTTAAGTTCCTGTATCTAGTAATTTAAATTTGCTCCAAGACTTGAGTCTGTAGCAGTTCTCACAAGAAAGGTGAATTTTTTTCAGCATAGGTTTGGTTAGGGACAAGTGGATTTGCCTTCTAATGGCTATCCTCAGCTGCTCCAGAGAGGGGTAGGGCATGTATAATCTTAATTTGGACTTATTTTGCGTAAGTATTAAAGATGATCATTATTACATGCTTCCACTCCCCATATCTTTTGTTCATTCAATCCTGCAATGAATGATGCCCAATTAATAAGCAAAACTATTCAGTAATGGTGCAAAGATCCTTCAGACGACAGCATTTCTCATTACGTAGCGTTGGTTACACTCAGACCATTTTGAACGGAATTCCTGTGAAAAAGTGGTCATGTAAGTCTTGTATTTTAACATGTGCAATCTCATTTGTCACTTCCTGATTGACAAGTGGTCGTCTTTTACTGGGCTAACAGCATTCTTTGAGTGTGTATCACAAGAAGGTCTAGTTAGTTGTGTTGGACCTCTGTGTGGAATCAGGACAAGATTGTTAATGTTTTTGTGACAGTGAAAGCTAATTATTAATCTTGGAAAATTAAAATGACATAGTAGTGTGACTATAAAAGCTGGTGGCCAAAAAAAGCCCCACTAAAATGTTAGAAACTCTATTATGGTAAACACGCAAACAGCAGTACTGTCGTGGTTGATTGTTTTCCTCCCTTCTCTGTAATTCTATGCAATTTGGGGCAGGGGTGGGATCTGATCACCTTTAGCATATGCGTGCACTATGCAGTATCTCATTGGATTGTGACTAGTTTTAACCCCAATATTAGAGGATAGATCAAGGTGTTTCTAAAACTTCAGAAAGTTTTCTCTACATTGCTGGGAGCGTGTATTTGTTAAGAAACTAACAAACAGATGTGTCAGTCAAAGACATATCCTTCCTCCTGAATGCATTTGTGATGCGTTTGACAGAGAAGCTCTTGCTATAAAAGCTGCATTTGCATCCTAGGTAGCAGTGGTGAAATAATAATTGGAAAAAAGTGAAGAATACGTCTTGGAGTTAAACTATGTGTATATGTACAGTAACTAAAGTTGAAACATGCTTTTCCACTTTTTAAAAATCTGTTTTCAAGTAGTAATTGGCATATATGGACATTTAGGCCTGAATTTTTTTTCATCTTTATGCTGTCAGCTAATTGTATCTCTTATTTATGTGGAATATAGAGTTGGAAACGTACTGAATTATAGTAACCTTAAGTTATATAGAGTAAGACTTACCCCCAAAACATTTAAAAATACAGACTTATTAGATCATATGATCAGGTCTTGCGTCATGTGTCCGATTGTACTTGTCATACTGTGCGTAGGAAAAAAATATTGTTTTTTAAATTCAACTACCTACTTTTAATCTAATAAAAACAATGAAGCAGTGCTACGTCAGTGCCATTAACAATCCTATGCAAAAGCTTTACAAAATGCAGTATCAGCTATGATTGTTCATGGGCCTAACAGCAATTTTCGAAGAAGCTTTTCTAGAAGTCATTTGACTTCTTGTTCCTTGTGATTTTTCAAGCTTTAAAAGGTGGTGTTCATACAGGCTTTAAATACTGAGGCTGACCAAGAACAGAACAAGCAGTTGTGGAGTTGCATGGTAAGAGATCAGTCACTATTCAGAGAACAGCTGTAGAGATGCCAGGTGACACATTAATTTTGGGTGCCCTAGGAAATACGTTACTCATCACCCAGTTTGATCTATTTGATTTGAACGGAAGGTCTGAACAATGAAATGAGGCTTCTTGCCCCCAACAGAAATTGCGATTCTTTCTGGAAGAAGATTAAATGTGTAGCATAATTCAGTCTTTGTCAATTTTGCAAATTGATTGTTGAAATAGTTTTATTATTTTTAAGTTGTACTTGATTATTAATCAGTTCACCAGACTATAGGAATTTTGCACTGCATAATGATTAGCCTAGAGTTCACTTTGATCAGATGTTAAATCTTTTGTGAAGCTGAAAGACTGGGTTGAACCATCAAATGATCTTGAAGGTGTAATATGGGCTACATTCAGCTTAAGGTTTGAAGAGTAAAAAGAGATAATGTGGCTGACAGAGTGAAAGCATCTTTGTGGGCCTCCATCTTACACAGACTGTGTAGAAAATGCTGAGATACTAAATATATTTCCAACTTTATAGCTAAAATATTAAACTGATTCATACAGATTGATGTAGAGTCTCCTTCTCTAGTTGAACAAAGACTTTACAATATTGAGCTACATTAATACTCATGGACATAAGTGTGGACTTAACCATTTCTGATTGCATGATGTTTATGAGGGAAGCTAGGTAGGGTAATCTCATCCTGCTCATGAAACGTATTGTTCTTCTATAGAATTATCTGGCTGGAATTTAGAGGTCGCGTCTGAAATGTTCTTGCAGATAATTGGCAACGTTCCACCTTAGGAAAGGAAAACTGCTAAGGAGTCTGTCATCAGCGATTCAGCTGCAGCAGGTCTCTTGGATGATCCCAAGTTTGACATTAATCCAGAATATGAAGCTATAACATACACGCTTTTTGACCGCATGCTGTTCTGTTTGATGCTTGGCAGTTATCCTAAAATTCGAAGCTGCAATAACTGATCAATAAAGAGATGCTGCTTCTAAATCTTAATTTTGTTTTGTGTTTTCCCCACTGCCAAAACAAGGATAAAACAGAGGATGTCACAAAAGAGCATAGTGGTCTCCTAGATATTAATATCCTGTTAAAGCGAAATAATTCTTCTGGTTTTGAAATATAGCACTGTTGATAGCAGGTGCTATTTAGTAGGATATACTTTATTTTCTTTGAGCTTTTATTTGTATTGGTTTTGTCTGTGTTTTAGCTTATTTTTAGTTTGCACTGCTTCAACTGTAGTGGTTGTCTTGAAAACCTCTTTATAAACAGAAAGCAAAATAGAGAAGTCTTTATCACTTTTCCTCCTGTCTTTTTCACAGAAATTCAATGTCATCTTTAAGAAAAGGAAATAACGAAAACCGCAAGAGTGTATTTTATACCACTGAAGAGTGGGAATTGCTGGATCCAACCCCAAAAGACTTGGAGGACTCGATGGCTTTGGAAGAAAAGAGGAAACACCTGGCAGAAGGAAGTAAAGGTAGAAGTGGGAGGAAGGAAGGGGAGCGTATGCCTTACCTTCTTTAGTATGGTGTACTGTGTTATGTGTATCTCCAGGAAATAAGTGGAAGCTTATCTTTTCTTCACAAACCACATCCAGAACTCTCTAAATTCTTTTAAAAAAATTACTTCCTTATGATGTGTTTGGAGTCCCCTGCCATTCAGATACAATAGAATAAGTATAAACTCTTGTTATCCACGGTTTCAGGTCCCCTGAGCATGTTACCGTCTCTAGTTTTGTCACTTGAGTTGCAAAGTTACAGGATAGAGGGAAATGTTGAGGCTTTTGATTACTCAGTTGAGTGTCATGCATTGAAGCAGAATTGCCTTTAGACTCTAAAGTATGTCTATAAATGTTACATTGGCTTGCTTCTGAAATGGGGGAAAAAAGTAGGTATGCGTATGCAGTGATAGCTCATCTGTTCATTGTAACTGGTTCTCACATTTGACCAGTGTCTGGAATAACCTTGTGAAGACATTTTTACAGCTCCATAAGAGCACTTTAGCTGACATCCAAGTGATTTAATCTGTTAGAAAACATCCTTCTCTCTAAGAATACTCCCATGATTATATAGACATGAAATCTTACATTGAATGCCTCTTAAAAGAACAGTAGACTGTGATATCAGTGACATTTTTGCTCTGATCACTTCTGAGCTGTTAGTTATTTGAAGCAAAATTTACTTTTCCATAGTTAGGGGTACCTTTTCTGTAATAAATTGTAAAGTTCTCTTCATGTCTTATTTCACAAGTATTGATTTATAAGCTAAATCTTTTATTTGGGAGGGGAGAAGACATTGAGCTACATACTTTTCCCACCAAAGGAGGCGACTTGGAAAATGAGGCCTGTTTAACATTATTGTATTGGGCTGTTTGAATGCTGCTTAGAGCCTAATTTTAATGACCAGATTTTAAAAAGCATATCTGAATGCTTTGAAACGCCTTTTTACTAAGTGAACTGAACTAGAAGAAATTGTTTTATGCAGGACTGACTAGTTCAGCTTTTCCATTCGATTTTGGCCGCATTCCACACAAAACAAGGCGCCCGTTAAAAGACATGATTGGATCAAGCAAAAACCGGAACAGCAGTGACTCTTCTCCAACTGAGTGGTATTCTGGTAATGGCAACAAACTAGTCTCTGAACTGCAACTGAAGTGTCAAAGCCAGCAAGAAGAGCTGGAAAAGCTAAAGAAAGATCTTTCGAGCCAAAAGGTAATTAAGCCTTCAGGCAAAGTGCACAAAAGCAAACAGATCTGGCAGGTGATTGTGAGTTTACCCTTTATGGCCACCTAACTGCATTGTTATAAAATAATGGTGCTAAATGAACCTTTGTTTACAAAACATCTTGAAACAAGAAGGGTCAAATTTTACATCTGTTGAAGATTAGATCCCTGAACAAAACTTTCATTTGGACAGTGTTCATTAACTTGGTGTGTTTATATATCTTATTATCTGAAGCTAGCTTTCTCTGTCTGCCAGGATCCTGGCAGGTAATCACAGCTTCTTTCACCATTAGTACATGTAATTCCTGAGGAGCCTTTCCTTTCAAGTCCTTTTTTATTTAGTTTAGTTTTTGTTTCTTTTAATTCTGGAGGAGAGGGTGGGGGAATGGGGACTGACCTTCCCCTCCCCCCCCCCCCCCGCCCTCTTCTTCTCTCCCTCCCTCTCTCCCTCCTTCTAGTTCAGAGCGTTTGGTGCTGTCTTTTTTGCAAAGACCACAGAAACTCCTCTTCTCCCTTGTGGCAAGTCAGTTAATTACTTGGCTGATTCTGTGGCAAGATTTTCTGAACAGCCCTCCAAAGACTTCCTTTTCAGTGAAGCAGCATGTATTTTTTTTTTTTTTTCCCCCCTTATTTTCTCTGCATCTGTTAGGGAAGAGAGCAATTAGTTATCTTTCCCTTTTCCATTCTGTAATGTTCACCTCTTAATTTTTTTGGCTTAAGGCCTGTTCCTATTTATCTTCTCACAGCAGGGCTTCTTACAAGTAAGCCTTTTTTTAGCTTCCAAGTAACTGCTGGGCCACAGCTGTCAACTACTCTTCCCAAACCTGTTGTAGCCTTTCTAGGCAGGATCCTTAGCTCAGTGAAAGATATTTAAGCCATCTGTATAGGCCAGTCACTGTAAATTGTTATCCTGCTAGAAATAATGTCTTGTAAGTGTTACCTTTTTTCCTTAAAAACACCACCATGAAGTCTGTTATAAGCTGATGATTCAGATGCAAAACCCATTCCAAAGCTTTCTTTTGCTTGACATTAGATTTCTAAGTTATAAAACTTAGAAACTTAAAAATTCATTACAATCTTTCTTTTTTAAAATTCCCAGGAACTTGTGCGACTTCTGCAGCAAACAGTCCGATCTTCCCAATATGATAAATATTTTGCAAGCCGTCTTTGTGAGGGGGTTCCCAAAGACAAATTAGAGCTGTTGCACCAAAAAGATGACCAGATTTTGGGTCTCAACAACCAGCTTGAAAAGTTAAATTTGGAAAAAGATAGTCTCCAGCAGGAAGTAAAGAATCTGAAATGTAAAGTTGGAGAACTCAACGAGCAGCTGGGTATGTTGATGGAAACCATTCAAGCTAAAGATGAAGTGATCATGAAACTCTCTCGTCAACTCAGCGAATGTGAGGACAATACATCCTCTCAAAGTGGAGCAGTAAATTCTTCCATGGCCACCTGTACTAATAAGGAACTACAGGAACTGGACAGACTAAAAGTAAGAGCAATGTCTCTGTCTTGGTGGATAGGGGAATATCTGCTCCCTATAAAAACTACTTTCTAGTCTGCTATACTGTTTGAGGAGATCACTACAGCAGTTCTCCAAGATACTCATCAACTGAGGCTTTCTCTGCTTGGAATCTACACTTTGAACTGTTATGTGGCAATCTAAACAGGACTTTCATGCTTTGAGCTGGTCGGTACATCTATAGTACAGTGTTGCATACTTTCAGTAATTTAATCATTGGTGTGGAGGAGGAGTGATGTGAGAAGTAATCAAAGGAGCAGGAGAAAGTAAGGGTAAGAGGAAAATAAAAGCATGGAGGAAAACAACCAGAAAGCTTGCCTTTTTTTTTTTTCTTTTTCTTTTTTTTTAATATCAAAAGTGAGGAGACAAAGAGCATGTGGAATGGCAAAGGGGAGCTCTGAGGAGAAAACAGGAGGAGTATAAGAACCTGTTTTACTAATGCTGCTCCAGGTGTTATCAATGCTTTTTTTTTTTTTTTTTTCCCCTCTCTAACCTACCTCCATGAATATGTCAGAGGTTCTTAATGGAGTTACTGAAGTTACCAGCTTTGCTCTAAACATGCTTTCTTGCCTTTGGATAAATGTTGTATTCCAAATTGATTAACATTTCAAGGGATTTGGAATACAAGTCAGTCATTTAAAATATGTATAAACGTTCATAATTTTCATTCCTATATGTCAGCCTGGGAAGTTTTAGAAAATAAAATTGAAACTAGAAATCAATGGTCTTGGCAGAAAGCAGACCAAAGCTTGTAGATGCTGTGGACTGTGGGAGTATTGTAATTGTTGGGAGGGTACAAACATTCCCTCATCCCACAGCTTCAGGTTTCAGAGGTAATATTTGTAGCCTGGAGCTGAGTGGATTAGGCAAGGAAGCTTATTGCTAAGGATTTATATTTTTGTATGGAGGCAGACGTCAAACTTCTCCTTTAAATGAGAACTGGTGAGGGTAACCAAAGCGCAAGGGGCATTTGCCCCCACTTCTGGTATTGCATGGTATGTGCTTCTGGCTGATGCGCAGCACCGTGACCTCCGGTGTGTTCAGCATGTACGTTTCTGTTCTGCTCCCCAGTGGTGCAGCCTCGCAGGGCTGGGCCTGCCTCATGGCAGCAAGCAGCGACCAGCTGCCTTCTGCCGGGAGTGTAGCCCTGGAAGGGATGCAAGTGAGGCACAGCACCACCCTGTACCCCTCTGTGCTCTCGTTTGGCATGTGTGTTTGACTTACATGAAGACTAAAAATAGTATTTGATTTGATCCTGATATTTTTAGTGATAAGTCCTATTAGTAGCTGCTTGTTCTGTATTCTGAGGTGTACTTTCTCTGATAGGCATTTGCTGTTTGTAAGATATTTTTATTAAAAATCCAGTTTGTGTTTTTTTTTTCTCAACAGGACAACCTTCAGGGTTATAAGACCCAGAATAAGTTTTTAAATAAGGAGATTTTGGAACTTTCTGCTCTACGAAGAAATGCAGAAGCAAGAGAGAGAGAATGGCAGGCAAAGGTCAGACTAACACAGCATGTTGTCATTTTGGCAGTGTCTAAAGCAGTTTTCAAAAATTCCGTTGTAAATCTACTCAGGGAACATAACTGGGGAATGGAAATGGAATGACTTAAATATATTAAATGTGATAGCTTAAAAAAAAAAAAAAAAAAAAAAAAAAAAAAAAAAAACCAAAACACTCCCCCAACCCAGTCCTTACAGACTAATCTTTCTGAATGGATTCTTCAAAGAACTAATTGACTTTAAAATCACGTTAACCAGTGGAACTTTTTCATAACTTATGAACACAGGCATGTATATTTCTGAAAACATTGCTTCCTCAGAATTAAGGCTGTAATAATTTTCTTGAAGTATGCAAAAGACAGGATGTGTAAGGATTTGGTATGTCACTGAGTAGAGCTTACTCCTGAGCCCAAAGGATGACTACGGTATGGTGAATGTAACTTTGGAAGTGGTGTTTCTGTATAGATGAATATGAGTGTAGAGAAATTGAGGGTAAATAATGAAGGTTTCCATTGCCTGAGGCTAGGAAAATATGCACACATCCGTAGCTAAGGCAAGATACTTGTAGCTATGGTTTAGTAGGGTTTGCTTTCATTTTTTGGAAATGGCGCACCCAGCGGCCAGGTCTAAATGCTGTATTTTGGGCGTGGAGGTGTGTTTACAATTCCTACATGTTATTACCTAACTTGTAATTTTAGAATTCCATTTAAGTTCTTTTTGTTCAAACATGTATAGACTAAAGCTGTTTGTTACTTTAAAAGCACAAGACGGTTGAGTTGTCCTTCATACAATGTAATGATAATTAAAGCTTGCTCGGATTTTACGCATGTGAAAATACATGTGGTAGACAGTCTCTGGTCTACTATTCTGCCTTAAAAGACCTCCCGTAAAAAGCCACAAGTATCTGAGGTTTCTTTCCCAAGTACTTGATATATAGAATTTTACAGTAGTGTAATAAATGCATGTACAATTTTTATTTTCCACATATAAGGGTTGCTTTATGTTTTCCGGTGCTACAAAAATGGGAAAGTAAAGCTGACTGTTCTTGACTTACAGGTTTCTAAGCAACATAAACTAATAGAATAATATTGAACCAGATTTTAAAAGAAGTGTAGTATAAAGTAAGTTTCTGAAGACTTATGGTATTATATATTGTTTTCTGCAGTATACTAGCTTGGAAGCCAAACTCTGTCAGATAGAAAGTAAATACTTGATCTTGCTTCAAGAAATGAAAACTCCAGTTTGTTCTGAGGAGCAGAGTCCTGCTCGTGAGGTCATCACACAGTTACTGGAAGATGCCTTGAAAGCAGAAACTAGTGAACAACCAGAACAAGCGTTTTTCAAACCACACCTGGTCAGGTAATTTGGTCCTATTAAAATAAATGTTTGTGTATCTTGGTCAGTGGGCCCAGTTCTAACACTGGAAAACAGACAGTGAGGATATATTTGCAGGATTTGGGTTTTTTAATGGATTTCCCATCATGAAATCCTTTTGGCTGTATAAATACATTTATTATTTTATTTGACATACAATATAAAACTTAGACTCAAATGTTGCCGTATAGCTGCTGAAGGTGAGCTACGGAAGAGATGGGTTCATTTGAACTTGACCATGTTCTTAAATAAATCGCTTAATCTGTGTAGTAATATATATTAGGATATGGGCACAAAGTCTGTTCTATATGGGATTATAAAAATAATTATTAAATAAAGGATATACTTTATAAAAATGTTTAAATAATAATTGTTAAAACTTGAAAACTATGGGGATTGAGGGATATTTGAAGTAACTTTAGGATGGCAACTTGAGAGTTTCAGGGCTGCTGAACACATTTTTAAAAGCCTTTTTTCTTTTTTCCCCTCCATTTTAGTGAATATGATATATATGGTTTTCAGACGGTCCCAGAGGATGATGATGAGGAGAAACTAGTAGCAAAATCACGAGCTTTGGACCTGAGATCGCTTTCTCTCAGTGAAAATCGAGAGATCTCCGCAGGGGTAAAATGGGAGAACTATCTTGCAAGCACAATGAATAGAGAGATGATGCGCTCTATAGAACTAAAGAATCTCATTCGATCTGGAATTCCACATGAACATCGTTCCAAGATGTGGAAATGGTGTGTCAATCTCCATGTTAAAAAATTCAAGGACAGCACTGTTCCTGGGTACTTCCACACCTTGCTTCAAAATGCTCTGGAAAAACAAAATCCTGCATCTAAACAAATTGAGTTGGATCTCTTGAGAACTTTGCCAAACAACAAACATTATTCCTCCCCAACATCCGAAGGGATCCAGAAGCTGCGGAATGTGCTGCTGGCATTTTCGTGGAGAAATCCTGATATAGGATATTGCCAAGGTCTCAACAGGTAAGATTTTGCAAATCTTAGACTACACAGTGAAACACTTAATGAGCCTTTCAAACCACAGGTATAGCGACATGCTTTTGGACAGCCGTTTGTCTTATGGGTTGTATGTTCATAATTTAGAATGTTTAAATAAACAAATAACTATCACATTTTTTAAAAACAATTAAAAAAACCAAGACTTGGATCATGAAACTTGTAGAATCAGCTTGGCAAAAGAACTGAAACTGGAATTAACTCACATAAGAAATGGGCTACTTAAATGTAGTTTTACATTGTCTTCATGTCAGTTGTAGGGGATCTTTTTGCTTTTGTGTGCAAGAATTTGTTAGGTTTTTGCTTTTTTTTAAACAAGCAGAAATAAATGCCTGAAACCTTTTTGTACTGTTAAAGTCACAAATTTCAGTGTTTCCCATAGGATGTCTTCAATCAGAATTGCAGTAATCAATTTAAGGATGATTCTTGTGTTACAAGGCTAAGAAAATTTGAAGTCATTGCAGTTGGTGTTTGCCGAAATAGTTTTGGTACTTTCAGATCTGTAGCAAAGGAAGGTGTTATTTGAAGCAGGTATGTTAGTCTAATACCCCCCTTGTCCCCATGCTATAATACTAAAGATGTCAGTTTGTGCACTAATTTATAGACTAGAATACGGTGAAAGAGTTTTGAACTAGAGCAGCTTTATCATTTGAAACTGCACTGAGGAAGTAGTAGAATAGAGGCAGTGAATAATGTAGTAGAGGTAGTGAGGTGGTGGTGGTAGCAGTAGTAGACGTAGTGAATAATGTAGTAAGAAGTATTTTTCTGAGTATTCATCACTAGTGGTTATGTTCTGTAGATAAATCATACATTTTTAGTATTAATATTGTTGCTGGCATGTCACAAAGACATGTCTGAAGAACATGGCTGTTGCAATCTTGGAGCAACACGTCTCTGGTGACTAGAAGGTGTTAGCAATGCTTTTCCTAAATTTGATCTTTCTGTGCAGCATTATTTTCTCCTGCGACACTTTTGGTTTTATTTTTGCTTTTACTGTAAATAATTCTGTAGAAGTTAAAAGCAAATTAAATATTTATTCCTTGCTTTGATTCTCTTAAGCTTTTAAAGCGTGATCACCTTATTAAGCTGTATAACATCAAAAGCAGTCCATGTTGTTACAGCTCCTCTTGCATACAGAAATAAAACAAATTACTTGGAGAAACATATTGGAGGTTACCTTACATATTCAAACAAGTATCAGCAACATGAAATTATTCTCTGGTGGGTTTGTTTGTTTGTTTTCATCATACTCATTGGGAACAGGAAAACCAGGATTGCTGCTGTTGTTTAATCTTTTTTTTTTTTTTTTTTTCCCCCCTACTTTAAGAAATTCTTAGAACAAATCTAGTCTTTGAAAAATTTCAGGGCTTTTTCTTTTTCTTAAAAGACAATAGTAGATAAAGACAAAAGTGTTACTTATATTTATCTTAATGGATATAAAATAAATATGCTAGAAAGGATTTTTCTAAATTTACAAGAATTTTGTGTGAAATGCAAGAACCATTTGTTCTTTCTCCTCTTCAGTAAGGAAAGATGAAGGTCTGGGAATTTAAGACTTTGAAGCTTCTAATTATTTTGTCTTAGTTCCTGGGAAAATGGCTTCTAGCAAATCACTTTGCTTTTGCCTTTATCTGTTTTCTTATTTAACTGAATAAAAATACTTGGCTTGGCTGAGAAGGCATCTCATTGCCCTGTCTTAGACTTCATTAACAGTTTTGCTGTTTAGTGCGCTCCTGTTAATACATTTATCTCTGCTGAACAGAAACAAAGGCTTTCTTGTAATTGTTCTTAATACATTTTGTGATACTATAATAATCTCTTTCTCAAAATAAACCCTATTTTCAGATTGGTAGCAATTGCACTTCTGTACTTGGAACAGGAAGATGCTTTTTGGTGCCTAGTAACAATAGTGGAAGTTTTCATGCCTCGCGATTATTATACTAAGACACTGCTAGGATCTCAGGTATGTGCTCTGCCAAAATAAATCTTGGTCCTGTAAACTGCAGCCAGCCAAAAACTTTCCTCTAAAGCTGTCTGATAGGCCTTTTTGGGGGATGTGTTGAGTTGTCCGAGGTGAGTTCCAGGCACCGGGGCCCTTGTTTGGACAAAGACTCTGAGTATAACACAGAAATAACTGTTCAGTGACCTGCTTGGAGCTCCAGTCCTTAACCCTTCTTCTGGGTATTAGTTTCACCACACTAACTGAGTTGATTTATCATTTCTTTCCTCAAAATTGGGGTGGGGAGAAGTTATGGGCTCTCTGGGAGAGTCGGGGTGAGAAGGTATTTTGCAGTACTGCGAGCAGTATGTGCTGTAGCATTCTTCTTCTTCCAGGTGATGCTCTGGTACATGCTGCCTCCTCCCTCCAGGTCTTTCCCCAGCTTGTTCTCTGCTCCAGTGCTCCTGCACCAGTGCAGCACTGCAGAGCTCTACCTGTAGTAGGAACACAGCATCGGCGTGTGAGGAGCCCTGTGAGACTGGGGATGGATTGAGAAACAAAAGGTTGTGTCAGCAAGGGCAGTGTGCATTGGGGTGGCCATGGATGTTTTGGGTGGATCTAGCTTAGAAGTGTTAACTTGGACAATCCTAGGTTTCTGATTAGCTCTTGAAAAACGTGCACTTACGGATTGGTAACAGCCCTACTTTGAATGACATACGTGTTGGAAAACTAGGAGTAATAATGTCGTATTTGTCATTTCTTTAGGTTGATCAGCGAGTATTCAAGGATTTAATGAGTGAGAAGCTTCCACGACTGCATGCTCATTTTGAACAATACAAAGTTGACTATACTCTTATAACTTTCAACTGGTTTCTTGTGGTATTTGTGGACAGTGTGGTTAGCGACATCCTCTTTAAAATCTGGGACTCCTTCCTATACGAGGGACCAAAGGTGAACTGAATGAGCTAAGTTTGTGGTTTTGTTTTTTTTTTTTCCAGTTATTACCTGGTAACAAAATACTATGGTGTTATTGAGTGCAGGGTGAAAGAAGGTTGTTTCACAAGAATCCTGTCAGTTAAAATCACTGGTAGGAAAAAAAGGGAGGAAATGCGCATAAATAACCAGTCAAAACATTTTCCATTTTATCTGTGTTCTGCAAGTTAAAAGCTTGAGTTACATGGAAGAACTCTAAATGCTAAGTATTTTCCTTTCACCACCCACCATTTTTTTTTACCTTAGAAAAAATAAAGCTATAGGCAGTGTTGTTTACTCCTACGTGCAGCTGTCAATCAGTTTTAAGTAATTATATCAAAATGAGAGCTACTCTTGTAAAGAAGAAAGCTTAACTGAAGGAGGCAGAAGTTAGAAGTATTGAAAAAATGTAAAAATTAGTTGTAACCAAGTGCTAATGTTTAGCTTGTCTCTGCAGCAACTATTTATTTTATTTCTGTAGACATTTAAAGTACAGCTGACAAACAGTGGCTGTCTGGGCTCCTATCTCAAACTAAGGGGTGGAGGTGAAAGAATTTTCATGTGTTTCATACTTGTCGAACTGCAGAGAAATAAAGTCTGTGCAGGAAAAAATGATTGGGTTCAAACACGATAACAACACTAAAGCAGATGTTGTAGGCAATTAAAGAGAACAGGAGAGTTATTTGATAAGTAGACAAAAACTGTGTGTTTGCTAGATTTCTTGTTGGCCTCATCTGAGCATTCTAATATGCAGTGGTATTTTGGCTGTGTGTTCATTAAAATCAGATTTAAGCATCATGGTATTTTGCAAAGGCAGCCAGGTACAGACTGATGAAGTTCAGAACTTATTGAAGCCTTTTCAGAATGAAGGGAAGTAGTGCTTCTTCCAGCTCATGCCAAAGTTGATTGACAAACTGGTGTCAGAAATTCATTCGGCATCAGCCCCCCAACATGGTGGGAAAATTCAAGGCATTGGAAAATAATCTGTTAAAAGCAAAACTTAATTTTAGCTCTGAAGGAACTTAATAAATACATTCAACAGAATAAATAATAATAAATACATACAACAGAACAGTTGTTCTACAACTGAATTAGGAACTCAACACTTCAAAGAATTTGTATGCTATAAACCCAATATTGTATTCTGGATAGAACTGCAGAGCACCTTGTCTTGGTTACAGGCCACAACACAAGTTTTTGGCAGCTTTTGGAAATGGGGGACGGGGCGGGGAGTGAAAGGGAAGGGAGATAGAGGGAGGTAGGACTAGATAGCTCAAATGCAGCCTGTAGGAAGAGTAACACTTTTCCTTTGAGTTTATAATAGATAATAATGAGAATCGGTGCATTCTGTTCTTATAAAGAACCAAACATTGTATGTATTTTTATCAGGTAATATTCCGATTTGCCCTGGCACTTTTTAAATACAAAGAAGAGGAAATCTTAAAGCTGCAAGATTCAATGTCCATTTTCAAGTACCTTCGATATTTCACACGCACTATACTTGATGCTAGGTGGGTAACTCAAACTTGTGTGTAATTGAAAGACTTGTAGCAGGGCATGGAAGAAGTCTATTGTTGTCTTTTTTTTTATTATTTTGTTTTGTTTTTATATAGATCTTAATTTAGATGTAAAGCAACTAGAGATGAAACTAACTACTAAGATTTTTCCTTAGTAGTTTTATCTAACAGAGACAAAAGCACAAGTGATGAATGCATAATTGTAAATTTTTAGGTACGATAGAGATGAATGTGTCACGTTGGTCTTGTTTAGCAGTTGTATCATGGTAGCACTTAAGAATTTCAACCATAGGTGAAGTCTCCCCCTGCGTTGCGGATAGATACAATTTATGTTGTAAAATATTTTACGATAAATAAAAACACATCCTGGCTCGAGTTTTAAAAATGTGAGCTGTGACGCACTAGGTTTAGATCTCTTATGCATCATTAATGCATAGGCTAATGCCACATAACTCCAGCTGATTTTAAGATATACTTTGAAGCATTAGATTTAGCATTAGACTTTTCTGTTCTTCAGTCCTTGCATAGGAATTACAGTTTGTAAATTAGGGTCTAATGTTTTTAGGTTCCTAGTCTCAAGACTGTAGAGCAGCAGATTAATCTTAAAAAGAAAAGTCATATTGCAGTTTGTTTAATGTCTGAAAATATGTTTTGCACAGATATTGAAACTCAGTGATTTTGAATTTAGTACAATATCACATACTGGAATCTGAGGGGTTTGTTTTTACTGTAATAAATTCCATGTGAATTTAGGCTTTTACTTTGGCTCCTACTGCAAGAACTATTTGTTATTTTTACTTCCTGTGTTTCAGTTTTGACTGGAGAGAAGTTAAAACTGAATAATCTTACTCTGCTTAAAAAGGGTTGCTGGGACTGATGCAGGGACAATGTTCTGCAACTGATTTAAATGGTAGAAGTCTTGATAACAGATGTTGCTTCCTCTGCTGAAACCTCTCCAAAAACTCTTGAGGGGGAGTTGCGTGGTGCTTTGTATTTTATCATTCCCCCTTTTGATTTGAAAAATGCTGGACAGTTGTTGTACTCAGCTGTTTGTGACCAAAATAAATGCTGACTCTGATTGCAAATCTGGAAGTGACAGAGAAGTACGTACTTGATTTTGGGAAGAGGGTGCACATATTTTTAACAGAAAACAATAAATAAACTTGTGGATACTTTATAATCAATAAATAGGCTATTTTATAGCTTATAATCAAATGTGTAATATGTAGTACCAGTAGTACCACAGCAGTAACACCAGAAACTAAAGATTGCAAAAGAAGGGGGGGTGGGGGGATATCTTCTTTCTCTTACCTAATTTGAAAAAAATTTTGATATTTAATCAGCTGCAGATTTGGCTTTCCCTTCCTTTTCCAATTATGTAACGGAAATGAAGTCTTGTCTCTCCTGTCTAAACTTTCTGGCACTGTAATAATCTGTTTTAAAGATTTCTAATATTGCTGGAAAAGATCTCATTTTGTTCTTAACAAAAGGAGCTAATCGGGTGTCTTTGGCAGATGGTGAGTTCAGGTAAGGACAGAATTCAGTGCATCAAAGATATTTACAATCCAAATACACTGCTGGTCTGTAAATCACTTGTTTTCTTAGGATTTTAGAAGTCGGAGTTGGAAGTAGTGGTGTAGTGCCACCTAGGGGATATGAATTTGCCTGCTAGAACTGATAAAGGCATGTTTCAAACCACCTGGTTTCTTATTCTACCATATTTGTACAAGTTTTACAGCATCAAAACTTAAACAATACAAAAGCATATAGAATGATGTCTTTCCTGATATGGACAAAAAGTCATCTTGTTGTAGAGGAAAAATTTAGAAAGATTATTTTCATAGAATTCATGGACATCCTGAATGGGTTAAAAAATTATTTTGCACAGAATTTCTAAGTTTAAGCTCTTCCATGGAGAAAAGTCTCTACAGACATGTGCATAATTATACTCCAAGTTATAGGACATCATAGTTAGGTTTTTCTATAGATGAAAGTTGTGTTCCATAGCATGTTGTGCACAGGTAGAGAAGCTGTTGGAATACGTTCTGTTTATAAATAGTAGGAAATCGTTCTTGTTCACTCAAAAATACAAACCTGGAGAGAGCTTAGCCTTAAATAAACTGTCCACATAATTTTTCTTAATATTTGGGTTCATAATTAAACCGGAATAAGTTAAATTCCAGTTCCTCCTTTTCCCTTAGTAAATAATGAGAGACTTTTTAGATATAGATCAACAGTAACGATGGAGTTAACTCTGTCTTTGGACTGATTAGGTAGATCAATTACTAGTTTTGCTGTGACTGAATGATAGTATGATGCAGCATGACTCTGGAAGGGTGGCAGATACTCTTGTGATGCTTTGCTATGTGATCTGACGAGCTTGAGTTGACATCAGCTCAGAGATCTCTGTGCTCCAGCCGGCAGAATCCCAGAGCTTTCTCACTGTGTCATAAAGTTTGGCTTATACATGTTTTGTATTATCCTTGTCTGTATTTGTATTATCCCAGGCTTTATCTGGTCTCTTACACCACTCCATTGTCTTGGATAACTTGAGAGCTGACTGTGCTGGGATTGAATGAGTGTCAGTGGTTTATATGGAGGAAGTTTATCCAATCTATAATCGGGTAACTGGATGTATGAAGTATTCAGTCTAGCCAATGAAACTCTCATTAGCCAAGCTTACATCTTGTGTTCAGTGTTGTCAAGGCTGTAATTGCTAGAGCATTATATGGAGTTTGCAGCTGGCTTTGCAAACTCTTGAGCATTTGATAGGACTTTATCACTTGAAATAACTTTAAAACTGAGTGCTTTATAGAACTTTCTTGCAATACTGATAACATCTGAGACCTGTCAGGTATGTGGAGACGAGAGATATCTGCCATGTACTAAATATTGATATGGATGAAGTTCAAAACTGATTTTAGAAACCACCAAATATGAATTATTGTCTTCTAACGTTGTGTAATCTTACAGGAAACTGACTGGTATTGCTTTTGGAGACCTGAACCCTTTTCCATTACGTCAGATCAGAAACCGGAGGACCTATCACCTGGAGAAAGTACGTCTTGAACTAACTGAACTAGAAGCCATTCGTGAGGATTTCCTGCGTGAACGAGAGACGTGTGTAGAAAAAAGAGACCTTATTAGTGATGATGAGGAGGATAGTTGAAACTACTCAACATAAACTTTTCTTTGGGATCATGACCAAAGTGAGTTAACCTCCAAAACACTTTATTAATCCTGTCAAACAGAATGTAAACTAGTTGCTTTTGGAAATATGCAGGACAGATTTCCAAACCCCAGCACTTTCAGAAATATTGCTTTGTATGGAGGCCAAACACTTCTGTTTACATTTATGTTCATGGAATTGTATGTAGAGCACTTAATACCTGTCTCAGTTTAGTCAATCAGCTGAATTGCCAGTTGTGTGCCCACAGTGCGCTGTTAGCACCTATATGTGAAACGGTAGTAAGAAAACTCCACAGTCTGTTTACTACATTCATTGCTATTCTGCATTTTTTTTGATGCAATCATGGTTTTTTGTAGCGCAGGTTCAGTATGGGAGGACATACTTTCTGGTTTCAGGTTGGTTCAAGAAATGGCTTTCATCATGTTGTCTTTGAATAAACTAGCCATTCTTGAGGTCACAAACTAGAAAAGTATGGCGTGAAGCACAGGAAGAACTTCTACATTCCTTTGTTTTTTCCTGAAGTGACATGAAATGGATCATCAAACAGAACACTTGAATATATGTTCTTAAAGTAAAGGTAAAATAAGTACCTATTTGTCACTGAATGTTCAGTGTATACTAAAACAGTGGTATCAAACATCATCTATGGTTTTCTGGGCAGCTGTGTTGATAAAGATTCTTGTTAATGCAATGGGGTTTATAGATAAATCCTGTTTAATAAATTTAATTTCTGTTCACTTTTTTTGATTGCAATGTCTCAAAAAGCCACAACCAAAACCCAGCTATTATGGAAGAAGAATGGAGCTTGTCACAGGAGTACCATGTTTTGGTAGCTAATTAGTTGTCTTACTTGTTGAAGGGTTTTTTTGGTTTTTTGTTTGGTTTTTTTTTTTTTAGTGCTTCTTCCTATTTAGGGCTTAAAATAAGAGGAAGTCTTGATCTTTAAGAAGAAACATAGCATTCTTTTTGCATGAATGTGTAACTGTTGTACAACAGCGGTAGTGTTAGGATTCCTAAAACAAATATTTATCGATCGATCAAAGGAGCCTAAAGGTCACAGCACGCATGCAGAAAATCAAGATCCTTTTCTGGCAGAAAAATGCAATATTCTCTTAATGTGCTCAGCTTTGCTGTGAGTGTTGCATGCACATCCTACAAGATGGCTGTGAGGAAACATTTGGGGTGTTTAGCTGTAGTGTTTCTGACTATGGAAGTGTGACTGAACACCATTCTTTCTCATCTGATGACCAGCAATGCTCTTAAATGGTTCTGAGGACGAGGAGGGCTTCTTTCTTGCTGGCTATTCTCTGGACTTTTGCAATGTTCTTTCTTGAGCTGTTGGCTCTTCAGAATGCTGGATTGACTTAAACGTTGTCTGGATGTATCATGATAAAGCTAGCATTCAAATACTAGGCAGCAAATTGTTCAGCTCTGGGGAAGTGGTTAATTGGCAAAAAACAAAACTGGTGGTTGGGAACAGTCAAGTACATCAAGCTTCAACTTTGTATGTTTTCTTCTGGTTTTCTGAGAAAAAGTAGGACTTCTTTATCAGGTATACTCATGTAATTGTTTTAGAAAACTTAAGTGTGTGCAGGGAGAAATCCTGCTTCTGTTTCACAGCACTTTTTTTTTTTTTTTTTTTTGGTTGGTTGAGAATGTATTTGTAGCCTTCCCTAAATAAGCATAGTATCAGTCAATTTATCTGGAAGGGAAATATTTAATCAGTGGTGAATGTTGCAACTTACAGGACTACTTTTGATAGAAAATATATGCTTCTTCTATGACATATAATTTTTAATTAGCCAACAAATCCTTGCCAATAAGGGACACATGGTATGATCATCTTGAATTCTATGTTGTCTTCTAAAATGTCCCCTACCTTGTCTATCGTAAGCAGTTTGGGTTTTTTTTATTCCCTAGTTACTCTTGGTTGTGTACTTGAGTTTATTAGGCAGGTTTTTCATATTATTGCATGTACTGTATTCTTTTTTTTACTTACAATCAGTGTTTGAATATAAAAATGGGACCAGGTTTTCTAATTTTCTAGTTATGCTGTCTTGGTTTTGAAAGAGCTGGTCTCTAAATCGATCTGTAATGTCCACTTTTTTTTGTTTGTTTGTTTTAATCTTGTTTTCAAGTGTTAAATGAAATCTTTCTAAGCTGAAGATCTTCCTTGCAGTGGCAACAGTTGAAATGTTAAGGTGGAGAATTCATAAGTATGTACCTACCTTATTCCTACAAGTCTATTATTCCTGGGCCTTGAGTCTTCACTATGAACTAGTCCTATGACTTTAGGAGATGTTTTCGGGCTGATTTCATGGAAGTCTTTAGGTTGTGAAGATAAAACTAACTTTAGGGCAACTGTTCAGGAAGTTCTCTAGCTGACAAAACGTGACCTGCAATGTTACATTTCTTTTTTACAGTTGTGCTGATGGTTAAATTTGTGTGTGTGTGTGTTGCTGTGTTTCATTATGTAAGTTGTTACCCAATTGTACAGTAAAACTAAGTAGCTCTGTTTCTTATGCCACTATGTGAATCTAATACCTGAATGTTAGGAAGCTTATGGAAATCATGTTGTCTCTGGGTATCCTGTTAGCTTGCAAATATGAAGCGAGTTGATGCTGTTATACTCAAGTTCCCAGCGAGCTGTTGGCTTCATTTTGTTAAGCATCGTTACTGATGCCTTAGTTAAAAGGCCAAAAAATTGCAGAGGCATCTAATCTCTGACAACTAGAAGTCTACACAGAACAAAAATGAGATGCATATAGCAGGAAGCAACATCAGGGGAAGCTTGCCTTGCTGTTACAAATGTCTTTGGGTGACTATTAGTTTTCTGGTGGTGCTTAATCTGGTAACTTTGAAGAGCAGTGACTAGTTAGGGACATGCAAGATACACAGGCAATATTTAAACCCGATGAAACCAAGAAAAATACTGTGTGACTCAGTGGCCTGCAAAAGCTGAACTTCATAGATACCAAGTGTTTGTATTTAGGGGTAAAGTTCCAAAACAGTGCATGAGGATTTAATGTTCATGCCAGCTATGCTAGAATTGACCTGTTAATGCAAATACAGACTGCTAAGACTATTTTTTTAACTTCAAGGTCATGCACATATGTGCAAAGAGTTTATTATGCATGGTTCCCAGTATATGTGATATAAACCAAACCACTAAGTTGCATCTTGCAGAATGTTCCTCCATCTTCATACATGTATGCATGGCTTTCCAGTGAAACTTCTGGTTACTTGTTTAAAACGTTCTATTATCTTCTGTTAAATAGGCAAAAAATTGGTGCACTACACCTCTAGCTATTAAAACTGCACAGTATTTCAGCTTTACCTGTACGTGTGTACAGATAGTGTTATCATCCAGTGTTATCACATTGTTTGGTGTGTTTTTTACCAGCTATGTAATCAATAAAAAAAGATTTTTTGTTGCCCTTTAGGTGTCTTCTGTGAGAGATTCTCCCCTTCCCCTCAGTCTTTGTAAACATGGTAAGATATTTCAGCAGAAAGGGAAAGATTTTTTTTTTTCTTCCTTAAGACATCAGGAATGAATGAATGGTCTTAAATTTGACAGAGTTGTATGTTCAGTCATGCTTAACTGAGAAATGGAAAATTAATCAATTTTATGAAATTGTGTAGCTGTTTAAGTGAATGTTCCCTTAAGTGCCATGTTAGAAATCAGCAATATGCGGTACAAGAAATTTGAATCACAAAACATAAGCAATGTTATTTTCATAAGGTCAATGTAAAGAAAAAATAAATTGTTTATTACTTTACAGCTTGCTCTGGTTCTTTTTCTTTTTTCATAACAGATAGAAATAATTGCAGGTACCATCAGAACAAACCAGTAGTAGAGCTGGTGTTTTTGTCTGATGATGTGATTTGAGAGAGTCTCTATAGAGGAACATATATGTAAATTTGGCTTTGAAGCACGAAGATGTGAACTATAGACATGTTGCATGCAGGTGATGCTGACTGGGTAAACTTGTGTTTGGTGTCCTTGGTTTCTTGGGAGAGGAGGGAAGGGGAGGGGAGATAAAATTTGCATGAGTGTTCCCAGGGAACAGACTTCCTAAGAAACATATGTATTTGTGTATCTCCTGACATTAAAAGCTGCTTTGGTAGGCTTGGGCAATGATGTTCTACTAAAGCCTTTGGTAGCCAAGTGCATAATTTCGGCTGCTCTGAAAATTTAACAAAGTACTGAATTAATTTGGAAATCTAGCCTCAGTGTCTGTCTTTCAGATATGATTTTTGCATTTTGGAGTTACCTTGATTCCTTTGAAGAGGCTATCAAGTGCCTCAACTACGTCGGATATAAAATTTAACAGCGAAATGTTTGTGAGGGAGGAAAAATAAGAGTTGGGAGATCACTTTAATTGCATGTCCAAGCAGATCTTTGAGAAGAGGTGAATAGTGCACGTTTTTTGTACTCTGGTTCTGCTACAGGATGGCAAGCTGTTAAGAGCAGATATTGGCACAGTTGGAAATCTGTTCAAAGGGGTTGCAAAACAGGATAGAGAGCAGCAATTGAGGCAGAACATGACTATGGCCTAAGGACCTCCTGTCCTGTATACTGAAAAATTAAGTCAAAGGAATAAACAGAAAATTCTGGGAAGTGAGTGCATAGGGAGCAATGTCCTCACTCGGACACTTGGCATATTTAGCTTGAGTAGGTCGTGTTGCCCTAGCAGCTGCTGGGGCCTGTTAAAGAACAGCTGAGGCTTCTGTTTCCTCCTTGAGACTGAGCGTTAGACATCTGTTCTCAGTAGAATTGCAACAAGGATGTGTGTGGCTGATGCATATAGCTGAGGTATGTTGATAAATGCAGCTCCTCTACTCTGAGCTGAGACCAAATATCTGCAGAGTCTCACCCTGTTCCGAGTGCCTCAGAGAGGCAGAGAACACACTGAAGCCTGCTGGTATTGCAATATATCAGGTGTTCATTCTGGGGGATTTTCAGCAGTGCTAAACATAGCTTCCTTATCTGCAGCTCCTTGACCTCACTGGAAGCAGAATCCATGTAGTGCTGAAGCTTTAAGAATTCTCACACATGAAGCACATTCACTCAGATAATGCAAAGGAAGGGTGTGCTCTGCCTTGGAAGTTTCCCCACTGGGAAAGAAGGTAAAAGGTTCAATCACAAGGAAGTTAGTAGAGTGGTATTTTCATCATGATACTGTGCTGTAGAAGCCATACTTCTCTACAGTTTTACCCATCTACAATGCTAGCTTTTCAGAGGATTAGACTAGAAAGCAAAACTCAGGACTATATATTGAATGTGGTATTAAAAACCCAAATAGTTATTAAATAAGAAAACTATTCTCTACCCTAAATTAGTCTGGGTTGTTATAAAGAGAAGTAATTAAAACATTCAACACTAGAATATACCTGGGAAATTAAGATGACTTTGGCCCTAATTAAGATACTCCTAGCGTTGCATGACTGCATCTTGCCTGTGTGTTTCAAATGAGGTGTACCTTTTGTGTGTGCAAAACAGTTACCTTTTTGCAGTGAACTGCCTCTAAGACTTCAGGTTTGAGCTGATGAACTGACTCAGTGATGTCGTCAGGTACTATGATTCGTGATTAAACTGTGAAATAAGTTATTTACCTGTTTTTATAAATGCAGGTGGTATTTTTCTGGTATTTAAGCCCGGGACTCCCCCTTTGGAACATAAGGTATGGGCTTTCTTTTTTTTCACTTCCTGAAGGAGACTGGTAAATGCATGGCTAGCAGATGCTGCCGTGTTTGCTTGTGCTGCTTGCTTCAAATGCTACTCAGCCCTGAGTTTTCCTTCCCATTCTTTTCCTGTATGCACATAAAGGCTTTTGCCCCGATTGCCAAATATGCTACAAAGAAGTCTGAGTTAGTGTTTTAAGGGTGAACAACTGAAGAACCATGTGAGAGCAATTTCCTACTTGTGCAGAACCTGTATTTTGGCTTGCAAACCCTATGGACGTGGCAGCAGGGATGAGATTCAATCTACCCTTGCTCCCTTGCTCTTCTTGGAGACCTTGCAGGGCAGGCAAGTGGATATTAAATTCAAATTGGCGTTATTCAGGGTGTAGGGAGAGCTTGTCCTGATTTGAAAAGTGGTTGTGGCCCCTCAGGGCAAACCATGCTGTTCTGTCCCCTTCCTTGCAGCTAGGAGCCAACAAAAGAGGTGGCCTTCCTTGTGCACCCTTTCCTCCGAGCATTTTGTAGGCGGATTGCTGTGACTTTGACGTGATCATATCACATTGTAGAACTAAAGGTGAGGAATTAAATATCTGTTTCCCTTTCAAAGGGTTCTGAATTCTTCCACTGCCCTTTGAAACCTTTACTATTGCTCCCTTTTCCTGTCCTCCACCCTGTGTACTATCAGATGCAACCACTTTCCTTTTTGGATTGGGTGAGCTGGGTGGAACTCCTGGGCTGCGAACACTGCTCCCAGGGCAGGTGAGCAGGGGCACAGTTCAGTCCTCTTGACTTGTTCCAAGTCTGAAGCCAAGTTTCTCTTCAACTGTAATAATAAAAAGCACTACCTTTAGGCACTTGCCTAGTATAAAATTATTTTAAAATTCATCTATCTTTGCAACTTATTGCAATGGAAACAGCCTGCCTATTTATGTATGATAATTTGCCATAGTTTTGTGTTATCTTAACCGGATAGAGAATTGAAAGTGAAGGCAGCCTGGCATTTACTTTTGATTTTGAAGGTGTGAACAATACCACATCATTCCTCATTAACAAAAGTTGGATATTAACTTGCCCAGAAGAAATTTAAGGAGACCAAACAGTATTTTATTGCAATTACAGTTTGCCAAATAAAGAGGGAGAAAATCTAGTTTTACAGGTTTTTGGGAATGTCTTTAAGACAGGAGAGTGAAGAGATGAAGGATGTCATTGCTGGTAGCCAACATTTGGTCTAGGGCAACTTGGAAAACAGTATTGCAAGTGTTTGTTATGGTAGCGCATATTAATGCATTTTGAGATCCACAGTGAGGACTGGAAACCTGTGCCATTCTTTCTGTTGCAGTGGTTTCTTGAAACAACAATGAATTTCACTGGGTAATGTTGAGTTTCAGACCACAGAATAAACAATATAGGCTTGTATTTAGGCTTGTATAGAATATAGAATGAGGCTTATGCAAATGAAGTGCCTCTTTAATGAATTCACCTCCTCAGCCTTATTTCCTTGGTATTGTTTTCATATCTACTAAAGCAGAAGAAATCGGGTCATACCTCTGAGATATTTACTAATCGGCCTGGGAGATCCGTGGTGGTCTGGAAGGCTTTGTAATGACCAAGCACGTGTCTATGTCTCAAATGTGGGAATGCGGGGCTGTCGCTTCTGTGGTGACGCCAAGTGCCAGAGTTATTTGCCCTGTGGGCTGCCCACAGGCAACACACTCATATCAAAGTAGTGTTGTTGAAGCCACGTCAGGCAGCATTACATTTGTCCGTGTGTCCTTGATTAAACTTTCTGTTGCCATTGCAGAGTAACTCGGCTTGACCACTGATGAAATGGAGCACAACTGAATAAACAAGTGAAGGCACTGTTTGTTTTTGAGATGCGGGGCCTTTTGATTTCTGGAATAAATAAGGAGTTCATGTTGTTGTCTCGGTTTTCAGCAGCAATCCTACACAACATGAGCTCTTTACTAAACTTTGGACCAGTTGCTACCCAGGAGGAGGGGCCGATGCCTGGCGAGCGACCTGTGCGGGTTCAGTGGCGACGCCCAGGTGCATTTATGCTCCAGTCCGGCTGGAGAAGAAACCCCGCTGAGCCACGCGTGTTTCGCGGGCGCTCGGCGGCGGCGGCCGGCGCTCATCCCTTCCTCCCCCCCATGACTCGGGCGAGGCGGGAGCCCGCTACCGCCTGCGGGGCGGGGTGCGGGGAGGGGGCGCTGACCTGGGACACGAGGGCGAGGTGGAGCGCGGTTTTCTGCCTGGTCCCTCCCGGTCCCTCCTGGGAGGCGGGGGAGGGCGTGCCTCCCCGCAGGGCGGGCGGCGCTCCGGCGGGCGGGCTCTGCCCCGCGGGGTCCCAGCCACCTTTGCAGGGTCTAAGGCCCGAGTTTGGGCCTTGGGGAGCCGCCGCGGGGGCCGGGGCGCACCCGCGCCCTGAAACGGGTTTATTTCGTGTTTTCTTCCCAGAGCAGGGGCCGCTGGCCCGACGCTGCGGCCGCCTCCCCCGCCGCACCTGCCCCAGCTGCCCCGCGGGCTCGGGCCGGAGCCGCGCCTGGCCCGGCCCCCGCCCCGAGCGCCGGAAGCGGCCGCCCCGCTCAGGGGTCGGCGAGGGGGCGCGGCGGCCCGCCCCGCCCTCCCGCCCAGGGGCGCCCGGCCCCCTCAGCCTCCTCCCGGCACACGCGGTGGGGGCGGCCCGGCGGGGGCCCTGCGCGCCGAGGCAGCGTCGGAGGGAGCCCCGCGGACGCGGACGGGCCGCGCCCGGCGGTAAGTGGGGGGCGCCCCCCTCAGCCGGCGGCGCCCGGAGCCCTCCGCGGGGCCGGGGGCTCCCCTCCCCTCCCCTCCCCTCCCCTCCCTTCCCTTCCCCTCCCCTCCCTTGCTCGGTGTCGGCCCCCTCTCGCCGTTTCTCTCTTCGTCCCTCTCTTCCCCTGTGCCGCCCGCTGGCTTCTGAGCCGCTTTCATAGTGTTCCCGCCGGCGTCGGAGTCCAGAGGCTGAAGCATCGCAGCTGTGCAGCCCGTCTGGCTGGGGCAGGCTCGGGGGATCCCGCAGGGCCGCCCCTCGCCGCCGGTCCTTCCTCAGCGCTGCGGACGAGTCCCGGGGTCAGCAGCCGGGCGGTGGGGTCCCTCCCCGCAGGTCAGTCCGGTGGCTGTGGCGCAGCTCTGTCAGAGGTGCGGGGGTGGTGGTCATCCCTTCCGCACAGCGTCTTTAATGGTGTTTCCACCTCAGGCTGTCTGTGCCAGCTGTCCTGCAGCTGTCAGCCGGGGGAAGAGGCAGCTCCCGGGATCATCTCCTTAGCGAGCAGGTGTCCTTATCCCTGAGCAGGTCCCACAAGGGCTGGGGAACGCAGTGCTTCAGAGGGACGCCGCTCGGTCTGGCGTTGTTGCTGTCTAAAGCCATCAGGGACAGTTGGTCCTGGGTTCACACCTCAGCTTACTGGTGTCATTCAGCAAGTGCTGTGTGACTCCGTCACATTTATCCGTAAGTTCCTTCCTGCCTTTTCCCTCAAACAGGTTCGTTTAGGATCTGGTAGGTTTCTTAACACCTGCTGCTGTGGGCAGTGAGCCGGGGGTCCTGGGGTGGTGCAGCATGGCGGGGGCTGGTTTGTCCTGGCCTGCATCCTTTCAGGGGGCAGTCAAGAGCGAAGATGTGAATGAGAGGGTGGAAATGTGTGGAATTGCTCCTGCTGTGGCTGATCGGTCACCAGCTGCAAAAGGACTAAATTGGCATGCTCACCTGCTTAACGTGTGGGGAGACAGCTCAACTCTGACCCTCTCTAGAGGTGGCTGTTCTGAAACGTTCGTAGGTTTCAGGCTCTCCTATGTCCTTTATCTTGTGCAAGAAATGTAGATCGCACGGGCTAGGTCTCGCTTGACTTGGGGGCAGTGATGTGTCTTATCTGCAGTAATAATCCTTGAAGGCGCCTGAGGGACGGGGAGCGGGGCTCTGCAATGCCACGCCAGCATGCCTGGCATTGCGGGCTTCCCCCTGTGCCCTGTCTGTCGAGGCTTTCACACCAAGCTCGTCGCTCAAGCATGCGAGGGCTTTGGCATCAGTTACAGCGGCAGCTCTCTCAGTTAGCTGTCTGCTGGGGAGCTGTAATTAGCTGCACAGCTAACGCATTTGGTACGCTTGAAGTAGAGGCTTGGGAATGCAGTCTTTGGTTATTCACCACCCATGTAATTACTGCAGAGTAAACTTGGGAGGTCAGAAAGGGATCCCTTGAGAGTTAGTGGCAGGAGCAGTGGTTCTATAATGGGACTGAAGTGCTCGAATGTTGGGTGTGTTTTGTGTCCTTTATAGGCACAGAGGTAATAATAGCTGCCTCAGTTTTCTGACAGCAAAATTTTTAGGCTACTGTTGTTTTGTGGCAGGAAAATATTCAGGTGAAAATAAAGGTTTGCTGAAATTAATATAACTTTTAACTGTGCTTTTATTACGTGTGTTTGAAAGCAGAGGGTAAAAATTACTCGGTGTTTGCTGTTGGAATTGTTTAGTCTTTTCTACGACAAAAAAGAAGAGAAGGAAAAGGGATGAGAATGGTGAAAGAGGGAAACACTTTAAATGCTTATAAAAATCTGTTTAGTTTTAGCATAAGGCACCAAAACTGGAAGACAGTATCACTTGAATTTGTTTGGTCGGTTTGTTTTTTGGGGGGTTTCTTTTCCTCAAATTACTAATTTAAAACAGTCAAGTTTTGATTCTAAATTGCTTTGGTCATTTTTCAGTATTAAAAAAAAAAAAACTTATAAGGGAAGTTGTTACTTTGATCTGTTCCTATGTGTGTTTGGGGGTTTGCTTTAGTATACAACTATTGTTTTGTAATACATGCCACAGGGGTTGCTTCTGAGTTTGGCAAAGGATTTAGTGATTCAGCTCATGTCAGGTGTACTTGAGAAAGTAAAAGTATTCATCTGTTACCTCAGTCACTTGAAACTGAAACCTAAATTCCTTAGGGTAGAAGATACCCTAAGGAAGAAAAATGCAAGGCTGGTGACGAGCCAGATGATCCAACAGTTTTGTTCTTACCTCTATTTTCTATAATCCTGCTCTTGTTCAGTGGTGGGATTTGACATGTGTAGACTAGTCATTGATTGTCAAATAATTTGGTGATGACAGGCTAATAACTTACCTACACAGGGAAGACTTGCTTTAAAAAAAGAGAACTATAACTTATTTTCTTCTGCTCCTCTTAAGGTGGCTTCTGTCACCCTCTTCAGAGGAGCGGATTTCTTTAGATTCATCTCCTTTACATACAGCACAAGATGCACTAGAAAGGCACTTCTGTACTGGAATAAGAATATCTATATCCAGGGCTTGTACTGACATAAAATATATCTGTTTAAATGTATGCCTTAGGTCACAATGGGAGACTGTGATTTCTTAGGGTAAATAAGATACGATTTTATGGTATGACAGTTTAGGAACGTAAAGAGATTAGGCAGGACATGTTTCTAGTGCCTGAAACTGGAATCTTGGAGGACTGTATTCTGTTTCTGGTTTTGCTACAGCTTTGTTACATGTCTATAGGAAAATCATTTGCACGGGATTAACAATACTTTGCCACCTTGCGATATTTGGGATGTGTAAAGGGGAGCTGGATACAGGAGTAAAAGGTGAAGTATCATATACTATAAATATACTATACTATGGAGTATTGTTATGAAAACATGTAAGTAATATGAATGCTGAGTTGAAGCTGGCCTTCGTATTAAAATGCTCACTGCTAGGAATCCTAGAGCAAAGAGGCTGATGTAGAAGAGTTGGCCTCAACGTGGGATGGCTGAGGAATAGACATGGCATGTTCTGTGAAAGAACACAGAAGGCTCTCTCCTCTGCAGAGCTTGCCTTGGAGCTCTTAAAGCTCTGGTCTGGTCCCAAAATCACTGCAGCAGATTTCCCCATCTCCTGGGTTTAATGAATTCTGGTGCAGACCCTAAGTAATTGGAATGGTCCTGACTCATTGTATTGTGATACTGTTTAGGCACATGCCCCAGAAGTGTTAGCATAAATAGTGTATCAGAAAATGAAGTTGACTGTGGCTATTTCCTCAGGTCATGAGTGTACAACTTCTTTGTCTGAATGAGTCAAAGATGAGTGACCGTCTCTAATTCAGTCTACTTTCACCGACCAGCGTAAGGAAATCACCATCTGACTAGAGAAAAAAATTAAGGCTCTCATTCCTCCTTTGATATACTTGTGCTCTGTACTTGTAAATGGAGCCCAACAAAAACATTGTAGTTTAAATCTTTGAACGTGAAGTCACCTTAGTTTCCTCAGATCAGTATATAGTATCTGGAGAGGTTTATGTTTATGCTTGTGAATGGCATTTTTATTTCAGATGAATTTTAAGTGCATGAAGGTTATCTTTTATTATCCCCCTTATGCCGTGTGTTTGCTAATGACCATTGTCTTGGATCATTAAGTGTATGATCAATTTTGGGCATCTGCTAACTATGACTGCTGGCTGAAAGCCAGTGAGAGAGATCTGCAGAAGTAATGAGAGTGGAAGACAGTATAAGATAAGGTGAAGTGATAGACATGGGAAACACCAGCACATCAGAGGTATGACTGGAGGGTCTGAACACTTTGGAACAGTTTTGTGTTCAGCCTTCAGAAACAAGGCTCTAAGTCTGACTTGGATGCTTGAATGGTTCCTTGGTGTTGAGAGTAAGCTTGCTGGTTTGACCTTTGCAGAACAAGGGTATAAGTTAAAAGATCAACAAAAAGGATGAGAATTTTCTGGTTATTTCTGAGGTAATATTGCATGGATTCTATGCATCTGCAGAAGTAGGTATGTTCTTCAGAGGATGCTGGGAAATGAGTAAACTTGTCAATCAAACATAAAGTGGCTATGTTCCCAGAGGCAACTTGGGTGGGTTCCTCATTCTCAAAGCAATGCTTTTAACTTGCTCTTCTGAATGACAAACTCTCTTTCTCTCAGAACAATGGTTTTCTTCTAGGTGTGTTTGCATTAATGTTATTTATAGCCACGTACCTTGGATTCTGATGAAGGGAGTAGTCAGCTTGAGGGATTTACAGTCTTTGGGAAAGTCTCAGCAGTATCTCTTAATATGTGGGCATTTTCCTGTACTTGACTTTTGCATGCGCTCAGAACTTAATCTTGCAGTTCAGGATGAGCAAAAGGTTTGGGGTTTTCAGCAAGGCTTGGCTTTGTCCTTTGTTTGTTTTTTCTGAAGTCTGTGGTTGTTGAACTAGGTTTTGCATGAACACTTCAGAAAATCCTGCTCTGAACAATTGCAAGCAACATTATATAAACTTAGTATGGAGGCAATAGCTCAGAGATGTCCTCATTCTTGTAAATGCTGCTAAAGCATTTATTGACTGTAGTTTCAAGCCCTGAGCAATATTGGTCAATGAGCTTTCTCTGAGGTTATGAAAGGCTGCTTGAGGAATACAGTAATTTGCTTACAAAGCAGAGTTTGAGTTGTTTATTTTCATTGAGAGGAAAAAGAGACATTTTTGTCCCAGGCATGAACGTGGCTTTGAGAAAGGAATTAATGATCGAAGCAGCAGAACAGTTCACCTGGCTTCATTTTGAAAAACTCTGAAAATATAGGCAAAGTAAGGATCAGCCAGAAAATGTCTGAGAAAGTATGGGGATGGAAAGTGAAAAAAAACCCCACATCGTAATGCATCTAGTCGAGACTCACCAATGCAAGTGTTGATTTCTACAGTATCCTTTAATAGTGCTATGGTTATTTTATTCTTTAATGTCACAGCCTGTGTGGTTTCTGTCATTTGCCCTGAGGTAGCTGGATAAGAGAGATCATTGCTAGAGCACAGTTATACAGGAAGGCATGGGAGGCAAATTTGTCTCCATTACAGAGTTTTGAAACTGGGATTTGAACAGATTTGTTAATGAAAATGCAGTAGGCCCCACAGAGCCTTTAAGAGAGCCATCACATCTGCAGTGGAGACCTCCAGCAAGGCTGCTGTTGAGGGCATGAAAGCTATTGCTAGGGACACCTTGCACCTCCCTCTCCTCCATGAGGTGCCTGTAAATGTCTGTCATGTAGTGGAAATGGTAACTTCTTCTGAAGTGTGACAGAAATGAATGTGTTTTGGTCATGTGACAGATGCATGTCAGTCATGTCACATCCCAATATGCATGCTGTCCCATGAGGTGTGCAGGTATATGGTCTTCAAAAAGGAGAGGATGCAATTTTGATGTATAGCTGAAATATTTCCCGTCATCTGATAAGAGTGAAGCTGTGGGTTCCTTGGGGAGAGGGAGTGGGGCTTGCAAGTGCCCTGTATCTTCTCCCCTGTCTTGGAGCAAAGATGAGCGTAGAGGACAGCAGGCTGTAGGCTGGGTGTGGGCCATGAGAAGCTCCCCACCTAATGCGTACATTGTGAAAGGCAAAGGAGCGAAGGGAAATGAATGGTCACAAAGTCCCCCTGGGTCTCTTTGTGCTTTGGAAATGGCAATCCATAAGGATGCACTGCTCAGAGATGTTAAGTATATGATGAGAGCTGTCATGGAATTACACAAAACTGTGTCGCTAGAGGATGGAAGTAGGTACCCCTTCTCAGCTTGTGTGTTGTATAACTAGTGCTGAGCACCTGATAGAGGGACGTCTGATTTTGTTGATACCCCTTTACTTACTGTTTTTTGAAAGAGTGAATGTTATTCCCAGCTAATATCAGTGTAAGTGTTGATGCAGTAGTCTTTCTGCTTCAGATAAAGCAGTCGAATAATTTTTGTCCTAACATGTAGGTTTTGCTAACATCAGCCAAAAAATATATGTGTGGAAGAGCTATGAGACTATTTCTGTTCCTTTGAAGCAATAAAAGGAGCATATTTGGAAAGGAATTAAATTGATGCTCAACATGCCTCCCATGTGTTAGAAGCTAATGATTTATAAAAAGAGAGGGGGAAAACAAAGCAGCCAGTCTTTTTTGAGGTGAGCGCATGACAAAAGCTCGGTGCGTTTTTGACAAGTTGTTAGATTTTGACAATGTATTTGCTGCTTATGGTATATGCTTTTGTTAGAGAAAAATCTTAAAAAATATGTGCATTTCAACTTGGCAGGAACGCTGCAATTGCTCTTTGGTACTTTGTCCTATTTTATAAGAAGTCTGCTTATTTATCAAAATAGCTGGATCGTCTTGCACCATTGAATTGAGCTTATTTCTAAAGGATCAAAATATAGCTTTGTTTGCTTGTGAAATATGCTTCGCAGTGCGCCACAGTCAGATGTCAAAGACTGCTATTTAAAAACTTGCAGGAGCTGTATAGAAATATAGAACCCTGGAAGCCCCCAGTGCATCTGAAGCAAGCAGCATCTGGGATTCATAAGAAAATATAAATTACATTGAGGAGTACAGATATGGTGCTGAAGCCTACAGATGTGTGAGATTAACTATATGGCTCAATGTAGTTAGATTTTATGGTGATGCTAGAAGCCTTGCAGCTACTTTACACATTCTGATCTAAATAGTGGATGTTGTTTGGGCCATTGAGGCTAATGCTAGTGTTTATCTACACAGGAAACACCAAACATGTTGTAAACTGGTCAACCAGTTATGGTGTTAAAATCTATTGTGTTAACATAACGTATGTTGCTCTGTGCGTGTATCCCAAGAAATAATGTGATCTCTGATCTTCTCTTCCAAAAGCAGTACAGCATAATGCACTTCCAGATCCTCAAATGCACCAATGTGAGGCTTGTCTTTCCAGACCTCACAGAGCTTATCAACTTAAAAGACTGTGTTCAGGAAACAGATTTCACAGTTACACAGAGTAATGCATGCAACAAATGCTGCTCCTGTTTTTGTCCTTTGAAACACCGCGTGTGTGATGAAGGATGTTGCACCGAAAACTCTGTAGACAGAATCACAGTGCCTTTTTGCAGCAGTAGTTCAGATTTCCATTTGCTCTCCTGCCTGTGTTCTTCAGAAACACTGCCTGACATGAGAAAAAGGAAGCTCTGCCTTGTGGTCTCCTTGGTTCGTGGTCTGCCTGCTGACACTTTAATGAAGAAGCCTGTAATGCTGATTCTCATGCTTGCTCTCTTTAGTGTAGTGTGGATGGTTTATTGTCCGTAAGTTTGTGAAGTTATTAATTAGTTGCTTTACTTCCGTCACATTTATGTTTTAAGGTGTGTTCTGTGCTTTTGGTTAAGTATATGCTCAAGTACTTCAGTGAGGGGCAAGAACCCTCTTCACAGTGGTAACTTTAGCTATGAATGATCTGCAATGGATTCAAAGCGACTATACCAGAAATGTGTTTTAGTGAGTCTTTGCCTGTTGGAAGATCGTAACGAATGTCATTCTTTCTCAATATTCTAGTTGCATCATCTTTGTGCATCAATGAAAAGTCCAAATATGGCTTTGTTCAAGCAACAGAAGGTGGAGGATGTTTATGAAATTGGGGAAGAGCTAGGAAGGTAAGTTTGTACTGATGATACCACACTATTTTAAAAGCTGACACATGGGGATATTTGCCACATCTTAAAACAATGACTGTGCATAATAGCCTAAATCAATTACAATATACAACAATAGAAACACATCCTTATGCAAAAATTGCACTTTGGATATTTTTTTTTTTTTAAGTGTGCTAACTATTTCTCACGATTCTTTTCTTGCAACTGGGACAACAAAAGGTATGTTTACATTGTCTTTTGTAGATAGGTGTTATCTGTGTCTGTGCTTTAGACTGAGTTCACCTGTCTGTTCTCTGAACCAGCTAGGAAACAGGAACCCACGGTGCTGTCGTCATAGACGCAGCGCTTTAATTTGGCTTGTTTTGAACAGTGCTGCACAGCACTGTTGTTTTCAGCTGGCTCTGAGTACTGACAGAACACGTTCATATCTGCCTGCAAAACATTGTGTATGTATTCCTGAAAAGATTTACCTGTCAAAATTTCAGCTGGACTGGTTAATACCTGTATATAGCTTTTAATCTACAAAGGCTTATCTGCAGGTATTAATTATAGGCGGAGTTAATGGACTATTACCATGCATAACCATAAGCACCTGCTTAAACACTCTGCTGGGTTTGTGAGCTGGATGACACAGGGCTCCCCCAGTCACTTAGCAACATACAGTGCTCTGGGTGAGGCTAGCTGGTTTCCATTCAGTGTCCAACCCTCCAGTGATTTTCTTTTTAATATGCAAATAGCTAAATTAGGGCTATACACATGTTGGCTTTTTTCCCAACGTCTGGCAGTTGGTTTTGATAAATGACTGTGTATGTGCAATTACCCTTTTTCAAGGGCCGATAATTTAGTTACATTAAAACACTTCAGTTGAAGCTGTTTCCCTGCCAAATCTTATTTTTTTCCTCTCCCAGCTACTTCATCTGTAGAGTTGTTGAGAAGATTTCTTTTAAGGGGAGATGTTTTTTAGGTTTGGGTGGGGGTTTTTGTGGGGTTTTTTGTTTGTTTTTGATTTTGTTTTTGTTTTTTTTCATTCCCTTCCCTCTCTGGAAGGCCTCAACTATTAAATTTTCTGTAACTGCTTACTTTTGAGTACTGACTGGTCCTGAGAACATCAGCCTGAAAGTGAAAATCTGACAACAGTGAGCAGTAAAGGAATTCAGTGTATGTATGCAGGGTGTACAAGGTGTGCTTTTTTGAACCTAGGAGGCCCTAGTGTGTGCTGTAACAGTCAAACTGCTAAAATGAGAAACTGGAAACTGAGTAGCATATTTTTACTTTGGTTCCTGAATTGGATTTGGAAATCCAGTGTCTTTTGAGATAATGAACCTCACTCTTCCCTTCAAGCGGATAGTTATTAGGCCTTCTGAATGGAGCAGCGTAGTTGAAACAACCTGGTAAAGGCTGCCCTTGGTGTTTGAATCTGCCTGAGAGGCCTCAGACTGGTAAAGGCTTGCATGGTCACAGCAGCCTTCCTCCTTTCCTGGCTGCATGTCATAGAAACACAGCTGGTCCCAGGGTTATGCCATGGAGCTAGTCCTGTCGGGTGATGGGCTGGGTTTAGAGGAGACTACACTCAGGCATGGAATCTGGAATTGGGACCTTTTTTAATGGATATATTCTCTGCAAGAAAGACCTTTCCTAGATAGGCCAGAAGAAGGGAGTCGGTATATACATGAGCAGGTGCCATCCTCACATGACAAAAGGGTATTAAACTCCACTACAAAACCGTGTTCTAGTTCCCAGCATTTTACATGTCATACTACTTGTAGATGAGAAACCCAAGCCCACTTGGTACTGAGGTCTGTAGGCAAAAATGTTCCCTGAAAGACCTGAAGGAAATAGGCAAATTGTAACAAGCAGACCTCTGCTGCTTGTTATGATTTTTCAAGGAAAGCCCTGTAATTGTAAATTGTGAGAAATGGGCAGCAAGATTGGAATTAGCTCCCTTACTCTGAATGCATTCAAGCTGTATACTTTACACATGCCCATAAATATAATGTCGCACTGTCTTTGTCAGTGCATTTTCACTTTCAGATTTTGTGAGGAGCTCTGCAGACCTTGTTTCAACTGTGTGTTATATGTGGAGTGTCACTGGGTTATCATGCCTCTATATTTCTGAGCAGTAACTACTGAGGGCCAGTGACAAATGATATCTTGCTTTGTTAGAAGAAAAATAACACACTACACAGGTTGTGGTGACTGAAATGCAAGAATCTTTTTCAGTGCTGACTGATGCCCTTAGAACCTGTAGATGCCTTTTATTAGTTCAGCATGTTTGCAACAAGCTGTTAGTTGCTGACAGGTCCAGGCAGGTAAAAGGATTCATTTATTATTCTGGCAACAGAAGTCACTTACAAAACAAAGGTTTTCAAACAACAGCTGTGAAGAGTCTGTCCTGTTTGTGTCATCCTGAGTTTGTGATTTCTTGAGAACAAAAGTTCTCAATTAATACAGGCCTAATGCTTGTTTTAGCTTGGACTCAGTCTGAAGTTAAAATACAGGATCTCACGGACAGAGCCAGCACCTGTTTAGCTGAAAGTCTTTGCACAGCACTTAGGAAAGGAGGCTGCTATTGTATACTGCAAATGCTCCTTTGCAAGGCTTAGATATATCTGGTCTGGTGGTGAAATTAGACCCTTCCTGTCACTGTGCAGCATTGAAGGTAGCTGCAGCAAAGGCTCTTCAGATCCAGCTGTATAAAAGCCTGCAAACGACGCATTTGTGGACTTCTCAACCAGATCGTTCGCAGAATTACTGCTGAGCTAGAAGCAACTCAAAGGATGGTGGATGCAGTTGTCTCCTGTGCCAAGGCAATGATGTGAGAGAGAACTCTTTGCAGAAAGGGGGAGCAGGTTTTCCATAGCTGCAGCTGTGTGCTGTAACTAGCTGCCTAGCTCCAACATTGCCTCAATCTTTCAAATATTAATCTTAGGTTTACACCTCTGTTTTTCAACTTCTCCAAAGGGTACATACAGGGAAGAAATCAGGCATGTGGCATTAAAGAAAAGAAGTTGCTGATGGGCTTGTTTGTTCTAGCAGCCACACTTGGGAAGCTTAGCATGGCCTATGCTGAATGAGTACAATACTTAATTATCATATATGTATATTTAAAGTTACTTCCTGCAAGATAACATCAGTCAGTTTGCAGGTGTGAAGTCTGTGGGAACTGAGGTTCTCTAGCAATAGCTGAAAGGGAGCCTGAAAAGAGGAAGAGCCTCTAGAGTAAATTTAGTAAATTTCAACATTTTAAAATAAAAAAGAACCCTTTTAAGATCTATAATACAGCATATTGATAGAATATTGAAACATTCATTTTTTTATTTTTTGAAATTTATGACGAGAAGGGGAGAGTTTAGAAAAACGTAACTGAAGATGAATATGTTATAGGGATATTTATGTAAAAAGTCCTCAGTTACACTAGTTAGTCTGGAAGTCTAGAAGAGCTAGAAAGCAATGCGGTATAAAGTAATCCGTGTCTGTGGAGGTATTAGAAGATTCTCTTCTCTTTCCCCTTCCCTCAAGGGTAGTAGATTGTGTGATTTGGGAGGACTTTATACAGTCTTCCCAGGCATTTAATGCTATCACTCTTTGAAGGCCATCAGACTTTCTGGCAGGTTAAGTTTCTTTCTGTGTTGATCAAAAATGGATACTTTAAAAAATTATTTTCTGTAGAATGTTTTCAAAATCCCTCCTCAAATATGAGTTTATATTGCTAAATGTTGCTTTTATTCAAGTAATGGCAAACTACATCCTTTACAATTGTTTTTGATAAACTCTGTAAGAAACCTATTAACAGTTTTGCCTGTTTCGAGGAGGATCCTGGCTTAAGCTGTTTGCAGGAATGTTTGTAGCAGATCACTCTAACAGCATGCCAAAGCAGTGGAAATGCTTCTTGAAAAATGTGAGGGAGTGAAGGCTAACTTGACTTCTTGGGAATATGCAGCAGGTCAAATAACCGCTGGTTCTTGTCACAAGGGAGGTGGCAGCGAGAGACAACCAAGAATGGAAGCTCTTAAATTGGGGCCAAAGCAGGCCAAGAGAAGGAGGAACTGGCCTACTGAGCCTAGTGGTGTAGTTCCCAGGAAAGCTGCAGCAATAAGCTCACTGGAGAGCCTTTTAACAAAATGTCTCAGGACTTGTGATTTGGATGGGTAGTTCTGTCTAGCTGGACAAAAGGAGTTCTTGTACAAACCTGCAGGAGCCTTTTCCAGTTGTACTAGCAAACACTGATGATGGGGGTAGGTGCACAGAGAGTGCTAGAATTTCAGAGATGCGCAGTGTAATTCATAAAAGGTTGTACCATAGAGTCATTAATCTATTACCCAAATGTGTTGCCAGCCAGGCTGTAGAGAGCTGTTGACATTTGTGCCTTCTGGGCAGTGTCACTGTTACATGTCAAGGCTGGGCTGAGGGTAGGAAGTGTCACGGAGCTTGTCCGGAAGTGTTTAATGACAGTGCCCCTTGAGGAAGGGTGTTCCTGCCGGCTGGTGCGAGACTGGCACTGCAGTGTCCCGAGAGTGTCCTGCTCACTGCAGCTCAGCTCTCTGCAACATGCAAGGACTTAGATCATGCTCAACAGAGACGAACCTTGGAGTGATGTTTCTGGGTAAGGAAGTCTCCCTCTTTCTTTCATTATAGTCCTTTCACTGTAGGGAAGGGGCTCTGCCTTCCTCCACAATGTGTGCCAGCCTTACCATCTGCCATTCCAGTTTTTTGCCTGTCTATGAGCTATGCTCATCTCTAGCCTTGACTTTCTTCAGCTTTTGCCTGGCTTTGCTGTGTTCTGCAGAGGTAGGAGATCTTATATGGATACAAGATGCATAGTCTGATGAACTGATCCTCATAGGAAATCAAAACTAAGTCTTTCAGTATGCATGAGAAACAGGAAAAGCATTTTGTTCACTTGCTAGTTTGAAATCCTCTCTGTTGGGAAAGACAGTTTGTTGCTGATACAAGCATGGTGGCCTCTGAGGAAGGCAGCTGGGCATGTCTTTAAAATTGTAAGAGCTTTTCTTCTGACAAGAAAAACAAGCTGAAGTTGTGGAAACTAGTGTATTGAGATGGCTGTTTTCTGTGCAGTCCTATGCCTAAAGAGTTTCTAGAAGCCCTAGTTAATGCCTGGTGAATGCAAAAGGTGAGCTAAATATGAGTGGATCGGACTTAGACTGTGCAAATTAATTTTACAGCAAGGCTGTGACATTTCTCTGCATGTTAGGATGGTCTGTATTTCACTGTGAAGAATTTTCTGCTGTATGTGCTAAAATATCACTACGTAGTTGTTTCCTCATGTTTCTTGTGTGTGTTTGGTTTTTTTTTTTTTATAATGATTTCATAATTAAAGCCAAATTAAATCTTTCATCGATGGCCTATCGTGCCTCCTGTAGTCCCCCCTCTCCAGGTATAAGTTCCTGCCTCCTCCCTGCCTTGTGTGTGGAGGATTAGCTCTGCTCACTGAGACAGGTGAAACCTTTTTTTCTGGGTGAAGCTTAAAAGGACAGCAAATGCAACATTTTACCAGTGCTAATGGGACCTTGGGGCCTGGCACATAATCGCTGTTCTGACACTGTAACTAGTAAATATTTATTTACATAATGAAAACAAAAAGTTGAGATAACAAAAGTATTCTTTGTAGGGGAGGAACTTGGAAATCTATGATAAAAAGTCATGTCATCCAGCTACGTGGACTCCCTGGTAAACAGAGGGGTGTGATTGCAGCTAGGAAATTTACCCTTAACACACGTTGCACCATATCTTCATACCAGGAATGTTTTTTCTATCTATAGAAATTTTTCAATACTGGGCTTTCTCAGACGAACCTTAACTGTGTTCTTAGATTAATTCATAATTTGAATTAGTTCTTTAAATTTGGAAGAATAACCTTGGATTGTTTTTTCCTATAACACACGCACAAAGCAAGTCTTTGCTTTTGATACAAAACGTAAGTTTAATTATTGAGCACTAACCAGTACCTCTACTACTATTTCTTGTTACAGAAATCTTCTATGCCATGTGTTTTGATGTATACTGAATCTTTGGTTGAAACAGTTTTGGCATCTGGTACTTGATCACCATCACTATGATTGCAATCGGCTGTCTGATACAGTCACTGGTTTTTTAATTTTTTATTCCTTCTAGCAGAGTGAGTGATCTTAGCTTTTTCCTTTTCAAACAGATTTCCCTGCTAGTTTTTAGTGTTCTTTGAACTGTTTCCAAAATCTTTGATTTGTTGCAGAAAGTGCAGAGAAAATAGTGGGAGTTTTTGTTGTTTGTTTGTTTTTCTAATAATAAAGCTGCTCTACCTACAGTAACTGAGAAGAACTGGCCTTGGTAATATAGAACTAGCCTTAGCCTTACTTAGTAACAGTCATGCATTTTTTTTCAAGTGAATTTCTTATTACCAGTATTCATCTTGATGATGGAAGTGATCTCAGTGTATCTCCCCAGTTTGTATCTGGCTTTGAAAGTATAATTAGAGCTGAGCAACCCCAGTGGGTAGTGCTCAGAAAGCTCAAATTCAGTAATGTCTTTAACCACTGAATATTAAGCCTAATCTCAGTCTTTGCTTTGCCATTTCTGTAAAAATAAAACTATTTTTTCCACTTTGCATTGCAGTATAAAACAGATGGAAATTTGAACAGCTGAGAAAATAGACTCTGTATGGTATTCATTCCATGCTTTTGAAATGAAAAATGTTACTTATGAGTAAAAATACACATAAAATAAACATAGTGCAGCTCACCACTGGACTAACAATAATAAAGCATTGGACAAATTATTAGCATCTTATGCAGAACAGGGCTTGCAGGTACTTGTCTGATGGTTAAGCTTAATTTAGCTCAGCTGATATCTATTAATCATTGTTAAAACTCTACATCAATGGTTTTGAACCAGAGTGAAAACCTGTTGTAATAGCTGAACATGACGCGCAGTGATGCTTTGGTGAGGAGAGACATATAAAATCACTGAAATAGCTAGACTTGTTCTATCTAGTGCCAGCATGTTTGTGTTAGAGTCACTGGCCTGTTTTGGGCAGCCCATAATGCAGATTCAGTTACACCATAAATGGGTGACTGTGTATCCTAAAGCCAGGACTTGTAATCTTTACTTACTACAGAATCTACAGCTTCTGTGCAAGAGTAGTTAACCTCAGTAGCCGAGTTCTGTGGATCTATAATCCTCACAAAGAGAGAATTGCCATTGATCTGTCTGTTTCCTGTCTAGGAAGAGCAGAGGGAACAAATAATGTAGCTTCTGTGCTGTTCTGCTGCTGGAGGAGATTGTTTACTTCAATATAGTAAATAAATAGTAAAGATTAAATAAGATGAGGAGATAACTTCCACCTCTTATTTTGGCAGACCAGAAGAATCCACAACGAGCAGTAAAAGGGGGAGTTTCAGCAACCCTTTGTGGTTTTGGCCTTACAGATAACTTCCTAAATTCTTGATTAAAATGCCAGCATGATTTCCATCTGTTTCATATGTGGGGAAGGAGAAAAATCATTTAACCATTTAACCATAATACTGCTACCTTCTTACAATTTGTCTGTTCCCAGGTATATTACATTCAGTCCATATCTAGCTGGATTTGGACCTTGAAACACAAAGTGAGCTAACCTTCTGCATGCATATTACGTATGCGCTGGTGTTGATCCACGTAGCAGGAGGAACAGCTTATCAAATCAGCTATTCCTGCTGAGCATGAGTCAGCTTTGACCTTCCGTAGGTCTCTGGACTCTGTTCATTACCACTCTGAGAGCTGATATTCAACCTAAAAGCTAAGTGTGATAAGTGGGGAAAAATTTTTATCATGTCCATTTTATTCTTGAGCTTCAGATGACATAAAATGCTTGCCAGGCTATCAGGAACTTGCCAGAATTGCTGGGCTTGTGCTATATCACTGCAGACTCTGCTCCTCCAACCTCAGGAGCTGATAAGGGCCACATTGCTTGTTGCTGCATGATTGGGAAGTTTCCAGAACTATTTAACAGCTTCAGGAGATGCTGGTGATGATTCAGTAGGTGGCATGGTTTCTTGTGACTCAGGGCTAATGACCCAAAATGGTGTTTAAGGCATTAATTGGCTGTAATGCAGAGAATGTGTTACTTTATTGATAGCCTGTTACAATTCATAGCGTTGTTCAGAAACATAAGGTTTATTAAATCTTGCTTTGAATTTCAGATGGTTTATTTTCTCCTTATTCCAGTAAACTTGATCCTTCTGTTTGAGTCCATATTCCTCTACTGTTCTGACTCTCCCCTGGCAGTGGACACAGAGATCGTCTTTGGGCCAGGATGTGTTGGTTACCTTTGCATGAGCTGTAAAGAGATGTGGATGAAAGGTGCCAGACAGTGACATTATCAGACACAGCATACATCCAAAGGTGCTCAGCACTTCCCTGTTGTGAATATTGAAACTTACCCTGTAAAGTCACTGTATTCTACAGTACTATACAATCAGCAAAAACTTGAGTTGTGAGTGAAAATGCCGGTGTGTTTAAAAGTGGCAGCTGATTTTTTTTTTTCTCTTTCTATATAAAATAGTGCATCTCATTAGGTTTAAAAAAATAGCATATTATTAGAGTAGTGGTATTGACACACTTCTCTCTGTAACATTAACTGGTTTGGTTAGAAGTCACCCTGACACTGCCCAAGCACTTAGTGAGCCTGAAATGAAGTTGTGTTACTTGTTTCTCATATTATAAAACCTTTCTTCTGGTCTATATCACAGTGCTGTGATAAGTTAGTGATATTTCTATTATAATCTTGCGTAAAAGGTTCAAAATAGAGCCATAGTATATTGTGAATTGGTTTTACTTCTGTATCTTTCACATACATGAATAATTTATCTACTTTTTAGTAGCCAAGCAAAATTCCTGTTAAATGCTCTATTAAGAAAAGTTTTAGATCATTCTGTCATAATCTGGCATCTGCCACAGTTCAGGTTCTGTGTAGCTGCCACTTTGCGTTTTGTTTGGAAAAACAAACAAACAAATGAAAACTCGCTTGTTATTTGCAACTTAAATGAGAAGTACAGTGACATTTGTGACAATTTTATTTTTAAAGCTCTTTATGAAGTTATAAGAGGTGTCAACAGAGTATTTAACAGATTAAGGTTTTGGGGTTTTTTAGTTTCATTCCATAAAGTCTTATGGAAACAGCAAGGTACTTTCCCTTCAGTGACCTTGCCATGCTAGGATTTCCGTTTTGTTGTTTTAGCTATCGTACTCTAGCTTCTTTGTAAATACTGTGCTGTCGGACATACTATTTATTTACTCCTTAGATTAAATTTCTGCTGTACCAAATCCTGGTTTAGTCTACAAAAAAAAAAAAGGTCTATAAAAAAGAAAACATGCTACAAATTATTCCTATAGTCCATTTACAGAAGGCTTCCAGTTCTTTATGGCCCTGACCACAGACTTCCTACAAAAAACTTTCCTGAAAGTACTTTTATGCGTATATTTTGTAAAGCTTGCATGGCCTTTGGTTGAGCTGTGTTTCATAAATAAGGTGAGAGCATACAAATGAATTGTAGAAGTTACCAACAGACTCCTGTCCTCTCTGCTGGGAAGAGCATGCCAGTGCAATTATGACTAGCAGAAGTCACCTCTGAAGTGTAAGGAAAGAGGGAGGAGAGTATTTAGCTTGATAAAATTACCTGCAGTAGAGCAATTGCTCTGATCACTTAAATTTGAGAGGAAAACAGCTTTTCTGGGTTTGAGTTTTTTTAAGAAAGGCATTGAGCAAGAATTCTCAAGGGCTTTGCTTTGAAAGTTAACAAAAATGGAACCATGAAAGGATAAAATTATTAGTGTAGCTTTTCCAAGAAAAAGAAATAGGAGTGAAAAAGATGGAAAAGTAATAAGATGCAGACTTTCTAAGCTTGAGCTTGCCAGTTAAAACCAATCTGAATTTAATAGTGGCGAAATGGCATGATGAACAAAACTGTTGACGTAAAAACAATTGTTGTAACTGAGAATAAATGACCTTTCTTTGCTGAAACTAAATAAACCATTGTGTCTGAACTCTAAAGGCAGCCTCTTGAAGTCATGTATTCAGGTTAGCTAGACACTCTTATCTGCGATTATGTTTATGTATATTAACTTAAGAATGTACACATGATGATTTCATAATATATTTTTAGGATTTTTACTCGCCTCTAACTGTAGATTATGCAAAATCAAAGCAAAGGATGCTGAAAGCTCATTCACTGAAGAAAAGACAATGTCGTGCTAACAGAAGGTGAAGCTGACTTGGCTTATGACATAGACTGTAAAGTAACCTCAGTAAACATAAATAAAATTATTTTCAGGGTTAAAGATATCATATTGACTCAGAGCTCAGAGAATATATGACACTGGATAGGGTGTCATTTATTTTTTTTTTTCTTGCTGTCAAGGGACCAAACATAATTTATCATCCAATTAGAGAAAGAGAGCCAACGACTGGCAAACTTTGCAAAGTCTAGTAAACCTAAAATTAGATCTCTAAGCTGTGTTTTGGCTTCCTAAGCACAGGCAGCCACATATGTGAATTACATCATTTGTCTTTGTTTGGGGTAGGGTTTGTAATAGCAAATAAACCCTTTTAGGCTTGCATTCCCACAACTGAATGTCTTAAATGTGAAGAAAAAAGGACAAATGTAAAATCCCTGGTTTTATTCAAACTGAACATCTTACATTGTGAAAGCTCATTTTTTCAGTTTTCCTGTAAGCTCCTTCCTTTAGTAGGCTGTTGTTTTTTAGGGTATGGCGCCTTGTGTATGTTGTGTTCCAAATCTTGCTTTTAGATACATAGAGCATGTTTTGGGTAGTGGGGAAGGATGTTGTGAGACTGAAACATTTACCCTATTCTTCTATAGAAGGTCATCTTAAATCAGAATTGTGTGTTTGTAATTTGATGTAAACACGAGTCAGAACTATTTAGTTCTGTCCCATGGATATGACTGCTGTTTTCAAGGGATTGCCGTAAGGTAGATGGATGAAGTGACGTGCTTGAGGCAGCCCCACTTTCTGACCAAGCTGAGCTCAGCACCTAGGTGTTTCTGTTTTCCTCAGTATGTGGAGAGGAAGCAGTTTAAACAGGATCACTCAAAAATGTGAAAGTTCTCCAGTGTGTCTTTTACCTTCCCAGTAACCAATCTATTCAGTAACTAATCTATTTCTGAATTGCGATCAGGCTTGAGTTTTATTGTCTTCCTACATTGTATGGCTCTGAGGCTTCTGGTGTGAGAAGTTTCCTTCAAGGCCCTTACGTTGTCGGGAATGTAATTATGCTGTTAAAACCAGCTGGTTGGCATACCAACCATAGTTGCTTTAGCTCAGCTTCAATCTTGAGAGAAGCGCACATCTGAGCAAGAACTGAAGTAGGCTAGCAAGAGCTCGGTGTAACCTTGTTAAAACATAATAACCAAAACCAAAACGTGAGGGAGGAGAAGAGCAAGGGGAATGGAAGGTCATCTCCACTTCCCTTAAAAGCATTTGCCTGTGTCCACTCTAGTTTAATGAATTTTTCCATCTGGTGCAGCAATACCAAATGTGTTGCTCTCAGTATTGCCATGTTCATACTGCTGTAGCTTGGTGTACTTTAGATTGCTGTTTTCTGTTCTTCTCAAATGAAAAGAGGAAACTTTCACCTCTTCTGAAATTTTCACCTCCCTACACCTGCTGTAGGTCAAAACCAACATCAAAAAAGAATAATAGATATCTATGGCACCATTCAAGTAAAAAAAACTGTATGGAAAAAGTATTGCTGTTTTGCTCTGTGCCATAGGCCGTGATTGCACCCATCCAACAGCCTGGCCATGTACTGCTGGCATTGCTGAGCTGAGCGGCTTCTCATCGCAAACGCCAGCCTCAAGCAAACGCCTCCCAAACAAAAGGAATCCCAACTAAATGCTCAGATCCCCAACTGAGTTTGCAGGTGCTCTGTGAAAAGAAAGGTTAAACTATCTTGCATTTGCGGTAGTCTGCATGTGAATCTAGGCAGTTAAAAGACTGGTTGAGATGCTGTTAGTTTTTATTTTAGTTTCCTTTTTGGTCATGTATTCTTGTACAGTAACACCTAGTGGATAAAAATATGAATGATTATAATTGCAATTCTAATGATGTCTAGAGACATGAAATTAATTTGTAGGTCCAGCTGTATGCTTACCCCTTATAATTTTATTTCATTTTTCCAGTAGCATTACCTGCATTTTACAGACTTTGGGAAATTAAGTACAGAAAGACTAAGGTGTTATTTTCCATCAAGTGTGTAGGAACCTAATTACCGTTAAAGTCAGTGGGAGGTTGCTGCCTAAAATCCCTTGCAAATCTGTTCCATGGCTCATCCAGGGAATTGAGTGTTGCCTCTTGACTGGCAGAATGCCGGAGCACTGTCCTTTGCCAGGTTCACTAATTTTTCAAAGAACTGCTTGAAAACATATTTCAGTGTAAAGTGTATCTGTCAACACGTTCTAATGTATCATCTATTTTACGGGAATTTCCAGTTTTAACAACTACCAAAAAATAATAATAATAAAAATCCTCTTTTTTTAGAATTCTTTAATGAATGAAATTAAGATGAATATGGACAGGGCAGAAAGAAATAGACTGAACATGCAGAAAGGGAACATATGTTTGGTATTTGGTGAAGAAATGGTTTGCTCTTCTCAAATGACAGACAGAGTCAGCTTCTTGACTTCTCCCTGCTCTGGCCGCAGAGAGCCTGACTGGAGTCGGGTAACCTGTACTGTCATCTCAGTATTTTGTTTACATATTTTCAGCATTTCATAACAGCTACTCAGCGATGTGGTGTTTCTGGAATATCAGAGGAAGATTCGTATAAACACATACGTATACAAACAGTTGCTTAAAGGCTCTCTTTATTCTAATGCTCTGTAGCTACACCACTGTTATGCATTGAGCCATTCAAAACTGGCAGGCGGCACTTCTGTCACTCTCATGTCAAATTCTGCCCGAGAGCATTACTCTCCAGAACCAGTATTAAAAATAAACTTTGAAAAAAGAGCAAGAAGTTATCCTGTTATTCTGGATTGTCCAGTTTCTCTCTTTCCCACGTCCGTTCCACATCTTCTCCTGAACTGCACAGCAATTAAATAAGCTGAACTTGTGCTCCTCTAAAGCATGCCTCTGAAAATAGACTCCAAAACCACCCAGTAATATTGTCTCTGTGTTCTTATTCAGTGACAAATCTAGATGATGGTAGCAATGTGAATAATAGGTTGTCTTCATTGCTAGGATAAATTCCCTTTTTAATGATGGACAGATTTGATGTTGTACCTAATTATATTATAACTGACAGGTTGCAGCTGCTATTGTTCATACTCTTGAGCTGTTACCACAATTGAGGACAGCCTATGTTGAATCTGTGACAAGGGTGTTGTACAGCTGTCCAAAATATTTCTGAAAGGGAACAAACTTCATTTCTTTTAAAAAAAAAAAAAAAAGTGTCAGTCTCTGAGCTTATCTTGTGTGTGTTGCAAATACTGCTGTTTATGATCCAAGTTATCTTCATTTCAGTGATATACTAAAAAAACATGAGTTTTGGCAAAGTCATGTGGCTGAAATCTGGACATCTGAGCTGTGAAATTTAGTTCCAAGTCAAAGATCAGCCACAGACCCCCATGTGAAATTATGTAAATGGCTTAATTTCTCAGTACTGTCAACTCAGGTGTCAGAGAGTTTTTTTTTCCTAGCCTAGATTGAAAGTTTTGGGAAGCTGATGCTGTTTGATTCTTATGTTCTGAACGCAGATGTATTAGGAGGTGCAGAAATGCTGTTGTCTTGGTCCTTGACTTTACAAGCTCTATAGTTAGCAAGAAATCTAAAGCGTGTCTGTGATTGTAAAATCACAAACTGTCTCAGTAAAGACTGTCTGCAAAAGCCTGTTTTTTAGGCGCAAAAGAAATGGCATAGACTGTGACAGGAGCAGGTGGAATGTGTGTTCATGGGTACACATGCAGGCGGGAAATAGTAGATTACAAGGGAATGGGTATTGTGATGAACAATTGTCCCAGACTCTTAAGTATGTAAAAGGAGAACACACGAATTCCTATGCTGTGTCATTATTTTTGTAAGCTTTTAAGTAAACAAAAATGTACAAAATCCACAGTTTCACTGGACTTTTTAAATGCAAAAGTGACCGTTCATTCCCAAAATCAGCACTCATAAAATAATATTTTCTCCCTGAACTTTGTTGGCAAAATTTATGTCCCCAGAGAGAATTCAAGGAAGCAAACACAGCAACATGAGTATCATGTCTCTTTAGAAAGTCTGGAACAAGCAAAATGCATGTCTTGCAAAAAATAAACAAACAAACCCATGAAACCCACCATGTTTTATGCAAACAGCTCTCAACACCACAGAATGAAATCTTTTAGCAGAATGTTTAAGGCAAATTTGGGGATTTGTAGTGGGAATTTCATTCTTTTAAGTTCTCTAGGGTTTGGACGTAATGATAAAATCAGGAGGCAGAAATATGAATGAATTAATGGATTTGACAAATAGCTGCAGTCTCTATTCCATTTGTGATTGATTATTCCGAACCAGATAAGTACATTCATCCCATCCATTCCTACCTCCCCCTTGAGAAGTGTTTAGTATAGGTATGAAAATGAAAACCAAAAAGAAGTACTTCAGGCTGTCTGGCATTGTTTGAGCCCTTCGGAATGAGAGGCTGCCTCTGCTATGGAGTGTTAGCTTTTGAGAGCAATCGAGCACCAAGTGACAGCCTTAATTTTTAATTTCTTTGCCTTTGTAGGTTTAAGACATTAAGATTCCCACCAGACGTCTGTGTTAATGAAGCACTAAGTACATTATATAATTATAAGGTTCTGAATATAATTGTTGTGTATGCTGCATAATTTAAGTTCCAACTGTACTTGCATCTCTCATTTACCAAGCCAGTGAAGGATATAATACTATTGAAAACAATAACAGCTCAGTGCTTCTATGGTGCAGTCATGGGGGGCTGCACTTAATGAGTTTGTCTGTGATTCTTTCTTATAAGGAGATCCTGGCTGATAAAATCACAGTAGCTAAAGGTTAAGGTTATCTGTAAGATGAGTCTTTTCCTTGCGAATCTGGATATAATGCCCGGAGTAAGGAAATACCCGATACTAAACGTGTATTCGGGGTCTGGAGACCTGCCAGTTTTTGCAGAGTGTGATCTCAGACATACAGTGTATTGTGGCAGGGGAGAACAGGGCTGCTCTTGGGTATAAAAAGGAGCTCACTGTCTTGGTTTGTCTGTTTGTAAAGTGGTTGGACATCAGCAGAGACTCGTGAGTCTGAGGAGACAAGGGCTCGGATAAGGTAGTTCTTTTGGTGGTAGGATCTTGCATACCTCTTAGGCTTTACACATGCCAGGCAAGGGTAACTATTTGCAGTATTCTAAGGGGTTTCTTATTTATTAGTTGACTGTGGCTTCCTGGCCATATAGGTTACTAGAACTTTAAAATTTATTTCTGCTCCATGGTGGAAATGCAGTGAAATATTTTTGATGATTTTTGCAAAAGTATGATTCTATCAAATATTCATTGGTAAAAGCTGAGCCTTTTCTGACTAAGGAATTCTTGGTAGGATATGGGATATGCATATGGTAGACTTAAAGTTTCCATGTTTTTCATTCCAATTTTTATGAAAAGGGTGGAGCACGGATTTGAGCTGGGGCTCCTTGCCTTCAAATTACTGAGATTCTGCAGATATTGCTTAACCCGCCCCCCCATTTTGATATCAAGTTACCACAACAAAATGCAGCCTTCGTGAAGCAATAGTTTTAGCCAAAATTTGTTTAACTGAAGTCCTATTCTGTCTTTACAGCTTGCTAGCTTTTCCATCTCACTCTTATCACAAGATGCATTGTGCACTTAAACAAAGCAGACTGAAGCGTATGACCTTATCCATGGGCTCAATTCTCCAGCTATCTGGTGCACTTCACCACCACGGTAGTGTTTGTAACAGTATATACATGGCCTGTTTGCAAGGCAGATTCTGTGGTCTTTTCTTTTTCTTTCCCTCTGCCAAAAGGGAGATTGATAAATCCCTCCTGTAATCTAGCAATGGAAAAATAAATAACAAGAAGTAACCCTCAGCTTAGATTTTCTGGCAGAGGAGGTTTAGGGTGGTAATAAACTGTTCTTTTACTTGAAATGACAGATGTACTCAGCTGGGGTATGAGGTCCTTTAGCTAGTGTCCAAACAAAAGCAGTCAACTTTTCTTTCCATTTATACTCTTGTAGCTTTTATTGCAGAGATATTGCTCCAAGACTCGTCAGCAGCAGCCTGCAACAGACTTACCAAACACAATCTCTGAATGCTGCTGCTAGAGTAATTTTGCTTGACAGTTATTCTTGCCACTACAACACTTCCCCACGAGCTCCTTGTTTTCCACCAGCTCAAATTCAGCGTCCCATTTTATTATGTACTTTACACATCATTTTGTCCAGGTCTGCACTAGTAGTTAGTTATGGAAAGGTAAAGTAATAAAAAAATCTGAAGTGCCACTAGGTACAACAAGGTTCATCAGAACATACATATTTTTTTAAAAATTAGTGTAGTTTATTTTAATACTTTGTATGAAAGTTATTGAATTCACTGCATCAGTGAAAATACGGGGCTCCCCTTTGAGCAATGAGAGAGAGCAGTACATGAATGAAACTCATCCTGAATGGAATGGACTGACCTCATTTATGTTTGGGCTGACTTAAGTTTATGTCAAGACCAAATGTTCTTACTCCTCATTGTTACTTGAGCTGGAGGTGCTTGCGCTAGGAGAGCAGTGAGTCTGCCTCAGTTTTGTTGGAAAGAATTAACATCAATACTTTTTGTGCTTTAACCTAGGTTTTCTTTTTTTAAAACCTGTGAGGTTTTGAGTTTCAGTTTTTTAAGATCTAAGGAAAACTTGAGAATTGGAGAGTGTGTGTGTGCTAACAAGACAATTTTGTATGAATTCTGTGAGAAATCTTTATCCTAACTTGATTTTAGTAAAGACTAGTTGAAGTTTAGAGTTTCTGATGAAACCTCAAGCCATATAAGTTTCACATAACTTCAGACTAACAGGTATTTAGGTCTCTTCATTAATCAACCTAAGGAGTTTATATATATTTAAATCTATATGCCCACCACTCTTTGCTTAATTTGTGTTACAAATTTAAATCAAACCTAAAAAGCTGCAGGTGTTTGTTTAAATCTGCCAAGTGATCCTTCATGAAAAGAAAGTGTGATTTTTGTCTCCTTTCTGGAGTCACTTTGGACAAGAGCCTGTTACGTTGCATGGCACAGCACTGTTTGTCCTTAGTATTTCTGTTACAGTAGCAGCAAACTGAGATAGACACCTTCGTGCTAAGCAGTGTACAAATATCCACAGGCATACTGTGTGGAAGAAAGTAAGTCTCTTTCCTGTTTTGCTGATGGGGCAAAAGTGAATTGCTAAAGGGTATACAGTACTTTTGTGGCAGAATTCAGATTGCTCAAATCCCTCCAGTACTTTAGCTACACACCATCCCTTCCCCTTAATTTTTGTAAGGTAGAAGTAGCTCTCTTAACATGTCCTGTGTAGACTAAATGCAAACACACAGTAACAGCTTATGATTTAATTTCCTTGTTTGTATGTCTGTGATGACTTTAGTGTGATTAAACATTTCTAAGACACAACACAATTGTCCTTGTCCCTTCCAAATGGGATGAGCAAAAGGATCCTCTGAATAATCAGTTCTTTCCACATTCTTGCCTTATGTAGAATTTGTATTACTCAAATTCTGCTTCAGCTGCAGACCACCTGTCTTTCTTAATTTTGATAAGACATCTCTCAGCTTGATTACAGTTATTTTTTCAGAAGACGAGTGAGAAGGAGGGAACATCAACGCTGTGGAGATGGTGCCTTCTCTAAGTTCAAGCAGTGCCTCTCAAGGGCATGGTGAAGAAAGAAAAGCTCACACAAAGAAGAACAAAACAGGGTCCCATACTTCCCTATTGAAGAGTCAGTAACAACTGTCTCACCTTGAAAGGTTCCCACCACTGACATAAGGCTGCAATCTGCAGGGTTACTATTATTTGAGTAAATCATTTGACCTCCAAATGTTTTGCTCTTAGGAGACAAGGGGGAAATTTTACAGTTGGACTGGAATGTCTTACTTTAAGAGCCACTTTAGGAAAATTTTATTGGCAAATGGCAGCTACATGCCTTCTAGGTTTTAATGCAGCCACTTTACTATTTGGTACAGTGGGAAATTCTTTGTCCTTGAAGTGCAGTGAGAAAGCTGCACTTACTCCAGTTACATTTACAGCTAAACTATCAAGTGAAGTGCAGAAATATGAATAAACAATTCTCTTATTTGAAAATTGGTTACTGGAGGTCAGTTCTACATTTCCAAAGGGTTATCAATCCTTTGAGTTCTTTTCTGAGAGATGATTCTTAAGGGAAATACTTTAATGCATGTGTGTCCTTTCAGAACATCCAGTGGTGTGTTGCGGACTTGAATGCCTTAAGCATTACCCAGTGAAGGAGTGGTAATTCGAATCTTTTGAGGCAAATCTTACTCATTTAAACATGAACTGTTTAAATTTTAGAGATTGTAACATTTGTCCCCCCTTCTTATCAGACATTGCTTGGTTTTGCTAAATTTCAGACACAGCAGGAGTCTACCTTGTTATGCTCTGGTGATTTTAACTGCAGAATTCTGGCAGTCCTCACTATTGTACCAAGAACAAGCTTGTATGGTTAGCAGTGTTGCTCAGGGGTTACAGGATCAAGCTTTGTATATGAATGGCTTATTTGGGAAGCTGTGATTATATGAAAGCTTTAAGAGAATTTTTGTTATCTTCTTGTCCTTGCAGTGGCCAGTTTGCTATAGTGAAGAAATGTCGAGAAAAAAGCACTGGTATGGAGTATGCTGCTAAGTTCATTAAAAAACGTCAGAGTCGGGCCAGCCGTCGTGGAGTGAGACGTGAGGAAATTGAACGGGAGGTTACTATTCTGCAGCAGGTTCTGCATGCCAACATCATCAAGTTGCATGACATCTACGAGAACAAGACGGATGTGGTCCTCATCCTTGAGCTGTGAGTAAGGGGGCTTCCTATTCTCCGGGGTAGGATGAGGTAAATAGGAACCGGAAAGGGCTGCAGAGGCTGCCAGAACATAGAGGCACTGTTAAAATGGAGCTGTTGTGTTCTCAGGCCTTGCAGATCTTGGCAGGAGAACTGAATGAGGTTGCTGGTAAACAGCCCCCCACCCCCCTTCATCCGCGTGCCCTGGGGATACAGGTGCACCTTAACGTCAGCCGAGGCCATTGTTGCTGAGCCAGGGAGTGTTGTCAATTTGAAAACAGTTTACTAACAGGGGGATTACCTCATGTCTGCTTGGTGCTGCCCTGACACAAACCTTGGAGGAAGCACAAATGGCCACTGGATGCTCATTTCATTTTTCTGTCTGCTTTCATCTCTTCCAACGCAAGTGAAGCCACCAAGACCTTTGCAAAATTTGCAGCCATTCTCACTACTCCCATATTTCCCTCATTTAGAGGAGCCTAGGGGAAAAGATGGGAGGAGGGCAAGGGAAGAGTTTTTTTTAATCCCTAGACTTTGACTATTGAGGATGAATAGCAGCAGGGTGGGAGTGAAGGAGAGCTGCTCACTCTTCTCTTGTTCCCCCATGTGATGGGGGAAAACCCCTGCCATTTACATCCTGCTGACAAGTGAACACCCCTCAACCAGGGGATCTGTGGACTGCTGTAGCCTCATCCCTGCATTGTGACCCATTGGATAGCCTGGCTACTGGTTTAGGATGACTATCAGACATATTTGGCTATGAAATGCAAACTGGTTTGTGCTGTTTAAGAAGAGATTTAAGACCGGCTAGCAGCAGCTTCTCTGCCTAGGCTTAGGGGACAATGGGTTATTCTGCAGAACCTGTGCATGTCCCTGCCTGGAAGAATAAATGCACAGCCCAGGGAAGCTGGAGATGTGGTCAGGAATCATCTTAACAAAGCCTTGGCTGAGGAGCCTTTGCTTAGTTGGAACATGAGTTTGCATTTTGGGGAGTCACCTTTGATGCTTTTGTCTGTATTTAATCTTATTGACTGAAAGGAAGTGAGAGAACCTGGCTAATAGGTGTTACTATGTAGAGGAATGCCAGTTTATTAGAATTTGAAGCAGTATCAAAATTGCCAGTCTCTGCAATAGCTATTAAATTACCTGCAGGAATTCTGTTTGGTTGGTTGTTTCATCAGCCTAGAAATACTACATCCCAAAGACATTAGCTATTTCTTACACTCTGTTGCCCTTCCTGTATGTTTGATGGAACTGAGGTGAAACATTTGAGACAGATGCAGACCACAGGTTAATAATGTAATCTCTTACAACACAACTTGTTTTGAACGCGTTCTGCCTGTTTCTACTGCCTGGCTTGAGATTCTTAAATCTCAAGACAGACATGCCTGACCATGTTTTGGAAAGCTGTCATATCATTTTAACAGTGTTTCAAAGTCATTATGTTTTGGAGATTGCATGCAGGGGTTGGTTATGTGATGTTAATCTGAAATGTGTGTGGAGGGTAAAGTTTACACAGTCACTTCAATGCTGACACTAATGTATGTGTGATGGAATTTCTTCACTTTTGTAAAACATAATGTGATGTAGAAGGACCCTAACAATAAAGAGGAATAGGAGGATGATTTTATAAAGAGGAAATACTTCTTTCCAGCCTGGCCAGAGCGCTTTGCCCTGTGTGGATAGCATTTTTGCCTTCTGACCTGGCAACCCAATATGAGTCAAAATGGCATTGGAAGAGTTATTCTTGTTCATGTGACTTCAGCTTATATTGGAGAGGCTAAAGTACAGGTTTTGTGAGAATGGACTAGTGATATCCCAAAAGGATGAAGAGTTGCTTTGGCAGAGCTAGAACAGGAGACATAAACCAGTTGCAGTAGTTTTCGGGATTACTAGTGTACAATACCAAGGAAAGGTTATTAGACTAAGTAACTGATCTATCAGATAGACTGAACATACGGGAGTGTTAGATGCTGCAGAAAATTGTCATCACTCTAGGCAGGTCACATAATTAATTTCACCTTTCCCTGGTCGCGCCAGGGATGCAGATTCTTTGCTGTGAAGCCAGGAGGGGAACTAAGTTGCCTGCTGCTGTTTGGCTTTCTGTTCTCAGTACTATTTGCCAGCCATTCTGATGCATATTAGATTTGACCTGTAGCCGCTGGGAGGTCACAGAAAGGTCACTTGCTCCTCTGCAGTGCACCTGCAGCTGAGTGCTATAGAACATTTGGATGTCCCCAAATTTAATAGTGTTACTGTCATTGTGTTAGTTTGAAAACTTTGCAGTTGCCTAATGTCAATTACTGAGTAAAAAAAAAAATCTGCCATGATAAAGTTATATCACTTTTTAAAGAAATTAAAAAGGGGAGGCACCAAGTAATTGGGTCTGTTTATACCCAAACTTACACTGGGAGAATGAATTTGGATGAAACTTGGCACTTGACTTGTTGCCATTCCAGGTGTTTCATGGCTCAGGATCAGGACTGTAATAGAAGTGAGTGACTCTGTGTGCACAGACGATCATATAGACCTATGTCCAAAGCATCGCCTTCTGTACAGCTGATAGTGTGTGCTGTTGGTCTACTTTAAGGAATTGAAAGGCATGTAAATTATCTTAATGCATGTGCAAATTTATATCTATGTGCATTTGTGTGGCTCAGCCTTCCTAATCTCCACTGAGAACCAGGGGAAACCTGAACACTGTCACACAAAGCAGAGAGTAGAATTGCGTGCTTGTACTCATCAGAGCCAGGAATGGAAGTAGCTCTTCTAATAAATAGAGCTTTGCTGGTCAGAATGTATGGTGATGGCCTAAGGGGATGAAATTTGTCATGCAGTGAAGGAAGACAGACATCAATTCAAGCTTATTTGGGCTGTGTCCTGCTCTTTTGTGGAATCAATATCATCTAGTTGACAAAGCTCTGAGTCTTACAGGAGCTGTGCAGAAGATGACATATCCTTTATCTGTCAATTCACGGTACTAAGGTAAAGCTGTAAGCAAGGAGACAGCCTGAGGTCTTCTGCTTACTACAACTTTTAGGTAATGAGTAAATGATGCAATTTCTGTGTGTATGAATCAGGAAATACAGAGACACTGTGGCTGAAGTTATGTAGACCATATGTTCCCTAGGGCACCTGCCTTGACCTTGTGTATGGAATCCAGGCAATGAAGCTTTAATCCCTGAGTGAGATGAAATAACCACTAGCTTTCCAGAGGAGCCAGCATTTAGGCCGGAGAGCATTCCTGGAGATTAATGTGACTGCTGGTAGATGGCATATGGGTGATGATAAGGATCTGTTAATTTTTAAGTATATGTCTATGGCCAAACGTTGGTCTCTGTAGCCATGCACTAGAAGACAGGAAAGGAGCTTACTTTTTCTGACTGGCAGCTACTTTGTGCCAAAACAGCCTCCTATTTCATTACCGTCTGCTTTTTCCTGTCCTCACATGGCCTGACACATTTTGCGTGTCCTATTGTCAGGCTGTAGCTTACTGCACTTCTAAAAGGCTGGGTGCAACAGAGTTTTGACCTGATTAAGGCCACTGCATTCAGCTGCTGTATACAAAGTGAGGATGATGATAATTGCTAATAAAGATAATTAAATTCTCTCTGTAAACAGATGATCTCTCCTCCTGGCACTCTGATATCAGAGTCTCATACTCCCTGCAGTTTACCAAAATAAGTGTTACAGCACCCAGCCAACTAATTTTATGTTAAGCTACAGTGGACTTTAGCTTCAAAAGAATGTCCCCAGTATTCTTGATTAATTGAAGAAGCTACCCTGGTGTTTAAAAGAGGCTTTGGATAAAATGTTGACCCTCTCCCAAGCTCACTGTGCTGGCACAGGCAAGACTATCTCCTCTTTACACAGGGGTTGATTCTACAGGTGCTGTTTCTTCTGTTCAAGAGCAGGAAGAGCATTGCCAAGTCCACTGCTGTTACGTGCAGTTTGGCAGGTACACAGTTTGCCCTTCCTTGTACACGTTGTTCAGGGATGTGATCTGCACAGCTTTTATGACCTTGCTCTTCTCTGTCTCTTGGGCCCTGCCTTGAAGCTGCTTTGCCCAAACAAAAGCAGCGTAAAGGCAGGTTTGATTGATACACCAGTCTCCTCTACTGGTAAGTGTTAAGGTTGTGTACACAAAATAAACAGCTGTTTCCAAGAAGTAGGGCAGCATTGTCGTTTGTCTTTTATTGGACTTTGAAGGAAGAGCAAAGTCATCATTTGTTTGCTTCTTTGTTTGCCATGGGAATAAGGTGACATGGTAAAAGGGAAAGAGATGGAACCAGAGGAAGGAATTTTTCTGTAACATAAGGTCCTTTGAGAAAGGAGCATTTGCTCTTTTACAGGTGGTGCTGATTTAGAAAACACACCTCCCTGGATGTTCAAATGGAACTTTTAGTGCAGTTATGAGTGTTTTACTGCAAAGGAGTTAGTGCTGAACTGTTTTTTTTCTGGGATCCCAAAATGGCTGGCTTTTGAGGTTGCTCAGTCTCTTCTGCCTGAGGGTTTCTCTGAGTTCACGTGCATAACTTGGGTAAGAATGATCCTGCACTAAACTGTTTAGCACTCTCTTTGTACAATTTACTCAAACCTGGTTTTAGAGCCTGAACTTTGTTAATGAGACATCATCACATCTCTTCTACTGAATTTTCCTTTAGATTACTCTTTTAAGGTCTCTGCAGCTTACGCTAATGTCTTAGGCTATACCACAACAGACTGGAGATTAATGTACACTTTGTAATGTGTGCTGATCTCTGACCTTCAGAAAATGAAATGCTCATGTAGATGTTGTAAGAGGGAGTCTTTTGCTGATGAAGTAACAGATGGACTTCAGACTCCCTGAATCTTTTTTTGGTTTCCTTTTTTATTTTTATGTTGTATTCTGCATCTTGGAAGTTCCCCCTGCCTAGCCTGATTCAAGGTTAGTGTGAACTAGAGAGAAGAGGGAAAATACAGGAAGGAGCTAGCAAGTAAATTTCCTGTGATCCTCGTTCTTGCAGGCTGTACAGTTTCTTGAGTGATGCCTTAGGTGTAGCTGGTTGCCCAGTATGTTGCTGAGGTTGCCGTTGGGGCAAAATCCCTGGTGTGTCCTGAGCAGCTAACCCACCTCTTTTAAGTAACCACTCTTGGGGGCAGCAAGAGAGAAAGGGAATTAAGTACCACTAGTCTGAGCAGCTAAACAATTTTCTGACATTCCTTTGTGTAGCAAAGGAGATTCCTCAAAAGAAAGTTGCCAGCCTCCTCCAGGCAGGAAGGTATCCTCTAGCATCCTTAGCACAGTCCTCTGTGCCAGGGGAAGGTGAGGGGAACGGCTTTCACAAAGTGGCTCAGCTTGTGTGCTCTCCTTAAGTGGTATCTTCTTTTGCTGGTGTTGGAGAACCAGAGGCTGGGCTACATGGGCTGTTTGTCTGGCCCGAGAGAGAACTTTTTTATTCTTAGTCCTGATTAAAGAGTCCACCTTAAGGAACAATCGCCAAGGAGATTTTATAGGGTAAAAGAGGAAGAGAGAGTAGCGTGCCTACATGGCTAAATTCCAGAAAAGTACAAGAAAAGTATCCTGGTACAGCTGGCTTCCTGATGACCAGGCCATAGTGCCTGCCAGAGGTGATTACTTAAGTGTAGTTTGAATAGAAATCATTAAGGAGATGGGACTTGCTTGCTCTCTGTACACAGATTTCACCAAGAGACTACCAGGTTTTACTTAGAGATTTCTTTACTGTCTTGTCACAGTCAGCTGTAATAATTTTTTAAACTAATGAACCAAGGTCTCTATGCCTACTACAATAAGGAAAGGAGACAATGTTCCCAGGCTCCTGAAATGCACTGAAATAGGGTAAAACAAAACCTGTCCAGCAAGGCTGATGGTAGTGCTGACACCTTTGGTATTTGGTCTCTGATTTTCTTTTTAGATGACACATAAGAGTCTCACAGGCTGAGTAACTGAGATTAATAGGAAGAAGAAGACGGCAGCCAGAGACAGCAGTTGGACCATATTCCTGAGTCATATAAGTTTATTTTTGTTTGCCAACCATTTAGTTATAACAATTAAAGTATCAAGTGACTTCTGCTCAGGTGAAGTGTCCTGCCTCATGTTGCTTAGAAAGTTCCTGACTATGTGGGAGCGGCAAAAAAATATCCCGTAATCAGTGCTCAAGTCAATAGGCCCTGTGTAAATCTGCCTTTGGAACAGCAAGGTGTGCTGTCACCCACAGCAACAGTAGAAGCTAAGAAGTAAGCCCAGTGTCTTTGTGGCTTTTGACACATTGTTCTTGTTTGTAGTTGACTTCTCTTTGCAGTTTTTGTAGCTGTTCACAATAGTTTAGTCTGAAAGAGGCAGAGTAGGGAATCACCATCTTGTCACCACCAGTGTTGTGTAGGAGCCTGGGCTCAGAGGAATGATTGCCCAAAAGGCCTCTGCAGTGCACAGTGTGATCTAACTTGTCTGTGAGTCACAGCACTTAGTAAACTCAAAGCATTTGAACCTGCCAGTTCTTTTACAGGTATTTCATCAGACAACAGGGCCAAAAGCTTGTTTTCCAAAATGACTGTTGGATCTTTCAAGTCTTGTGCTTGCACTCTGAATGGTGAGCATGGATGGGTGGTATACCTGAGCCCAAGAGCAGCAACTGCTTTGTGGGTGCCCCCAACAGTAAATTTGAATGAGAATAAATCAGTAATATCAATGACAGTGTGAACTGGAAACAATAAATGTAAGCATCATTATGAATAACAACTGTAAACAATGCCCAATTCAATATCTAGATCATCCTGTTTCATAATATGTAGAAAAATAGCACTGGAGCTTTCAATACAAGGCACAAAAATGAAAATAGAAGTTTTATGTACTAAATATGCATGGAACATATTTCAATTTTGATGTGAAAACTCCTAGTAACTAATAGCACTTCCTTGATTTGGGAAAACAATTTTAGGTACCTTCCAAGCTGCTACAATCTGCTTTCTTCTTAAAAATTCAGCACAAAATAAATGCTTTCCTGTCAGTTATGTCAGGCAAGAATCCGTATTAGAACAATGTAATGGCTGTTCTGGAAAGAAAAGAGATTCCGCTGGCAGATCTTATTGCCTCATGTTTCTGATGGCAACCGATAAGAGAAGTAATTCTTTAGCAGTTCTTGACTATTACAACTTCTTCTATTTCCTCTCTCTCATCCAAAATGAAAATGTTGCAAAATAGCAGTTGAAGGGGTTAACATCAACGTCTACCTATTGAAATATGTACATGTCTGTAGATTCATCAAACAACGTGCCTGGTTTTGGTCCTTTATAATCCTTGATGAATCAAACCTTGCAGCATCAATGAATTAGGGAAAGCTAGTCCTTAATTTACAGGGAAGACAGCTGAAGCCAGAAGGAAGTTTTGGCACACCTGGAACCAGAACACAAAACTCTAGATTGTCTGCAAGAGTGCCCTTTTTCTAAGTGTATGGAGATTTTTTTGCTAGTTTCGTTTTCTGTGCTTACGTTTATTTTATATCTTACAATGCAGTAGATAACAGGATGTTTTCTGGTGTGTTTTGCAGAGTTTCTGGAGGAGAACTTTTTGACTTCCTGGCACAGAAGGAGTCTTTGAGTGAAGAGGAAGCAACTAGATTCATCAAGCAGATTTTGGATGGTGTGAATTACCTTCACTCTAGGAAAATTGCTCACTTTGATTTAAAGGTAAAGATGCTGATTTAGACTTACTGTTATTGATGTTTTATAATGATGGACTGTACCTTCTACAATTTGTTAGATATCTGTATTTGATAACATGCCTAAACTAATAGGTAAGACCATTTTAAATGCACTTCACAGCTGAGTGCTCCAAGGAAGACAATCTCCTTTATCAGGTCTGTGGTAACTTTTGGATGGGCTTATGTATTTACTGACTGAGAAAAAGAAATTGTAAGTCTTCATCCTTCAGCTGTTTGCATTTGTGTTATCATCCAAAGCATGCTGTTTAAAAAATAAAAAAAAAAAATTAGAAGAAATGCATTTTTGGGAAGAGGAGGGCCAGGTCCAGCTGCAAACAACTGTTGCTGCTTCCATTCCCCACTGTGTTTAGAATTACATGAGAGGTATGTGTCATCCAGTGCAGTTTGGTTAACAGAAAGACTTCTTGCTTTCTTAGCTGTTTAGGGCCTTGAAAGCACATCACACAGAGCTCTCTTCCTACCGCATCAGGTGACATCTATAGCTTTGGTCCTTGACTTTGGTATCAGTACAACTGGCCTAGACAATACAGAAGAGGCTGTCTGTCTCTCTCTCTCCTTTTGATTGTGGCCTAGCTAGGTGAACATGCTTCTCTGAAGCTAGGAGTCTGTTGTCCTTGGGAATGAAACTCTTGAGACTAGAAGAAAGTGCTTTCTCAGTAGCAGACTTACAGCTACAGAACTGGCTGCCTCAAACATTGCTGCTTCCAGAAATACATTCAAAGTGCACTTATTCCCTAGGAGAAAGTAGAATAAAACAGAGAAGGGAACTATTTTAAAATGAAGGAAAAAGGGAGAAACTCTACTGCTAGATTACATGTTCCTTTTCTTAACTTTAAATCCAGGTTAGTTTATTACTAATTACTAATTATGTGTGTGCTATAGATAGACTCCTCCCAGATTCTCAGGATATATATGATGATTCCTTGTGCTAAATGTGTGCTGTCTCTGACTTAAATTGCTTGGTCTTGAGTCAGACTTAATGGCATATATGTAGTTGTTGCAAATGTTGCAAATCACATCTAACCTAACAAACTGGCTAGGAAACTACTGTCCAAATCTTCATGGGGTGCATGTGAAAAAGCGTAGGAGATGTGTGAACATATAAAGGATGTGCACTTGATTTTTAAATTGCTACAGAAATCCAGAAGCCAAAGACTGAAAGTTTTCACTGTGATTAGAAAAGTGTAATATCCAGTGGCGTGAAATTATTGTGAGAATATAGGTGCAACTTTTTCTATACTGATCTCTAGCTACTAATCTTGATATTTAATACCAGTAATGTCAGGTGGTCAGTGAAGATGTTACAACAAATGCAAGATAGAAATCAGAAAGGATAAGTAAAGAATCATTTCACTGATAGTGAATATCAAATGACCTAAAACATATTCACAGAATAACTCTCCTGGGTTTTATAGGACTGGGTTTGGAGTTTTGCTAGTGTTAAATTAGACATGTATTTTTAAGCAGTGATCTGATTAGATAGAGGATGATTCATAATTATCTCGTCACTTGACAGGGCTCCATTGACTGCAGTGGAGCTACAGTGACTTACACCACCTAAGGAATAAAACAGTTCAAGAGGTAGTGACTGTGACTTTTTGCCATTTCAGTCTATCTGCTCTAAACAAGCTTACATCATGTATCTGGGGTGAACACATATGCCCTAGATCCATCGAAGAAAACCAGACTTGTTAGCCTGAGGCTAAAATATTCTTGGTCCAATGACTATGACAATAAATTATTCATATGCTGTCTTTCCCAGTGTAGCTCTGACTGAGAGTGTGTGTTAGCAGGAGCTGCTTCCACGTTAGGATCTGCTGTGAAAAGGCCAGGCAGCTGCCAGCAGGGAATCAAACTGCCTCACTGTTGCTCTTGAGCTTATGATTAAGTTATGACAAATTAACACATTAAAGGTCTTCATGGGAGATAAATCGAACCCATAGTTTACACTGAAACCTGTGAAATAGGGCCATGGTAGGGAGTAGCTAAGGCTGAGAAATCTAGTTGAAGAAATAAATTTATGAAATATCCGTTACATCTGGTAAAGAAAGTCACAGTCTGTAGTTGAAAAAATTAGCTTTAATTTCACAGTTCTAGCTTTGGCTTTTCCCTACAATGCTGTGAGAAATGCTATGTGTTCTTTTAATAGCTTGCTGTCATATATGAGCTAGGACCTCTGATCCCAACTCTTTCAATTTTCTGGACTGTTCAGATAGTAAATCCTAGATCTTTCCTGACCTTGTTGTTGCAGCTGTGAATTTAGTCTTATAGAGAAGAGCATTTGCCTTCCCTAAGTAGGTTCAGATGTGACTAGAATTCCTCAAGAAGCCTTTAATAAGACATCTTCCAGTGGGTTACAATACAGTATAGGGACAGCTGAGCAGAAATAGTGAGGTTTCCCAGTGTAAATTCCAAGAACAGATCAGTAAAATTGTTGTCAGTTGAAATATTCAGTGGTGCAGTTCTCCTCAGGATCAAGCAATGGCACTCTGTCTCTGCACCAGGTATCTGCACTGCTTCAGCTACCTGCTAGCTGCTGTTACGTGTGCACCAGTTGTTGTAACTGAGGCAGATCCATGGGGTCAGGGTGTGACATCTTCCCAGGAGGCCCTGTGGGCCAGGGATATACTTTCTGTTTTAAGAGGGGCAAGATAAACTGAGCTTCCACTTCGTGTTATATCACAATGCTGCTGGGCCGATAACCTAGTGACATATCTTGTCAGATTAGGGAACTACATACAGTTATGTGAAAAACTTCTGTCTCATTGTGAAAACAAGGGTATCTTGTTTTGATCCTGGCAATAGCTATCATTAAGGAAATAAGCTTAGGAGTACTGACAGGAAGATAGGGAAAGGCAGATTTTGCATGAAAGAAAATTAAAGGAATGAAAGCATTACTCTTATTAGATTTGATTTGCTTTTATGAAGTTCTGGTCCATTCAATGATGTCAAATTTCAGTTGTCATCCCTTTCTCAAAAGAATGAATTGTAAATGTTCAGGCACAGGTATGTGTTTTTTGTTCTATAGCGTTGTATATGTGAAGAAAAAAAAAAGCACTTGAGAACTGTTACTTGCCCAAGATATTAATATTCTAATAACAAAGATCTATCTTTTGTTATTTTTAGCCTGAAAACATTATGCTTCTAGACAAGAATATCCCTATTCCACACATCAAACTCATTGACTTCGGCCTGGCTCACAAAATAGAAGATGGAGTTGAATTTAAAAATATTTTTGGAACTCCAGAATTTGTAGGTGAGCAAGTGACCCGTTCTTTGACTTGTGTTGTAAATTCCATGAGAAAGTTGAGACGTCTTTTCAAAGTTAAGAAGTGAGGGACAGAGGTATTTTCAATCTCATTTGTATCAAGGTGACCTAAATCTAGAGGTTTACTTTGTTTTTCTGGAATAGCCGAAAGGTGCTTTCTATAAACCAGATGTGCTTCTCCTGTGAGAGTAGGTTGCTGCCAAATAAGTATTTAGAGATGTAAATTCAGGATTGAGATTGTGAAACCTTGGAAACACAAATCATAATATTTTTACTTGTTGCCTGGGGCAGGTAAGCTCTCTGCGTTGTACAAGGGTACACAATTACATGGGTATCTCTATCATTGCTTTCTAGATAAAACCGCCTCACGCTGTACACCTGTTGAGTACAAAACCTTCACCTCCCCTTACACTTTTCCACCTGATCCTCTTTTTGTTGCTCACTGATGATAATTCTAATCTGTCTTGCTTGGATTTTAGGTTAATCCTACTCCTTTCCACTAGTTTCAATTAAAGGTTTTGGCATTGGTTTTGGGGGTTGGGGGGTGGGGAGAGAATTGTAATTCGTATTCCAGTTAAACACAACTGTTACAGACACCTTTTTTCGTCTCATTACCTCACCTTGGTCTTTTCTATTGCATGCAGTCTTATATGGGGATGTTTTCCAACAAGAAGATGTTTCTTATAAAGATAATAGGGTTTGACATGGATACCAATGTAGTCTGGCATGTAATTTCAGTCTCTTGCCCGAGGGCTTTTTCTGACTGCCTGTTAGAAACTAGCTTTAATGGCACCAGTTAAAAACAAAACAAAAGCTCAGATTCTTAAGGGCAACAGTATCCTTGGAAGGTGAAATAATTTGTTATTTGTTATGATTTGCACTGTAATTAGTACATAATATTTGCTTCACCCTTATTCGCGAGTTGCATTATGCTCCAAGTTAGTCTACATAATCTCTTCTGGACACCTGTGAACTTGAATTCCTATCAGGGCTGTAAAACTATAAACAGTGCATCCTGTAACTACCTTTCCTTTTCCCACCCCCCCCCTTTCTCCTTCTTGGTAATTCTTGACCTGCTACTCAGTTCAGCCTGGTAAAAATTTGTTACCTCAGTTGCTGATGTTTGATTAAATTTTTCTTACAGCTCCAGAAATAGTAAACTATGAACCGCTTGGACTTGCTGCAGATATGTGGTAAGTTTTTAACATTTTTTTTTTTTTTCAGGTTGCTCTACTATTACTTTTTCCCAATTTGCTCTGAATAGAATCCATGCTACTGGAACAAATTAAAACCAAAACGAACCAAAAAACTTAAGTGCAGTTAATAACTCTGTGTTCTGTCTTTCCATTTTTATGCATTCTTTTTAATTAAAAGATAAGCATTTAATTTCTGCAAAATTACCATGAAAAACTTTAATGATGTCAGTTACAGAGTTAACAGTTTGCCACTATCCACTGCAGAGGAGCACTCTTAAAAGAAAACACGTCCCTGCAGCGTTTGTGACACCTTTATTTATAGGAGCACTGCATGCAGAGGAGACCTGTGTACTAATCTGATCTGCTGAGAAGGCAGGCAAAAGAGGTCACCCCAGATAAAACATCCTTGCTTCTATTTCTTTGTATGTCTGATGTGTACTGTAGTAAATATCTGCTAAAGTAGAAATACATAAAGAGACTTCAAATATCCACATTACTTGAAGTTATATGTTAAATTCACATTTTTCCTGGAACACCGTTCTTTAAAAGAGATATTAGCAGTTATCTAAAGCCATGATGGCTCTCCTGCCTGTATAGCAGCTACTATTGACTTTTTCATATTGTGTACATTAAGAAGAATACAGGTCATGTACAACCCCTGCAATTAATCTCCTTTGTTTTTTAGGAGCATAGGAGTCATCACCTACATACTGTGAGTACAATAGATTCGCTCCTGTAGAAGTGTTCCTAAAGCTCTATTGCACTAGTACAAAACAGCTCTTCCCTTTAGTCATTTAAGAAAGGAGCTGCACACATGGGGTGGGCAGTGGTTTGTCTAACGGGCAAATATTATCCTGCAGCCTTTTTAAGTTTGAAATAAGGGGTAAAAGAAGAGGGGCATTCTGAGCAGATGAAGAGCAAATGTCTCTAGCATCGCTGGGCATTTCTGCTTCTTATGGGACCTCATCAGCTCCAAATGGTAAAGGATGGAAAAGCTCAAGTGTATTGGTTGCTCATAGAATGACTATGAGCTACCAGTGTGTGGAGAGAATAGAAACAGAAAGTGTAATAGTACCATTTACAAGGTGAGTTATTTCAGGTGAAAACAGAGAAGATTTAATTTGCTTGTAAAGGCAGCAGTCTAGATTACTGTGCATAAATATGATCAACCATATTCAAAAAGATTAATTTAAGCTGGGATCAGAGCAGAGAAGTTGACCCTGGGAACTGAGAATTCTTCTTACAGGAGAAAAAAGGGCTTGTTAAAGCTAGTAAAGCAAAGGCTGGTTGGTAATATAATTGCAGTCAGTAAGCACAAGGGGAAAAAAGACACTTTTTAGAAAAGTGTGTCAACTGGTGATGAATAAACAAAAGTAGGAAATTATGAAAAGCTCAGACTCTCAAAGAATTGAGGTTCCGTGGGCATACTGGGGACAAGCAGTCGAGAGAGTTTTAAGATGGAGCTTGACAATTTGTGAAACTGCTTGTGTGACAATGGATGCATGCAATGGAGGGACAGCACTCGTTGCTTCAAGAATTCTTTCCTCTGGTTTGATATGAGAATTACAGAAGTGGTCAGAGATCCTTGGACCTAACTGCTTCCATTGAAATCAAGCTCCTGTGACTGCTGGGGCGCAGTGCATGGTGGATACTGTATGCTTGGAAATGTCTCACCCTAACATTCCTACCCTGGGCTTCTGCTGTTCCTTATGACACTTTAGAGGATTAACTTGCTGCCAAACTTAAAGAAGGTGCACTGTAGTGTTAGAGGGATTTGCACAACACAAATTGAAGGGGAGGGTTTGTCTTTTCAGTGTGGAAAACAAATGTAGTGGAATTAAATCCACTCTTGGGCTATACCCAAGGCTTAGACCCCAAAAGCTGTAAAAGAGCTATGGTCTGAGAAATCAGATTCAGTGCAACAAATTCCCTTCTGTCCTGTGGTGCAGAAAAAGGTAGCGATACTGGTTGAGCCCAAGCTCAGGTAAAGGAGTTTAAAATGTTGTCCAGACCCTTGCTTTTTTTCAGCACTCTGGTCTTCAGTGACATGTGTACTTGACAGGACATTAAACTTTGTAAATTGCCGTTTATGTGTGTTCATAAATGATGAGAGGAAAACTTAGGAGTTGAAGATAAACAGGTGGGAATACTTACCATGTGATTACAGTGATGCACAGACAGCAAGGTGCTCTCGAGGTTTTTCTGTTGCATTGAGTTCTGTCCTAGGGGCAGCTGGCGTGATATTCTATGTACTAGAAATTTGTATGCCTTTAACTAGTATTGCCTGTTAATTTTAAAGCCTTTTTGTTCTGAAGAATTCTGAATAAGTGGGGTGTGTTTAATGATACCACCTACTTAAGCAAACATGGCAGCAATCAAATGGATGCCATCTTCAGATGTAGAGATCAAAATGCCTACAAGTCCTTAATTCAGTAACCACTGGAGTGATTCACTGGGTTGTAAGGGCGAAGCAAAGGTCTGCTGTTACATGTTTACAGGCACTGAGTCAGGATATGACAAAAGTCATTTGCATTAGGTGTTAGGATTTGAGAATTCTCCCATTTCACAGACCTCAAAACTGAGTCCCAAAGAGAAAAAAAAATGCAGAGGAGAATAGAGCACTGTTGGCTTTGGCATCCGGTGAAGGGCCAGAAGGTAGAATTACAGCTGCTTCATGGCACAGTTTTGGGAAAAGGAAAAGAAACCCAGGCTTTAGGGCAGGTTTCCAAGCTTTAGTTTTGGAACAATGCCCGTGGTCCGTGGTGAGGTGCCTGCTTCTGTTAGCCGCCTTTGTGGCTAACAGAAGTGGAACAAAAGCTTAAGAGGGAGTATGTAAAACCTGTTAAGAAGTGAGATTGACTGTGGCTTATGGGGTGAAATTTACTGCATCAAAGACAACTGGAGGACCTCACTCATGCTGCCTTGCTGTGTCAGCTGCTTTGGTGTCATTGTATTATTGTAGAGGGAGAGGAAACACTTTATGCCCTCAAATGTGTATTCTGTGGATAAAACCACATGTGGTAGCTGGGGACTGGGATGAATGGCCCAGGTGGTCCCATCTAACTTTTTGCTTACCCCTGAATTCCCAGTCAACATGGTAGTAGCAAGACAGACAGGGTAAAAGGTTTATTGAGCGGGATCATATAAGCAAGGAATTTAGTATTCAAAACCTCCATTTAGATCCCAGGAGCTTGCTGCAGTCCTGTTCTGAGCCTGCTGCATCCTGAAACTATGCTATCAAAGCTAGACATAATAGATAAGCATAGTAATAGCCCAGAAGATTTAAAAAAAGGGATGAGATCAATTTCCTTGGTATAAATAACATTTCCCGTAAACCAGACTTTTGCAAGTCAGCATCCGTGTGGATTGGAGAGGGAGGAAGGGGAGGGGAAGGAAGGCAGGGCGGGAGGAGTCTGCATTGAATCTGTTCTGACACCTGAGTTTTATGGAGCAGAGGTAAATGGTCATCAAAGATGAAGGTCATCAGTCACAGTTGAGAGGCAAAGCAGGATGAAAGCTTTTTCTGTCTAAGTAGAGATTGTTGAATAGCATTTTATTATGATGATGTCTCCATTATATCCTTGCAGTTGGAGCAGAGTGCCAACAGAATGAAATTTTGCATTGTTCAGAAGCAGTTGAATTTTATTGCAGCTGAAGTCCTTTTGTTTGTGGATTCATTTTAATGAGCAGCGTGGCCCTACCTCTCTGGCACAGTTGGCCCCTAGGCAAGGCCAGGCACCTGACTGCCAATCACGTGTTGTGTTTTGGTTCCAGCTGAGAAAGGTCTCTTGGCTGAACCCACTGTGCAAGGAACTTGTCAGTAGCTTTGCAGAAAGAAAAACAGTAGGGGCAGGTTTTTTCCTACCCGAAGAATATCTATAGAAACACTATCTGCTTGATGGCGATAGAAGCTTCTGCCTGGTAGTGTTTGTGGGTTCACAGAGATAGAGACTCTCTTCAGCTGAAGATTTTTCTAATTTGATTAGCAATGACTTCAATGAGACACTTAGGAAAGGAGAATCTGTGCATTTCTATCTGTGTGCACGTATTAGTGCTGCACTAGAGACTTTCAAGATGAGTCTGACTCATAACCACAGGTGTAGTGAGCCAAAGCTGGACCTGTTATTTCCCATGTGGCATGGCTGCTACAACATGAGATCCACAAATGTCCTAAGAGTATATTACACAGTTACTGTAATTTCATTAGGGGACCTCTGCTGTTTATTTTTCCAATTGATTCTTCTTTCTGGCTTATCTAGGCTTAGTGGTGCATCACCTTTCCTTGGAGAAACTAAACAAGAAACCCTTGCCAACATCACAGCTGTGAATTATGAATTTGATGAAGAATTTTTCAGCAATACCAGTGACCTGGCAAAAGATTTTATTCAGAAACTCCTGGTGAAAGATACACGGTAAGTAAAAATTCAGGAAGATCCATTTGTCTCAGATAAACCTGGTGAAATGCAGCCTGACGAGTAATCTGCAAAGCTTTTCCTGCAGTGTGTATTGGCATTCAAGAGCCAGACAGGAGGCAAAGTTCTGCTGCTGTGCTCCTAGTTAATCACTGCACCCAGAAGCCCTAACAAAAGGAACCAAAATCTCCTCAGTTAAATTTCACTTTCAAGACTGAATTCTCACTTAAGTGAAGATGGTACAGCAAGGTGTAGGTGAAGGGCTGAAAATGGTGTGCAAAATCTCTAGTTCTGGGTAACTACCACGCCAATATTTCTGTCTATTATGAACTACTTTCAAGGAGGTGACGTGATCCCAGAATATGCTCCCAGTGGAGCAAGGGCAGAAAAATCTTCACATGTGCTCCTAGTGGAATTGTCCCTTAAGTCTCTCTGCATCTGTGACAATCACCTAGAATTTGCATGACAGCTATGCAGATCTTTATTCCCAGTGCATTGGAACCACAGACTTTTTTTTCCCTTTTCTTGCTTTTAGTAGCATGCACACAGAAGGAGCATCCCCTTCCCCGTAACACTGTTTGTCCTGAAGGAAAGTCAGGCCATTGCAGTTCTTTCTAATGGCTTCATTAGGGGAGAAAATAGGTATTAGAGAGCAAGAGGCAAGGTGTTCGGTCAAGATTTCTGCAAATCCCCAGGCCTTAGAATAGGTTAGAGTAGCTGGGGTTTGACAAGAGGTTTGCACAGGTCTAGCAACCTCTTCTTAAGAAAGGACAAGTCAGTGATACTGATATTTGTCCCACATACAGAGGTAGTCCCTGTGCAATGCTGTGTTTCTACCTTTGATTCTCAGTGCTCTTAATGTGCTGTTCACCAAGATGCCACAATGCAGAAAGAAGCTAGGATTGATCAGGTTTGATTAGGTTTGAAGTATTCCTCTCAGAAATGTTGCTTTCAGGAAGTGGCAGCTCCTGCAGTGATGTAATATTGTGTTCCAAAGGACAGTTTTGATATAATTCATGTTGTATACCTTGATTCAGACACAGTCGTATTAAAGGTGTATAAAAAGGATTTTTTTTTTAAGCATGTAGGATGAACAAAACAAGGTAATGTTTTATCGCTTCTTATGGAAGGGTACACAAAAATACAGGTAGATTTTGATCAAGTAAGAACTCAAATTGTGTGGAGGGAGGTCAGCTCCTTACTGAAGCAGAACAGTTACTAAACTACACATAAGCAGTATGCCTCATGGAGAAACAAAACCCTGAAATTTGCAAGTTAGTCATGGCATTATCTTGATACATGCTTCATATGAAGCCTGGGAGAAGTGTGGGTCAATGGACTTGTGTACAAGGTATTTCTTATTCAAGTCTGTGGGGGTTTTTTGTGTTGTTTTTTAGGAAACGGCTTACAATTCAGGAAGCTCTGTCTCATCCATGGATAACGGTAAGACTGAATAAAGAGACAGATCTTGCTTTTTACTATGAGCAAAGCAGAGATAATATTCTCACTCTTATTGATGTGTTAAATGGAAAACTGTCCTCTAAGTACTTAGAGACCCTAAGTGTCTCGAAGAAATGCACTGGAAAGAAATTGGTTGGGTCTGACTAAATCCTTGGATTTCTGCAAATGACTTCTTTTATTATCATAACTTTCAAAAAGAGGGGGACAAAGCTTTGATATTTGCACTTACAGTATCCTACATTAGACTGTGCTTTGCATTTTTCCCTGTTTGCATGCAAATATACTACACCTTGGGTTTAGTGCTTTCTTGAGTTGAGAGTTGACTACAGCCAATGTGGAAAATATAATTTCTCTGAAGATATAACTGCTGTACCAAGTGTGTTGATTTGTCTGTCTATATATATTTTTTTTCATCATAAACATTGCTTGCTTTTGTGGATAAGCCTCTTATTGAAAATACATTTAGCTAATCTCAGCATGAGTAATGAGGATGTTTGAAATTCAGTTTTTGCTCTGCATTGCACAAAACATTAACTGGAGTGTTTTCAGGATTGTTGTTTTTCCTCTTACAAATATTGATAGCTTTGAGACTGTTAACTGCTAAAAATTAACATGAAAATAAATAGCAGTCCTGTTATTTACACTTTTCACACTGGAATGAATGCACATCACTTGTCACATTCATTTTTGCGTTTGTGTGGTTTGTTTTGGTTTTTTTTTTTTTCTTTTAATCAAATGCATGAAGGAAAATCTGTGGGAGCAAAGAGTCTCCCAGCTTTGTGGAAGTTCGGGCTGCATCCTTTGTGTAGAGTTTTTGAATTACTGCACTGTCTTGTAAACGCTCAGTAATATTGGTTCCTCTGTCTGACGACTCACCAGCTGAAAGAAGAAACAAAAGTCCAAGAAAACAAGAAGGTTGAGAACACACAGCTGAAGACAAAACGCCTGAGAGAGTACACCATAAAGTGCCATTCAAGTATGCCTCCCAATAATACCTACATCAACTTTGAGCGCTTTGCCCGAGTGGTAGAAGACATTTCACTCATGGAACGGGGTTTCAGCACTTTGGCTGCATCCCACGATTCCTTGCAGGAGGACATTGATGCTCTGGTTTCCATTTATAATGAGAAAGAAGCTTGGTATAAAGAAGAGAATGAAAGTGTGAGGCACAAGCTGTCTCAGCTGAAGTATGAATGCCGTAAAATTGAATCCCTGAAAAGACATCTACAAGATGATATCAAGACTGTAGGCACTAGTATTACAGGCATAACCGGGAAATACGCTGATCTGCAGAGTCAGTATGAATCTCTCAGTCAAGAACTTTCTGAGGAACTCAAGTGGATACAGGATTTAATGAGTAGCTTTCAACTGGAAAATGAAGCCTGTGTGAATGGAAACTTTGACTCTGTTTTCAACAAAGATATTAATGAATCACTAATGGATCTGTTAAATAGATCTCGCTGTGAAGAATTCCTTGCAGGGTTGAATCTTGATGTAGCAGAATCAAATCAGTAATGTTTTAAATCAGGTCAGGTGCAGGGTTTGCTGCCTGTTTCAATGTACAGCAGTTTAAAAATTTTTCGGTGCATAGATTCTACAGAAAAACATCACCTAGAACTAAAATAGAAATTCTGTTGTGTTCCATGAGATCCTGACCAAAACCATAAACTCCCAGTGGTTTGTAGTGTTCAAGTTTTTTTCCCATGTTCAGTGTCTGAACTTACAGGAACTAGATTATCACAGTGGTACGGACACATCTAACCCTATAGCCTTTTGCGTTGCCTATATCATACTTCATCATGTATTACCGTTCCTGAAGATTACTAAGTAATTAACTTGGAATAAAGAGTAGGTCAGTCTGTACTTTCTAGAAGCTGGGTGCCTGGAAACTAATAAAAGTCTTATGATAGCATCTTTGGTTGGATGAAGGAAACAGTTGTGTAGACCTGCTGCATGCAGGCAGTTCTATAGACCATACGAGAGAAATATTTGCGAAGGTTAAAACTGTCCTGTAAAACAAAGTAAATGGTGTAGTAATTTAACATTTAGCTAATACTGTGGAAATTCTCTGTGAAATGACTGCTGATGAAGAAAAGTCAAGATTATTTTTTAGGCCAGTTATGCAGGGTGAAATCTTTTACCATCAAAGGTGTTAGCTGTTGATTAATCCTTTAGTTTAAAATTCAGCTAGGTTTCCTATCCTATACCAAAGAAATCCTATTCAAAAGACACAATTGGGAGCTTGTAATGAACTGATCAAGTAACTGTGTATGTAATTTTACAGTGCAAATATTAATTTGTGAGTGATAAGTGATAACATAGACCTCTGGTTTGCTTTCTACAGTAAAGAAGATGACAAAGCTACAACTAATTTAATCTGTGGTGTGGGATTTGAGACTAGTGTTCTTGCTGTGAAGATTTTTTTTTTCTTAAGTTTTAGAAAGTAAAAGAAAAGTTGGCCCAAACTTGAATCATGCCCTGCTGTCTTGTATTTCAAAGAAGTCATTTGATTATACTGTATTAATATGCACAGATTTACCCATCTCGGTTTTGAACACAATAAATAGTTATTTATGCAGAAGGCAATTGTTCCTTGATGGTGTAGTTAGTGACTGAAAAAGAGATGTCAGGCTTCTGTGTACTGAAGAGAGTTGGCAGCCTAGGTTCTGCAGCTAGTTTACGGCCTCTTTGCTTAGCTGTATGAATTTGCTGCAAGGTGACTGTTACGCAGCCACAAGAATCAGTGAGATAGTAGCCAGGCATCCCTGCATCACTGCTCAAGTCCATCTAGAGTGGTTCTTTTTATATATATTAGAGTATGTCTTTCACTGCCCAGCCTCCCTCCTCCTTTTCCAGATAAGTTAATGACCTAACTAAATAGAACCGTTGCTGTTCATAACACTATTAAGAATAATGTTTCCTACTTTGAGATAAAAAGATAAAAGCATACTTTCATCCAATTTGTGTAGAGTACAGTGGACCTATCGCTGCCATGTCCTCATAAAGACGTGCAGAGGCTGGTGAAAATTCAGAGTTCTGAAAGCAGTTATTCAGTAGGGGTATTGTTACTCCTGTTGTTGTACTTGGTGGAGGATGGAAACTAGATGTGTTCTCTGTGGCATCTTTCTTTGCACAAGATTTAAAATTTTCAAAAGCTTCAAAGTAGTGTAGATAGTCAGGAGATGTCCCTAGCAAGCTGGTGTTGATGGTTGGGGAGAATTGCCTCCACTGTGACAAACAGGCTTGAGAATTTTACTTATGTCCATTTTTTATTCTCTCAGAATGCTTCAGTCATTACTTCTGCAGGTTCCTTTGAGCTGGAAGACCCACGAGATACTGTCCAGGGGAACTGGAACACAGGATTTTTTATGAGGGAGAGAGTTTTAATTCTTAAAAAGTAACTTAAAGCTTAGTGAGAGTTAATATCTGCAGAAAAGATGCTCAAGAAAGAGAGTCTGCCTTTCTTCAGCCATAATCTCATATTCTCTGTTCATGTAGATTTTCTTTATGAACAAATGCACTGGCACCATGAGAAGGAACATTAAATGAGGCCACTCTGTTCCTGAGCGTGTTTGGGTGAAGTTAATATTGTTGTGGCTCAGTCTTTGAGGCTAGTGCTTTCTGAGCTGAAGGAGGTCACTGACATACTGCTTTTGAGAAAATATTCTGGTGATTGAGAAAATGACAAGGTCACTGGTTTGCAGGCTACTTAGAAATTGAGAGGCTGTTATTAAGAGTCTGGAATACTGCAAAGTGAGCTATTTTGATTCAGCGATGGTTCTACTGCCGAAAGGGCACTCAGAAATTTTTCTTGATGATTGTACAGCTGGCATTTAGCCAGTGACATTTTTTCCACTTCAAAATGATTTCTACTCAGTGTTTTGTTGCACCATGCTAGCCATTTGTAGCATGAGGAAATGATGTTTAATGCTTAAATGTCCCAGTTCTGTTGTATGCAAATGGTGTGTACATCTAAATGAGAAAGAGGCCTAGCTGATAGCTCCTTGAATTACTGCTGAGATACCTGCACAAATGCTATACCTATAGCATTTGATGAGAAAAGTGAATTTGTTGTCTCATAAACATTATCAATTATTTTGCTGAAAAAAAGTGTTTAAATCCTCGCTGATGTGTTTTCTGTTCTCTTTTGGTACTCTTCCTTCTTCAGGTGTCTGGCTTGGTTGCATTCCAGTCCAGTTCAGTATAAATATTTCTGGGTTATCCATCTCCTACATATGCAGATCAGAACTGCTGGAATTGTCATTTCATAAACTCTATAATCTTTAAAGGGTTGATTCCTGGCCTTTGTCTTTTCACTTTTACCAGATCTGATTTTGAACTTTTTTTCCCCTCAGTCTGTCAGATACAGTTTTCTAGTCTATGCAAATTTTGATGTGGTTTTGGAGTTGAAAGGTGCTTCATTTTCAGAAGGACTTTGTCAGGGTTTGCAGAACATCTGTTCCTTAACAGAAGATTGGCATCCAAAAATTTTAGGCACATGTCTGAATTCTGATATATTTTTTTTGTCTTCCTATTTTTCCATACTCAGGTATTGCAATTCTTTCCTCATATATTTATTGCCAGGGTATCAATGTCCTGTGCTGTCATACTCTGGGTATGGTTAAAGGACAAAGCCTCAGTTTTTTTCCAATATGCTGTAGCATGTATCCTCATCACTAATACTAAATGACAGCTAACTTTTTCCCATTTTATTATGGTGATGACAGCAAGACATACTGGAGTGAGTTTGATGGAATGCTGTGAAAATGATTAAGGGATTGAAGTGTCAGTCAAAGGGGGAGAGGCCGAGAGAGCTGGGATTGTTTAGTGTCAAAAAGAGAAGGGGACGATCTTCTCAATCTGTATAAATATGTGGTGGAATGGAGTAAAGAAAACAGAGCCAGGCTCTCCTCAGTGGTATCCAGTGACAGAACAAGAGGCAATGGGCACAAATTGAAATTAAGAAATTCCATTTAAACATGGAAAAAAGCAAACAAACTTGTTTACTAAAGGAGCAGTCAAACATGGGAACATGTTGCCCAGACGGGCTGTGGAGTCTCCATCCTTTGAAACCCAAGTGGGACGTGGTCCTGGGCAAGCTGCACTAGCTGACCCTGCCCTGAGCAGGGGGGTTGGACTAGATGATCTCCAGAGGCCCCTTCCAAACTCAACTGCTCTGTGATTCCTGGTGAGTCCAGTGTTGACCAAAGCTGGTTGTGGATTTACTTTTCTTGGGCCACCTTCTAATTTTGCTTGGGATCTGTCAGTCTCAGACTAATTGCAGAAGATTACTCATAGTGGCAGGTTACCTGAGCCTTCCTGAGATTTTGATAAGCAGACAGAGTTTTATCGACCAGCTTTGTTAGGCACAGGAGGAGGGCTACTCTCTGGTACCAGTTTAATATTTGGGTTGTAGAGTACAGCTAGAGCTCTCTGAAGTTATTCCGTATTTCACATTCACATGAATTTACATGTTCTTCATCTTCAGATCTGAAATGACTGCCTCAAACTTACCTATGATGTTTAAATCAGCCTGGTAAAAGAAAAATCTGTAAAAGCACAATTCAGAAAAGATGTGCTAGAATAAAATGAAAAGCCACATGCTGGAAGTTAGGAAAGGGCCCTAATGTATCTTTGGTTTAAAAATATCCTTGTAAAGGGCAAAATGTGCAAGCTTCTATCTGAAAATTTAGAAGGTAGCACGGGACCTAACAGCGTGATGATGCTGTGTTTAATCCTACTCTGTCATGATTTCTAGAAAGCACGTGCAAAACCCCTGAGCAGCAGTGTGCTGCAGGGCTGTTGATGCGCTGACAACAGCTCCATCTCCTTTCTGTCAGGCTTCTGTGGAACCTTTTCATTTCTCTCCCAATGCCTTCAGAAAAAGAGACATGAATAAAGGCCAGCTGATACGAGCTCAATCCAGAGAAAATGGAGATGGTGCAAGTGTGCACTGAGAAGCACCTTAGCAACTTTACAAAGTGAAAGCATTGCCTTAGCACCCTCTGGCATCCCATTAGTTATCACTCTTTTTTGTTTGGCTGTCTTTCATCCTGTCCTTTGGCTAGAAAAGCTGTTCCCAGACTTTTTGTTTGGTTTTTATGTGGATCATTATGAAGCAGAAGGCAGAAGTGGAGGCTGGAGCAAAGTCTGTGCCGTGTGATACACCTTTTGCGCCAGGTCGAGTGGCTAGAAAGGGGCAGCAGTGGAACGTCTCTGAACAACCTTGTGCACAGGGCCAAGTGTGACCACTGACTGTACACGAGTTTTAGGATTTTGTTTGAAATCAAAGGGGTCCTGTCCAGGCACGGGGTGGACTAGATTTAATTGTTTTTCTTCTGCTTTTACCTGTGTGAATCCACAGCTTCCCCAGCCCCCATTCTTTTCAGCCAGCTCCAGAGCATGTGAAGAATCTTTTGTATTTCATGCACCAAAGGGAGCCAAGCAATAAATTTGCTCTCTTATCTTCCAGCCAGTGGACAAGCGACAGGCTTTGGTTCGGCAAGCATCTGTTGTTAACATGGAAAACTTCAAAAGGCAATATGCTAGAAGGCGATGGAAGGTATGACAGCGAGCCTTTAATCCTTTTCATGTCAGGCTTCCCAAGCCTGATGGAATCAGAGGGCAAGATAGAGCTTGAATGTAAAATTGTAATATGCAGTAGATAAATGAAATGTCTTTGGATGTGTCTGCCCTGCACATGTGTGGTCAAATTCTCATTCTCCCCTCTCTCCATAGCTTTCTTACCGTATTGTCTCATTGTGCAACCACTTATCTCGTTCGCTGGTGAAAAAGGTCCTAATACAGGATGAAAGTTTGGTAGGTACATTTCTTAAAGGGGAGGAAGAGAAGAACCAATTTTACTGTGCAGTGATTTTTGCTGTCCTTATATGGATGTACAGCCCAACAGGATGGCAATGGTTTTGAGTGGGAAACCAGATGGGACTGTGGCATCCCTTGTGTGTCTTTAATGCTGCTGTAAGTTGTGTTACTGTGACAGAAATGTTGGGCAGGGATTGCCGGTGACTCTATAAACCTCTTAGGTGCTAGCCACATTTATTCTGTAAAGGAGCAGCATGGAGGCTGCAGATTATGTTTGGATAACATAGCAGCAACCGTGCTGTCTGACTGAGAAATGAGCGGTCGTGGAGAGTCTGCGCTGCTGCTCTTGTGACCAGCAGTGTGACGGAGGGTGGGGGACCTCTGCAGTGCATGTGTCCTTCTGCAATGAAACTCTGTGAGATTTCTATTAGCTCTACTTTTCTCAGTAGATGATATGCTAGTAATATTAGAACATCATGTTTAGGAGCATGGTATCTCATTTACGTGACTGAAACATTGTGGCCTTTCTATTTCAGAGAAACTGTGAAAGCGACAGTGAGGATCTTTCACAAAGAAGAGCCACTCATCAGAGGAGAAGCAGCATATCATAATATAACAAGAATTCCATGGGCAGGAGACAGAGGAAACTTTCATCCTTGATGCAAAAAGCAGCTGTGACAGCAGACCTTGACTTCTTGTCTGAATCCTTGGTATGATGCTTCTCACTTCTTAAACTACACCAACAGCTGATGTTGTTAAATGCCTTCTGAGCATTTTAGAAAAGTGAGGATCCAGATTCCCAGGGAAATGCCACAGCACAAGCACTGATTGGAGTGCTTTTATATGTTGAGCATTTCAGTGATACTTCAATCTATTTGTGATATCAACTGCACTCAGGACGCAGGGTTTCTACTGATATTCTTTTACTGCAGATTAATTCACATTCCACACAATGATTAAGACTCTCTGTATTATTATTTCAGTCAGGGAAATTGTTATTGAGTCTTAAGGAAATTTTTAAATACAATTTTTATATTTGTTAATAGCGTAAATATTTGATGGCAGATATCTGACAGGTTTTGTTAGCTGTGTGCAGTACTCTGTTATTGCTGTTATTGAAGAGAAAATCATAGTGCCATTACATATCATAACCTTGATTTCATGAACCTAGCAGTAAATAGTTCTGTACTGCAATAAGAATTGTGCTCTGGCCATTGTCTTTGGCTGAAGACTAACACAACTGCCATTGTCAATTTGAGTACAACTGATTCTGGCCACTAAGAGGATGAGAGAAGCCAGGACAATTTTTGGATGAAAAAGAGAAAAAATCCTGTAGTGACTTACATGCACCCAAATACAACGTTTTTAGAGAATGATGGCAGGATGCTTCACCAAAACAGGGCACTTAAAAACTCAAGGTATATGAAGAAATAGTCTTTATGAGACTTTGTTATTGTTTTAATTTGTTGTCAGCAAATTGAAGATTCATTAACACCTATTTGTATAGGTGCTGTTTACATGTAACCCAAACTGCAAACATCTGTGTTTCATTCAGGGGGTTGTATCCAAAATTGAGGAAGTACGCACTTTGATATTGATGTAACATCTTTGTGCTAGGAAGTTGCATCATTTTAACTATATTAATTTCTAAGCCAGTATTGTTAAATTGGTACCAAAAAATGTGCATAGACTAGGTTATTTTTTTCATTGAATATATTAGTTGTTAGAAGTTCGTATTTATTTTGCCATTTAATAAATTAAAAATCAGAAAGCAAGCCTACTAGAAACAACTATAGACTGACAAGGAAACTGGTTTTGTTTGGCTTTATCGTTGTCACTTCTAGGCTGAGGTTTTAGAGCTGAAGATGTGAACTGGTGTTGAAAACTAGTATCAGGTTAATTTTGCCTGGCTTCCAGTTACTAAGAACGAAATAAAAATAAGCTACTTTTATTTGTAGCTTTGTATCCTTGCTTAGGCAGAGACTAAAATGCAGTTGATGAGAGAGTATTTCTGTGAAAGGAAGGAAATGGATGGGAAGCGTGGGGGGAGAGAGGCAGAAAGTAGGATTGGAGGGAAGAAACATAAAATGAAGGAGATGGTACAGGGGAAAAAGCAGTGGAGAGGAATGAGTATGAGAGGGCCATGTAGGGAGCGGAGGTGAACCTGGACTGGGAAGGCTGAAGGAAGTGAAAGAGGATGTAGGTATAGGAATTGTGGAAGCAGGAGAATGAATGTTTCGGCAAATATGGCACTGCATTTTGATACTATTTATTTAATTTCCTTTTATTTCATGTCTTGTGCTGTCATAACCTGTGACATGTGCCTGGTCAAGCGATAAGGAGCAGTGCATGGGCTTCTCTTCCCATTCAATTAAAAGGTGTATTTCTGAGCTTTCTGTGTAATTTTTGAGGCAGAATCCTCAAAAAGTGCTGTAGTAATATATATATTATAATATATATATAAAGAGGGAGCAGCAATGGGAAGAACTATTGTTTCAGTGTCTGGAGGGAATCTTTTGTAAATAGAACACTAAAAATATATATTTGGATAAAAAGCTGCCCAGCTTACCTACCAAATTTTGCTTCCTGCTTTCCCTGTCCCATGTGTTACCATTAGTTCATTCCCCAGGCTATGAAAAAATAAATGAACTCTGAGCCAGTGGTATTTTTCTGAATTCCCGGAGTTTCAAAACACCTTCGGTTTCCAAATTAGAGATTGCGGGATGTGTACATAAATCGCACTTTTGAAAATTAAGCCCTGGTTAAAATAGCTGTTAGGTTGTTGCATCAGAATTGTGCTCTGACAGAGATGAGGTCATTCTTCTTATGCAAAATCCTAGCAATTATTGAGCAAGACGGGATGCAGCAGAAAGGCAGACAGAGGAGTGCAAGGCAGTGTGAAGCCATAAGCTCCAGCTTATTAATTCTACATTAATAAAAGATGTAAGGCGGTGTTTTAACAAAGACATTACAGACAGCTCATGGTGTTCGGTCTTCAGTCATCCTTTTGCCCAGGTCAGCTAAGGACAGGAGCGTTGGCTTAGTCACGGGAGAGCAGCGGGGTTGGCTGTTCTCTGTGGCACTCAGGCGTTTCATAGCTTCACGTGGCTCCCAAGTAACGTGGCATTCATTGCACAGAAACCACAACCAGCAGCGCTCGTGTTGAGCCAAACTATTCCCTGACTGTTCCAGATAGGAGTACGCTGTGAGTGTATAATCTCTTGTTCTCAGGACTAATGTTTGTGATTTATTAGGAAGTTTTACTGTGTTTTTCCAAATGTGTTCTCTATATGTATCACCCTATCTGTCCTATTGAGGTGGAAATTCAGCCTTGCTTCAGGGAGGCATAGTCTAATTAAACTGTTTACAGCACTGGAGGACACCTTCCTCAGTGCAGGGGTTAGTTTCATACCATTGGTGGGTTTTGAGGAACAACCTAGAGGTTCCTTTTATTAAGGCGGGGGGGAGGAAGCCTGGAAGGGAGGGGGGTGTGAGAGGGGAGATGTAGTACACTTCAATAAAACAATTTGTGTTACAGAATTTACTTTGGTGGGGGAGAAAAATCTATTTTCTGTGTATTTTTTTTGAGCAGTAAGGAACCGGGAGGTAAATGAAGTGATAGTCTGAAAAAAGAAAGTATTTTTATTAAAATAAGACTATTTTTATTGTTATTTTAGTGGTGACGTTTTTAAATCTGTGTGCCTATATATTTATTAAGAGAAATGCTGATTTTTATGCACTTGGAAATAGTACAGACTGTCAAAAACAACAAATGTATTTGTTATTCCGATTTGCTAATAAAATTTTGCAAAGCAGGACGCGTGTCTTGTCTGTTCGTCTTTCCACGCGAGCTGGCGCCTTGGTCTGAACAAGGTGAGGGGGGTCCGCGGTGACACGTTAGTTCGCCTCTCTGGAAAGGCCAGCCCCTCTGTCTCCCCCGTGAAATCTGAGGTGTCGGGGACGGGACAGCGCGCAGGGCCGGGGCTGTCCCTGCAGCGCCTCGGGGCCGGGGCTGTCCCTGCAGCGCCTCGGGGACGGGACAGCGCGCAGGGCCGGCTGTCCCTGCAGCGCGCCAGTAACGCGCCTCACAGGGGCAGCACGTGCCGAGGCACGTGGGCAGGGGGCCCTGCGGCGCGCGGGGGTGGCGGCCCGGGCCGCCCGCCTTCCCGCGCGCGCCGGCCGTCGCTCCCCTCACGGCTGCCCGGGCCCCGGGCAGAGGCGGGAGGTGCCCCGGGGAAGCGGGTACGCGGGCGGCCCCACCGGCTGCGGTAGGCCGCGGCCCTCCTCTTCCCTCGGGGGTGGGCTGCTGAGGAGAGAGGCGGGGGGTGGGGTGGGGTGGGGGTGCTCCTTGCCAGGGACGCAGCCCCCGGGGTTGGGGAGGGGTGCGGGAGAGAGCGGAGTCGGGCCGGCGGCACCGAGGCCTGCTGGAGCGGCCATTGCCGTTGTGCCCCTCACCTGTGGCGATGCCCCGCGGGGTGCTGGCGCTTGCTGCAAGCACAGGCAGCCTGGGTAAGGGTGGGCTCCTGGAGAAAGTGGATCAAAATGGCTGTTTCAGGAGGACTGTTGTGGTGCTGCGTTGGACTGCAGAGGAGCCGTCACCTTAGCACCAGCTAGCCTTTTAGCTGGAGTGGGCTAGCAGTTTTGCTGTTAGCCCCATGCTGAAGCAAGAGGGAAGGCTTGTTAGACCGTGGTGAACCATGCTTCCTCTTCAGGATCGAGGTCCCTACGCTGCTCCCCTGTGTCTCATAGCCTCAGGGAGTGAGGTAAGCCTGGCTCCTTCTGACTCCAGAAGCTCTGGTCGGTGGTGTCTGACGCCATTTACTGTGCATCTGGTGACTTTTTTCATTTAATAAGAGGTATTGTTCCTATCTACATTTGTGTGTAGATCAGGGAAGCTGTGTGTGGCAGGGAAAAAAAGAGGTATATGTTTAACAGTGTTCGGTTGAGAATTGAAAAGGACTCGGGCATTTCTTTTACCTCTCTCTCTTCAGTATGGTCACTCCGTGAATTGAGCTGACATTCTCTGTATTTTTCACTTAAACCTTATCAACTCAAGTGCTCAAGTGGTAGGTAGTATGTTATTTTCAGCATGCATGTTTCAGTGAGAGGAGTTAAAAGCAGTGGTGGACCACGTACACCTTACAACAGTAAGGTGGGCAGGGATGGCAGGGCACCATCACCTGGAGATGATCATGAGCCTGATGAAGTGGTATTACAGCAGGCCCAATCCAGCTGGGGCTGGAAGAACCAGAGTGCTTATGGGGGATGGCCAGAGCTGTGCCCCAGCTGGGGTGACCAGGTGTGTTGCCAAGGCTCAGGGGCAGAAGTTTGGTTTGGGGGCAGAGCTTGTGATAAGCCAAGAACATGAAGGTTTTGGATGTGCAAGAAGTCACGACCCTTATCAGAGTGAGTGATTTTACTGAGGGAAGAGTGGTTTGAGGAAAAGCCTTGGGGAGCCCCGATGGGGTGGAGAATGGGCTTTGGCTGTGTGACAAGATGGGAAGGAATGGCTGACCTGGTTGTGGGTCTGGGGGTGGTGTTTGCACAGGAAGCCTGTGACCATGCCCTATGCACAGCATACCCCATGTCAGAAACATGAGGCTGTGAGGTTATTCAGAGGCCTAATAGCATGGACCTTTGGCTCTACCTGCAGCTCTGCATGCCAGAGAGTTAGCTTCTCAGGTTTCTCCTCACAGTGTCATTGCTGGTGTAGTTTGCTGTTATTTTTGAGAGGTTAGGTGAAGAGACTGTCACTGAGCGTTAGCTTTTTATAGCACTTTGCTACAATGTGTGACCATCAGTCTCAGAGGTGTAACATTTTTCTATCCTATTTGCAACTGTGCTCAGTCACAGGCCTTTTCAGGGTGGGAGCTGTCTGCTCAACAAAATCAGATAAGAAAAATTGTGTCACATCAATAGTTCCTAAAATACTTTTTTCCTGATGATGAGCCTCATGAGCTACATATAATGCTTTGTTAAAAATGATTGAAGTGTGTCATCGTAGTGTGTGTACATTGTCTTAATATAACAATTATTTGGAAAAAAAAGCTTTTAAGTAATTCAGGTGCCTTTTGAATCTTTTTACTCTGTCTACCTAAAATATTTTGTCATGTATTGGTATGAAATTTGAATTCCATTAGATTTATTGTTTTGAAACATGGAAAAGCCTTTCTGATATTTAGCTTAGAGCGTCTCATTCAGTTGACAAAGGACAGGAATTAAGTTTAGTCCTAGTCATGCAATTCAAGTAATAAAAAACAATGTAAGCATGGAGTTTTGGTCTCAGTGCTGAGTCTTAGTCTTGTCTCAGCTCCTGCTGGGCCTTTAAAAGCTGCAGCACACAAAGTTAAGTCCTCAAAAGTCTGCAACAAGCAAAGTCTGCTTTTGAAACGTGAATGGCTCAAAGCCCATGATCATGAAAAGTTGGTTATGTGTAATGCTACTGTGTCATCTGGAGTACTCCATTTCCCCGCATCTGCACCTGGATCAAAGCAAGAAGAAAGGCTTTTCTCAGTCTGGCACAGGAGCACTCTGTAAGCTAGTGGTAGTAGGAGTCAATATTTAAATATGCAGTGTCCCCTGCACAGCATGTATCTGTGCCTGTATTTACACTGTTATGAGGCAAATGAATGAATTAGAGACTCCAGATCCTTTCTTGATGTTTGGTTATTCTCCCAGGGAGAAATCCTACAGGAGTCTGTAGAACATCTGGGAAGATATAAAGAAGGCAGATGTGTAATTGGAGTAGATCTAAAGCCAGTTACTGGGGGCAGATCACTTACCAAAAATGGTCTGTCATGTCAAGGTCCAGAAGTAGACTCTGCTGTTTAACAGACTTGCGAGTGGGGCCCAGGAACATGCTGCTGTGCCAATACTGGCCTAAATTTATTTATGATTAATTATTTATCTTAAAGACTGAATTCATAGAGCTGTTCCATTTGACATGCACGATGTTGGAAGAGAGATATTATACAGGAGAACATACGATCTTCTGAAGTTATTAATGCAAAATCACTGTAATTACATTGCAAATGGGACCATGGTAAATGAAATGATTGATCAGTTAGCAGGGCAAGCTGTATAAAATGATTTAGATCTCTAGTTTTGGGCTTTCTAGAGCATGTAAGGCAATTTATGATTTTCTTGTCGCGTGTATCCTGGTATTACTTATGGAGAGATAAGAACAGTCATGCACGGGGATGAATAATCGTACAAGGCTACCCAGGGAAGTGGTTGAGTCCCCATCCCTGGAGATATTTAAAAGAAGGGTAGACGTGCTGCTTGAAGGCATGGTTTAGTGGTGGACTTGGCAGTGATACATTAACAGTTGAACTCGATGATCTTAAGGGTCTTTTCCAACCTTAACGATTCTATGATTCTAAGTACCTTGGCTTTTGCCACAGTTGATAGATACAGCTGTTTTCAGACCAGAGGCAGAGGAACCTGGGTAATGCTGCTTACAGCAGGGGGATCTGTGTGTTCTGCATGCAGAGGTGTCTTATAGTTGTATGCAGTGAGGCTGAACCAGATCTGTCCTTCAGCTTCAGCTCTCCGGAGCAGTAGCTGCTTGTTTCCTTCCTGTAGTTTCTCTTCCTAGTTAGCTAGTATCTACATTGCAGTACTGATTTCGTGGGTCTCAGTGCTCAGAATCAATTGATGTAACCTTTTTGCTTTGAAAGCTGAGGCCATTTAGCCTGCAACGGTATGTGCTTTCAACACAGTTAAAGCTGAAATACATAAATTGTTCTCGTGTGGCTTGTGGCTACCAGAGTTCTCACCTTTTCACAGCTGAGAGCGTTGATCACTGGGGTAGAGAACAACGCTCACTCTTCGGTCTGAGCAACCTTTAAGTGCCATGTGCAATATAGAAGCAGCAGCACCTCTTGTAGCTGTGTTGAATGAAAGACTTGACCTTCCCCACAGGAGAAGGTTGGTGCCTGATTCTAGGGGACAGTTCAGGGCTGCTTCCAAACAGAGGTAGACACTTTCTCACAGTCCAGTACAGCACCGAAAGAAAGGAGCCTTGAAGAAGAGTTAGGTTTCAGATATTCTTTTTTTCCCCAACCTCTCCTTGTGTCTTTCTGGGGTAATTCTACATTAGTTGCACTGTTTTGGGGAATGCCTAACTTTCCTCAGGTAATACAGAGAGAGTATAGGTGCTTTCTGCCAGCTCCAGGTGGAGGGTGGGAGTCTAAGTGCCTACTAGATAATGACTGAAGGGCTTACCCAGCCCTGTCATCCTTCTGTTTTTGTGGCAAAGCAGAGACTTGTGGCCAGTCTAAGTGGCATGCTACAGCCTGTTCTTTTTAGCCACTGAGCTTTGTTGCTAGGAGGGTTTGTCATTGCCCTTTAGCAGAGGAGAGAATGATGGGGAGAGGAGGGAGTTTGCTTTCCTTCATGCTTGCTGATTCTTGATATAAACTGTTAATGTAAAAGCGATCCGAGAGCCTCGGTTGACAGCTACTGCCATGGCAGCCTCATTTCAGTCTGGAGCCCTCTTAGGAAAGTGTTGTCAGCTAGAATCCTCGATTAATCTTTGCTTTTTCTCTTTGGCTAGTAAGTGTGACCTTCTTTACAAGTTACAGCATTTGAAGGGTGTGTGTGTGTGGGTGTAGTAGTAATTTATTGTTATTCTGTGAGTCATGTAGGACCCATTAAGAATTATGGAAATTTTTTCTATCGTGTTTACAATGTTTTGAAACCTATGACAAGGTGCTGAAAAGCAGCTGAAAAGCTTTTTTTTTTGTTTGTTTGTTTGTTTGTTTGTTTTTAAATGAAAATGGTGCTGAAAAGCATTCAGTGTCTTTCAGGAATGACACCTCCAGCTGTTCAGCTTAACCTGGTGTAGTAGGTCACTGCGCTTAGTACCTAAGATATTCTAGTTCAAAAACACCTTCACCTTGAACCACACTACAGGGACTGCAAGATTATTCTTAAGTGTCTGTTTCATGTGTTTTTAATACACTTCAGAGGGTGGGCAGTTTGTTGGATATGCTAATTAAGTAATTGTAGAATTGCACAAAGGGTTTTGAACATTAGCGCATCTCAAAATTGCTCTTTTGTTTAGTGGAGGAGTCCTCACAGCCTCCCAAAATTGGATGGAATGCACCTGAGGTGACACAGACTGCATACCATAGCACAGACTAAGTGCTGGAGATAGCTTTATCAACAAGATCCCTATGTTCATAAGGAAAATCTGCCAGCTTACACTTTTCATAAAATAGTGTGGAAAAAAGTGGTGCAGTTTTCATGCAAATGAAAAGTTTGTTTTTGCAGCCTAAGTGCCAAGGAGACAGAAAATATAAGTCCGATGGGTATATTCTGCTTAGGAATATATTACTACAGGATGGTTTGGGGCAGACGGGATGGAGAGGCAGGGTCTGAATCACTTGAGAAACAGCAGTGACCTTCTGTAAGAATATCTGGAAGGAAAAGACCTCTGAAGAAAATCTCTAGGGAACAGAATGAAGATAAACATGCTAGTACACTTCTCTAAATTTTCAACCAGGGACTTTGTTTTCAAGACCATGTGGATACTTTTCTTACTGTTTTGCTTTTGAAGTTCTTGCTCTTTTCTTCCCACAGCAGCTTTCTTGCCTTGTTCTCTGCATCCCAAACTGTACTTCCACGCAGATTTTTCATTTCAAGGAGCACTGCCTGTTTATTTCTTTAAAAAGTCACACTGGGAGAATTCCAGATGTTCATTCTCTTTGTTTTGAAAATCCTTTCAAGAGGCTACAGACTGTTAGAAATATGACAGAGAATTTTTTTCCATTAATGATGAATGTAACATTTATTCTATTTAATGGCTTTGGCTCCACTGAGTGGAGCAAATCCTAATGGACTGTTCAGATGGGTTCCGCTTTTGAGAAGTTAACAGAAAGTTACAAAGAAACACGTGAGGTAATACAGGCTGTTTCACCACTGGATGTCATGCCTAGCCTGCTTGTCTTGGTTTAGAACTATATGTGCAAATAATTTATGTCCTGTGTTAAGGGTAGACCAAGCAGGGTGTACTCACACCACTGAGTCTATTTGCTGCTAGAAAACTCTCCTAATAACAAAAGAGGGCAATAAAAGTCTCTTCTGACAACTTCAACCTGAAATAAAAACAAAACAATACCTGAAGGGGACAAAAATGGCAATGCTGCCTGCAAGTCTGGGACATGACTTTCAGTGCCTTTTGGACAGGCAGTGCATGCTCTTCATGACAAACTCTGCACTGGCAGTCTGTCATCCTTCAGCTTCAAGCAATTTCTGTAATTAACATTAATTAAAATACTTAATGACCTGCTGTGATTTGAAGGGTCTGTCTCTCCCTTTGCTGCTGCTGTTACTGCTCATGATCTTTAATAAACTTTGCAGTGCATGATCTGCAGGAACTTTGAAAGACCTTGGGCAGAGCAGTGTTCATTTGGGGGAGACAGATCAGCAGTCCACTCCCAGCAGCTGAATTTTAGAAAGGAAGATGACTGATCTATCCTTGATAGTGTTTTTGCTGACATTGGAGCTTCTTAGAAAACATGCTGAAAATCACAGGGCTGAGTTCTGGGGGTTCAGGAGTTGCTACGTGTATCTCAGGTGTTTCATTGCATACAGCTGAAACAACTATGCCTTCTGTTTGAGTGGTGCTCATTAGGGAGGCAGCTTTCTTTGCCCCCTAAAAGGATATATAATGGACAGTACATTTAAGGGAAAGCAACGGATAAGGTATTGCATATCTGCAGGGTATTATTTATCTGCAAGTGGCAGATAGATACTCTTCTGAGGCTGTGGTGGATGTAATGGTTCCTTCTCCTCCTGTTGCCACTTCTGCAAAATGTAGCCTGGAAGAAACACACTGAGTGATAAAACTCTTATCACTCCAAATGGCACTGTCCTCTGACAGGAGGCTTCCAGCTATGGGGCTTTCAGGTCAACCAGATAACAGGACTGACTGTCTTTGAGGGAACACTTCAGGCGCTAGAAGGGTGGCTAAAGGCAGATACTTGCTGAACCGTCCTCAGCGGGGTTTGAGCTATGTCCCTGACTCTGCAAGTGCAGAGAAAGCTGCACCCAGATATCAGGGAACATCTGAAAAGAATTAGATTCTCTTCCACTCCCTAGTGGAAGAATCAGTGAAAAACCCTCCTCTGAGGCTGCGGCAAACAAACTTTCATCAAGAAAAAGTTGTGTTACATGGGACCAAAAAGCACCTCCCAAAACAGGTAGTCTAATATCTTTGTTCATGTCTCCTACTTGAAAGCCTCACTAAGCTCATTTTATGATCGTGGAAGCTGATAGAACATGTGGCCCTAAATGACTGTGAATCAGTGTGATTCCATTTCACTCATGAGTAATACAGATGGTACCAACCCAAGTAAATACACCTCACATGGCAATGCTTGTTGTGCTATGTATTATACCTGTACTAAGACCTGATAGTGGATTGTAAGAGGTGCTTTCCCTGTTGAATCTCAGCACCTGCATTTAAGACTGATAAAGCAGTTAATAAATTTTTAATTTTGATATTTTTTTGAGGAGTTTAGTTAAGCCATTGTATAGTAAGTATTATTAAGAGGTAGCTAAAATGTTCTTTCTCTTGGCCTTATGTAGTCTCAGTGTCTTTCTCAGTCTACTCTGAAACTAATTAAGCCTGCTCAGGATGATGTGCAGTAATTAAGAAAAATATATCTAAGCTTGGGGCCATAACATGCCAAATGACAGAAGACATGCAGTGTATAGTCATTCTGGGACTGTGCTGAGGAAAGAGCACCTGATCAAAATAAGTTAAGATTGACAAAAATAGCTGCTTTCTACAGCAAAACTCAGGTCCGGGGAAGGCAGACATTCTGATGTGACTGTATCCAGTATTCTGGTTGTGGATAGGGAGTCATTACTGACCTGACAAGTACATGAGAATCAGGACTGATTTGTTCTGATTTAAATGCAATTTCTTATAAAACATAATGAGTGTGTGACCACATGTGAGACCATAGGAATGGTCTAAGTGATTAGTGGTAATGAAAAAAATACTGGTGTAATAACAAAAAAAAAAAAAAATCTGTCTTTCATTAGAAAATAAGACTGGATCTCAAAGCCTTTGACTGTAAAAAAAAAACAAAGCTAATGTGCTATTGGGATGCGGTAAGGCCTAGTCCATTTAGACATGATTGTGAAAGCCTCTTTAGAAATACACTATGAATTTCTGTTTTAGAAAGCCTATTTGAGTAGTTTCTTTGATAGTGAAAAAGCTCGGCTTCTGATGTGATAAAATTATAAACTTGGTAGATTCTGCATTCTTTACGATTGTTTTCTCTGTACTTAGAAACACTAAATGGGACTGTAAAGCAACAAGCCAAGACTCTTGAGGCAATTGTTAAGTGAATGCTGGCCAGCCAGCATGATGGGAATGTTTCTTTGATATTTCTGAATTTGAATGGGCTTTCAACTTGTTGGAATGGCTTGGTTGGTTTGGTTTGCTGATAAGTGTAGATAATGCTGGAATTAATAGCAGGGTACAAGGCAGACAACTCTGAGGAGGTTAACTGTGTACAGCTGAAATCAATGTCCTAGTTTTATGTTGCTGGGGTTGTTATTTTGCTTTAGGTTTGGTAATTTTTTTTTCCCCCCACCTCCAAGTCTGATAAAACTACATTGCCTACAGTATACTTTGTATCACTTATACATGAGGGGATGCTAAGTATTTTCTGTAACTTGGGTTCATACAACACCTGTCAGCAAATAAATGGAGAATTAACTTTTGACTACTGTATACACCTTGACACAGTTGCTTTCTTTGTGCAAAATGGGAATAAGTGCTTCTAGACTAGAATTCTCTCTTTGTGTTGATAGTGTTTTACAACAATGCAGCACACACTTTATACATTTTTAAAGGATTGCATAAAGAGAGTTAAGTCAGTGGGAAATTGTTACAGATCAGCATATAGAACAAGGGTAATGGTCTGACTCAGACTTATTAAAAGGTTGTTTGTTGTCAGAGGCTTTATATTAGTACAACTCAATGTATTTGGATACAGTAATAGTCTTCACCTGCTAAGAAGATGCATATTTTCTTAGTGGTCTACTTGCTTACACTTGTGTACTTGTAATGCATGATAAAAAAAAAAGGTGTGTTTTAGTCCTTATATTATGCACAATATTAGAAAAGGTCTTCACTGTAAATTGATCATGCGTATCGTGAGTTCTAATTTCCTCAGGGTGTTTGGTTGAAGGTTTTTGTTGGATATTTGTATATGAATTCTTAAAATAATTTGTACTGTAGTGGTTGGCAACATTAGAAGAAACTTTTCTAAAATGTCAAGCCTCTTATCTGCTTGGGAACCAAAATGTATGAATTGCTTGGTTTGAAGGAAAAAAATAGTGAAAATAAGATTAGGAGCAATTAGGAGTCTCATATTGTGTATGCACACATGCTCACTTTGTTACAGTGAATGTTAAATTACCTGTTTCTCAAGTGTGACATTGGATTCATGCTTCTGCGTGGTCTCTGGACAAAATGTGTTCAACTTGCTCTAATTCTTCAGAATATAGAGTAAAACTTCTCAGAAGAAATGGAAACTTGGTTTTGAAATTGGGCAAAATGAACTTCCAGTATTCTTATGGGAAGCTTAGAATCAGTTGAAAAGCCAGTTTTCTATATTGAATAAACATTAACGTTCATTTAATGTCAACTTAAAATGTTTTATTTAGTAACAAAGGAAAGCTAAGAATGTTTAAATGCTCTTTCAAACAGTTTTGTTTCCCCCCCCCCCGCCCCGGCCTTTTATGCATTTTTGTGTTTGTAGCAGTTTTGCCTATCAACTCCCTAGAGAACCAGGGAACAAAAGATTACATAAAAAATTTCTAAAAAAAGTTAATGAAAACCGCAAATTGGCAAAAACTAGAAAATTATGAAAAGTTACAAAATATTATGTACTTTTCAAATCAATTTTTGTTATGCAGCTGCTTTTTGATCAAGCTTCCATAATGTTTATGTACAATAGACTTATCTTGTACTTAATAGCTATGTACAACTACTGCCACTCAAAAGAAATGTCACATTAATGTCTTAGTATCGTTCTAACTGCATGAAGTAAAGATTTTCTGTCCTTACCAATTTTTCTTTCTAATGAGTACTGGAACTTTCATATGCTCTGTTGAAAGTCTACTACTTAAACTCTTCTTAGGCACTACAGATCATGCCAGATGTGTGGTTTGCAGCTGACCACATGCTAATTCTTAAGTACCTTGGAAGTGACACACCGTTTACTTTTGATTTTTGTTCAGTAAAAACGTAAATAGGACTGTGATTTTTAAGGGCAGTTACTTCAAACAGAGTATGTGTACAGCTACAAAATGTTAGTCAAGATCTGTTTTGATCCAAGTGCTAAAGATCAGGGGAACAGAGACATAATGTAATAAAAATTTGTCTGGTCTTCTAATGTTGTAGCTAATTAAAACATAAAAGAGCCTAGCAAATTTGTTACAGTATTCTATTTAAAATCTCATACCATGACGGTAACCATGGTATTTGAGCACCTTCTATTCACGGACAGCTTTCATAATGGTGTGAAATATCCTCTAAGGATTAGCAAGAAACTGATCAACTTGACATTTTTTGTCACCTAGGTTCTTGCTCAGAAAAATCACTGATGTTCATGAAAAGACTTACATTCATGCTTGTTTTTAAGTATAGGCTTAAAATCTTAACTTTTTACTGAACTGTAACTTCAGGAGAAGTTAAGCATCTGATCACTTTGCAGCCAAGATACAGAAATCACTGCTATGGGGCACTGCTGGTAATTTGCTAGGTGTTATTTTTGTTCTCTGATTCAGTATCGTAAAATATTAAGTGACATTGTGTGTTTGGAGGTGCCCCATCTTTGAAGCAATGTAAAGCTGCAGTCCAGATGCCCTATAGCTGTTTTGTAAGGATAGCTGTTGGCTGTGGTAGGCTGGCGAGTTTCCCATTTCAGTAATTGCTTTTGGCATGCCTGAGATGTGCCCTGCTGCTTCAATGGGATGCAATGTCTCTCTTTTGTTTCCTGCCCTATATTGTCCTGTAGTCATGCTCCCATGTCACATTTGTATGTGAAACTATTGTGCAGCACAGTCTGATTCCTCATGCTGTAAAAACCATTATTTTCAGATAGAGAAGAACATTTAGAATTGAATTAAAAGCCTGACCTTGAGCTCTCTGAAGGATGGGATCATGCATTTATTCCAGATGCTCTTCTAAAGGATCTTTGACCTATGCTGCTCTGTCTCTCCATTTAGATCTAAGCATCCCTGGCCGCATTTGCAAAGCCTGAAAATCCTTCTCAGCAGCCTGCTTCAAGGGAAGAGCCCCTGTCTGTGCTCTCTCCATTGTTGTAGACTTTCTATCTGTCTTGCCTCAATTTAGGCATGGCTGTTGATCCTGGGGCATGTTAGAGCAGCCAGGAATGGAATGAAGGTTTGAAGCCTCAGATGTCCCACACCGGTGCCTGGAAAGATGGACAGGCAGGTACCATCCCTCCTGCCCTCTCTGTTATTTCACTATTGATTTGTCTTATCATCTCCCTGTTCCATGTGCATGATGGCCTAATCTGTTCTCCAGTGCTCAACTCTGGCACAGCTTCATTCCAGTAATTCCCTAGTAGGGGACAGAACCATAAAATAAACTCAGAGGGCTGGGTGACTGCAAGGGCATGTCCTGGCAGAGGGGTGCTAGAGAGCATCGCTAGCAGTTGCCACTGTGTCACAGTGTTTCTGCCCCGTTACCAATAATGGAAAAACAGTATGTATTATATCAGGGAGTTTCCTCTTTGCCCAGGCCACTGGGACTATATTTCTGCTTTTAGACAGGCATAGCATAGGTGATCACTGTTTCTTTCACTATTCATGGTGGTGTATTTATAAAAATTGGTTAGTGTTCCAGTATCCTGGGTTACATGCTTCCTCTTTATACCTTGTCCTTTGAAATCTGGAGGCAAGATCTGGGAATGTTTCTTCAGGCTATCATCTCTTTCAAGTCACATTCTCCCTTTTTATTAATGCTTTAAAGTCATAGGTGTGATTTTTTTTTTTTTGGTGAGGCAGTGGTTGTAGGCTTGTGATTTGTTACTGTGCAGCCATGTTCACAGTGATGGTGCTCCTCAAATCTAGCAGCCGTAGCAATGTAAGAAGAATAGCCTGAGTAGGATTTTGCTCTGTCAGTGACAGCATTCTTAATCCATAAGTCCCAGACTGCCTTCTTGCAAAACTGCTGCTGCAAATACTACTTCTGAATTACCTTCCTGTAGAGTTGATTCCTAGTTTTTGCAATAGCATTTCATCTTTTGTTTCAAGGAGGACACTCTTACATAAAGTGTGCAAACATGATTGAAAGTGTTGTCCATATTGCTTTAACTGCCTTGCTGCTTTTGGTTTAGTTGGATCATGACTGTTGCATCCCTTCTAAACTGTGACCAAGGTAAATGACTACTTTTTTTTTTTTTTAATTTTTAGTCATGAACTTTAAAAATTATTCTTCCAGCAGCATGTGAGCAATAATATTAATTTGTATTGTTTTATTCAACTGCTGCATGAAAGGGTGACAGCAGTGTTGATTTTAATTGCTTTGGTCCTTGGTGTATGTTTCTTAAGACACCTGTTACATAGAAGATACAGCTAAGGACATTTCTTGGAGTGGCATCTCCAAGTGTTGAAATAGTTTACTCTCTGTTCTGTACAGTTACACATCTTACAGAAGGCTTGTGAATGATGGTGGGCACGTTATACTTCAGGCATTGCAGACAAACTAAAATACCAAGCTAACTCATTCCTGTGCTTCCCCCATCTTCTCTGTTGAACCCAGTTGATGCTGGAGCCTCTCCTCTGCTTGCAGCTAACATTAACTAGCATTAAATTGGGACATGTTGCATTTTCAAGCAGCTGGATCACACAGTGTTCCACTAGAGTTCCTCTGTGCCGGGCCTAAACAACAGATGTTACCCCACCAGTGGAAGGCAGTAGCTGCCAGACCAATCATATTGTGTATACAGAGCAGGGGCCGGCTGGAAAAAAAACACACCTGCAGGCTGGCTGGCCTTGCAGTGCAGTGCAGATGGGCTGGTTCAGATGTTGATCGACATGAGAGGAAACTGGACAATGTACTTAAAAAGGGGAGAAAGGGTTGTGGATGAGGGAAGCAGGGGAAGGACATTGAGGAGAAGCTGGGAGAGGTGGGGAACGGTCACTGTATTGCATAGTGGGGGGAGCAAAATTTAGGAAGGTGTAAGTGGTGGCAGTGGCTGTGGGCTCATCCACTGTCCTGAGGCATGTTCCTGGTTGGTACCTTCTAATATAATAGGAATTCTTATTTCTATGACACCCCATAGCAACAGAAAAGAGATGTCTACTGTCGTTCCCATGCCACCATGCTGAAACTAACCATCCTGGTACTTGGCTTGTTAGTATGTTTTATTCCGTAGCTTGGACTTTGATCCTAGCACCAGTATTCAACACTGCATAACCTCGCTGAAATATCAATGTGAGAGCATGACCAAAAAGGATCTTAAAGCCTCTGCCTCACTTCAAAGGCTGGCACACCAGGTATCTAATTGTACATCAGTATGATACACTCTACATGTGACAGCAGAGAGTATAAACTTACTGAGTGCTTCAGCTGGAAAAGATAACTGACCTAGTGAATTTCGAAGCTCACTCAAAAAATGCTCCTTTCAGAATTTTTCTGTCCCTTTTGGTGCTTCCTTCACCCTTTTAATGCTTCCTTTTATGTCACCCTGGCTGGTTATTTAAATATTGGGGGGGGGGGAATCTTTAATCAGTACTATATTATTGTGTTGTCTTTGATTTATCTTCTCCGTGCTAGAAACTACTCAATAATAATTTCTGTGATTGCTTATGTGCAGCATAAACAGGGCTATATTTTGAAAATTAAGATACATCTTCAGAGTAATAAAATGAAGCAACCTAACACAGAAAGCTTTTGTAAAAAGCCCAATCAAAACTGCTGACTCACAACATAATCTGAACAAATTAAATTGCCCTGTTAGCTACTTCCTATAGAAGGAAAAAGAAAAATGATAATTTTGAATATTATACACATTATTGAACCAGTTTGGTTTAAGTGAAGGTCATGGATTTTCCCATGCACTTAATCACCCGAATGGATCATTTTTCTTTGTCGTTTCTGTTGTTTATAGTTGACAACACACTGTACAAGGAACAGACGCATCTAAGCTGGGGCAAACCCAGCCAGCCTCTCTTGCTACTAAACTGGAAGAGTTTAATGACATTTTTAATGAATACAGTCCTGATTAGTTTAAAGAAAAATAAAAATATAAATACAGTCCTGAATGTAGCTGTGTATATTTGCACTATCTTGTTAGCATTTTCCATGGACAAATGACAAAAGGATACAGTTATTTATCAATTAACGTTAAAGGATGGTTCAAGGCTGTATTCAACTGTTGCAGCTAATTGTATACCTTTATTCTATTTTTTAAGGACCAAAAAACTCGGAATGAGACCCAGTATTGTATAACTTCCCTAAGACCTTATTTAATTATATCTTGGGAAGCTGGGCAGTGCTGGACCTTCTTGCAAACTCCAGAGGTTAATTTCTGGCTTTAATAAAAACTTCCTTACTGAAATTTGGAGGGTGCTCCGTAACGTAAAATGTATTCTGTACTTGGTTCATAACAGACTGAACTAAGCTATTGACAGGAATTAAAGGTTGCTCTTTGCTTGACACCCAGAAATCAAGAATCGATGAGTTTTCTCTAATATTGACGTAAATGAAAGTATTTCAGAAATAGGAATATGAGAGAGCGAGAGAGAAATCCGGAAGGTATACAGAGAATTTAAAAGGAGGAGAATTTATTGAAGAATGTCATGGTGTCTTGGGAGTGTCTTGTGTTCTATGTGTGTGTCTCAGGATAATGGTATTCAGGGCTCTGAAATAGGTAGCATAGATTTTGTTGAGTTTACTGCAAACTGTCTTCCTCTGGTAGAATTTCACACTTGGGATTTTGTGAATATTATAATATTTATTATAAAAACTTCTTTTTTCAGTCACTGATCAAAACTGCAATTTTAGCCTGCAGAACTAGGCTCTTCTGGTCTGAATGTGAATGACAGTACATCTGGTGACTTAACTGAAAACTGATGTCATACCAGTTTCCTCAAGGGTGAGGGCTTGAAAATACCTAAATATTTCTTCAGGTGATACAGCTTAAGGAAAACTTCAAAACGGTGTGTTGAACTGTCAGAACACTGGAGGAACCACAGCTTTAAGAGTGACATTTTCTAGGGAAATGTCACCTTGTGAGAAGTTCTACTGGATATTCTAAGAAAACATGTTGAAGGGAGAGTTTTGAGTTGTTTTCCTGAGTTCTTGGAATTTGTAAAAAAAAAAAAAAAAAAAATCACATTCCACACCTGTGGGTTGCTTTATGCACAGAATTTTTAATTATTAGCAAGTTGTTAACATTCCAAGTACAGAAATGATGTCCAGAAAGTTCAGATGGGGATAACTTGCATCCCATCCTAAATGTGCAAACTACCCAGAGGATGTATTGATTGACTTCTCCTCAGGACACTAGCTTGGTTAAATAGGATGCCCTTTGCAGCCCTTTGTGTGCAATGGGCAGAGCTTTCTATTCACCTAGTCAAACTTTTCTATATAATGGAACTGCTTTTCATTTCAAAGCAAAACTTTTGTTTATTTTGTGCATTGTTTTTAGAAGAATTCCAGCTTTTTGTTAAAACAAACAAAAAGAAATAGGAAACTAGTAAAAGTACGGTGTTGTGCGATAGTTCAGTTCTGCTCCTGGGAAGAGGAGTGAAAGGTTTTTAATGCTATTTTCTGTGTGATCATGTAATTAAATTGATTTAGCACTATCTACCTAGAGCTTAAGATAGTACATTTGGAGAAAATTCAGAAGTAAATGTAGGATGGGATTTTAACTGAATTTGTTGCTGTGTATTTGTCTTGCTCTTTTTTTACTTGGCTTTTTTTTTTTTTAATAGTTTTACTGGCTTCTATCCATTTTCATAATTTTCCTTGTGGAATCTTTACGTTCTTTTTTTAATTTTTATTATTGTTACATCTATGTTTATAGCACATTTAAAACGAAACATCACACAAAATTAAGAACCTCTTCTAGTCATGTTCAGCTTGTATTAGATCAGAACTTTCACCATAGCTGTACTCTTCCAGTGGAAGCTGCTGACCTGCATTGATCAAGTGCACATTGCTGCAGCTGCTGGTGAGATCTGATACGTGCGGACTGGCTCTGAAGATAGACCGTGGCTCTGGTTTCAGCACACTGAAACCGGCCAGTACTTTCTCTGAGATTTCACTCTGAAATGAAGAGGGGAAATTTGAGAGTGGCTGAAGCCCCCTGAGATGAGCAGCGTGTCCCTATGAATTGAATTTAAAGCTGGCCTGAGAAATAGTTCTCACTGGACCCTACATATTGTTCAGAAATATGTCTCTGAAATCTGCCTGGAAGTGGGAGGGGTGGGTAAGGATGGGGGCATGCGGGCCAGTACGCAGGTTGGCCATAAAATGGCACGTAAGGATGTTTGACCAGGCACTGCGTAGGCTGTGTGGGACTCCTGGGCCCTCTGGCCTGCCCGCTCACTGCCTGCTGCATGGCCCAGCTGGACTGCTGTGGTGCCTGCGGCTGGGTGCTGTGCTGTACACCTTGCCTTGCTCTCGCTTTCAGGGCCTGCATCCCAGCCTGCAGCATCCAGCAGCTATTCAGGGCCTTTCAGGAGCTGAATGCTCCTGCTGTTTGGCAAGGAGGAAAAATAGGCAGCTTGAGGGAATTAAAAATAATGGCAAGAAAAATCTGTTCAGTAATCAGCTGAATGCTGAGGGAGGGGTGAGGAGGAAGATCAAATGGAGTGTAGCCAGCCGTATGTGTTTGCCCCTTAGCACAGCATTTGAGCATGGGGACTAATTATACCAAATCCTGAATGTGTGACCAAGCAAACACTTCTCCTTACAAGAGAAGATACAATTAAAGAAAAAGTTTCACCATTTACTTGCTATACCTACTTAAAAACGTTTATGATAGGATTTGCTTGGCTTTTTCACTTCTAGAAAAATTGGGAAAAAAAGGTGTCAGCCATGAACTAGCCTGTGTGCAGGAGTTTGCCACAGTGTATTGACTGGCTTCTCGCCTCTTCCTCCTTGCTACTTATTGCTCTGTCGTAGCCTGGCAGAACACTTCTGCTCTCTGGTCATATACTTCAAAAAGTACTACCCATCATGAGCAGGTATTGCAATTTAGCATCCCCAGCTAAGTGGAGAGAATGTGTCTTTCAGAGCATGCGTTCTTCTTTTCCAAGGCATATCCACAGAAAATTGTCCCTTTGGCTTTTCCTGTCCCAAACCCATTATTACGAACCACCCAAATGTGCATTTGCTGTACATCTGTAACACACAGAAGACCAGAAACACTTAACCCCCACCCCCCAAACTCCCCCAAAACGCACCTCAACTCATTTTTGAGAAGCAATAAACAGGTTCCCAGCTCAATTTCTAACATTTTTCTCAGCTGGATGATTATTCAGGATTGAGTTAATTCTTTAATTCAGATGATTCAGGACAAATTAGAAATAGCTGCAGGTAGCTATGTGACTTGTTCTGGAAACCCATTTTTTTTCCTTTAATATTTAAAAAGTGAGCCAATATCTTCAAGTTGTGCATGTTAAGGCTCATCTTGACTTCAAATTGTTGATTCTAGGGCTGGGTGGGGTTTTGGTGGTGTTTTTTGGGAGGGAGCATTGTTAGTAAGTGCAGTTATGAAGAGAGCCACGTGCCTTCAACCAACAGTGCAAGAACAGAAGATGGAAATGCATGCCTCTGTATTGATGCCAGTGGCATCAGTCCCAGTCATTTACCAGTATAAGTAGTTTGGGACAGACAAGATTACCCCTTAATCAGCACAGCTGTATGGGTCTTTACTAACTTGTTAATTGGCCGAAGTGTTTATTAGTGTTTCACAATATAAATGTTTTAGCTCATTTCCTTTTTGGATGATTTAGGGCTGAATTAGCTATGGCAAAGAGGAAATGTCTGTTGGTTGCTCTGTGATTCTGTCTGTTGAGTCCAGGACTTCATGGCACATACAAATCCAGATGCCTGTAGGCAGGACCTCTGGGCTTTTGGGTTAAACCCTAGTATTGGGTTGTGGAGACTGGAGCCATATTCCTGGCTCCGCTCTGAGTTATACCCTGAAACTCCAGAATAGCCTTGGAAAGGTTGCTTCATCTGTCTAGGCTTCATTTTTTACCTCTCCGAAATGAAGATGTTGATAGTGCTCCATGTGAAAGATTTCTTTCCAGTATTCGCTTTGAAAGTGACCTTTATATTTCCATGTCTCTTTTGTGCATGAGCACTTTCTTTCCCCAGCAGAAGCGAGGTATTGTAGTGGTAGCAGCCCAAGAAGCTATGTGGGACAGAAAAAAAGTAATGCTTGAACTTTACCAGTCTCTTTCTAAAAAGACCAGTATGTGCAGGGGTTTTCTTGTAAAAGTAGAATATTAGGTAACATGCTGAGCTGGAACATAACCTGTGCTAGACATACTGGGATGAGATAATTATCCTATTTATACCTTCTGTTTTCCCTGTCTAAGGGAAAGATGATTCTTTTTGAAAAACATTTTGAGATCGCAAAGTGAAAGGTGAGGGAGGGTATTATTTGTGTTGTGCTTGCTGGAAAAAATTGAATGCAAAAACAAATGGAATGAGAGGAAACATGAGAACAATGGGAAGAGAAAAACTGCTTTTAGCCTTACAGAGTAGTCATTGATTCATGAAAGCAGAAGGATAATTCCTCATTGTACAGCTTTCAGACAACAGTTAGAATATTCACTTCCAGTTAAAGACTAGAAAATTATCAATGAACTGACAAAAGCCAAAGAAAAGTCACTAAAAGAAATGTTAGGGCACTAGGGGAATAACTAATAGGAAAAAAGGGAAAAAAAAATAGTTTAGTGAATTGGTGGAATGGAGCATGAGCAAGGAAGTGACATAGCTGTCAGAGCTGGAAAAGATTATAAACTCAGAGAAAAATGAATTGCTTTTGTAGCTTAAGTTCAGAAAGAGGAATTCTGGGATGAAAATAGTTTGGGGTTTTTTTTTCCCAAAAAAGATTGTTTGGGAAAACTTTTTTTTTTTTTTTTTTTTTAATCTGAGGAATGATCTCCTAGAGAAAATGGAAGAAGTCATAATTTTTAAGACTACTAAACAATGCATTAGAATATGCTGTACAGACAAGGTGTTTTACAATATCTTTCAGGTCTTCAGGCTTCATGTGGTGCAATTACCTGAGTATTGTGTGTAACTGTGGTCTTTGAATGTTGTTAGTTTTGAGGATAGCTTTACCATTTTTATGCATCTGTATTCTGCAAAGAAAAATAAAACAATCACAACTATAAAGAAGTGCTTCTTTTCCTAGGCTCCATATTTATTCATGACTTTTTTATAAAATTCATGTTATATTCTGACTTACAAAACTAAATGCCTCTTGCTGAAAGAAATCATGCGCAGGGTCTTGCATGGAACAATTATGGTAAAGTATAGTAGTATTTTGCATTTGTGCAAAAAGATTAGAGTAATTTGAAAGCAAATTATACATCTAACCAGTGGCATTATGCCCATTTCAGAGAAGAATAAATAGGAAGGGGACTTACTCAAGGTCAGATGGGCTCAATGAAAAAAATGGAAGCTTTCTGCTTAACCGAAGCCCTCTAGATAAACAAATTGTTATTTTTTTCTCCTTATGAAAACGGGGACTGGATCAGTGCTGTGCTTATGACTGCATAAACTTTAATTTTAATCTTTATTGCTTAAATTTTTCACCTCTCTAGAATTTGATTGAAGCAAAACAGAATACTAGTGCTTGCTAGAAACAGCTCAAGTGTTATTTTGCTACTGAGTCCAGTTTCATATGATGCAACTCTGCATAAATATTAACTCGTGAAATACTGTGGCTACTCCTTTTTGGAACAGCAGTGAGTTTACTGTGCGTTAAGTTAATGTGTACAGGCAGATATCTCTTGCGTACTATATTGGGCAGTCCTCCAGTACACCTCTCTACGTCCTGCCAAGACTAACCAGTCTGTTTGCTTCTGTTGCTGCAGGGCCATGACAGCTGGATAACCTCTCTGCTTTAAATGCAAAGGGACAACTAGTCTCAGTTTGTTTGTATCTGGGTGCTCTAGTGGTAAGCACAAAGGTGATTTTAGAGCTCTATGTTGTCTCTTTTCCATGTTTCCATCCAGAGGTCTCAGTTTGTTTTACTCACTGAGTAGGAAAGACTGTGGCGGGGGAAAGCAAGTAATTGTGATGAGTACTTTTCTTTTCCTAACTGTATTGTTAAAGGGATATAAAGTGAGGACACAACTGCAGGATTGTGCAACAGTGGCTCTTAAAAGAAGGCAGAGGACCAAAACTCATTCATAAGGCCCTAAAGGTATTGTGAACATCTGGTAAGAGTAGAGCTGGGGAGTGGCAATCCTATGAATGGTACTTTGACCGTTGGTCATTTATTATTTAACTCTTTCTAGTATCTTTATGCATATAATTATTATTATGACACAATATTTAAGCTGCACTTCAGCTGTGCACTGGTTGCTATCATATTAAGCTAATGTGAATTACTAATAATTTTGAAGTTCTGATAACCTTCTTGCTACATATGCTCAAAATGCTTCATACTCATGCATAGATTAGTTTGGAATTAGTCTTGTGTATGAATTTAGTTGTTACTTAGCTGTTCATGTATAATCCTTTTATTTTCCCCTTTATATTCTCATTCATTGTCTTCCAGTGGAAACCCCTCCTGTTTCCCATGTGTTTTTCTCATTTGTTCTCTGGCATTTGTTTCCTGTTTTGGCCTGGCCAAGGGTGTTTCTGAGGTGCAGAACACTGTTTCACCCAGACTGGCTTCTAACAGTTTGAAAAAGTTACCAGCTGGCTAAAGAAAGGAGAGATGGTGATGGATTGAATCAGGTCTTAAATTTGAGGTTACTTCAGACTGGTTCCTACTCTGCATTCCACAGTGTGTTGGGATCCAACAGCAGAAGAAGGGAAGTGACACAGCCACCTGCAATCCTGAGCTCTGAAAGTGCTGATTATGTGGCAGTGATGATTTGTACTGGGGTAAGAGCCAGCTGGCTGTGTGGATGTGGCTTTAGATTGCTTTCTAATAAATAACAGTTAGTATGGCTCAGCTTGGTATGAACGGGAAGTGCCATGCAGAAGAACTGTCACTCCAGAACATGAGTCAGAAGATGAAATTAGTGGCTGACACAGATGCATATACTTCAATGCCTCCACATTTGGCATCCCTGCACAGGCAAAATGTTCTAATAACAGCTCCCCTCATATACCTTGGATTCACAGGAAAAGAGCTACTGTTGGATGAGTAACATATAGAAGACATAGGTGAATGGTATTTTTAGCCTAGCAATCAATTTTTCCAGACACTTCATAGATGGGTGTAGGCTGGTTTTAGTCATGTTTCTTAGTGTTTGCAACTGCTTCTTCCACACCTGATCAGTGACTGACAAAAGCTCCTTTCCTCATCTTTTAATGGGTAAACTTGCCTCTCTCAAATATTTTTCTTTTTCTTTTGCCTCATGTAAATTGTGAACTCATCGGCCAAGAGAAGTGTCTTGCCTTTGAATGAGCCCTCACACAGAAATGATTGTTTCAAGACCTTTCTTTATTGGGCTGAGTGTACAAGGCAAGACTCTTCTCATGTATTTCTGAACATCAAGAGCAGCATTTATTTGGGCAAATCTGGGTCCTGGTCTAGTTAAGTAACTGCACAGGCAGATCACTGTGATATTAATAACGCTCGAGAATGACAAAGCTTTACCCACACAGCCCTAATTGCAAGATGGGGTCACAAGTAGCAATTTGGTGTCTTGTATCCAGTCAAGGAGCTTATGTTCAATGTCTTTTGTTGCTGGTTTGGGCTCTTTTTTTTTTTTCCCATTGGTCGTTTATTAACTGGTGGCACAGAAACATCCAATGTCCATTATTCTAATTGTTGTCCCATTTCTGTATAAAATGATTTCTGAGTCACATCCAAAACCATATAGACTCCTTTCATTGCCATGACAACAGCAAGGCATGCCAATGTTAGCAATGTCAGCTGGAAAAAAATGTCAGTAAAAGCAAAGCACAGTTAATTGAGATATTTCATATATAAATCAAATTTTCTGTAATGATCCAAAATTATCCTGCATTGTGGAGAAGTAGTTAAGAACAAGCCCTAGATAAATAGCATAGTCTAATGCTGAATGTTGGGTCCTGTCCTAGGCACTGCATTACAAAAAAAGATTGTACAAAAATAGTGAGAGTGGAATTGGTCATAGCCCTGGCATAATGTCTGGATCAGAAGAGGATAAAGAGTTAAATGTGGTTACTAAAACTAAAGGATAATTACTAGCAGTTTTAGAAAAAGAAAGACTTGATGTTAAAGTGTGCATTGTTCTTTCATTATCATACCTTTCTCATCATTGCCTAAGATTAAAAGTACATTTGATGGGATTACATAACAATACATCTAAAACTAATAAATAATGCAGCAACTCATACAAAATAATAGGAAATCATTGATGTAAACCAGGTCTTGTAGAGCTGAATGCTAGAAGAAATCTGCCTTAGTTCAAGTGAAGCTGGGAAGGAGGAAAGCCAGGGGGTGGGACTTGAGAGATCTGCAGTCATCAGGAGGGATTATTTCTGTTTTAAAAAAGAGGTGGGAGCACAGAGGTAACGGAGGTAGTATCTACAGCCTGCTTTCCCTTGAAACCTGCATGATCGTATGGGCTTTCTCCTGGCCTCTCTCTATGCTTTGAAGCTAAGATGGAGACTGTCTTGGAAATGGAAATTGAGCATGAATATCCTGCAGTCAGGGGCATTACCTGTTGAACTCTAGAAATTTGTGGATTTTTGAAGACTTCTGCTTATGCTTGCTGTGAAGGAGGGGGACAGGATGAATGATGTTGCTCACTCAGAAGCTGTGATTCACGTTTCCCTGGCCTATGTCTGGGGTTCTCCCATAAAACTCTTCTCAACTTTTTTTTGTTAGTTTTGCCCCGTTAATATGTAGCTGCAGATGGCTGGAGGGCTAATCTTTCCTCTCATGTGTCCTCAGGGTGCCCAAAAGAGTTTCAGGAGCCTCTGCAATTTCCAAAGGATGAAAGTGCTATGTTTTCATTTAATGATAGTTTGACTCTCAAATCAGGTGGCTGATTTCTAGTGACAGCCATAGGTGATGTCAGAGCAAATGTAGATTTTGTTCCCCTTATTTACATCCTTATTTTTAGACCTACTGGTACTACTGTAGCCTAGGATGCTGTTGGCTTCATTTAGGTTCTCAGGAATTTTGACAATACTTGTCTGCTTGGTACAGGGAGATGGAATAGGCCTCCTCATCCTGCATCATTATCCATCCTGGGTTTTTTTTTGAGTTGGGGAGGTCCCGAATGCCAGCTGGCTGTAAGTGCAGACTGTAGCTCAGGCAGTGTAGCCCCCAGTGAGTGGGGGCTCCAGCTCTAAAAGAGCCCTCCTGGACTTCCAGAGAAAATGAGGAAGTCACTTGACTTCTAGATGTCGTTTGAGGCTTATCAAAGATTGTGGTTAATATCGAATATTAACAGTTGCTATAATAAACAAGCTTCATGTGAGAATTCAAAAAGATAAATTGCAATGGTCCTTTGGGACATTGGCAGCATTCTATGGGCTGAAAACCTCATGAAGGTTGGGTAAGCAAAACTGGATTTCCTTTTTTTTTGTTGACCCTCTTACCCCCACCTTTAGCTGGCAGCGTGCTATTTTGCAACAGTAATGATCAGAAATTGCGTGGCAAAGATTTTCAAGGCGTCTTAGAGAATTAGGTACTTTGATTATAACAGTCTATATTCTAGTCATCATGTATGTTTTAAGAGGTATATATTCTAAAATGATAGGAAGATTTTTAATTTAGAATGCTACTATTAATTTGCTTCCTTGATTCTTCTCATGTTCTTGGCACCTCAGGTCCCAGTTTGGAGAGTGGCCGCATAATGTCTCCAGATTCTGCAATCAATGAGCTTCTGTGGAAACAGACAGGTACATCGGCATATAGCCAAATTGCATGGTGAAAGTCCTAGATTCTCAGTATTGCAAGGTGATTGGTGGGCTGTATCAAGACTTGACAAACAAAACAAGAAAACCTTGCAGCTTTATGAACTTAATATCTAAGTGTACGTAACTTAAAAACATTAAACATTGGCAAACCTAAGAAATTCCTTGAGAATTGTACAACACTTTGTTGCTGGTGGAGCCTGCAAGCCATAAAAACCTGCAGTTAATGATAAGGTTTGTCTTCATGCTGCGGTTAACATAAGTCTGTGGGTGTGGGGCATGTTAGCATATTGAAGAGTACTGCTTAGCGTGTCTGTTTATTCTGCTTTCTGTTTTGTGGAATGGCAGATCTGCTGGACACTTCTGAATTTAATGTATCTGTTGAATTTTTAAAGTTCATTTCTTACACAGCACACAGCATCCTTTAGCTGGCATATTTTAAATACTTAAAGAATGCTTTAAAATGTTTTTATAATTTACCCCATTTTTGGTGATGTTTGCACAGGTGGTCTCATCAACAAAGAAACTTCTGGTTCACATCAGAGTTTGACCATGGCTTTAGGCAAAAGATTAGCCAGTGCAGTTAGGGGTACAAAACTAAAAAAACTTAAGACTTCTTGAACAAAAATGGGTTGTCTCGACCATTGTTCTGTGGGCTGATATTACATGGTTAAGTTGCTAACAGAGACTTTTTTTGGTCTGTGTTTTTTAGCATGGTTGGGTCAAGGACTATTTTCAAAGCAAGGCGTTTGAGTTTTATTCTGCTGCAAAGAATTATGAATCCAAGAGTAGCCTTTTTGGGGGACGGAATAGAGCCATGAGTAGCTGGGAATCTGCCTCCAGAGCTGCCAGTGTCGTTTGATCTAATTTTGGTTGGAACTTGTGTGAGGAGTGTAGCAGCCCCTCCAGGGAGCTGAGCTCTACTGTTAGTAAATCCCCTAACCGCTTCGTACCTCAGAATAAACTATTAAGGATATGTGCTTTGGGCTGAGAGGGGGACGTATACTAAGGAGAGATGCGGTAAAGATGGGCCGTACGACAGGAACGTACGGAGGGGAACACTGGTCCATCGGTACCATGTGTCTGAGGACAGTCAGCAGCAGATGCCTAGAGAAGAGAAAGCAAGAGCAAGCGCATAGTAATGTGTCCGCAAATACTCTGTGGCCTTCAGTGGTGTACAGGTCAGGGCATTTTTCAGCCAGAGATGTCTTTGGTAATCTCTGATGGATTTTTTTTTCCTTCCTTGTTTTTTTCCAGTCCCTTTTTTGAGTCCAGGTGAACTTTTGCTACATAGTGTCCTGCAGCAAGGTGTTCTACAGCTTAATTATGTGTGTATGAAAAAATAATCACTCCTTTGCTTGTTCTGAATTTGACATCTACTGGTTTCACTTGTTAGCCTCTAGCTCTTCTACTGGAAGAGACAGTAAACAATTGTTCCCTGTTCACCTATTTCATGTCACTAATCTTTGTAAACTTCCATTATATTCCTACCTTAGGCTCATGTATCCAAACGTATGCAATTGCTCCTTGCACATGCTTCTCTTGTCAAGTTTCCTGTTTATTTAATGTAAGTCATTAACAACGTATACTAATTCAGTCACAACATCCCTACCATTCTATGGACCACAACCAATCGACGTGGGTGTAACTGAAATTTCTCATTGTTTTGTTTCTTGCCAGCGTGGCCTCACTGATCTTACTTGGCATGTCATCGTTGCTGCCACCATCTTAGCCTGTAATTCAGTCTTGATAGTATACTTTTCCTATTTTAGATCCAGAATTTAAATCCTCAGTGACAATTTTACTTGTTGTTATCCTGTTCATTTTAAGCCAAAGCCTTCTTTTTCCATATACTCCTGCTCATCCACTGACGTGACCTGTTTTGCCTTTTCTGCACACTTTCTATCCTTGCATACAGTATCCATTTCCTTTCCTTTCACTGACTTTCCAATACATCTATTCAATCAATATCCTCCTCTAAATTAGGTATTTCATTCCCCTAACCTGTTTTTCAGACTGCTTTTATGCAAAAACAGTTGTCTGCTGTTCCTTGCACTTTAAGAAAACAAATAAGCAACCGTTTCGGTAATGTTTTCATTCCCAATGGCAGTGGCCTGCTTCCATTTTCACTGAGGAAAAGCCATGCCTGCTGCACGTGCTGCCCCTGCTCCAGCCCTGCCCTGTGCAGGGAAAGGTTTGGGAAAGAGGTTTGGGCCCCTCTTTCTTCTGCACGCTGATGGTTGTTTCCCGGTTTCTCCATGGCTCTTGCCACACCGCCCCGCACGGCCCTGTCGGGAGCCCCTGCCGGCTCAGCAACAAGCGCCCGACGTGCAGCCCTGCGGCCCTGCTGCTGCACGCACACCTGCACCACAGGCGCTCTGGGCAGCCAACGGCCGCGCCCCTGTCGCTCTGGCTGGGCCGCCGCAGGCCTCGCCGGGGTGAGGCGGTGCGTTCCCCGTCCCTGCCGGCAGCCCCTCTGCTCGGGGGTTGCTCTGCAGCTCGTTTAGCCAGGGAGAGGAGCTGGGCTGCCCGGCGGGCCGAGCCCCGGGCGGGCCGAGCCCCGGGCGCGCCACCGCAGCCTCGCCTGATCGCGGCCTCGGTCCTTTGCGGGGGAGGCGCGGAGCGGGCGGCCGCGCGCCCAGCTTTCCCGCGGCGCGGCCGGCGGCGGCTCGCGGCCCTGCGCGCAGAGGCGGGGAGCGGCCGGCGCCTCGCGAGACCCGCGCGGTAGCCCCGCGAGATCTCGCCGCCTCCCTCCCCCTCCCCGCCCGCGTCATGTTTTCTCTTTGACAAGCCGCCGTCGCCGTTGCTGCCGCAGGAGAGGACGCGGCTGCCGGCGGGGACTCGCCGCTTGCCCCGGCCTCGCCGAAGACCCGGACTAAGGCCCGCCGCCTCCCCCCGCTGCCGGGTGAGCGCTCGGCTGCGGGGGGCTGGCGAGCCCGGCCCCCGGTGGGGACAGGGGCGGGAGGCCCGAGCGAGCCCGGCGCGGGCGGGGGAGGGGGGTTCTCCTCAGCGTCGCTCCCCACCGAAACAAGCCGCGCGTCGCGGGGCGCGGCCGCGGGGTGGGGGGGGGCAGCTGCAGCCCCGCCGCACCCCGGCACGGCCCCCTCGCCTTGTCATGCGGGGGCGGCTGCACCCCCTGTGCCGCCGACGGGCTGCTGGGGGGGGCGCGGGGAGGCGAGGCCGCAGCTCTAGCCACGGGCGTCTGGGAAGGGGGAAAGGTGCAGGCGGGGATGGAGAAAAGGGGGAGGCAGGTGCGGCCGCTCGGATGTCAGTGCCCTGTTGCTGAGGGTGAGCGAACGGCGGGTGCCCAGCAGCTCTTCTTCCTTTATAGGGAGGGGGGGGGGGGAGGGGTTGTGTCTCTTCAAAGCAGTATAAACTACACAAAATCTGCGTTGTGCTTCGGCTGGGATCCTTGGAGCCTGTGCTTTTCCCCTTGATCCTCATGAATGCGGTTGTAGCGTGGCCATGCGTTCTTCCCCTAAGTGTTAAATGCATCTCCCTCAGGCTGTGTGCATCCTGGGTGGGTCTGGCTGGTGTCACAAAATTCTGTCTGAAATTTGCCGTGCTGGCCTTTGTCAGCTGTGTGTATGACTGTAGATGTTCCATGTATCTCCAGACCTGTCATCTGAATTGCATCGTCTCCCCGTGGCCTATTTGCTGGCTCTTATTTGTAGTACTGAAAAATTATATGTATACTTTTACTTAGAGATGATTTATTTTGTATTCTAAAGTGATGTCCTAGCATGTGTTTTTGTTTAACTACATACAGTTAATTACTTTTAGAAGTTACTGTATACAAGCTGCTTTTCATGTTTTTTAGGGACAGAATCCTATTGTTATGCTCTCTCCCTTTCACAGTGTACATAGGAGAGGTTTATGTGAAGTTGGTGAAACATCTTCATCTTCTGTTGTTTTAGAGCTGTTCTTCATGTCACATATCTAAACTGATTGTTGCTTCATGGACTGTTTAATTTGCTGTAGCTGAGACCATGTGCATATGTATATGTACATGTATATATACAGGCGCACATACTAAGTTATGAGCTTGATCAGATTTGTAGTTTTAACAAAGTGTTCTATGCTGTTACTTCATAACAAAACCTCAAAGCTATACATTTAAACATTGAATTTAATGCTCCTTGTTAGAGGCCCCGTGTAAACCACATCATCTCCATTACATAGAAATGTGGGACTGCAGAGGACTTGGATCTCAAGATTGAGTCTCACATAGTTACAGGGAAAAATATAATAGACATTTAATCTGGAAAGGTAGATTTTATACCTGGTCAGCCTGCTACTGCTTCCCAACATTCTAAGAGGAATCTATTAATTTTGTATGAAATATTAAAAGCTGTACAATGTTAATGTGCTACAGGACAGAAGAAGGGCATTGCCAGTCTCCTGTATCCTTGCACTTACAAGGAATTTGTTAGGTGGCTTTATGCATAGTAGTTGTCTCTCAGAATGAAACATCTTACTGTTCCTTGTCTCTTGAGTATAAACAAACCTGTATATGTTTGAGACTTTCCTCTCTGCTCTTATGTTCTTATTTAAATGTATCATGTATGTTTTGTTTGTTGTCTTAACATTAAAGATATCTGTTTTTGTAGCTGGAAGTATATAAGTTGAAGGGGGGGGTGTTGAAATTTTTTTCTGCAAGCTGTGTGAAGGCAGTATTGATATCTAATTGTTACTTAAGAATAATAGGGATATAAAGTCTTTGACTTATTTTTGCTGAAGGACCGCTTGGCATAGTAAGAATATAACACACCGTGGTTTTTTTCATTTAATCCTTGAACCGAAAGATAGTTTACCAGTGAAAGCTTTTTCTTTTGTTATTTGAGAACTGAATTAAATGAATATTAGTTGATTAGGAAAGGATTTAAGTGGTCTGACTACTGTTTTTTGTCTTTCCTTTACCAATTTTAGATAGCCATAATCTTCCTTTTTCAAAGAAAACAGTGCAGGGGTGCTCTGCATGTTTTAAAGTATCAGTGATGACTGGAGTGGGACCATTTTACAGATGGGAAAAACTACACGTGAAATTAGTCTTTGTATTTTGGTAGTAAAAGTAAAAGTGTATACATTTACATACCTTTGTTTGAGACTCACTTTTAGTATTCCAATCTTTCTTTCCATTTTTAATGTAATTATTCTTGTAATTATCATTGGGTAGAGAAGCACTTTTATCCCCATTTTAGAAACTAATAATGGAGACAAAAATCGTATGTATTTCAGGAAGACTTGGTGGAGCAGGCGTTTGAGTTCTGGTCATAGGTTGTTATGAAGTCGTTACCCTTTCAATACAACAGTCTTCATTTAGATATTGTACAGGTACTCAATCTTTCTCTGTTTATATAACTTGAAAGATTTTTATCTTGCACTAGTATGTTTTAGTTAAATGTAGGGTGCATTTGTCTATGGCTGATTTGACTTCCTGGTGTCAAAGTCATCTTAGTGAATGGTGAGTATTGTGTTGGTTATGTTTCCTTCTCATGATTGGTTCTCAGAAGTACTCAAACTCTTAAATTGCTGGCAGGTTTTCTTTCTTTCAGTCTCCCTGTAGTGGTTGACAGTCATATAGAACATTCAAATCTAGTAGGTGTTTTCTCTTTAAAAACATCTAAAGTAGCCCTCAGAAAGTGAAGCTTTACTTTCCTAGGGCTGCTGAAGTAACTGGCAGTGTGCTGCACTGCTTACTGTGCATCATAGTAACTTCATAGTAACCCTTGTCATTTCTGAAGATGGAGAAAAAAAACCCATAGCCTGGAACCCAGTGGCTGTGGAATTTGCCAGTCAACAGCAAGTGTAATTGTGGCCTGGGAACTGGCCAGGTATATTCTCTGGCCTTGACTGCCCGTTGTGATTGACCTGATGGCATCAAGCTAGCTGGGAGCATGTTCAGGTGGCTGAAGCAATCATGTTCTCTGCTGGAAGCTGGAATTAATTTACTGTTTAAAGAAGAGCCTACAGTTTGAGTCCTCATGACTAGTGATAAATTTTTTTTGCTGTCAGCACTGCGTAGTACAGAAATTTCATCCTTAAACATTTCCTTACAAATGCACAAATGCATACAACAGAAGTTTCTTTTTCAGTTGGTTATACTGGGAGTACTCTGAGTCAAGAAATGGAAATGTTAACGCAAAGTATATGCTTTGCTTATTTTGCATTTAACTTGCAGTCTAGCTCTTGAGTACTTTTTTTTTTTACTTTCTGAAATAAGAAATTGCGTATTGAAGCAAAAATGGGCTCAACTGTATTTTAAAGTAGAATTACTTACACCTTATTCACTGTGTTCCAGAGGAAGAAGTGATTAAAAACTTGCTAAGAGGACCATCAAATAATTAGGTTATAAGTCACCCCTGGAGGTCGTACAGTTATAGAATCATAGAATGGTTTGAGTTGGAAGGGACCTTCAAAGATCGTCTAGTCCAACCCCGCTGCGTGGGCAGGGACAGCTCTCACTAGATCGGGTTCCTCAAAGCCCCGTCCAGCCTGGTCTTGAACATTTCCAATGATGGGGCATCCACAACTTCTTGGGCAACCTGTTCCAGTGTCTCACCACCCTCATTATAAAAAAATTCTTCCTTATATCCAACTTAAATTTACCCTCATCTCCCCTCCCCCCCCCTGTATTGGATGCATGGGGATGTCTGCTTCTCAGCTCCTCTTTTTACTAACTGGTTTTGATGGTATGTATGTGGACTGTCTTCTACATTCTCAGCTTTTGTTTCAATGTACTTTTATGCATCTGAAGAAGTAATGGATTAAATTGATTTTTGTAAGTTTCTCTGCTGAATAGTAATAATAAATTTTTATTTCTCTTCTGCTTGGGTAGGTTTTGTACAGCACCCAAGGGTATAAGGGTTTACATTTACAGACCATGATTAGGTTTTTGTATCATTTTCTTTATAAACATACGGGCAAAAGAGCAAATAGATTTGATTTCTTATCAACTTAAAAAAAACCTTTGTCCTACTTTTGTCTGTCTCCCAAAAGATTTCTGGAGTGACCAGTTATGACCAGCTGAGAGCATAGGATTATACTGATTTCAGTAGTAGACATGATAATGAATAAATAATCCTAAAGGAGCCCAAAATCATGTAGGAAGACTAAATTTGGAAGAGTATCAGTAGAACCTCAGCATGGCTTAGCTGATGAATATTCTGAAGCTAGGTGGAATTTAATGTTTGGAAAGAAAAGTTAATAGTTGGCTGCAAAATTAATCTGAATTAAGATATCAGTAATTTGGTTTCCATATGCTGAGCAGAAGGGTAATACAAGGAGGAAACATGGTAGACATTGTGACCAATAGAGACAGGTGTTCACATAAATCAATTAATGTTAGTGTGTATTTCATTGTAACATTTTTCTTATGAGTGAAGAACAGTCTGCTGTAGCTGCTGGTCTTGCTTGCTCTTTCTGGTTTAGTTCCTTTTGCTTGTCGTCTTGCTGTTCCAGATTTGTAGGAGGCCATGGCTTATTTTTTCTGCATTGTTTTGCTGTCCATCTATTATCTAGCACCTCTCCCTTTTTCCTTTTTTTCTGCTTCTAATGTCTCTTTTTGTCTCTTTAGTTTCAATTCTCTGTTAATTTGTAGTAATTTATCTGCAGTGTCAGTATTTTCTAATTTATCATTTTCTCTTTTTCTTTCCTGTGACTTTTTTGTATAGGTTCCCATTTACCTCACATCTGTCATGACACCGTGTGTAGACTAAATGTATTGGCCAAAAAGAACGTTTGAGGAATGTTACCTTGCACAGTGATCTATAGTGCTTTTTGGCATGAGTAAAATATTGAACAAATAACTGGCTTAGGCAGCATTATGTCCTGTTACTGTTGGTTTTAACTATCATAGTTTGCCCTGGTCATGAGTAATATGGAACATCTTGCAGATTTTGCATTGCTTGTAGGTTTTACGTTGTTGGCCTATGACAAGGCACGACTTTAATTAATTTTATGTGTTCCTGGTTTCTAAATTAACCGTTCAAGAAAAAGGCTGTAAATGTTGTTTGGAGCCCTGGTATCTGCTGCTAAATCATATATATACAATCCTTTATTTATGAAAAAAAGAAAGCAAATCAAACAGTTTGCTTTTCATTTAGTTGTATTTTCAGATTGTAAAACATTAATAAGGATTGCAAAAATTGCTGCATTGTAACAGTTGGTAGCGTGTGAAGCATGATTCTTACTGGGACTTTGTGCCTTCTTTGTAAGAAGTATGAAAGACAGGAATGGTAAAAAGTTCAGGTAATATGTCATTTTATATATTGTTAGCAAATGTTAGGACTGGAACTCAGCAAAACCAGAAAACAGTCCTTCTGTTGCACAAATTCAAAGTGTATTTGTATCTTGAATTCCACGTTCAGTTCTGGAGTCATACAGATGAACATACAGATATACATGCTGATGCTACAGGTAGGTCATTATATCAATATAGATGATCATGTAGCAATAAAGGAACTAGGAAGAAGGCAAAGGAATATGTTATGGATGATTAGAGGTATGCAATGCTTCCATGGAAAGGGAGAGTCTTTGGTTTCAGTTGATTCTGTAAAGGAGAAATAAAATAACCACATTTTTTCTGTGTCATAGTTGTATTAGGAGTTGGACAGAATATTGAGATAATAATTTAGAAGACTTAGATACAGAATAAAGACTTTGGTTTACTGGTAAGAATGTTACATTTATTTGAATTAACAAAATAATTTATAAGGGCTCTAAGTGCTGATGCTACAGAACTAAAACGTTGCAAATTTGAAGAGATTCCACGTATATGGAATTGTAGTATTATCATCACAGTGAGGTGGTAAATAGATACGTATTGCATCAGGTTTTCAGTCATATTTGGAAGAAATTAACTGTTCCAGACCTGTGATCAGCTATGTGTACAGAACAACTGCTTTCTTAAGAACTTACTTAAAATAACATCCTAGAAGAAAGTTTTTGAATAGTCAGTCTCACTTGCAGTGAATGAATTGAATTGTATTCTTAATGAGGTAGTATAATTACCTGATTATTGTGATTGTGAAATCTTTCCTGAGTTTTGTGTCAATCAAAAGCTTGATTTTTTCTGGTCCATCCACAGAAATTATTTCTCACTGTTGCAAACAAAGATTTAACTACTCTTAGCAATATTAAGAGCTGTAGTGTGCCCTGGCTGCCATCTGTTTAAATATTAAATTTTCTAATCCTTTTCAGAAACCACCCAGGTGACACCATGCTTAAAGTACCTCTAGCACAGTTTACTCTAGGACCACTCATGTTGAAAATAGTAAAGGAAACTGCTGTGAACTTGAGAAAGATTGTTGTCAGTGAACACCCGCTGAAGAACTCCGTCCTTTAGTAATCCACAGACCTGCTTATTTGTTTTGCTTATTTGTTAAAGTTTTTCTTTTCTTGCACTCTGTTTAGAAAACATCTTTACCTGTCCATGGGGGAAAGGTGGTATAACATTACAGTGAGGCAGTAAATAGAATTCAGGCGTGTGAGTTTCACAACCAGTTCTTTGCATGTTCTTCAGTTTTGGTGTTTCCTGCCTTTGCTTTGACTGTACAGACTTCCAGCTTATTGTGTTACAAGCTTTTGTAATTAGGTTCCCATAAAATAAAGATACATGTAGTCAGCATCTTACAAAGATTGCTGAAATTGCTAATTGCAGAGAGAGAGTAAGTGAGTGCTTATGAGGTTTATTTTTCCTCTGAGAAAACTTCTCATTTTTAGTACGTGTAATGTTCGCAGCCTTATAGGTGTGGTTTTTCGAGAGTTTTGCAGAAAATAAAACTTTCAACTGCTTTTGTGGCAGTTTTGAGTGTGAGCACTTAGCTTCTGTCAGAGTAATTGTTTTTGTCTGTACTTGATTTCTCCTGTAGCTAGACTAAGTTAAAGAAAAATGTGGTAATATGTAGCTTTATTAAATTCTGGCCTTGTGAATATCTGGAGTGTGTGTGCTAGAGTCACTGATTTAAGAAAACGTGTTTTCTTCATACTGACTGAAGATACAGTATCTCATTTTATGCATATTGGTTCTCAGATTGTGGTTCGTGAAGTGGTGCTGTCTTCCTGTTTCCAAATTCAGAAGCTTCTGGATCGTACTTAAATGTTTTTTTTCTTTACCTTTCTAATATATATTTTCACTTTTCAAGAAATTAATCCTGGTTTTGCTACAGGATATTATAACTTAACCCTTTATAAGTACTAAACTAATTTTCTAACTCTTCCCACATATCTTGTAGCTTTTGGAGTAGGGTGTTGAAGCTGTTTTTAATTGCTTTATACCTAATACATTATTTATACAGGGAGTGAATAATCCTACATTTTATTCAGTTGACACTATAGGGAGGAATAAAATTAGCTAAAGCAGAATTTGGTTAGAATGTTAAATTTCATTCTTCTACTATTCTAAGCGTTGCTCAAATCTTTTTATCATTACAAATGATAATATCTATGGGTTTTCTCTCCAGAAACATTGTACTAGCTTACTGTTGAGTTGTAATATTGCTTCCTACAACACATGATTCTCTCCTCTTATTTCTCTGGCTGACATGCCATGCTTTTTCTGAGCAGAACAACATGACAGCGTTTTCCAAATCTTCAAGTAGGATGCTTTTGTGTTTTGTATACATTTATAATTGTAGGACTTTGTGATGATGACCTGATAGTTGAACCTTCCTCAGTTGTGTAACTCGTGATGAGATACGTGTGTTAAAGAGATAGACCTTGTACAAGACACAATGTTTCCAATATTTTTGATTTTCATAAAGAAATGTTTGCAAAACCTCTTAAAAATCTGGGTTTTAAAAAAAGAAAGTAAGTGGAAGATTTGTGCTCTGCTTGCTGTTTGAGTGGCAGACTGCAAAAATGCAATCAGGTGTGCTTAGAAGAAAGCATTATTACTATTTAAGAGAAAACTAGCAGAGAAATAGACTTCCATGAGCCATAGAAAACTTTGAAACTTATAATTGTGTTACTTGAAGAATGAACTTTGTAAGTTTAAAAATCTCCATGGACTGTGACAAGTGATGCCTAAAGACTAGGTTAAAAAATTGCCCTTGTTTAGTGTGTCCATATGACAACACTTTACGTAAGACCAGTTTTACTTTGGTATATACTTGAAGATTCAAGTATATACAAGCAATGGGAAATCACTGTACTTGAAGATCTAGCTACATTTCTGACTTCACTGTTCAAATTTTCCTTTTAGCAGTCTGGGCAGCAGTTATACCTTCTTCCTTCGTATCTGTGGGCTTTTATTATTATTGAAATTCTTGATGTAATACCAGTGACTACCCGCATTTGACAATGAGGTAGAATGCCTGTGTTGGAGATCATGATGCTTTAAAAAAAAAAAAAAAGCCCTAAAATCAACTTCTCCCTTCCACACATTTAGGTAGTTTCTGTCTGTTCATAAGCTGAACATGTGTGCTAAGGACCGAAAAAACAAAACACATTTTCTGGGGAAATTGTGCTGTTACACTCTCTACTTTTTAAAATAGTAAGATAATATTCCTGTCTTCTACTTTTTAGTGATCTTTTGTACAACCTTCTTTTAAACAAAGCAAAAAACCCTCTACTATTTCTTGCCTTAACTTTCATACTTAAATCTCTTCTTGCAGGAATTTAGAGTTATCTCTTTGGAGTTGCCTAGAGCTGTTCCTCATCTTTCTGTTCCTCCTACAGTGTGTGCTGTAATCACTTTATATAGCTTCTGTTCCATCTCCACCTTTCTTTAATTCATCACAGCAATCTTTCTTTTAGATCTATACAGAGCACCTTCTCAGTAATTTTATTTTATTTATTTACTTGTTTATTTAAAATCTAAACCCTAGAAGGGAGCTTCCTGTTTACTTATATTAGGATAAATTTGTCAGCTGCATGAAGGCTGTTCTTGAGTGACAAACTCAAATATGTCCCATAATTTCCAAGCTGACATGGAAAGGGAAGACTACAGAAGTTCCTTCTGGGAAGTTGTGTATATGTTCTGTCCAGGGCCAATCTTTCCTGCTAAGCTCAGAAAAGGGACCTTTATAACCTTGCAAGCTTTGACCTTCAGCCCCATGCTAAAGTCCTTTTTAAATTATTATTATTATCCCCCCCCCCCCCCGAATATAGGAATATTTGCTGCACTTTCCAAATTCGAAAGTCCTTTGCCTGTGTTGAAGTCGAGAACTTTTCTTACTGTTTTATAATTATTTTTTTTTCCCCTCTAGTGAATTGTTCTTATATTTGCATTTGAAGTTGATCAAAGCTGTCCCACTTATCTCGAAGTGAGAAGACCTAAAAACTTCTTGAAGCTGTAGTAAAAATCTGAAAAAAATCTCTTCTTAGAGATTTGACAGTTGTCATATCTGAGCCAACCAAGTGGGTTTATGAAAACTCTTTAGTGTTTGCTTTGTTCCCCTTCTAGAAAAATCTACATTTTCCATAGATAATTTAGGTGGTGGTGGTAGGTGGCTGGAAAACTTACTGTTACTTTCCAGTCCCATTTTACCGTTCGTATAGCACATTATATAAACACAAACTGATATTTTACATTGTTTCCCCTATAATTCCGCTTTGATGTTAACTGTGACATTTTGAAAGAATTACTCCACTTTTGAAAATAAATGTTATAGAGCAGTCACTTGTGCTTCAGACACATATACCTGAAATACTGAAATATTTGTAGTATATAAATACTGAAATATATATATTTATGTATATATAAAAATACTGAAACATTTATAGCTGGACACCTATTTTGTTTTATCTCCTAGTCAGTTTTACATCAGGGTATTGCGCATGCATCCATGCAAGTGCCTTGGTATTGTATATATAAAATAAACGAGCTGGGATTAATTGCAAGATCAAGTTTTTCTTTCTGTTTCTGAGTGTTTAAATTACTGTGGTGACAAAGAGAAGAAAGGAGCAGTATTTATAGTTTATCACTTCATAATTTATTTCCGTTTCATGGAAGTAACTTGTAAATTTAGTTATATGCATCTCCAGTCTCTTATTTTATTCTTATTTAAGATATAGGGATAGTTCTTATTTCCTTAGAAAATATGCAGTTTTCCTCTGTAAAAGCAATTACTGTTTGCCCTATTTCATTAGTGATATAAACTTAATCTTAAATGAAAGCTCATTTGTTCAATATTCTGTTATACTTAATGATTACTTGCAACAGGCCTTTCACATTTTGATGCATGTGATTTATTATTTATTTTAGGCAAGCTTACATCTCAAAAAGGAATGTTTTAAGTGACCTGTAAGAAGTAGCTGGTGGTTTCAGGCTGAATTAATGCCTATCTAAGAAAACCAAACTCTTTAATAACACTGAATATTTTATATTCTTTAAAAATATTCGCTAGGTCACTAAAGACTGCATTCTCTCCCTGAAATATGACAACTTTTCTGTTTTTCTCTGTATTTTAACTCAAAGGGAAGATCTTAAATGTATTAATTACTATTAGTGTTTACTCTGTCTTGCTGACAAACGCTTGCAGGCTCTTGGTTTTGTGTTTGTTTTTTTTCTAGATGCAGCAAACACTGTCTAAACTAAAACCTCTTTAAAATCACCGTGTAAGTCAGTAGATGAACAGAAATATATGGAAAAAGGGGAAATTAAATTTATTGTAAACTCTCATTCTTGCTGAGTTCTTGGCCATGTGGAAATGTGTGCCAACGATTTAATTATTATAATTTCATAATGCTTAGAATTGCTTGTAAATTGATTTATTTGAATTTTAGATGCAGCCTATTATCTTCTTTTTATGCTTACTAATTATTGCAAGATGTGAAGACTTCATCCTGAGCTTAGAATTTGAGTGATAATAGCATGAAGTAATTTGTATATTTGGTGTTAGTTTGTTTACATAATGGGGAAAACCATGAAAAGACCAGAAGAGGTAGCTGTTTTGTACTTTTGTGCTTGAAAACACAGAATCTGAAACATAGGAGGATGATCATACATTATGCAGTGAGGTGTAGCTTTGGAAGTTGTAGGTTGGTCTTTGGGCACATTTTAAATGGCGGGCTGATAAAAGGAAAAAGAACCTTTGTCTATGCTGCAGGTAAGTTCCATGTTTCTTACAACATTAAAAGAGAGCTCTCTTAGCATATTTTCTTTTGTTATTTAAATGTTCTACTCTCCTCTTAGCTCAGGAAAAAAAAACCAACCTTGATTATGTTCTTGTTTTCACAGGTTTCATTTTTAAGTTCTTTTCTTCTCATTCCCGTTCATATGATGTAAGAGAAAAGAACCAGCAGTTAGTGTCCCAATTGAAGTGAAGGATAACTAAGAGCTTGCTTTCTTCTACAGCTTGCAGATATTCCAGTAGAGTATTTGATGAATCTGAGCCTTTTCTTCAGTTCAGTTGTAGAGTCTGCAGCACTGTCTGTGGCTCACAGAGCTATTAAGCATCGTTTTTCCCCCAACTTTAACAGTAGTTTCTAAGAGGATGGTGGACAAATGCCTTTCCCTTCATCTTCCATTCAGCAGCAGTTCTTTCTTTTTGGAACTGCCAGTAGTATCGTTAAGGTTCTGAATCTCCCCCCCCTAGCACTTGTTAATGAAAACCACTTTCTTGGCAGGCATTAAGTTGGATAAGAAATATCCAAATTCTTTTGTTCAACTAATGTTTATAAGGAATGCAGTTGACCTTTGACCTTGCCCTGGGTTTTGTTGAAGGTAGTCTCATGCTTGTATCTTTGCTTTACTTTCTTTCATGTTTCTTCTTTACTCCTAGTATAACACAGTTTCATCGGCTACGCTTGATTAGTGTTTCTACTTACTTAAATGTGTTCCTGAATTTTTTTTTTTTCCTCACAGAGTCAACTCTTAGGCGGAGTTTTCCAGATTAGTTTCTAACTTTATAACAAAGAACTTGGAATTCTGAGTTAGCAAACAAGCTCTGAAGGCAGTCTTAGTTACCTTCAGGTTTATTCTACTGCAGCTGAAGTTGCTGCCACTGCTATTTTGAAAAAAAATCTACGTCCAGGATACATAGAACTAATTTTTTAGGGTTTGATATTTTCATTTCATCCTAACTGTTCTCTAGAGTAAGCTTTTGAAATAGGTGTTAAATTTGGTAAGACTGTCTTGTAGTCCTTGTTCAGCTGTGAGTTTTACGTCCATTTTAGTTGATGTACTGATCAGCAGCAGTAAAATATATGTGGGCAGTTACTCCCCCAAAATGGGTATTTGCTGAACAGGAACTGTGGTTCTAAAAGATATGACAAATGAGTTGTGTTGCAAATTCTCACTATTTACTACTGCTTTTTTTTTTTTCTTTCCCTTTTTTTTTCTTTCCCTTTTTTTTTTTTTTCCCCCTGAGGAGGAGGAGGAAGCAAGGATAAAGGAAGGAGAGACGAGAGCTGGGCTTTTGTGGTTCATGTTTTGTCAACGTGAATAGATTTTTCTCCACCTGGTGCTGGATGGATACATTTTTATATAAAGTAAAATACCAAAACTTTCTCTAATAATTCTAATTTTAAAACTTTGTTGCATATCTGGAAATTATGGAATAGGTAATGTTCAAGGCATCATCTTGGTTCAATCCTAGCTTTTTTGAATCAGTGAGAGCTGTTCACTTGGAAGATTTGGGGGTTTACTACACGTAAAATGTTGGCTAGTGATTTGACAGTAGGATAAGTTATTTTCAGATTGCTGAAAGGAATATTTTCTCTAATTGGAGTCCCAAAATATGTAACTATAAGCACATAACAAAATGTGATAGGGCTGTTTTTAAGGCAGAACAGTTGTTGCAGTTCCAAAAAGATCTTTTGGTTGTGGTTTGTTTTGTGTTTTTTGGTTTGGTTTTGGGGTTTTTTTGTTTGTTTTTGTTAAAATAGAAATCCCAGAAAGTTCTGGGAACCTTGAATTTGGAACTTTGAATTCAAAGTGTTTGAAGTGCTCCAGTGTTGAAACACTTTTATAAAGCTGTTGCTATACATTTAGGCTGTTTTAGGCTTGTGCTGATGATGATGAAAGAAAAGTGCTTCCTTTCTCCACTTCTTGTCACATGTTTCTGCCTTCTCCCTTTGTGCTTGGCCGTATGGTCAGCCATATGATCAGCTTGTTCAGAAAGCTGGTGGGACTACGTGCTGGCCCACACTGCAGAATTGGTACCTTCCACATTGTCAGCTGACCTTGTAGTGGTTAGATGGAGTAAAACATCAGTGAATATATTCCTGTGGTCTTTCAAAGTCAAATGTATTTTCTTTTTGTCTGCACTTAAAAAGGCTCTGAAGCAATTATAAACCTTATATTTGTGGTCCTCGGACAATGAGCTGGAGGAAATAAACCCTCCCTGTAAACTGTGCTAACTATTGTTACCTAGTTTCTGGTTAACTACGGTGATACATAGTTACTGTGCTTGCACTCCACACAGAGACAGAGATAATTTACATTTGTATTCAGAGATCATTTTCAGGATTATATCAAATCAGCTTGTTGCCATCAGTTTATCCGGTTAAAGACTGCTACCTGTCACATCAAACCAAATGTTATTTTCAAGATGGACCAACATATTTCTTTTGAAAGTTGCAGTAGGAGAGTAGCTCACTACTAAGAGCTCAGATTGAAGCTTCAGTCTGTATTTTTAGAGATGCATACAAGGGGAAGAGAAAAAAATCTCATCAGTTTTCAGGAAAAGGAGCAGTATTTGCACCTTTGAGGCACATGAGCAAGGTTTGTAATTTCTGAATGAAGAATAGGTGCATAAAGCAAATGATCTGAATCTGAATTCTCTCAGTGCCAGGAGGCACACAAGGCGCGAACATCGTTCTTCCACTTCGATCGGTCTGTGGCTTCGTGCTCTGGAATCAAGGGCCACAGCGCAGTCTTCCGTTGGTTTCCCCCTCAGGACACAACCGATCCAGCTCCATCTCTTCCTCCTCACTTCGTTACCGATTTTCTCCATCCCCACCATTTCTGATGCTTGTCGTTTCTGCAACTTTTTATTTTTTTTTCCGGGAGGAAGTAGTTGGCCTCCTGCCCAACCCCCATGACTTGGAGGGCCAGTGGTTTTTCCGTCAGGGTGGCCTTCCCTTAGGCTGCGTTGGTTCGCGGCACCTTCTTCAATTTTATCCGGTGCACCCTCCAGAGAGGGATCCCCTATCCACCACCCAGGGGACGCGCCTTCTAGCTGTGCAGCCCCAGCCGAAGGATAAAGCAAATGAATGAGTCTTTATTCAGATAACTTCTTAAGGTAGCTAGATCCCCATGTATTGCCTCTTGAGAAGGCGCTAACTTTGTCACTGAAGATCAGAGTTTGGAAGTCTGCATTAATTGTTCTTACAGTTGCAATTCACATCAAATGGTAGTTAGCAAATCCTTTCTTCCTGACAAATGCGAAAACGTTGCCTTTTCTTTGTGAACAAGGTCTTGGATGTAATAATACCTGTCTGTGTCACTTGGAGGCTATGCCCCTAGTTTGGTTTGTTGTGTGAGTAAACAGAAGGTGTGTCTAGTATGAAATGCAAAGAATGCTCACTGCCTCTGAATGGTAGTTAACAGTTGTGGCTCCAGTTTTTGTATGATAGATATGTGTAAGGATTTTGTCTGCTGTAATACAACTGAAGTTACTGGGACACAACTCACTGAGGCTCAAATAAGGCTTTTGATGAAGGTGCTAATCTATTTTAGAGAAAATTTGGCTGGAGTAAAAGCAGGTGTTTAATAGCACAGAATGTGCTTTTTGGCGGGTATATTGGAAGAAGAGCTGTATTATAGTTCTCTGATTTTTATTTTTTTTTTTTAAGTGTGAAATGTGGAGTCAGAGAGAGGATGAAGTCATACTATGTTATCCGTTGCACTACAAGCATTACAGCTGTAGTGAGCACATCGTCTCACTAGATGGCAGAGTGATTCCCTTCACTCCCCAGAGATTTAGTTTTAAATAAGATCAGATAGGGCTCAGACTACCAAATAACACAAACCTCTCCTTCAGAGTATTATATTACTTTTTGGTGAAATTGTAATGCATTAGAACTTGAAGGGTCAAAGAACAGAAAGTGATCATTCAGAACCTATGTAACCTATGGTTAATGATTATAAAACAGGAGTCAAACAAATCTGTTTTGTACAATAGGAGGTAAAGCATTTGTGGGTTACTTTAAACAACACTTCTTTTAAGAAGAGCAGTTTGAAAACACTCTTGCTTTGAAAAAGCCTCCTTGCATATTAAGCTATAAGTTAGCGTGACAAAATTTACAGTTAACATCAAGAATCCTCTTGAAGAAACTGGAATTCCAAATGCTAACAGCATTAAAATTAATAACTCAAGTGTCTCTCTGGGAGCAGTGTGTTCTTTTTATTTATTAATTTTTAAAAATTTTCTCGGACTTAGACTTAAAAGAACCCTGGACTCAACTAGTTGTGATCAGTCTGCATTCTTGTATGTGAGAAGTTTTTCAAGCTCAGTGGGTTTTTTTGGGAATTCGGGTCTTTTGGTGATGTTATCAATGCTTTTACTTTTGCAGTACTTGAACGTTGTATAAATGATAACTAAGAAACACTGTTGATTTTAATGACTTCATTGTTACTTTGCATGCGTGTGGTTCTTGTGGTTTATGTTTTTGCTGTTGAGTTCGAAAGCTGTCTACTGAAAATACTGTGTTTATGAGGGTTAAAATACTAAGCAAGCAAAACAAGAATAAAAAAAATTATTTTATTGGAATACAGAAATTGAAGTCAGTAAAAAAGTATCCTAAATCCAGTTGCAAAGCACTGAAATGCTGAAATGCCACTAGATTGCAAGTGAACAATAAAAATAGTAAGGCATTGAAGTAGGCAGTCTTTGAAATCTATGGGACACGTATAAATATGAAGTGCTCAGTGTTCATTGCACTTATACTCTTCTATAGATTTCTCCTACTCATGCCAGGGTTCTGATCCAGAACTATGAATAGGATCTGGCAATGAAGCCCTCACTTTGTTTTTAAGTAGCTGGAGGTCCCAAAATATAGTTATTCCAAAACCATATTGCATTCCTTTTTTTTAGTCTTATGTGTTGACAGAACAGCCTGGATTTGCAAGATGAAAGAAAAAAATGAGAAGAAATGGACTGAAAAGTTTTATGATCCATGCTGCAGCAAGATATGTGAACTAGCTTGGATCCTGTAACCAGTATGGTTGTATCAACATGGTGCTGTGCTTGAGCTAAGACGACCTGCTAAGAAGCTATCTGAATACAAGCTTTGCTTGTGTCTCTACTTAGTCTCACATAGGCCAACACTTCTAGACCATGCAAACACTCGTCTCTGCAGCACCTTGCCTTTGGGTACCAGTGGCATACATGAATGGTTTTGGTTAGAATCATTTTTCGAAGAGTACCAACATCTTCCATTTTTGAGCTCTAAACAATACGTATAGTATAGGAATTCTAGTCATTGCTTTATTCTTGTGAGAATACTGTCAGTTAATAGTTCCTTGTTTTTTGGTCTATGGATTTTCTCGTTGTTATATGAGAGATGTGGACTGTTCAGTTTACATTTTTGTCAGAAAAGCTGCCCCGTTAGGCTAACCTCCTTTATCCTTATGAAATACCAGAATGTGAGAGCAGGGTCACCCATTGTATAATTCAATGCAGACATAAATCATTATAATGCTGAGATATGCTTATCAATTCTGCAACATTTTAGGTCTTCAGATCTAAATCTTGAATTACCTTGTCTATTAAATAAATGCTGTTCATGTGTATTTTTAAAATAATAACTGGATAAACTAAAACTGTGGTTACTAACATTAAAATACAATTCTGTAGTACTTGGAAGAAGTGAATTATGGTGAGAAGTGTATCGTGATAAAGAAGAAATGCCTTACGTTGCTGCATTCGTATGGAACAGTCTTCCCCCATACATCCTCATCTGTCTGTGAGAGAGCAGTCACTAAGACAGCATTAGGCACTTTATAAATAAATTTAAAAACCAATTATTTTACTTGTGACTCTAAATATTGCAAAATTGGAACAAATTTCTCTTTGCATTCTTGCTGCAGATTACTTAGGATTTCTTTTTGTGATAGATATCTCTTCAAGGAAGATCTTCTTGTTAGCCTGAAATAAATGTTTTCCTAGTAGAATGACAACATGAGACTAGAAAAATTCTCTGTGTTGTGTATCAGAATTTACTATATTCCATTTCAAAAATGTTTGCTGTTTCCATTAGAAACTCATTGCCGAATTTAACTGGGAACAAACTGCTGAGTTCTTCAGTTTAAATTAATTTGTGATTGTTTCATACCCATTTGTTCTTATGCCCGTATTCTCCTTTTGCTTATTTAGCCACTCCTGCCCCCTTTTTTCTCTGCTGAATTTATAGACCAGATTTCATTTTATTTCATTTTTATTATGTATTTATTTAGTTTGATTTGCTGTGCTGAAAAGCCACACTCCTAGTCTTACCTTCAGGCTAGATTCTCTGTTAGGGTAGATCAGAGGAATAATCTTTTTCTCTGCATGATCCAGTGTCAATCTTTAATGAGTTCAGGATATAGGTGACAGAAATCCAGCTGGCTAATCCACTTGGCTAGCATTTTATAAAATTGTGTAAAAATACTTCCCTTACCTAACCTTCCCTAACCATTCTGGAAATGCTTGTTAATGCTACTCAGGACTGTATTTTCTTTCATGCTGACTTATGATCCTTCTGTGATTCACTAGACTCTTCTACTATTGAATCTCCAAATAATAATTTCTCTACTTATGGGAGAACTTTTTATTCCGTAATTGTATAAGCTTGCATATTTTACTATTAAATTTCAAGCTATTAATCTTACTACTTCTCACCTATGTATTGTTCTTCCCCTGTGACATATTCATCTACAGTGATAGAGATACCTCTGCACTTTGTGTTGTCATTGTTTTACTAACTCATTAATCAAAATATTACATTGTTGGTTTCAAGATAGAGAAGATATTTCAAAACTTAACTAAAAACTAACTTGTTTTTTTTTTCCCTGTTTTCCTCCAAATTTTGTCTTCCTAACATACAGTTCTTCTATAAAGTTATATAACCTTAATTTTTGTGAGTGGTTTATTACAGCATCATTTGCCTAAATAGTACTGTGTGCTTCTGAATATGCAAGATGCTGTTCTGGTGATTTTTTTTATTATTATTATTTTATTTATTTATTTATTTATTTTTAAACGGCTTACACTTTCATTTTGAGTGATATGGTTAAGAGGTTTGCGGTGACTGAGCATTGGGGAACTACAAGGCCGTATGCACATTTGGCATACTGTCCATGCCATATACCTGTGGTGTGTCATCCCTAAAGAAGGACTATGTAGAGAAAATAATATGCTTTTCCAACACTATATTCTCCCTTCTGAAAGTGATCAAAGAGGACTTGTTGCCATGTTCAGTTTGAAAGTTGATGCACTCAGATTAAATTTCAAAAAGGCCTGATATTCTGTAACCTAACTGTAACTTTTCCATCTGTTGATTTATTTTAGATTTTGAATTTTCAAACAGTGAACAAAAAATTCAATCCTGTGTAATTAATTGTAAATCTTGAAACTGCTCTTCATTTAAGCCAATTTATAGTGGTTTAATATCAAAGCATTCAAGTCTCACACATGGATTTTGTAACTGAGGCTTTGGGCCGCCTGTGTAGAACTCAGACCCTACTGTGTCTCTCAAGGGAATAACAAGGGCGAAAGGGATTTTTCCATTCAGCTAAGTAAGTTGACTTGGGTTCAGGCAGTGCAGAAGTCAGAAAAGAGATGTATTCCAGGGGCTAGTGCTAGCCAAATAAAGCTTTGTGGTATGTGGTGAGGAATCCCATTTTAACCATAGGATTCCCAGGAATTTTGTAGCAATTTCATCATAATGTTCCATTGAGTTTGAATCCATGTAAAAGTGTCATGATTCATAATGTGTTGGGTTTTTTTCCTAAAATTGTCAGCAAAGAAAGATCTCTCAAATTAATTGATGTCTTTGATTTGAAAGAATGTTGTAAGCTGTCAAGTTGGTTTGGCAACCAAGCAGTGTTGTGGCGTTATTAAGTTTTCTCTTTACCTCCATATTGTTAGTGATCCCTTCCTTAAAAATCTGTCCAAAAAGCTTTGAATACTTTCAGAGTCTTACATTATACAATATGTTAATACAATGTAATATATAATGTTTGATACTGTAAATTTACTTGGAATAGGTGTAATGTGCATTGGGGTCTGAAGAGCCTATTGACTGAATTAATAGAATCTACATAATGTCCCTCTCTAGCAGTCAAGCCACCTGTGCTGGTTTCCGTTTAACATTCTGACACGGATTTTAAGGAGATCTCTAGCTTGCCTTAGAAAGGGAAAAGAGTGGCTTGTGACAGAAGGACTTCAAAGTGAGTTTGACAGGCTGAACCTGTAGTTATGGCCTGAATTAGTAATCTCATTTATTATAAAATGAAGGTTTACACTGGTGCTCCATTCACTTGTACACAGTTGTGTGTGAACTTGTGCATTTTTTGAAGTCTTTGTCCTCAGTTTTGCTGTCTGTAAAGAGAATATTATTTTTTTTTAGAGAATATTAAAGTGTATTTTCATTGAAACGTAGAATTAAATCTGCTTTGTGTGAATTTTTGTGCATATGGATGTAGAAAATGCAGGCTTATACTAAAATTTTTACATCATGTTAAGGAAGTTGCACATACGTGTGTACTTACTTGTTTAAAATGAAGATAAAAATTAATCTGCAAATTGTCTTTTATACTAATCTTAAACTATACGGTTAGCATTTGATCTGAATTCCAGGTGGCAGCACTTATATGGATAAAATGGTGGAACTTTGGTAATTCTTCATGATTAATCTGTTGCTACTTGCTTTTGTAAAGGATTATTAGGATTTGCCCTGCTGTGAGTAATAAGTTCTGTAGATAATATTGCACACCTATTTACAGTTTTTTTTTCATCTTCAGGACTAATGGCAAAGGAGTAAACCAACATGGCAGCTATGGTCCCACCTGTGAAGCTGAAATGGCTTGAACATCTAAACAGCTCCTGGATCACAGAAGACAGTGAATCTATTGCAACAAGGGAGGGAGTTTCTATCTTGTACGCTAAGTTAGTCAGCAATAAAGAAGTAGTGCCATTGCCCCAGCAGGTTCTGTGCCTCAAAGGACCTCAGTTACCAGATTTTGAGCGGGAATCTCTATCTAGTGATGAACAGGACCACTACTTGGATGCCCTTCTTAGCAGCCAGCTGGCACTGGCGAAGATGGTATGCTCAGACTCTCCGTTTGCTGGAGCGCTTCGAAAACGTCTCCTTGTGTTACAGCGTGTCTTCTATGCACTTTCTAATAAATACCATGATAAGGGTAAGGTGAAACAACAGCAGCATTCACCAGAAAGCAGTTCTGGATCAACAGATGTGCATTCTGTCAGTGAACGTCCTAGGTCAAGTACAGATGCGCTCATAGAAATGGGAGTTCGGACTGGATTAAGCTTGTTATTTGCACTGCTAAGACAAAGTTGGATGATGCCTGCATCAGGACCCGGCCTCAGTCTTTGCAATGATGTTATCCATACTGCAATAGAAGTCGTGAGCTCTTTACCACCTTTATCTTTAGCAAATGAAAGCAAGATTCCACCAATGGGGCTGGACTGTTTATCACAAGTAACAACATTTCTTAAAGGAGTAACAATTCCAAACTCTGGGGCAGACACTTTAGGTCGTAGATTAGCGTCTGAATTGCTTCTTGGTTTGGCTGCCCAGCGAGGTTCCTTGCGATATCTTCTTGAATGGATAGAAATGGCTTTAGGTGCTTCAGCTGTAGTAAACACCATGGAGAAAACAAAGTTGCTGCAAAGTCCAGAAGGGATGATCAGCTTTGATTGCTTTATGAGTATATTAACACAGATGCGACGATCTTTGGTAAGTGTACCAGCTTTGATTTTTCTACATTGCAAATGTAGTTGCATTCTTAACTTTAAATAGTTTCTCGACACTGAATGCCAGTTTGCTGAATAGTTTGCTTAATAAATTAAAAAAGTTTGTGGTTTTTTTTTTTGTGAAATATTTCTTTCAGTATTTCCTTTGTTACCGACCGTATCTTTCTTTTCGTCCCTGCCCACCCGTTTCCCAGTAGGTAAAGGAGATGAAACAGCAAAGCAATCTCTGTGTTGTTAGTTTTGGCATTATGCTCTAACTTCAGGAAAAGAATCAAGGACGTACTTGATCCACTTGCACTTTACATTTAAAAGTTAGAAAGCATGGAATGGGTTTTAAGGCTTGCTTTGCTGAATTTACTTAAAATTCAAAGTTTGGCAATATGCATTGTTCCTGTTCAGAGTTATTTATATCGGACATTCCTGCACTCCAGTTAACCTGGACCTCTGCTTATACACCTTTGGAGAATCAGTAAGACTTGAGATGTTTGGTGGTTTTGGTACTTCTCAGAAATTAATGCGATAAGAAAACGAGCTAAATTGTTTGGAACTATGGCACACTGCTTTGTATGTTGAGTGATTACTTGTGGTCCTTTAAAGCTATGAAATTATTGCACAATATGCAATCAGAAGCTGCGGCAAACTTCTGCCTCATATAATCAGACTGAAACAGGGAAGGACTTTTTCCCTGAAGCGGTCATTCTTTTCTCTCCTCTCAGGCTTGTAATGCTTGCTAATAAACATGAATTTTAAAAACTAAAAAATTTAAAGAATGGGGCCCATGAGAAGGGCATGGCAGTGGCAGGATCTGAATTGGATAGAATGTCCTTATGGGCAACTTTATTTGTTGTTGGTTTTGGACTAGGTATAAAATTAGAGACCAAAATGTGGAAGATATGTAAACACAAAACTAATGATGATTAGTAATTTTTAAATTAAATAGTAATCACTTCAAACTAAACACAAGTGACATGCATTTCAGAAAAAAAGCAGTATTAGGAGAAATTAACTCTAAACCCAGATATTTTCACAAAAATGAATAAATAAGAATGTTTAACTGGCACTTGTCACATTTTTGGTATCCTGAGGTATATGCAGATACCACAGCTCAGTGGAGAAAGGTTGTTTACTTATGTTTATAGAAAGAGCTTTTAATTTTGCTTAACTGTAAGAACAAATCCCTAATGTATTTTGTACAGGTGTAGTGTTGCTGTATGGAAGTATTTTTCTCATAATAACAACATTTTAAAATTGTAGGGGTCATCCGCTGATCGAAGTCAATGGAGAGAGCCAACCAGAACGTCTGATGGCTTATGTTCTCTTTACGAGGCAGCTCTGTGTTTATTTGAAGAGGTATGTCTTGAAACGAACCTTGACTTTAAGGTAATTGTAGTTTACTTCCCCCTCACACATCTGATTGGTGTGTGCATGTGAGTATGGTCCAGTCTCTACTGAGTTGTTCTGGAGTAGAAGAAGAAGGCAAAAAACGGTGAATAACTAAGATGCAGAGAAACAAAGTAATTTGGGCAAGCTAATGATATGGTGATGGATGGATGATTTGTGTTTTAGGCAGAGAATCATATTGAGGGAAAGCTAAAGTTGCATTAACCATTGTGACTATATGGAAATAAATGAAAATGGTACTGTGTTAATAAATCTCTCATTTTAACAGGTTTGTCGAATGGCATCTGACTACTCAAGAACATGTGCCAGCCCTGACAGCATTCAAACGGGTGATGCTCCCATTGTTTCTGAGACCTGTGAAGTGTATGTTTGGGGTAGCAACAGCAGTCATCAACTGGTAGAAGGAACTCAAGAGAAAATACTTCAACCCAAGCTTGCTCCAAGTTTTTCTGATGCACAGACGGTGAGTGACATTTATAGTGGCACATTATGTAAGATTTAACAGCTTCATAGTTATAGTATGAAATTGGAAAATAGTACTTTATTTCTGAGTGTCAGTTTTAATGAAGGTATGATGCTCAGAACTAATCACACAAGTTATTTTGCTGAAAGTATCTCGATACTTTTATCGATGGCTGGAAAAAACATTCTGTTTCTTTTTTAATGACACACAGAGATCAATATCCACGTAACAAGAATGATTGAATTATCTAACTTGTTATGAAATGCATTTGCAGGGATGAATTTGCTTGCCTGTAGGTTTGTTTTGTTTTGTTTTTTTCTGTTGTTTAAAAGGTATCTTAACTACTCAATATTCTTTCCCCTTGGTGGTTTTCACACCAAGGTTCCCTAGTTTAAAAGTCCAGACTGGGCTAACTGCTGGCACAGCAACCTTAATTAACTTTCTGAAAATCAGTGTACAGTATGCTCTTTCTGCCCTCAGTCACAGATTCTGCAGGTGCAACTGAGCACTTCTATTGATGCGTGACACAGAATAGAATAGTTTGCTTTTCTGTTACTATATTGGCTTTGCAGTGTTGACTTAAGTAAAAGTATTTTCTTGGTCACTAGACAATTTAGGTATGTTTTCTGAAATTGTTTCTATTGACTTCACTGATATATTTTATATGCCAGTGGACTGTAGGACCAGGCATCATAAAGCAAGTTTATGCATTCAAAAAACTTTGTTTAAACAAAACACTAGTAGACAAGAGTGGAATGAGTAATCTGAATGAATGAGTTACTCTTTAAATAGTACTGTATACACCCAGACAACATATTTATGTGATTTCTCACTGGGATAAAGAATTTTTTCTTCAGCCTTCATTGATGATCTTTGTAGTATTTGTCTATATGAAGAACTTAATTCACAGTAAACAGAGCTGTCACCATGCAGTCCACCACCTGCTTTGTGCTGTCTTATGATGTGGACATGCAGTGCCTTTATGCTGCAGATTTGAACCTGCTTTGCAGTTAACGGTGTGTTAAGATTCCTATAGGAAATCATTGCAGGGTTAGTTGGGTTGCTATTAGGTCGTTCTTCAGCTATGCACTGACTTTCTAATAGAGGCAATTTCTTACTTTCTTAAAAACTTTTGGTCTTATTTCTTTGCTGTTTATGTAATTAAAAGGCATAGTCTCAAATGGTAGTGGATTTTTAGCATTTGACATATTTCTGTAATGTTGCCACTTGGTACTGGTTAAAATTAAGCAAAACCTACAGTGCTTTTTCAAGCTGTTACTTTGTAATCTTCAGAAATTAAGATACCTTCAAAGTCTGTCCATCTCCAGACTTGGAGATCTGAAGGCAGCCTGAGTTCTATAGTCTGTAGAAGAGATGCAAATAACTAAAATGGATTAATCGCTATTTACATCCTTTACCTCAAGAAAATATATTTACTCATAAAATATTTTTCAGGTATTTGAATTTTACTTCTGAAGTCCAAATTCTCCTTAATTTTTACATCATGTTATATGAAAAGGTTATGTAAAGAAACCTGACATTCTGTTTAAAGATACAGGCTTCTAGGCCTATATGTGAATTTTACATTTATCTAATCATTCTTTTTTTTACTATTTTTACCTTTTTTTCTAGATTGAAGCTGGACAATATTGTACTTTTGTTATTTCTACGGATGGTTCTGTTAGAGCCTGTGGTAAAGGCAGCTATGGGAGACTAGGACTGGGTGACTCCAATAATCAGTCCACATTGAAAAAATTGACTTTTGAGCCTCATAGGTCTATTAAAAAAGTGTCATCTTCAAAGGGGTCTGATGGTCACACTTTAGCATTTACAACAGAAGGGGAAGTCTTCAGCTGGGGTGACGGTGACTATGGAAAACTGGGACATGGAAATAGTTCAACTCAGAAATATCCCAAACTTATTCAGGGTCCTCTGCAAGGAAAGGTATGTTTTGCATAGTAGAACACCTGTTTTTGTTCTGTTCAGTTGTGATATTGTGTAAAATTTGAAGTATATAAAATCTTAAGAGAAAGTTCTGTGTTTTATCTAAACTTCTCTTTGAAGCTGTGTCTACTTTCAGCAAAGCACTAAATCTTATAGGTGCCTTTAGGTGTGTGATTTGGACAATGGCATTGTCAGTAAACCTTCTCATAGTCTTACGAGTAAAACTTGCTCATGTGCTTTTGCTGAACTGCGGTGACATTCCAGGAGATGGTTGCTTTTATTAGCTGTAACATTAGGACTTTTTGTATACAACTTTTTAGTGGCTTCATTTGAAAAGTGGCTTTGTATTGTCCTACAAGGCCTTCTCTTCCCTATCTGTCTATGTTTTGGCCAGTGTTTTAAACATCCACTGATGCTTTCTTTTCTTCCACTGATATAAGACTAGGATATCATTATGTTAGATTTGCTTGATAAACAAATCATGACCATTTTTATATATAAACTTGTCTCTTTGTGTACTGATTTCCACTTATCAAATACTAAATAATAAAGACTGCAAAGATTAATTTATGTGCGTACTTGCTCCACACAAGTCAACAAGTCAATTTACTGCTTCTGAAACTTGACTTTCATAAGCTTTCAAACTTCCTATTCAATTTGTATGAAAACTTGATTTTTATTTTTGCATGTAATGTAGGTGGTTGTATGTGTATCAGCTGGATACAGACATAGCGCTGCTGTTACAGAAGATGGAGAGCTATATACATGGGGAGAAGGAGACTTTGGAAGATTAGGTAATTTTAAAATTTCATGAGTTGTTCTTGGCAGAATTCCTGTGTCTGGTAATGATACTATACATGTATTTGCCTTGTTCTCTTATTGTCCCCTCTAAATACACATACATATGCACACATGTACACAGCTGTGTGTGTATAGGCGACTGTATTAAAACTAGTGCAGAGACTCTTAAAAGGTTTCAATGCAGTTAGTTTTACAAAGATTCTATTTTTCTATATTTTTCTTTTCAGGAAAAGTTGCCTTCATTCATAAGACTGTGTATAATTGCCACTGCCACTTAAATGTAAACAGTAGACATTTTAAATAAACTGGAATTCTAGATAAACATGATCTAGTGATGGGAGGGTAGTTCTTTGAACAGTCATGAATAACTGGCTAATAATATCAAGGGTCTGATTCTAATGTGATACTAATAAGGGTACTTGAAATTAAGTTTGCCAGAGCGGCTTAATGTCATTTTGCCTTAATACATCTAAAAAGTTAAATTTAACTGAAACAAAAACCACAGTATTTCTATTTGCTAGAAGTTCACTTGTCTATTTCATCATCTTTGCTGTACAGCTGGTATGCCTAGTGTAAAAACACCCTTCTCAAGCAGGCTCAGTTGAACCAAACATTTTGCATAGAAAAATGCTTCAAATTGGCCTTTAGCTCCTTTCTGCTGTCTTTGCTTTGAATGTCATTATCGCCAAGTAGACGAGTGAAAACAAGTAACTGACAGGGGCAGAAGATGAGGACAGTGTTTTACAACTTAAACTGTCACAGTTTTTCAAGGTAATCAATAGAACTGCTGAGCCTATCCCTGCTGTTAAGAAAAGCACACTGGGTTAGAGGTTTAACCTACAATTTTGGGGGGAATTGTAGAAATGTTCTCATTGAGTTTTAAGTTATTATGGGTTTTTATGCGCTTTGGGGAGCTTTGAGTTCCAGTGCGCAGCTAAAAGGTAGCATTTAATTAGGTCATAGTAACTTGTTCACATTTAATCAGCTATGAATACCATGTAGTATTCTTTTCCCTATGTGCCCCATTTTTCTTCCATATCTGCAGAATTTTCATAGTTTATTAGACGTGTAACTCATGCTTATTATGAAGTAGGTGATACTGTAACGTATTGGGCTTCTGCAGAAAGGACCAGTTAGAATTGTGATTGTCTAAAACTAACTAGTTTGCTGGGTTTATTTGTCTGTGCAGTATGTATGCTTGTATTGACAGTAGTAAGTGTGCCCTTATTTTAGCTTCCTCATGCTGTTCAGGCTACCTGCTGCCCCGTATTAGGTAGTATGGCTACCTAGTCAGCTAGTATTAAAGGCAGTTGTACTAGTAACTCTTTTTATTTCTTTTAAACTAGGTAGAAAATAGTCCTATGATTTAGTGGCAGAAAGGTATGAACAAGTGTTCTGGAGTATGTCTTATAAAAATTAAATGTTTGTTAACGTTATTACAGATCTCTTCCAAGCCTTACTACAAATCTTTCTAAAAAGTGGGCAGAAATTATAATTTGTGATAATTACATTGTATATGGGTTTTGCAAAATCTTACTGAAATTGCAAACCATAAATAGAACTTAAATTTTCACAAAAAGAAAATATGTTTTTCTTTTTTCCTTAGGTCATGGTGACAGCAACAGCCGCAACATTCCAACCTTAGTAAAAGATATTAGCAATGTAGGAGAGGTTTCCTGTGGCAGTTCACACACAATAGCTCTGTCCAAAGATGGGAGAACAGTATGGTCATTTGGTGGAGGAGATAATGGTAGGTAAAACTAACTTTTTGGTAGTAATTTTCATCTTATTCCATCTACCACATAGCCTCAGTACTCCTTGCAGATTTGAGGTTTTTTTGTTGTTGTGGTTGGTTTTGGTTTTTTTTTTTTTTGTCATTTGGTAGCTGTTCAAGAAAAGGATTTTAGTAAAATCTAAATAAAATATTTGACATTTAACTGCAAGATTATAGACTTTAAAAACAGATTATCAGAAGGAAGAGAGGTTTCACACAACAGAAAGCTCAATGAATGCATAAACAATTTTGGAATAAATGCTTTGCTGCGAACTTTGAAATAAACTCACTTATTTGATATGGCAATAACTGTATTTGTGTACTAGAAACTGTTGCATTTAAACTGCCTCTTGAAGAAACATCTCCCATCTCAAAAATGAAGGGCTTCTAAGCTTCATTGCCAGTAGATGCTTTGTCAAAGACAGAATCATTCATTTTCTACTATTACTGTTATTTAGCTGAATTTGGTTATGCTGCTAGATACAAATTAAAACTCAGATTAAAATTGCTGTATTATTGCTTCCTAGCTTAGTGTGAGAAGAGGTGAAAATGCAGACTACAGAAATCTCATAATCAAAGTGGTGGTTAATAGGACTGGGTAGGAATTTGAATTTCATTGGAAAGCTAGCTCTGGCAGGTGCGCATATAGAATTATTCCCGCTCCTCTGTCTTCCTTTCTGTAATTTCAGTTGACAAATCAGGTTTTACCAGGATAAGCATCTTAACCATCACAAAGTATTGGAGTTTGCTCTTCTGTTTCAGTAAATTGTAAACAATTTGGCTTTTGGATATTAATAATGCAGTACTAAAATATTGTAGGAAAGCTAAAGCAACATAAATCAAAGCATGACCTTTGTAGAAATTATCAGTCTTTGTAATATATTTCACATTTTATTTTATTTTTTCTCCTTCCTTATGAGGAATGTTTTTCTGTCAACACACTGACATGGGCTAGTGACAGTCCTTGTTTTTGAGGTCATTGATTGAAAATGGTGAAATTGAGGAGACGAATAGCTGTTTTCAAGAGAAACTTAAAAGGAGGAATAAGGGAATAAAAATATTAATGTTTACACAAATGCACACAGCTGTTAGGAAAAAAATGCAGAAAAGTTGGGGTTTTTTCAAGTCACTTTATAAAGTAGGAGAGAGAAATTTTTTTATCTTTTTTTGCCAAATATGAAAAGGTTTAGTGCTTTGGAAGGCTTTAGTAATTAAAAGCAGGCAATGAATAGTGTAGGTAATGGAATTAATATTTCAGTTTTTAAATACACTACAATAAGTACATATTTCCTGAAGTATGTAATTACTGCAATTGAAAGAGAATAGGTTTTATAAAAATTGTAATATGTTTTAATTTTAAAAATATACTCAAACATTTTTGGAAATCCAAAAAGAGTTCTTTTTGGGTACTTCTAATTGTTGTAGTTTATGTATTGAAAATACCTTCCACTTGTGTTTCCTCCTTTTGTAGGCAAACTTGGTCATGGTGATACAAACAGAGTATATAAACCTAAGGTTATAGAAGCCTTGCAAGGAATGTTTATTCGAAAAGTTTGTGCTGGGAGCCAGTCTTCACTTGCCTTGACATCAACAGGGCAGGTAGGCAAAAACAAGTTTTCACTGAAGTTATGAAGGTTGGTGAAGATGGTGTGGGTTCATTGTTTCATCATCTATTATTTTGACTGTTGAGAAAATATTCAACTAGTACTTAAATATCAGTGAAGTTCTTGATTAGAGATTGACTAAAGTACCAAGATCCTAATGCGCTAGAGTAATTCAAAATGTGCTGAAGAGTCATGTGAAAATATACTTTTCAAAAGTCTTGCGTAGCCACAGAAAACGAATTTTTTTTAGGTTAATAAATGTAACCAGTGCAAAACCAAATTGGATTCAGGAAACAAAGTGGGTTCTAGAAGCAAAAAGCAGTGAAATGCTTGTAATTTTTAATGCATTAACCAACTCAGGTGGTTAAGTGATTTAATAGTTTTTTAAAATGTATATGTATTTTAGAATATAGATGTTAACTGAAAGTTTTATTTCTAATCTGAAAAATCTCAGGAGAGCTTGGAGATAAATATTTAGGTGGTAAATGAAGGCCCTTACTGGCATGATGTATATACATGTAATATAATAAGCATTTCTACACATGTAACCTAACTGACCCCCCCCTCACCCCACTGTGATTCAAAGGCTTTTAATATAATTTATATAATATTATATTAATATGTTTTAAATTATAATATTATTAATATATTATATAATATTATATAATAAACCCTCAAAGGGTTTTTAAAGTATGGATTAGGAGTGTTGAAGTTTACTGTAGCAGTTTCTTTTCTTGCAACAGCCTCCCTGCTGATGTGCTTTGTGGCCAGTGATCTGAGTGGTTAGGGGAAGAAATATGGATTATATGAAATGTACGTTAGAGTCATAAAAGTACTGTGCGTGTTTTGTTGAAAGCATAATTACAATTATTGTGCAAGTGGTTATCTGGTATTTTGTTTGTTTGTGGTCACCAATAATACAAATTTGACATACTGATATTTTGTGGTTTGTTTGCTCTAGGTTTATGCATGGGGCTGCGGTGCATGCCTTGGCTGTGGCTCTTCAGAGGCAACTGCTCTCAGACCCAAGCTTATTGAAGAACTGGCTGCTACAAGAATAGTTGATATTTCGATTGGTGACAGTCACTGTTTGGCACTTTCTCATGGTAAAAAGAAAAAGGTGTAAAAATACATGACCCTCCTCTTGATCAAAAGCAATTGTATCTCAGGTTTTGTTTTCTACTTTATTTATGTTTATAGATAATGAAGTTTATGCGTGGGGTAACAATTCAATGGGACAGTGTGGTCAGGGAAACTCTACTGGTCCCATTACTAAACCGAAGAAAGTAAGTGGTTTAGATGGAGTTGCAATTCAACAAATTTCAGCAGGAACATCCCACAGCCTTGCCTGGACAGCTCTTCCAAGGGACAGGTAACAATGACATTGGGGGACAGGTATAAATTCTCTCTATACAAGTCCACTTTGGGGTACATGTAACTCTTTCGTGAAGGTGTTAACCACGTCATGTGTTTCAAGTAATCTGCTTGTAATGTTTTGGACTGGAGAGTCTTTTCTTCTCTCTTCCTCTCTTCCTTTCTCTTTCTCTTCCTCTTTTTTCTCCTCTTCTATTCTTTTTTCTTTTCAGACTGCTAAAGATTACAAGTGAAAATATAGCAGCACGAAGGATTTGGATATTAGTTCTTTGTATACGAAAATCACAAATTTCAAATTACAAAATTACAAATTGACAAAAATTATCTCTTTGTAAAAATTGACAAGTTAGGCAGTAGGAGGAGAAACAATGCAGAATTTTTTATTTTGTGCTTCTGACAGGATTTTTTGTGGCTTAGGCAATTTCCTTTAGTGTTACAAGGAGCAAACTAAGCACAAGACTTTGGGAAATGGGGAACTTTAGCCAAATTACTGATGTGGATTTAAACATCTTAACAAATTTCTGGATGGTTACATGTTAAGCTAAACTAAAACCAGGTACCTAAATAAATAGTTTGGTTATTAATATACAATAACTGAAATAATACTTTGTTACATCAAAGACGTGAGCAAGTGATTGAAGTGAACAGGTAAACTCGAGATTTATGTATGGACTAACACAAAGGAATAGAAAAACTTAATATTTGGAAGATAATTCAGGAAGAATTTCAACGCCCTGTTTTAAAGGGAGCTATCTTAAAAAAATGAATTAAGGAAATAGTGAGACTCAAATAGTACTAAGTGGTACTACACCTTTTGAATTCTCCCTACGTTGTACGAAAGTCTCTCTATAATCCACCATTTGTACTAAAACAGCTTTATAAATACTGGTCAGCTTTTGCACGAGTCAGATTAAATACGTATGGCTTTATATTTATGGCATTGTAGGTATTTTTGTTCATAAATGAAGAATGTTTGATTTGTAAAGACCTTTGCAGAAAAGAGAAAAGAAAATACCTTCAAGGTTCTGGAAGCTCGTCTGCCTCAATCGTATTAGTTTGTTGTAAGAAAAAAATTGTTTCAGTCAAGTGTGTACTCAACCTACTTAAATTGTTAATTTATTAAAGCAGTTGGAATATTTTCAGTAGTTAACGTATTTTGATGTTTGATTCCAGGCAAGTTGTGGCATGGCACAGACCCTATTGCGTAGACCTTGAAGAAAGTACCTTTTCGCATCTTCGTTGTTTTCTTGAGCACTACTGTGACAAAATTAACAGTGAAATTCCTCCTCTTCCTTTTCCTTCATCAAGGTATATACAGCATATGCATGTTATAGATCTTTAAAAATTATTTTCTCTACAGCAGTGGTGTATGGCTTAGTTCTGATTAGTCTTTTCTTTAACAAGAAAAAGTCTGGTTTATTTGCTCTTTCAGGTGCCTTTTGTTTGTATAGCACAGGAGCTTTTCAGTGCCTCAAATGTAGCAGGATCTTTTGTCTGGAATTTATTTTAATTATGCACTGAGTGAAATATTTTCTTTCAGAGTTATCCTTTAAAACACATTTTTCTATATAGCTGAAATGCTTTTACTATTTCTGTACGTTATTTCTACTTTGCAAGTTCTTCCTCCTGTAACCAGTTTGAGCGGGTGCTTACTGACTCTAATCTACTGATAAGCTCAGGCAAAAAAAAAACCTCTTAAAGTGATAAGGCATCAATCCATACATTCAGTTATTGACCAACACATGTGTGATGCTAAGACGGGGAGACATATAATTGCCATTGCGTTTTGAGTTGGGGTCAATGCCTTGATAAAACCCTGTTTCTATCTAAGCAATTAGGATATTTTTCTACAAGTGTTTTTAGCATGTGAGGGTTGGCTGTTTCCTTCTTGCAGCTCAAGGTCTCTGATCACCTCTGGAGAGACAGAAGTTATTCAGAATGCATGGAAGAGTTTTTTAAAGGTCACGTATGACTGTTGTTCAGGCTATGTCAAGTAGCATAACTGTTTTCCATCTGAATGAACAAAATGGATAAAGGCAGTTCAATTTTTTCAGTAACTGACTTGTGTATGAAACTTTGTAATGAGCCGTAGTATTACAGTTACAGCAGTTTGCTTCTGATACAGACAGAGGTTAGTAGTGGACAATTTGGGATATTTCATGATCAGTTCCACATGTTGTTTTGTTTTGGTGTTTTTTGGTTGGTTGGTTGGTTTTGTTTTGTTTTGTTTTTTTTTCCCAAGATAAGATATTCCATTAGTTTTGAAAATGCAAGCTGCTTCTCACAAATGTGAGATTCATAGACATGAAATGTCACTTAAGTTTGAAATATATGTGCAAGGAGCATTTTCCTTGCTTTGGATTTGGGGAGCCTTTATGCATTTCCACAAATTTGTCTTTTCTGGAAGGTGCTCCAGAAAATGAAATGCAACAAAACTAAACCTATCTTGATAGAGCCATGTTGACTAAAACAGCTGCTTGACAAATCATCAGTAATTGCTATTATAGCTTCCAGATTTGATTCTTTTCACCAAAGGTGATGCTTTAAATGTATTGCTATAAAATACAAAAGCATGAATGTTTCCTCACTGACGTTTGCAAAAAACACTATAAATGTCAAAGATCTTTATGAATCTTTTTTCCTTGCTACAGAGTTTTTTCAAAAGTTCTTTTTTAAGAAGACTACACATTACTATTCTGACTTTTCATTTTTGATCCGATTTGTTGTACTCCTAAATCTTCTGAGAGAAGGTTACGTTTATTACATCTTAAAAGGTTTATTTTTTCCTTTATGTGAGGAATATATTTGTCTGTCTACTTGTGTATTTTGGGATGATTTTGACTCATGGGATTTTGCTTCGTGGGACTACTTTTCTAAACTGAATGCCTCTTGGAACCATTGTACACAAAGACACTTTATTCTGATTTTCGTTTTTGTTCTTTTAAGCAGATTGGCAGTAGGTTTTCAGAGGAGTTTCTTTAAAGTCCCAGCTGTAATTTACTTATCCTTCTGGTATGCAAAATCAAATGAGAGTTAAAAGCTTCATGCACAAATAAGTGAAAGAAAGTAAGGCTAATAATCGGAGACATTAACAGGCATGTATTTCTTCTTACAGGGAACATCACAATTTTCTTAAATTGTGTTTGAAGCTGCTTTCTAATCATCTTGCACTTGCACTGGCTGGAGGTGTAGCTACTAGCATTCTTGGCCGGCAAGCTGGTCCTCTTCGAAATTTGTTGTTTAGACTGATGGACTCGTCTGTTCCTGATGAAATTCAGGAAGTAAGTAATGCTTTTTTGTTTACATGTGAAAATTCTGCTACTCTCCTTTCTTTCTTTGACTGTGTAATTAGAGAGTTCTCTGACTTTCTGAATGTGGCACTCTGATGAACATTATTCTGACTTACAAATTTTACTCATTAAAGTTAAAATACTTAATCACCACCGCTGTTCTACAATCTGAAAGCAGCGGAGAATGAGAATTTCAAAAAGCTATTTCGTAGCATTTTAATTTTTATTGCTTGTAATAAAGCCTGAAATGTTAATGTTGTGGATTGAGTAGCTAATTTACTTGAGTAACTTCTCCTAAGATGGCACTCTTACAGGAAATAGCAACTTAGAAAGAATTTTTCACAATACATTGGTCTCATTTTGCTCCTTCAGTGTGGGTATTCTGTGCATCACAGAATAAAAGATTAACGCGCTATTGTGTGATAGAATTCTGATGTTAAATGAAATTAAGTGGATGTTTTGGATATATTGTATGCTCCCCACCCCTCACTGGAGAAGTATTTTCTGCTGCTCTAATTTTAGGTAGTAATTGAGACATTGTCAGTAGGAGCAACTATGCTACTTCCTCCATTGCGAGAGAGAATGGAATTGCTACATTCTCTTCTACCCCAAGGTCCTGATAGATGGGAAAGCTTATCAAAAGGACAGGTAAGGTCAAGTAAAAATATGCCATGCTTTGAAAGCAGTTGTGTTTGGTTGCTTTTTTTTTTTTTTTTTGCTAGAACATTTTGAGCAGTGAGGTGAGCCTCATTTGCAGAGTGCAAGCACATTATTGGTGAGATGCAGTGCAAAGCCCAACTTAACAAAATCAGTAGCCTGGCTAAATCAGAATCTAGTGAGGTAAGGAGCACCACATGTTTTCTCAAGTGAAGCTTGACTACAGAAAGGTTAGGAATTGCTGTGTCAGAGTATCTAGACAAGTTTAAAGGTTAGATATTTTTGAATACTAGCCTGATGTAACAAGTCTTGGTAACAGAAAATTAACTGTTTTCTGGGAAGAATACTTGTGTAATGCTTTTCCTACATGGATTTCACTCTGCTTTGCAAAGATGACTGGGATGTTCCTTTTTTCCTTTTTCTTTCTTGAATGTAAAGAACAGGAATTAATGCAGGTTAGGAGACTTGCCCAGTATTGTACAAATGGAAGGAAAAAAAATTAAAGGAACATCTGTTCCTATCCTTGAGGGCAGTAGGAACTGAAGCTTCAGCAGTAGTCTCAGGTTAAAAAATGAGAGAAACTGTTATTCATTTCTGTACGCATAGGATCCTGGTCAAATCCTTTATTTTATAAGCTATGGAATAGACTGGTTTACACTGATACTGAAACTATGAATAAGAATCTTCTGATTCTAATGTTCTAAAGATTTCTGAAGATTAGTACTGGTACAAACTAAAACCCCTGGCAATTACTAGGGTAGAGCAAGTTTAGGTTTTTCAGGAATCATAACCAGCAACAGTGCGGAACAATACTGAAACTGAAGGTCATTACTCTGCACCTGCCACCTCCCTTGGTCTAATGTATGCTTGCCCTGCTTTTTACCCTTTTCCTTTTTCCTATGTATAGATCAGGATAATTGCCCCCTTTGCTCCACCCATCCACCTCCCCCCAATAATCAGACAACTAGAACATACTGGGGAAAGCATTTGGTCCGATATCTAGTCTCTCCCTCTCTTAATCTCAGATTGTTACTAGCTATGGTCATATAATTCAATGTATTTATCTGTTCTCTAATACTAAAAATCTGCAGAAAAAATTGTTTGGATTTTTTTGGTGAAGTCCTCCAGCTTATTTTCACATCTCATTAGAATACTTTTATTGCGTAACTATGCCTGATGCTTTTTTCTTCTTAGCTCATTATTTTATCTTCATTAACAAAGAGTGTTTCTTGTGTCTGAACATTTTTCTTTAGAGAATGCAATTGGATATTATTCTGACAAGCTTGCAGGATCATACCCATGTAGCTTCCCTGCTTGGCTATAGCTCACCATCTGATGCCACAGAAACTTCCTCGTTATGTATCAGCTATGGAAATCTCGCTGATCAAACATATGCTGTCCAGAGCAGTCATCCGGATACTCATCTAGCTGAAATCTTAATGAAGACTCTTCTAAGAAATTTGGGATTTTATACAGTACGTATAGGTCTTGTATTTATGTATTTATTTTTTAAATGGTAATGAATTTTGAATACTTAGAAGGGTTAAAAGTTTTTCCTCATTTTCAGAAAATGGTGCTCTTTTTGTTTATCTAAAGTAGCATTGCCATATATATTTGTCCTGCAGTGGACTAAAATCAGTTAAATCTTCTCTAACATTATGGTTCTAATGTTATTGTAGCAGTATTTATTGTTCAGCTTGGCTTATGTAAATGTAGATGGTTTCATATCAGACTGAAGTATTTTATTGCTCTTACTTTGGCTTCAAAATTTTTTGGAAGATAGAATGTAACTGGTCAACTAAGTAGATTTTATGGAACCCTTTTTCTCAGTATAATCTCAGTCACCAGAGAAAGATAGGCAGGCACCAGGAACGTGAATCTGTTTAACTTCACTAGGGTAACTACCTTACAGCAAGTACAGGTCAGCCATCTTATTACATGTATTCTGTCAAACAGATTGTTGTTCTTAGCTGTGTAACCTTAGAGGCTGATGAAAAGTTTAGGGGAGCATAAAAGCAAGTAACAGACTCTCTCTCACCTTTTTATTCAACTAGCCAGTTAAATATAACAGCAAAAGGAAATCAGAGATTTTTACTTTTCTGGCACAGTATCCCTGTCTCCTGAGGGTGAAGGTTGGTAGTTTTTTGTTCTTTTCTCCAGACCTCCACCAGTCATCTAGATTGAGCTATCTACTTTGAATTTTCTACTTGAAACTAACTCAGTTTTTTCAATAGAATTCAGAATGAAGTCAAGCAGGTATCTACCTTCTGCTCCTTTTATTGCCATCCTAGATAATGCAAGGAAGGATTCTAATCTGAAACATTTTATGTGCCAGCCTGCAATAAATTCTAAAGGATTATTGCTTATTTTAACATTTTGTGATTCAGGGGTCAGGGTGGGGAGTGAGTTCTTTCATCCAGTTATCCTTGGTGGTTTGAACGAAAAATATTTCTGCATCTGAAAATACTGTTTTTAGAATAGAAATGTTCGCTTGACAGCTATCGCAATCACTACTGTAACATTCTAAACGATTGTAGTTTCAAGTTTGGTTATCCCATGATCCACTTGACATGATCCAATTTCTTTGATAATCACAGGTACACAAGGTAAAGGTAAAAAAGCTTATTTTTAAGGTGCTATTAAAGTATTCTAGCATTTGAAGAAAGAGTTAATTGTTCTTTTTTTCCCCCTTTTTGTCTTAATAGGACCAAGCCTTTGGAGAACTGGAAAAAAACAGTGATAAATTTTTATTGGGTACATCATCATCAGAAAACAGCCAACCTGCTCATCTTCATGAGCTTTTATGTTCACTGCAGAAACAGTTACTGGCTTATTGCCACATCAACAGTGTTAGTGAGGTGTGTGTCCTTATTTTTATCATGGAGGGGGAGGGAGGGAGGGATTAATTCAATATGCACGAGCACCAGAATGTTGTAAGATTCCTGTTGAAAGTCTTCTGATTAGGTGAAGGCTAAACTGATTTAAATAATGAACCCCTTAAATACATTTACAGAATTATTCTTATGTTTGGTTGTTTATTTCCTTCTAGAATTCCAGCAGTGTGGCACTGCTTCACAAACACCTTCAGCTTTTATTGCCTCATGCTACAGATATCTATTCCCGTTCTGCAACACTGCTTAAAGAAAGCTCTTGGAATGGTAGTGTTGGGGAAAAACTGAGAGGTAAATGTTCATGGAAAAATCACTAGTGGTGGCACTGTAAGCTTAAGGCAGTTCTTGTTTGTTTAGATTTGAATAATAAAATACCTTATTTTCCCTATATCTGCATAAAGTAGACATCCCAAGCCTCCCCCAAAGGAGGAGATTAAGTGTCTACCCAAGGATAGCATCTGGTTCATGTTTTTGATATAACGTTTTGCATACAGAAAAAATACAGAATAGAGAGGATATTGTCTCTGTGCATTTTTGTTTCAGTTTCATTAGTTCTAGATTTCTCTTTTTAAAAGTACTTTTTTTGAGATTACTGAAAAGCATGGAAGTAAAATATGGAATGGATTAATAATTATTAAACAAACCTCCCAATTCAACATGTATACTTGAGACAGCTGAGATATTCTTATGCTATTCTTTCTGACTTGTTAAATTGTGCTTGGAATATAATTATATTCTGAATTATAATTATGGTTGTTTGGTTTTTTTTCCTCTGTAGATGTAATTTATGTATCAGCTGCTGGTAGTATGCTCTCTCAGATTGTCAACTCATTATTGTTACTGCCAGTATCAGTAGCTCGGCCTTTGTTGAGTTACCTGCTAGATCTGTTGCCACCTTTAGATCGTCTTAATAGACTGTTACCTGCTGCGGCCCTTTTAGAAGATCAAGAATTACAGTGGCCACTTCATGGTAAGGGTAATAAGTAACACACTGTTAATCTGAAAAATAAAAAATGGCTTGTCACCTTTTTTTATTCTGTAAACCCAGAATGTATATTGACTTGTGTGGGAATCCAAGAGCGATATGGGAAATATATATTGAACTGAAAATACTAAGTTTGTAATACATAAAAATACCATTCTTTACTTGTAAAAGAAACACTGATTTTAGAATGACAGAATCATAGAAAATCTCAAGTTGGAAGGAACCCATAAGGATCATGGGAATCCAACTCCCTGTTCCTCACAGGACTGCCTAAAACTAAACCACATGACTAAGAGCATCGTCCAAGACGCTCCTTGAACTCTGACAGGCTTTGTGCCATGACCAGTTTCCAGGGGAGCCTGTTCCAGTGACCGACCACCCTCTCTGTGGGGAACCTTTTCATACTGTTCAATCTGAACTTCCCCTGATGCAGCTAATAGATAATTTTGGCATGATCTGTTTACTTTCATGTCCAAATTTTACTTTCGCTTTCCATTTCATGGTGTACTAGAATTTTAACTTAAAATCATGGATTACCTGCTAAATTCCTGAACACATGCCACCAGATATTTCTGATGCCAGTGAAACAGAAATATAAAAGCAGAGGGAAAGCGACCGACATTTGTGATGGGAGGTGCTATATTTATTTGCCGTTCATTGAATTTTTCATTAGTATTTTTGGCAAAGTTTTCTGCTTTTATGAAGTGCTGTTTCCAGTTGTATCATTTCTCTGTGCATGTTTATCAGAACACAAAGAAATGTGGATTGCACAAAATAGGTGCTTGGGCAGAGTTTAAAAGAGCCTTTACTTCATTGAGTACGAACAGTTGGACCGTGAATGGTGATGGCCTCCGCTGCTGCTGAAGTTATAATGTTAAGCGACCTATTTGTCCTAACTGCTGTTTCTTCAGTTTACAGGTTCTTGACTGAGGGGCAAATCTGCTATTGACTGGGAAATATTAACAAGATCTGCCATTGATTTTACTAATTTTGGAATTGTTTTTAACATCTGGGCAACAGCGACTAATTTGACAATTCATTGCTAATACTTTTAGGTGAATTAATTGATCCTGCTGGAGTGCCCTTACCACAGCCTGCCCAGTCTTGGGTATGGCTTGTTGATCTAGAGAGAACTGTAGCTTTGCTTATTGGGCGGTGTCTCGGTGGCATGCTTCAAGGACCTCCGGTGTCCCCTGAAGAACAAGATACAGCCTATTGGTTGAAAACTCCACTTTTCAGTGATGGAGTGGAAATGGATATTCCTCATTTAGGTAAGCTGTTAAATGCAAGTATCTAATTGTCATTGTAAATATTTGTGTTCAGTTTTGAAATTTCTGATGATGTTTGAATAAGTCTGTGTACTTAGGGTATGTCTTTCAGCATTCTTGTCTATTCGCGTAGTAATACAAAAAGTTGGAAAACGGATATTTAATTATATGCTGTAGTTTACGAAGGGTCTTGTAAATGCATACAGAAGAAGAAAAATCTGCAGTTTCTCAGAGACAGAAGTAACACAGACTTCACTGAGTTAAATTTAAATGTTTTACTCTTAGATGCTTAGCATTTAACAGACACGCCAGGGGCTCCATTGTTCATATTTATTATTGAAAAAGATTATCTTAAATTGTATTCTGCTTACAAAGTGGAATTTTTATTAATTAGAAATAATACTATTAACAAACTTCAATCCTTCTGATCTACCAGAAGTGTTAACAGGACTGAGCACTAGTATTTCTAGTCATCCCTTCCTATCTGAATAATGCACTTGCTTCTGCTTCTCTGTGGCCTGTTCCTGTTAGTTCACATCTTCTTCTTCCTCTGATTCTGAGTAGACTACTTCAAGACTTATTTACAAGACGTAGTATTTTGAGATGGGTCCATGTCTGAAGATACAATAATTACAAGTGTATGGCTATATAGTTCAGGTAGAATTAATGATACAGAATTATGCTATTGAAGCAGAGTTAGATAATGCTTCTAAATCTTCATATGTTTTACGTAAATTGTAACTCTGAGTCACTTTACTCCTTACCTAATGTGAGTTTGTAGTCAGACAATGAGATGTCTTGATTTTTTTTTTTTTTTTTAAAGAAGTGGAGAGTGAAAGCTGTTTTATACGCTCTTAGGTAGATGCATGTAATCCTCAAAATTTGCAGAGTTTAACTTCTTAAGTATTTCCCTTCTGTTAGACAAATGCATGAGCTCCTTATTAGAAGTGGCCCTATCTGGAAATGAGGAACAGAAGCCATTCGATTATAAGCTGAGACCTGAGATTTCTGTGTATGTTGATTTGGCCTTGGGTTGTACAAAAGAGCCAGCAAGGAGCCTCTGGATCAGTATGCAAGACTATGCTGTTAGTAAAGGTAAGATGTTGAAAATATATATACGTGTGTGTGTTAAAAGCATATTGCATGCTTCAACTACATACCTGGTAGAATCCAATATTTTCCTTGGCAATGACTTTTAATTTTGCAACATGATAAAATAATTTATTGTCATGTTCCACAGTCTTTCTTTTGCCTTTTCTGTTACTTATTTTTGACATTGATTCCAGTGTTTGGCAAACATGTAGTTCTTTTTCCCTCTAAACTGGAAAAGAGAGACTCTTGTTTGCTTACTCAGTTGTTGGTGTTTCTGTTTTCCTAGTAGAGCAGGGTGAAACTTGGAATTAAAAAGAAAAATTGATGGGCAGTAGCTGGGGGAAGGCAAAGTAACTTGCAAAATATGTTAGGAATAGGACGAAGGGGTAAGTCATCTTTTGTTTTTTAAGTCTCTGGGAGTCTGGCCTTACAGTATTAATGGTTCTTCATGCTTATTGCCTAAAATCTGGGCTCCTGCTCAAGCTTCCTAGGTCTCCTTTTAATGAGATCCACTAAGCATTGTGGTTGTACTGTAACTGTCTACTGGATCCAGAGATAATTTTCTGTAGCTCTGGCCAAGCTAGGCCAAATCCAGAAGACAGCAAATGGTATTGTGTTCCTGTTCAGAGCAACACAGAGAATTCTGTTGCAGAATTCCACAGAAGTAGGAATTCCAGTAAAAAACGCAGGTTGTCTGTTTGCAAAATCTGAGATAAATGGGCTAATATGTATTATTTTGGTTATGGAACTGGGTGTTTTAGAAGTTGATTCGGTTCTGCTCTGTTCATAATGCAAGCTGACTGGAAGTTGTATGGTGACAGTTAGCGTAGCATCAAATGCAAAGTAATGGAACTTGCTGAGCAGCTGGTGTGTTAGACTAAACATTATGTGGCCAGGTAAGTTTTTGTGATTTTTACAGCAGTTTCAAGAATTCATAGATAATATTTAATTGAAAAAAATATTATGAAGATATTTGTAACGAAGTGGGACAGTAATATTTTTTTCCCCCCATGAAAAATTACGGTGCCTTGTGGAGGCTTGCTTGGCAGTTTGGTTATTTTATAGTAGAACGATATTATTTTCATAACAGATCTTTTTAAAGTGGGGAAAAACTTTTGAAATGAAAAAGCCAGTTTCTGAAAATACTGGACGAACCTTAATTTTGAGACCTGAAAATGTCTCTTGTTAATATTAGTAGTGAAACTTGTGCTTAAGCTTGTGCTTGTGTTAATAGTTGGCTTTCCTACTGGAGATAAGGCTTTTTCACCTTAAGTGAGTCTGTGAAATAATTATTGAATGTAGTATCAACCACGTGTAAAAGAGCAGAAAGTCTCAAATATGGTGTGTTTCTAAACAAGTTCCGTGTAAATCAGTGGCTCAGTAAAGAGAAGAGCTGCAGCTCCGTATCCTTGCTTGAAAGAGAGGTTGCACCCTGGGTTCTGCTCTTTGAGTCTCTGGTAGAAGTTTGTGTGCATGCCCTTGGCTGACTGTTAGAGTTAAGTACCTTGAGCAGACCAAAACACATGTGTCTGAAGCAGTGTATTTATGAGCTATTGATGCTAAACTTATTTCTTAAGTATTAAAACTACTTCTAAATTATTTAAATGGGTGAAGATTTTTTTTTAATGATGTCATTGAAAATATATTTGCTTGTTGGAAACAGTAGCCAGTTTTGATGAATCCTTTCTATTTTCAGATTGGGATACTGCAACTTTAAGTAATGAATCACTCCTAGATACTGTGTCCAGATTTGTGCTTGCAGCTCTTCTGAAACATACAAGTTTACTTAATCAAGCTTGTGGTGAGAGCAGGCAAGTAACTTAAAGCTGCTTTTAAAAGTTCAACTTCAATTTTTAAAAGAAAGCTTGTATGATTTTTTACATTTTGGGTCTCTCTTTTTGTAGATACCAACCTGGCAAAGCCTTGGCAGAAGTATACCGTTGTGTATATAAAGTTCGGAGTCGCTTGCTTGCCTGCAAGAACATGGAACTTATTCAGACTAGGTCATCCTCAAGAGACAGATGGGTAAGACTGTAAAGCTCTTTTGAGTGCTCCAGGTTTTACTGTGTATTAAGAAAACATTACATAATGTTAATTTCATATATGTTGCCAGTATTTTTGTTCTACCTTGTTGAAAAACTTCCAGGAGTTTTTAAATGAAAATAGGCGATGTATAATTAGGAGTCCCTTAATCTGTAGTACATGTGGTATTAAATCAATTGCAGCAAATAATTGATTGACAATATTTGATTGAAGCACAGCCTGAAGCCTAGTTTTACCTGTAAACATAGCACTAGTATGCTCTACCGTAGAAGCCCACAACTTAGGATTGCTTAGCTAGGTTGACCAGGCCACAGCTTCGTCTGGCTGCCATTCCTGAACCCAGCTGAGTTACCTGGGCCTCTGATCTCTGTCCCTCTCTGTACCTCCCTCTTCCCCTTTCCTGCCTTACTCACCCCTTTTTCCTTCCTCCCCAGCCAGATTCTCTTCTTCGTCCTGTCATTACTTTAAGGCTACTTGTCCTTGTCAGCCCTACATGAATGTTAGACATGATATGACGGGGCCTGAAACTAGCATGATGGCAACTTCTGAATCATTGTATTAAGCCAGGTCAGAATTCATGATGGAAGTGTTCATTGAATTACTCAGGGTTGGGGACTGTTAGGCATTACAAGGTAGTCCTTAAAGTAGGATTAGGGTTTCTCTGATAAGATTTTTAATTGCTGTTTGCAGTCTACAAGCGGGATATTTTTAATCAAGGAAATTCTCATGTGACATCAGGATTATGAGGCTTTTTAGCTATATTGTAAAGCACTAGTGATGCTTTTTAAAATTGTGTAGGTCTGTTTCCTCCTTTTAATTAATATTAAGGGGATATGTGTCTTTGCCCCTTCCTTTCTCATGGTCTAACATATCTGCAAGAGATTCAACACTTCTGAAAGCATTGGGTGGAGTGTGTGTACGCAGGACAGTATGCACGCGTTAAGCTTGGTGGTTCTCTGGCTTATCAAGGATACACGGGGTGGTCATTTTCTAAACACGTAATAAATCTGTTGCTTCATGTTCATGTTACAGCTGTTGTGCATGCTCACCATCAGGTGCTGTGTACTGCGTGTGTGCAATAAGTTCCATTACTCCCAGAAATCCTCAAGTTTATTGTGCAGATGCAATACAGCAAATCTAAATGTATGCAGTAGATTTGTAGCTTCAGGGAGATCTCAGATTTAATACTATTGGGAAAAAATAGTTGGTTTGCATTTGCAAAGTATACACAGGCTTAATGATAGAATGACGAGAGCAAGTAAGAGGCAACAGAAAAATGGTAACCATGATATGCTGCTACAAAGACCCTTTTTTTTTTTTTTTTCTGAAAGGAAAACTGCCAGGAGAGGGCAGATGAATTATGCTGGTGGGACATGTATGTCCCAAGATTTGTAGGATTAATTACTTCTAAAGTATTCTAAAACCTCTAATATAACTGTATGTTTTATATTTAAAGCTTTGCCTTCTTCAGATTGTCTAAAGCTGTTTCCTGCATTGGAAAATTGTCTGTTAGGTAGTAGGTATTTTGCTGGTCAGCACTTATATCCTCAAATTGAAGGAAAGCATCAACCCAAATACATCCACTCAATCAAAAAGATTTTTTAAATTCAAGTTCTAAGACTACTGTTCTTCTTGTGCACCTCATAACGCTAATCTTTGATCTTGGGGTGTGCATCTGTTTTATTTCATTGAAATAAAAGGGAGGAAAAGAACTGCAAATTCAGGACTGTTAAGAGTAAAAATGGGAACATATTGAGTATCGCTTTAAGTAACATCATTGTTTCCATCAAAGTAAGTTTTATCATATTCATGTTGTTTTTAAAGGGAGAAAATTTTATGAGACAACGGCATGTGGTTGCTAAAGGCTTTGATGCTGAAGTGTCAAAGTTTGACAATAGAGTCTAAGCAAGCCTTACAAGGAGACATTTTTCTGCAAATAATCTGAGTAACAGTTATTAAAGGAAAATTAAATTTTCTGACTTATGTATTTAAAGCCTTGAATGTAAACAGCTGTCTGTTGTTCATTTCACACAATATCAAAAGTATCTTTTTGACAGGAAAAAGGCTTATTAAATACCTATGTCCTTTTATGTTCATCTTTCATTTTGGTGAGAATTAATTTCACTGTATATATATTTTTTTTAATCAAGATGTTAGATAACCAAGAATCTGCTGATGTTGATACTCAAGAACATTCTTTTACTCGTACAATTGATGAAGAAGCGGAAATGGAGGAGCAGGCAGAACGCGACAGAGAAGAAGGACACCCAGAACAAGAGGATGAAGAGGAGGAAAGAGAACATGAAGTTATGACAGCTGGTAGTAAGTACTAGTTATGTGTGTCAATAATGTAATGTGCTTTGGAAGCACAATATATTTTTCTCTGCGAGGTAAAATGGAGAAATTATTTAAAAGATTATGAAAGGTTTGTCTGCATAAACATTGTAAGAAGTTTATTTTTTATAGAATTATGCAGTGCTTTTATTGGGTCAGAAAAGTCTTTTGATAACAAGGGAATGTGAATATTGGGCAAGTGGACTGCCTTTATGGGCAGTTCTCAGGGCATCACTTCTTATATGCGCTGTCTACAAGACTAATAGGTTTTATACTGTTTTCTCTAAACTTCTATTCAATAGACCTCTGAGTTTTCGTCACTATTTATATATAGAATTTTTGCTGCGTTTGTGTTATTGTATGTAATAAGCTTTGAAGGGTAATGTTATTCTGAAGTTTGGAAACAAAACTGCTGTTGATAACTGTGGGCTGACTGAGTTAGAATTCACTTGCAGACTGTTGTTATGCTGACTTGGGCTTGTAATCAGGCTCAATGGGGTAGTTAATCCTTAGTTTTTCCAACTTTAGTGAAGCAACATACAGTCACACTCAGTTGTTTTTTCTATCGTTACCCTAGTGTTTTCAAAGACGGAAATCATGTTAGCCTTCAAAAATTACCGTAGAATGTATGTAGCGTAAAAAATAAAATTGGCTGACTTGAAATACTTTCCATAGATATATAATGTTTTTTTCTTTTCCAAATATTGTTCTTCCAGATGCCGTTAGGTGTTTATCTTTTTCCAGCCTCTGCTGTCATTGCCTATTTTTCTGACAGTGTTTATATTCCCCATTAGGACTCCTGTATTCCTGTTTGGGATCTTATAGACCAAAATGTATGTCACACCTTTAGTTTCTATATGATGTGTCATTACATCCACAATGCAGTGGGCTTTTCTGAAAGTGTACTGTGGAGTGAGGTACACGTTCATGAGATGATTTATGGTTCTAGGAGGTGTACACGTGTTACCTGTTCAATAGACGCAATGTGCTTTTGCTGCTTGATATGCGGTTATCCTGGGCAAATGCTCAGTGTTCTCAGATTCTACCTGGACAGGGTTTCTGGGTGCCATAAAGGAAATGTATCCAGAAATATCGAGAGAGACAGTACTGCTGCATGCACAAATAAGTAGGAAGATGATGACTCTTTTACTGGAGATCCTAAGGGAAGCTGATCCTGACATGCAGAGTTCAGTTTGTGCCTTGATGCCTTGCTGCTTCTAACTATTATTATCAATGAAGGAGGTGTTTGGGTTTACCTTTGCCTTTCCAAAGGGGAACCGAATTTTTAAAATTAAAGTGATTAAGTCAAGAGAGCTTTAGGTCTTTGGACAGAGACGATGTGGTCTCTCACACAGCTTCTTCAGAAGAATCTGGCACCTAAGACAACAGCAGAATTAAGCAAAGTGAAGGCTAAGAATTTTGACAGGATCTTCATTGTACTGACCAAAGCTAATAAAAGCCTGAAACTGTTTCAGTATTGAATTACAGATATGCTGGTGTCTGCAATAGAGATTTACAGAAGCATTACTTTATATATGTCTGCTAAAAGGCAAACATAAAATAATCTCTTTTTCTTTGGTGCTATGCAAACAGGAGTTAGGTTACAGTAAGACACTGAAAGAAGACTGTTTAGTGTTCTGCCGAATTGCATTGTCTTCTGAATTTTAAACTTAATGTTGTGTAAATGCTTTGTTTAACCCGTTTGCATGACTTCTTTTATAGCTTTGTATTATTAATGTATTCTTTTACTGTTGGAAAAATATTTGTTGTTCTTTGTAGTGGGGCAGTTTTTGGCCCAAGATGTAGATGAATATTTCATTCTATGTAGCTTTGTCTAGAAGTTAAGACCTTCTTTTTGTGTTGCATGTTACAGAAATATTTCAATGTTTCCTATCAGCCCGTGAAGTAGCTCGCAGTCGGGATCGAGATAGGATGAACACTGGGACAGGGACTAGACTTGATGATCCACCTCCTCAGTCTCAGCAGGAACGAAGAATCAGCACTGATCTGACAGAAGGTCAAGATGTGTATACTGCTGCATGCAACTCTGTGATCCACAGATGTGCCTTGTTGATCTTAGGAGTAAGCCCTGTTATCGAGGAGTTCCAGAAACGAAGGGAGGATGGACAGTTACAGCAACCTCCCTCTACTGCTCCTGAAGGGATTGGACTCATGACAAGGTGGGGTTTGCTGACTGCTTAGAATAGTTAACTCTTCTCTGCTTCCTTTGTAATTGATTAAATAACCTCAGTTTTCCTCTGAGGATTGTTAGAATTGTTTTAAAAAGAAGATTTTTGCCTAGAGCAATGTTATGTTTTTGTTGAGAATAGTGATTTTTGTCAATTTTCTTTGTCCACATTAACTAAACCTTAATAAGAGTTTTAATCTGTGTGGGACATATTTACTTTTCAAAGTTGGGCTTAGTGATAAATAGTAATAAAGTCCACATCATCAGGTGTACAGATAGTCTGAAGTAATTGGAAAAATTCTTTATTTTTCCTAAGATATGTTTACATGTTTGGATTTTTTATTAACATGTTTGTATTTTCTTGAACTTTACCAATGTCCTGTATAGTAGTGTCCAAAAAAAATTTGTAGGCTACGTTTAAAAGTAAAAGTTTCAAAGCCTATTATGAAAAAAGTGTCATTCATGATTGATTTTTACAAATATTCCTAACATACTGGCATGTGTAAGACACTGTTGTTAGGCATAGGAGAATAACAAAATAAAGCCAAACAGCTCACTGAATTGGAGAAGTGTATAATTTAAATAGTATAAGTTCTACATGACGTATTTTAATTTTCATAACCTGAGATATTCTTGGTAACACAGTTTTATTCTAAACTTGACCCATTTAAACTTTTATTCCAGAGATCTTTGTGTGTGTATTAGAATATAACACAAGAATTGTGTAGCTGGTGCTACTAGTGAACTCCTGAATCTGCTTAAGCTTCTAGTGTACAGAAACTCTGCTCTGATATTTTAAATTAAGATATTGACAGGGAGTTCAAAAAGAGATTATATGTATTCAGTACCCTTTTATTCTTTTTGCCTCTTTTTGAAAATCTAGTCCCTAAAGCATGGGTGGCTGCCTCTGTCGTTGTCAAAGTGGCTTTCATCTCCAGCATATCAACTTTAGGATGCATTTTATGGGTGGGTTTTTAAAAAGTTCAGTGCTTTTTCACCCACTTACTCTGTCTCTGTTTTCTTGTCTTCTCAGCTCAGAAGTGTTTCTGTATACTGTATGTAATACTTACCAAGGCACTTGAATGATCAGTCATTTGAGGTTGCCATTTGTTCAGTTGACCAATAAGGGTGTTCAGAAGTAACAAAGTTTACTAATACCCTTTATAAGCATAATAATTGAAGCCATCAGACCACTTTTTTCCTCTTTGGTGTGGTCTTGTGATGTTTCTGTGATAGTCTGCTCCCAAATAAAACTGTGGTACCTGCTAAATTTGACTGTCAAATCTTACTTTTGCCTAATATCAATATTTTCTTTCTGTGTGTGTGTGTGTGCACCTGAAGCAGGAGTGAAAGTCTTACTGCAGAAAGTCGCTCAATCCATGCAAGCTCAAACTACAGACTGATTAAGTCAAGAAGTGAATCTGATTTATCTCAACCAGAATCAGACGAGGAAGGTTACTCACTGGTAAGTAAACTAGCATTATGTATTTAGAGATTATCAAAATAGTTAGGTGGGAAGTATATCTTAAACATTTGTTTAGTACTGTGTTTCAGTATAGAGATCTCTTCTAATAATCACCATTGTTAAGAGAAAGTAATGGTGGTAAAAAACCAATTGAAATTATTATAACTGTTAGTTTTCTCACTTTTATGGGTGAGGGATGCATTTTAAATACTCAAATATTATGCACTACGTGTGTTCACCTAAAGAAATAAGGCTTTTATTAATCTTTTAATCTAGAGTGGAAGACGAAATGTTGATTTGGATTTGGCATCATCACACAGAAAGAGAGGTAAGTTTTATTGTTTACCTAGTGAATATTGACCTGATAAATATGTTAGTATTTCCTAAGTTAAAATGTGTTAGCAATTAAATACGGTACGTAGTGGCAATCAGGATGTTAAAACTGAGTATTTAAAAATAACATTTAAAATAATTATTACCTACTGTTTGTTGTGCTAAGTTCTGTTGCTTTGTGGCTTGGTTATGGTATTTCCCAGGTTATAACTATTTATTCTAGCTTCTAGAATTGTAATGCTCTTTTGAAGAAAGCAAGGTTTTATGTGAGGTCAAGTGAATTAGGAACTTTCATTCTGTTTTCACTCGCATGACTTCAGGAAGAAAAAATTGGCAGAGAAGTTCAGTATCAAGTGGAACACTCTGTTCTTGTGCTAACAATGAACTTTTACCACAAAATGTGCTTGAACATGGAGAACTTGTATCCAGAAAATACCGCTTCAATTTTTGCACCCTCTCAACACCAGCACACATACAGAACCAAGCAACTGCTTCTTCTATTACTCCAATATAAATCAGATTTTTAGCTTTTGTACTGCTTTTTGTTGCTGCTTCATTCTGAGGACTCTTAATGAGCTTCTTCATAGAAGGTAGTGGAGGGAGCAAAGAATGTTTGTTTATACAGAGACCAGGAAGTCCTACCACTCTGGATGATGCAGAGTCTCTGCTAAAAATCACAACTTATGTCTGTTGTATCTATAAAAATCTTGCGAAGAGGCTAACAGGAATTAGCTTGGGTTATGATATGCTTTAATTACAGAAGCCTTAATACTGTTAGGTAATGTAAGAGTTCTAGTTTAATAGCCTTCATCATTGAGTACTCTGGTACTGAGAGGTTGCTTGCTTTTTAAAGGCTTTTGGAATTGTAAAGCAAACTATCAGTGGCAACACCCATTACACTTCAATTTGTAAATAATGTGGAAAGGAATTCCTTGTACATGGATAACCAACTGAACCAGCTGAGCAATAAAGAAATTTACTAGAGCTGTTCATACTGTGACAGCAGGATGTATGTTGGCATTCTCAGTGTTAGAAGATCTGATAGCCTCTGTTAGCACTCTGATCTGCAGTGTATTCTTTGAAGCCACCATTTTTAGCTTTGCCATTAATCTGACACAGAACTCTGCACTTGCTTTCCTCTATATCCTAAAAGTAATCCAGGAAATCATCTTGGGTTAGATCTGAGATACAGTATATCTTTATAGATTATGATTAGTTGAACTGTTGGTTAGATTGATGAGGTTGTTTTGGTCATGGGCTCCAGGAAATAAGGAATAATGCAAGAATAGACTTTATCAACCAACCAGAAGCTTTTTATTACAGAAGAAAATTCTGCACCAGGTGTGCAACACTGAGGAGAAACAGGTGTAAATGCAGTTGATCTGTCCTGAACCTAAAGAAGCTCAAATAGCTCATTTGCAAACTGAACACTGTGACAGCATGTACTGATACCTGTTTTCTGGTACTGGAGGACTTACTTTGCTGTCCTGTGGTACTTAGAGATTTTTTTTTTTTTTTCTGGTTTTGGCAACTGGAAGTTAACATACAACAATGAAAAATTATCTGCTTGTGCTGGATGATATTTATGACCGTTTTAGTTGATACCCAATACCAGATTCATCCAGTTAATGCAGGGTGCATTTACAGGGAAGTATTCCTGATACTTATATCAAGGTCAGGAAAAGATCTACAAAGGTCTGTGTGATCAAGTGGATGAGCTGTTCAGCTCAGTGCTATTTAAGGTCTTTCATTTCTTATGAAATGTCTGGTTTTGTGAATCCTAGTTATCTTCTAGAACTGAAGCATGCCCCAGTGCTTGGTGAAGATGTAACCTGCAGCCATTTTGAATTGTCCACCCCTTGTAACATAGCCAGCACACTGAAGTGCTAGAGATACTGCAGTGCCTATCAAGGGTGTTTTGACTGGTAAAACCCCTTCAGTTTCATCTTTATTCTTGTGATACGCCGTGACTAATAAAGGGGACTGTTACCTCAGCTTGAAGAATAGGAAAAATCTAAATTCTTACAGCATATTTGCATTGTACTGTGCTCCATCTTGAGTTGCTGGCAAAAGAGATTAAGGAGTTCCATCAGAATGAGCTATCTGCATTTGAATTTGCTACATTTGTTAAGAATTGAAGCATTAGAAAAAGCCTGGTTTCCTGTTTATGGCAGGTAAACTGCTATAGAAGAGATGACCTACGGAAGACTGCAGCATTGTTCCTCAAGATGTTCTCCAGTGGGATTTTTAAGTGCCACTGAAGTCAGATTCCCCTGAAGCAACCATTAGACATTTTAGTGAGAAACAAGCAGCGTATTTTTATTTGTTAGGGTTTTTTTTGAGATGTTCTTTCCGTATTCATGTTTGTATCTTGTGCTCCTAGGACTCCCATATATGATCTTCTCTTGAGTGGAAGAGTTTATGTCCCTCTAAACAAGAAGGAGAGGAAGGAAACATGTATGCCATATAAATGCTAGAGAAGATCTCTATTTTGAGTGCAGAGGATAGTCGTGCATTACAACAGAAGCATACATAGGAAACACTTCTCAAATTGCAATTAACGTGAAGTAAAGCCTCCTGGTTTTTCTTGTCTCTATTTCTACAAAACAGCAGTAACCATTGTTGCTTTAAGGGACTTACAGATGATCTTTTCAAATTTTTGTTGGATTGAACGTAGAGTTGGCAGTGTTAAGTGGAAAAGAACAAGTGGGTCTTACAGAAGAACCACAGGAACCACTTATCATTTCTTTCAGTTGAAGTTTATTATTCAAAAATTCAATCATGTTTCTTTTACATGTGGTTTTTAGAATAATATCTTACTGCAGTTTGCAGCAGTCCCTTGAAAATATTTGTTGTTTAAGTGTGTCTCCATAAACTGTGTGAAGGAAGTTGACAAGCAGAGCTAATTGGAAAGCAAGGGTTTTTCCTGAAGAAATTTCCTTCTGTCACCATTGCTTTTTTCCTGTAGGCTGTGCTATTTTGGAGACTTAAAAGGGAATTTTCACTAAAAAGAATTCCTTAGTATATGGGCATGAGGTTCCTCCCATCTCTTAACACATTTACTAGAATTTAACCACACTACTTGTTACAGAACCGTGGCCACACATGATGTTTCCAGCTGAGGTTTTGTAGCGTTAATTTATCCTCAACTATATGCAGAGTATTTGATCCTTGCAAAGTTGTCAAAATGATGTAGTGTGTATAGGGTATCAGTGAGTGGTTCTTTTGTAACAGGCAAGAGAGTAATTCCCTTTGGAGTGAGTTGGCTCATTTTAGAACTTCTGTTTATTGAATGCAGCAACTCGTTATTCAGAATTCAGATCACATTTCCTTAATAATTGAATCTCACTGTTGGTTATAGTCTGATTTTTATGGTACAAAAGCTGTTCCTATTCATAAGTCACAATATAGAAAACTAGCAGTAGAAAAACTACTAATACTATTAATTGTTCCTCTGGTCTTGCAGACGTCTATGGAAGGAAAGCATTCTCTTTTTATTCAATTAACGTCTTAGCCACTCAGTCCAATCTTTAATTGCCTTCTTCATTTATTGTATCTGTTCAGAAATATGACTGTGATATTCCTACTTCAGATCCTTTGAGTATCTTGTTCCTTGCTATTATTTAGTTATTTCTGAATTCTCCTTCCATTCCTGCAGAAAAAGTATTTTTCAATACTTTTGCCATAAGGGGTGATAAGCACATTATTATTTTCCCCTCATATGTAAGCCCATTGGGATTTTTTTATTGCTTAGATTAATCTTTTTTCAATTTTGCAGATCCCAAGAGTATGCCTCAAAATGTTGTACCTATATACAGTACCCGTGGGATACTGTACACTGCATTAGATACTTAACAGTAAAGAATGCGTATTTATCAGTACAATCATAATCATAGTTACAGACAGATAAATCAGAGTCCTCCAGTTCTGTGTTTTCTACTTCATATGAATCTTAATTCAGTGAATTTCAGTGTGCTTGTGTGTTCTGTAGTACTTTACTAATACAATTGGGAAACTCTGAAAAAAATGGCAAGTTAAATGAAATCCAAATTAAATTGAAATAATTTTGTGTACCTGTAATAATATGAGTTCTGCATTTTGAAATTGAAAGATCATGTTTACGTAAGGGATGTAAACATGCCTTGATGTATGCGTATAGCTGTGTTAAAGGGGATATATTTCTCTTTCCCTGAAAAGAAGGTGGAAAATTTAGAATGTCTGTCACCTAGGCTATACTAATTCAAAACAAGCGTAAATATTGTTTTCCCCAAACTTTGCTGCTTGATATATTGTTGTATTGATTGAGATGAGACTGATCGCTTAAGTCTAAGTCAGAATAATATGAGGAAGAGATTGTATGAATATGTTACCTTCTGTTTCAAATGTCTGCTTTTGTCTTCTGATTCTTGTGTGGTGTAGTGTATTTACTCCTTTTTGGCCAGTTGAGCCCCAGAAAAAAGAAGAGCTTCAAGCAAGTAACTGATGGCATGTTTATTTTTTTGTCTCTATAGCTTCTCTACATATTTTATGTTTTATGAAGCGTGTATTGCAGCTGTGCCACATTCATTTAGAAAACTCATTATTACAAGCTGGCTTTTAAGGACAATAAACTTTTTTTTTTTACTGTAAGCTTAAAGGTTATTCTTATGTGCAACTCTATTCATGTGATTGTAGAGGCTTATGGAAGTGCTAAGCTGCAATCAATTCTGTGTAATTAATATTACACAGAATCAAGCTAAGCTCTAATATACAATCATACTTTTGATTCTTCTATTGATATTTAACATCTTCAAGGAAAAAAAATTACTTTGTTTTAGATTTATGTGCCCTAATTCTTAAATGTTTTTAATTTTGAAGTATACTACTTTGACTTCTGACATCTTTGTTTTTACACTCTATACCTTTAGTTATAACTTCTCTTGTTTTCATTTAATCTGTATCTCATAATTGTTGGACTTTTCTCCTAATTTGAAACAATTTTAAATTGCTGTTACATTTAAACATTCTTGCATTTAATACTAAAATGATTAGCTAAGATCTCATCTTTTTTCAAATATGAAATGGTTTAGGTTTTTATTAATATATGGTGGGTGGTTTTTTTCATATAAGATTTGTTGACTATCAAAACTAAATTTTATTCTGATGTTCTGTTAATCCTTGAAAGGTCTCCTAAAGCTTGTGATTTAAGACACTGGAATGGCTTTTTGTTTCTTTACAAATCCTTTGATTCTGTGCTGTGCTTCATAGTGGCATAGCGTAGGGTAGGACAGGTAGAGGACAGGAAGCTGATGTCACTTTGGGATGCTTTAAGCTCTCCTGCTATTGAAAGACTGCAGGGCTTAAGGAGGCTTTTGAAATAGTTGTTAGTATGTAGGCAACATTTTGTGGACTTGGTAATGGTTTAGCTATGCTTCCGGTAGGAAATCTGAGACTTCATTTATCTTCTCCCTTGGGCTCTGTTCACCATGCATATGCTAGGAAGCTCCTTCCTACATGAAACTGAGTATTTTAACACCCTTTTATTCTACTCTGTCCTATTTATCCTATGTTTCTCACCTGCCACTTCAGCATATACATTATTTTTTAATAGAGAGCTTTAAAACAAGTATTATAAGAATTAATTAAAATTAGAGTAAGGTGGTATCTGTCTTTACTTTTGTTTTAAATATTGTCACCAGGTCTAAACTGTAATTGAGTAACAGAATTTCTTTAAATTCTTTCAAAGTAAACATGACAAAATAGATTGTTCTCTGTAAACCAGGTAATATTGCTGTGTTACATAAACCAGCAGAAATTAGGAAATTGGATTACACTTTGAAAAGTAGTGTTTAAACTTAATCTTTGCATTATCCAAAATAAATTTGTGTGCATATATTTTTGTCAAATACCTAATAAGACCTAAGTACTGTGATGGTTCTTTCTGAAGCCATTGCAATCTGTTCAGTAGCAAGTGTAAGGAATACTATGCAAATGTACACGAACACTATTTACCAAAAAGGAAATGGAATGTGAACAGGTTTTCATAATTCATAGCCCTGATAATTAAATTTTTTGGCCACTAAGTGGAGTTTAACTACTACTAATTTACAATGCAAAAGCAAAATTTCACAGTATTTTGAATTTGTAAGTTGTGTGAAGGTATAAATTGTGACCTGCAGGTGCAGATTGGTTGACAGAAAAATAGCATTTTGCCTTTATCTCGGGAAAAGAATGGTGCAGAATGGTTGCTAGGAGAGTTGACATAAGTTCCAAATCTGATGTGTATTTCTTTGTTCCTGTGAGCAGCTGTTTACAGAGCTGCTGCAGGTAGGCAGTGTTTAAAGGAGGTCCTGAAACTAGTATCCAGCTGTTACCATTGGAACTCAGCCTCACTGATGAAAGAATTCTTTCAACAGATGAATTTCTATGAATTTGTGTGACTTTTTCCAGAAAATGGCTGTGTTTAATAATGTATGAGGCTGATACCCTGCAGACAGATTATAAAAACTGAAGTGGTAATGTAGATTTGTATGAGTACTGTGAATGGGTTGTGATTCTCCAAATTGTATCTGTAGCTCATAGTGCACAAGAGACAATATATAAAAATTCTATGTAGATTATTTAAGATAATTGAAAGTAGAATTTCAAAGTGAATTTAAACACACATTAGGTTTCCACATAGGTCTCCAGACATTACGTATCTATGCAGATGGGAAGTTCTTCTGTACAGGGTCTCCCTTTTTGTAATACCTTGCGTAGCTCCAAGTCAGCTAACAGCATTTATAAAAACAATAAAATACTGACTTCTGTGTTGATATGTATATTTAACTGATGCCTATCAGTTAACTGCTGATGAAGGTATGACTTCAGTGACATTGCACTCCTTTGTGCAAGTTCTAGCAAAACTCTCTTGGAAATGAGATCAAATATATGGTGATAAGTTCTAGTGCTGCAGATTGATGACTGATGCTCATTTGAAGAAGTACAGTTATTACTGATGGTAAAGTTTCAGGTAGTGTAATGACATGCCAATGTAATAGGAAATACTTGAAAATAGACTTGTGAAATTGCCAAATGATGAAGACACAGATCTAATACATGCTGTAGATAGTATTTAATATACATGTATCTATTTATCTTGAATCATAACAAAGTAAATGCTCTCTGTTAGTCTGAACTAAAAATTTTCTGTTCCCTTCTGCAATCATGAATTCTGTAAATATTTCACCCAAAATAACATTGTGCTTTTTCAAAATGATAAAACATACAATGGCGTGGTTAAAACCAAAATACACTCTTGTTTTATGCTTAGACCTTAAAATAAATGTTCAAGGTGCACAATTTCTGTTGTAGCAGACCTTTTCTTTACTATTTTGTCATTTAGCTGCAAAGCATTTTTATTCAGTGTTCTAGCTTAAAGCTGAGCAGTTTGAGTGGCTTCTATCTTTTTGTTTTCTCACTTGGCAGCGTGTTGCAATACTGCTTAACATGATTAAAAGAAATACAGCCTTTCCTTTAAGGAAATTGCTGTAAATTTAAATCAAGTGTTTTGCTCTAAGTTGCTTAATGCATGGTGTAATTAACATGAATACCCATTTTCCACCTGTATGAATAGCAGCAGTTCAGTCTATACCTACTGTCAAAATGTGTTACCTGGTGAATTGGAATTGATGATACTTCATTATGTATATCTTTAGGAGCAATACACAGTCAAGTGGAACCTTTAAGTGACTCATGGGCTCGACTAAAACACAGCAGAGATTGGTTATACACTTCGTCCTACTCATTTGTTGAGTCTGATTTTGATCTCTCAAGATCCCTTGGAGTTCATACTTTGATTGAAAATGTTGTCAGCTTTGTAAGTGGAGATGTGGGAAACTCGCCAGGATTTAAGGAACCAGAGGAAAGTATGTCCACCAGTCCACAAGCGTCAATAATTGCAATGGAGCAGCAGCAGCTGAGGGCTGAGGCAAGTTTCACTTTAACATCTTTCTTATTCTTCATATATTATGCTCATTTTATGGATTTTTTAAAAACATTATCCAAATTCTGTCTATTAAGGACATTTTTCCTCTCTTTTCTGTTAAAATATCTCAACTGGAACTGGGAACTTTATGTAAATAAACTCTGAAACGAAACGTAAAGAATTCCCTTTTTTTAAAAAAAAAGGGTGTCAATGAGAAAACAGCTACCTCATTCGTTCTCACTTACAGTTGAAGATGATCTAATTCTAGTTTCTAAGGATACTTGCTACTTACTTAGTACTGTCTTTTGCCTGCCTTTATTTTTAGCTTCGTCTGGAAGCACTTCATCAGATTTTAGTGCTTTTATCAGGGATGGAGGAAAAAGGCAGTGTGCCATTAATGGGAAGTCGTCAAATACCAGGATTTCAGTCTTCCTCATTGCTTACTTCTGTTAGACTACAATTTCTTGCTGGCTGCTTTGGTTTGGGCACTGTAGGACATGCAGGAGCCAAAGGAGAGAGTGTAAGATTGCATCACTACCAGGTATGTACTTCGGTAGTTTCTGCTGTTGCAATAACTGGGTGATAAAAATGTATCAGTCCTTATAATATTTATTTGTTTGACCCAGGATGGTATCAGAGCAGCTAAGAGAAGTATTCAAATTGAAATCCAAGTGGCTGTGCACAAAATTTACCAGCAATTATCTGCTACGTTAGAAAGAGCTCTGCAAGCTAATAAGCATCACATAGGTAAGTGAAAACCAGATTTGCAAAATATGTCCTCTAATATACAGTGCAACAGCTTATATGTTTAACAAAGCAGACTTTGGTATTAGTGACCAGAATTCACTGAAGTATCTGTCTGACTTCTTTTCCTAAGAGAGGGAAGCTTTTTAACCTTTTTCTCTTTTAATTTTCATCAAGTGTTAGCCCTTTTTATTTTAAGACTTTTTAAGTATTGTCAGCCTTTCTATTCCACATACCACAATCTTCCACAGTCACCCATGTCTTTGGCTCTTCAAAGTGATTTTTAGGTTTTTCAGGGATAATCAGTTTTCTGAAGAGATGAAAAGTCTCCAATCTTTTTTTCTTTCATTCAGGTGAACTTTCTGTAAACCCAAAACCTAAGAACAGGGCATCTTGCCTGTTTTGGAAGCCCTCTCTCCTGGCCTTCTATACCCAGATATTGCTATGTGCTTCCATCCTTAAGGGACAGCTGAAACTCTGCACCTCTTTATGCCTTTGTACATGCACTGACTGAGAGCTTCAGTACAGGAGAGAGATATAATTTAGTTTGTTGGTAGAGCCTGACAGGCATTCTTACCTGAATTCTTTTGTTGTTTCACTTACAATTAAAATGGAATCGAAAGACATTTTTTGCAAATCAACTTGAAGTACAAGTAGATAATTAAGTATTTCACCCAGTTATCCTTACCCTAGAGAGAAGGTTCTGGTTTGAGATTTAGCCTGAGAACATCTGCATCACAAACTAGATCTACATGATATTCTTCCTTGGACAACCTTGACATAGAGGTTGCATTGAGGGGGCTACGATGGTACATCATTCATTAAATTTTATTTAAAAATAATCTGCTGTTCTTCTTAGTACTCTTACTCTAAACAGCTTATTAATTAAAAACTTTATTTTAATCTTAGAAGCACAACAGCGTCTTCTGTTGGTAACAGTCTTTGCTCTAAGTGTACACTATCAGCCTGTTGATGTCTCCTTGGCCATTTCCACTGGTCTGCTGAATGTGCTATCACAGTTGTGTGGCACAGACACCATGTTAGGACAACCACTGCAGTTGCTGCCCAAAACTGGTATTTCTCAGCTCAGCACAGCTTTGAAAGTAGCCAGTACAAGACTACTTCAGATCCTCGCTATCACCACAGGGTAAGTATGGAATGCTCCCTTGCTTTCAGAAAACTTAATCATTAAGCTTTTCAGCACTCTAAAAATAACTTTTCTTTTGTGTGAGCTTTCTTTAGGACAACAAAAGTTGTTCAGAAGCAGGGGGGAAAAGAGTAGTCACATTATTCATAAGAAAGGTGCACATAGGACTGATAAATATTTTTAAATTGTAAGTGAGGAGTTTGGACCAGGATAGTTAGAACTTTATGGTCTGTAAACATTGCATTCTAGTATTCGCTGTTTTTCTAGTTTGGCTTTGTATCTAGATCTGTTCAGTTGATATGAGGAGGCCTTCTGTTGTTGTGTAAAAGTCATAGAATCCTAGAATACCAGGTTGGAAGGGACCTCAAGGATCATCTGGTCCAACCTTTGTAGCACAATCTAGACGAGATGGCCCAGCACCGTGTCCAGCTGAGTCTTAAAAGTGTTCAGCATAGCAGAGTCAACCACTTCCCTGAGGAGATTATTCCAATGATTGACTGTTCTCGTTGTGAAAAATTTCCCTCTCATGTCCAATCGGAATCTCCCTGGGAGTAACTTGTACCCATTACCCCTTGTCCTCACCATGGGACTCCTTGTAAAAAGGGAGCCTCCATCTTCTTTGTGGCTCCCTTTAAGTACTGGTACATGGTGATGAGATCACCTCTAAGCCTCCTTTTCTCAAGGCTGAACAAGCCCAGCTCTCTCAGCCTATCTTCATACGGCAGGCTTCCCAGACCCTTGATCGTGATCGTCTTGGTGGCCCTCTCTGGACCCCCTCCAGCCTGTCCACCCCTTTTTTGCATAATGGGGACCAGAACTGTACACAGTATTCCAGGTGTGGCCTGACAAGCACCGAGTAGAGAGGGATAATGACTTCTTTATCTCTGCTGGTGAGGCCCTTTTTGATGCAACCCAGCATCCTGTCGGCCTTCTGGGCCGCAGCAGCACATTGTTCACTCATGTTGAGCTTCCTGTCCACCAGGACCCCCAGGTCCCTCTCCATGGAGCTGCTCTCCAGCCAGGTGGATCCCAGTCTGAGCTGCACTCCTGGATTATGTTTTCCCAGGTGCAAGACCTTACACTTGTCCTTGTTAAACTTCATAACGTTCTTGTTAGCCCAACAAAACTTCATAAGGTTCTTGTTAGCCTGTTAGCTTGGGCTAACAATTCATTTGTGTACAAGCGGTACCAATAATGTGGTAGGAGTTCTTTAGCGCAGTGCATTGTGCTTTTTTTTCAGAATATAAAGTAATTTTCTGAGGAATACTGGCCTTGGATAGACCAGGGAACGGCATCCAAAATCCTATCAACACTTAAATATTTAGTTTAATTCAGTAAAATAAAAAGCAGTGGAGAGAGTATTTTCTGTTTAGAACAAGAGTATTATTTAATATTCAGGACATGCATATTCATTTCAGTGTTCATACAACACATTGCACTTACCTGCCAAATCCGTTATGTAAAAAAACCCCAATAAGCCCACACCAAAAAAGAAACCAAACCAACCCAAAAACCCAACACCCTGTCTTTGGATTTGCAGTGGCAGTATGTTTAATTAACTAAGTTGTTCTTTTTCCCCTAGGAAGCACTGGAAAGGTATCCTTTGATTCCAAAGATTGGACAGTTTTAAAGTGTCTTAAAAATAGGGTTCAAATAAGAATAATCTGCCAAGCATATGGTGGAGCATGAGGAAGAGTAACCTGCTGCAATAGAATGAATTAGGATTAGTGCTGTTAGGCCCAGTTGTCACTTGCGTTGAGTTTATAGTTGTGTGTTTATGTTACTGTTCCTTGGATCAGCTCTCAAATACTCTTATATTTACTTTTTTGTGTGTGTGTATAGAACCTATGCTGACAAACTGAGCCCAAAGGTGGTCCAGTCTTTGCTGGATTTATTATGCAGTCAGCTGAAGAACTTGTTATCACAAGCTGGTGTGATGCTTATGGCTTCCTTTGGAGAAGGGGAAGGTGAAGAAGATGAAGTAGAATCAAAAAAGGCAGATTCAAATGGGGATAATGAGAAGAGAGACTTCAGAGGTAATTATCTTGCATCATTTCTGTTACAATTTTGAAATACCAGAAGACATAATAAAAGAAACCACTGAATGCTGAGGCCCTCGCCCACTCTACTGTATTGATTATTGTTGAGTCTTTCTTAACCCTGTAAATTAGATTAAATAAAGGCATCAAATAATTTTGTGTTCGGTTCAGATTTATGTAGACTTGATAGATAAATCAATTCAAAGGGAGGAGCAGGTTGAGAATAAGAATTAGTCCATCTGGTTTGGAATTAGGAAGAGAATATTGGTTTCCTTGAAAAATGAGTTATTGGTAGTAGTGTTTTTCAGAAATGCGGTTGTAGGAATTTAATTATGTAAGTTTCAAACTGCAAATAAATACAGCTTAATTCAGGGAATTGTTGCATTTGCTTTGTATTATGCAGTTTTGCAGTCTGAGTGGATGGGAAGAGGTTGACCCTACCCTGTCGTATTAAAAAATCTGCTACAAAAGATTTTCTGAAACATTAATATCTTCACATAGTTTGCAGTACCTTAATGAGCATTTTGAATTTCTGCGAAAATTGTGTGTTTGAAGAAATTTTTAATTGTAGCTTGGTTTTAGGTGTACGTATGGTTTTGGTTGTGCTTATGACTGTCTTCGCTTATAAATAATGCAATAGCTGATGAATTCATAAGATAGTTAATTAGAAGTTATGACATAAGGTCTTCTCTTTCCACAAACATTTTCTTGTTAAAACTGCCTTGGGATATGAACCAGGGGTGTGAGGAAGTATAGTGTTTTGCATCAAAAATCCCCATTAAAAAAAAACATACTTAGAAACCAACGATTACATTTTATATTACAGGGACGTTTATAAATAATCATGTGTTTTGGATTTACGTGGCAAGGTTTTGGTAGTGGGAGGAGGTGGCTTCCATGAGAAGAAATCAGGAGCTTACCCCCGTGTCAGACAAAACCAGTTTCAGCCAGCTCCAAACCAGACCCACCACTGCCCAAAGCTGAGCCAGTCAGCAGCGCTGGTCGTGCCTCTGTGGTAACATATTTAAGAAAGGGTAATAAACACTGTACAGCAGCTGTGTGAGAGAGGAGTGGGAAAAACGTGAGAGAAACAACTTTGCAGACACCAGGGTCAGTGAAGAAGGAAGGGGATGAAGAGGAGGTGCTTCAGGTGGTGGAGCAGGGATTCCCTTGCAGCCGGTGGAGAAGACCATGGAGCACAATTCTGGCAGAAACTGGCTTGTGGGGGACCACGCTGGAGCAGTCTGTTCCTGAAGGACTGTATCCTGTGGAAAAGGATCCACAGTGGAGCAGTTCTTGAAGAACTGCAGCCCACGGGAAGGACCCATTATGGATCCAGGAGCAGTAGAGATGAAGTGTTACGAAGTGATCACAACCCTCTCACATTGCTAATCCCACTGCTCCCCTCGGGGGTGGGGCGGTAGAAGAGTTAGGAGTGAAGTCAAGCTTGGGAAGAAGGAGTCGGGGCGTGAAGGTGTTTTAATTTTGTCTTTGTTTCTCACTATCCTACTCTCTTTTTCATTGGCAATAAATTAAATTAATCTTCCCCAAGCTGCATCAGTTTTACCCATGATGGTAACTGGTGAGTGATCTCACTGCCCTTATCTTGACCCATGAGTTTTTCCTCTTATTTTCTCCCCCCATGTTGCTGAGGAGCAGAAGTGAGAGAGCAGCTTGGTGGGCACCTATCAGCCAGCCAAGGTTAACAGCCAGCCATCATGTAATAACTGATCATTGTATTTTTACTTACGGAACAGTTTGTTGCCAGTAACAAGGACCGCTAATATTTTCTGTCATCTTCCGTTCAAGTCTGATAGACTTCCAATGCTTACTTCTATCTCCATGTTGCTTGGCTGTGTTTTATATTAAACATATAGAGCTTGCAAATAGTGAAGTGTGGTTCTATAGCCACACTTTTGATAAGATATATACAGTAATTTCCTGTACAGTTCTTTATAAATCTTAGCGTACCAAAGTATCCGTGGTTCATAACACACTATGTGTTGAGTAGCTGTGTCTTTCCGAATGCATGCTAGTCCGCATAGTGTAGCCTAGCAATATCAACTGGCTGTATTCTGTTCTGGACTCACTACTCTTAAAAATGGAAACATCCAAAACTCAGCTGTGAATGTCTGCCTTAAATTTTTTTTTTTTTTCTACTTTGACCTTGACTTTAAAAATTGTTATTTGCAGATACTGTAGAAGTAAAGTTGTAATTTTTAATTTAACTTCCTAGCTGCCCTCCGAAAGCAACACGCAGCAGAATTGCACTTGGGAGACTTTCTTGTTTTCCTACGTAGAGTTGTGTCTTCAAAAGCAATTCAGTCAAAAATGGCATCTCCAAAGTGGACAGAAGTACTTCTTAACATTGCTTCTCAGAAGTGTTGCTCAGGTATGACCTTTTCAAAATGTACTCAATGGTTATTTGCATTTCTGTAGTGCGGTTCCTAAAAATAGGTCCTGTTAGAACGTGTTACATAGTGAACAGCTAAAACTAACTTCAGTAGGTGTACACAAGTTACACTTTGGAAAATTGTGCACTGGTGGCATGCAGCCATGCAGCTGGCATCATAGGTGCGTGCCTGATGCAGAAGTCACTTTCAGGTTATTAACATATTGTTCCATCTTTAGGAGTTCCCTTGGTTGGCAATTTGAGGACTAGACTTCTTGCACTTCATGTACTAGAAGCTGTATTACCTGCTTGTGAATCTGGCGTTGAAGATGATCAAATGGCTCAGGTCTTCATATTTTGTTATAAGCTTTTACACCCGTTTCTTCAAAAAGTCTCATTAAACTTTTAAATGTTTCATAGGTTTGTTCAGAATCCAAATCAGGTGAGGCTCAGTGTAGATATTTGCTTATCTAAGAGCACTAAATATTTTGATGCTTCTACCTACAAAGCAAAGTAAAACAGTATAATATTATTTGTTGTCCTCATCTTGGGTTTAAAATGATCTGAATTATATTCTAATACCCCAGGTTGTTGAACGATTATTCTCACTTCTGTCTGACTGCATGTGGGAGACTCCAATAGCTCAGGCTAAACATGCAATTCAAATAAAGGAGAAAGAACAAGAAATGAAGCTACAGGTAACGATGCTTTTACTTTCTCTTTTGACTGAATGCTTAGCTGAGTTACATTTACCACAAATATTTTGTCCTATTTCTGATAGAAGCAAGGAGAGTCTGAAGATGAAGATGAGAATCTTCCCATACAGGAAGTGTCCTTTGACCCTGAGAAAGCTCAATGCTGCATAGTGGAGAATGGGCAGATTCTAACTCATGGGAGTGGAGGTAAAGGATATGGTTTAGCATCCACGGGAGTTACTTCTGGGTGTTACCAGTGGAAGGTAGGTTGCATAAAAGTGTATTTCTTAACTTCTCTTATTTTGTTTTGGAAATGTACTATGATTTATAAAGAACAGCTACCTATGTTTTTTCCCTTATGACAACATTCTTGAGTAAATGACATTTTGGCAGTGTTAGGTTTACGGTTGGACTCAATGATCTTAAGGGTCTTTTCCAACCTGAATGATTCTGTGATTTTAAATCCAAAGTGAAGAGTTTGTGGCTGCTTTTGAGCACTGTCATTTGGATATTTCAGTACACAAATTGGAGACTGTGAATATGTCTTGCATATTTGTCAAGGTGATGGTACTTGTCCCTAAGATCCATAGTCAGGACAAACGTGCATTGTCTTGAAAAGTTACCTGCAGTAAAGCTTATTTATTTCTGTAATATTATTTTTAGCACTTGTAACCCAACTGCTGGTTGTATACATTTTGAGTCTAGGAAAAAATGCGACTTCTTCTTGTGTTTGCATACAGTTTTTTTAATTACTAGTAGGTCAAGTTTAAATGACTTGTTAATGACTGACCTTATATACCAAGATGTCATTTTAGAGGTAGAGCGTGATTTTAGTTTATTAGCTTGTCATTTTTTATTTATTAAAAGCTTCTGAGCAAAACAGGTAAAAGTATGCATAAATATGTGAAAGGTAAATTTTCATTGCTTTATTGTGTTAAAATGTATATTCTTTTTTCCCCTGTTGTTTTTTGTTTTGTTTTGCCTGCTAGTTCTACATTGTGAAGGAGAATCGAGGCAATGAAGGCACGTGTGTAGGAGTTTCTCGCTGGCCAGTACATGATTTTAACCATCGCACTACCTCAGATATGTGGCTATATAGAGCCTATAGTGGTAACCTTTATCACAATGGAGAACAAACTTTGACTCTGTCCAGCTTTACCCAAGGAGATTTCATCACATGCGTATTAGATATGGAAGCAAGAACTATTTCCTTTGGTAAAAATGGAGAGGTATTTAACATTAATTGCTTTTTTGGTGTTTTTTGCAACAGTGATTTGGCATGGATATATTATATATAAAGCTAAGCATGGAAGCTAAGACACATGACAGTTTCAGTATTTACAGGGATTGTAATACAGGTATAACTTTGTCACATTTCATATTTTTGCTTGTTAAGGTGTTCTAAGTTTGGGGTTTTTTGTTTTGTTTTTTAACTAGGAGCCAAAACTAGCTTTTGAAGATGTGGATGCAGCAGAGTTATACCCTTGTGTTATGTTCTATAGCAGTAATCCAGGAGAAAAGGTAACTTAAATGTTCATCTGCGTAGGTGTACTGGTTTTGGCTGGGACAAAGTCAGTATTATTCGTAATAGCCCGTATGGTGCTATGTTTTGGATTTATGACCAAAACAGTGTTGATAATGCACAGTGTTTTAGCTGTTGATGAACAGTGTTTACACAGCACCAAGGCTTTCTTGGTTTCTCACTCTGTCCCTCCCAGCAAGTGTGTTGCGGGTAGGCAAGAGGGAGTGCAGCCGGTCAGCTCACTTGAAGTGACCACAGGGATATTCCATACGGTATAACGTCATGCAGCAATAAAACTGCAGGGAAGTTTGCCAGGGGTTTTTGTTGCTCAGGGACTGTCTAGGCATTGGTCAGCTGGTGGCGAGTGATTGCATTTTGCATCACTTGTTTTTCTTTGTTTTGTTTTTTCTCTCTTTCATTTATGAAATTTTCTTTGTCTCTTCTCACTTTTGCCCTTCTGATTCTCTTCCCCATCCTGCTGGGGGGAGTGGTCGAGTGGCTGTGTGGGGCTTAGCTGCCTTACCCTGTTTAACCCTCAACAATAGGTCATAACTTTATCCTTTCCCTTGTGTTCTCCTCTGTGTCAATGTTATGGATGTTGATTTTTTTGGGGGGTGGTGGTGGTCACTAACAAGTGCTGAGAATGTCACTGGTTATTCATTTTGATTTATGACATACATAGCACTACATTACTTGCACACTAGCTAGACTTTTCATAAATTCCTACATTGTGCGATCCATTGTAAATTTAAAATGTATTTTATTATTTAGCATTGATTTACAGACTTATTTTCTACACACAAAATTACATTCCCCAGGAGCCAGGGAGAGTGTAGTATTAGGAATTCCAGATAGTCTTATGTGAGAAACCATGAACTGTTGTAATTTCAGCATCCTTGAATTTGAAGGGATGCAGGTTTTGATCAGTGTTAAGATGGATTTCCTAGGGAGCCCAAGCAAAAAAAGACAATGCTAGTAATTTTTTCTATTAAGCAGGAGATTCCTGTCTTTATAAAATTACCTTCTTCAGGTATGTTGAGAAGATAACTTTTAAACTGTTCTCTTTAAACACTTAGGTGAAAATCTGTGATATGCAGATGCGTGGTACACCAAGAGATTTGCTACCTGGTGACCCCATCTGTAGTCCTGTTGCTGCAGTGCTGGCAGAAGCCACCATCCAACTCATTCGTATCCTTCATCGCACAGACCGTTGGACACACTGCATCAATAAAAAAATGATGGAAAGACTGAATAAAATCAAAACATGTCTTAAGGAAGCAGGCCAAAAGCTGAAGAAAAGTCGCTCAATTCAAAGTCGAGAAGAGAATGAGGTGAGAGAGGAGAAAGAAAATAAGGAGGAGGAGAAAAGCAAACATAGCAGGCATGGTCTGGCTGACCTTTCAGAACTGCAGTTGAAGATGCTCTGTGTGGAAGTGTGGCCTGTTCTAGCAGTAATTGGTGGAGTTGATGCTGGTCTTAGAGTTGGAGGTCGATGTGTACACAAGCAAACTGGACGTCATGCCACCTTGCTTGGAGTAGTGAAGGAAGGCAGTACGTCTGCAAAGGTCCAATGGGATGAAGCAGAAATTACTATCAGGTATGTTCCTTTCCTACACTTTTCAAAATCTAGTGATGTTTTGTGCTTGGAAATCTTCAGAAGTAACATACATTTTGCATTAGAGTCATGCTGATTGATTATTTTAAGCCTAGACTTCAAAATTGGGCTTTTTAAAACAAACAAATATTATGAGTTAAATTTTTATGCTATCTAGTCATAAAATGCCTTGTATATCAAAAATAAATTTGATAGTTTCGAATTGATGAGCGTCATTACACTTCTTAGATTTGGCCTCTAGCTTTCAGAGTTGGGATGTGACCAGCTTGCCATTATTTGATGTGAGCATTGCTTGTTTTAGAATTGGTACATATTGGCTAACTAAAACATTATTGCTGTCTTAATTTACTACAGCTACTTGGTTATGTCTGTAAAGAACACAGATTTTTACTGGAGGTTAGTGCAGTTCTAAATGGTGAACCTGGTTCTGAAGAGAGATCTGGTTTGGTTTATTAGAGTCAAGAACAGGTGTCTTTGCTCTATTGTCGTTCCCTTCTTAGGGGACTGGAAATTGCTCTTTGGGACTTGAGGAGTGGTTAAGGAGGTCAGGAGATGGGAGGATTCTCTCTTCTTAATGGTGGGTTGGATGATGATATTCAAATCAATGCTGCCTTGAAGTAGTGTTTGTTCATTCTTCGACCTGTCTTAGAGAGCTAAAGGAATGCCCTTGTATTAGATGTTAACACTCTGGAGTTGTTCTGCAGATGATGGTGAGAATTGGGAGGAGGCTGGAAGGAGATACTCCTTTTTCCACCTACCTTGCAGATGTGCCTGCAAAGGGAAGGCACTTGGAAGGAAACTCTGAAATGAAGCTAATGGCTTCTCTGGGCTCTGGTGCTCTCGTAGGAATTGCCTGGTTTTGTGTGGAAAAGATTTGATTCACTAAATTTCTTAAACTCCTTCTGGCTATAGTTGAACTGTAATCTTCTGGAGAAATTGAGCAGTAATTATTTTTTTTGCCACCAGTTACAATTGCGTTGTGAACCAACCGTGGTCAGTTGACCTCTTAAAACTGTTGCAACATTACGCCTATTTTGTCTTTATGCAAAGGCTGTTGTCACTTTAACTAAATATGCTGAAGTGCAATTGATTATCAAATTTAGTTCTAGATATAAATTATTCAAGTATGCCCTGGTGACAGTATAGCCTTAAAGTAAGTGTGCCCTTAAAATAATTTGAAATATTTGAGTGAAGTGGTACAGTGCTTGAACATAGGCAAGCTCTTGGTAATGCATTGAATTACCAAGATTAAATTAAGAATGTACCTTCTTAATTTAAACCAGGCTAAAGCTTGCTTTCATTTTTAGGTAGAAGTTTACATTGTGAGATGGGAAAACATTTTGGGATAATAAAAGGAAGATTTAAAAGTCCTTTATCTGCTGGATGTATGGAAAATACAAGATGTATGGAAATATAGGCTGGTGAATTTTTGTCCTGCTTGGACTGAAGACTAGTCAAGTGTAACAGTCCTAAATATTACAAAAAATTGTCACTGCATATAGATGGACAGATAGACAGACATATATGTGTCTGTTGGGATTTCTGACCTGTTTTTTTAAAAAGTCACTGTCCTCTCTAGGTAATCTGTCCTGACATAACCAGAGACAGAATTATCATAAGCTATTAGTAGTGTGCTCCTTGTGATGAATAGTTGAACAGGAATGTGAGGTCAATCAAAGCTTTTCCTTAATGTGAAAAAAGTTTAGGAGTGTTTTCTTTCTAAGCTTTTATACCTATTCACAAATTCAGCTCAGAATGGTGATAAAATTTGGCCTATAGTAGTTTTTCGTAGTAGATGTCTGCTACATTATTCTAAGAAATACAGCAGAAACCTCTGTCAGCACAGAATTGATAGCTTCTATGATGCTTCTGGGTTTTAACGCTTGTTGAAAACCTGTGCATGCTTTGTTGCCTTTGCTCTGATACCATATCTCCCTGTTTTCTGATCATAACCTCATTTTCCCCTGTTTACATTTAATTTTTAGAATTGGTTTGTTTATTTTATTAAATATATTTTACATCTTACTTTGCCTACATTATTTCCTGTACTTTCCTCCTGTCTCTCCCTCACTTGCTTTTTCCTGTGTCATTCTGATCTTTATTAAAGCTTCCCAACTTTTTGGTCGCCTAGTGATACTCCATTGTATAATCTGGAGCCCTGTGAACCACTGCCTTTTGATGTTGCAAGATTTCGTGGGCTGACAGCTACTGTGTTGCTGGACCTTACCTATCTGACTGGTATTCATGAAGACATGGGAAAGCAAAGCACCAAGAGACATGAGAAAAAACACAGACATGAATCTGAAGATAAAGGGGAAATGGACCAGAAAATGGAGGGTGATGTTGGATCAGATATACGATTAGGACAAAGTGCTGATGATAACAAAGGACATAGCGCTACAAGCTCTAAGTTGGAAAATGAAATTGCTTCCTTTTCTTTAGAACCATCAACACTAGGTATGGAATCCCAACACCAACCTGCTGAAGGAAGAAAAAAGAATCATGAACATAGTCCAAGAAATCATGATATAGTGCAGTCAGAAATCAGAGCAGTACAGCTGTCTTATCTTTATCTTGGTGCTATGAAGTCCCTTAGTGTTCTTCTTAGTTGTAGTAAATATGCTGAACTACTGTTAATACCAAAAGTCCTGGCAGAAAATGGTCACAACTCTGATTGTGCTAGTTCTCCAGTTGTTCATGAAGATGTTGAAATGCGTGCTGCCTTGCAGTTCCTGATGCGACACATGGTGAAACGGGCAGTCATGCGTTCACCGATTAAAAGAGCTCTAGGACTGGCAGATTTGGAACGAGCGCAAGCCATGATCTACAAATTAGTGGTTCATGGGCTGCTGGAGGATCAGTTTGGTGGCAGACTTAAACAAGGTACATTTTCAAAATTATGGAAGTATAGTGCTAAATCATTTTTTAATTTCTATTAAAGTTTATAGTAAAAATGATAATACAAGTAATCTTGTAATTTTGTAGTGGTTATACTTCGGAGAACTCTTAATTGGACAGAGAAATTTTACAAAGATGTTCTGCTGTTTCGTAGATATAATACCGACTTTTTTGCCTTTTCCTCAGTTCCTTATTTTAATAACATGTGAATGCATATCAGTAAATGCATATCAGAAATCTAAGAGTTTCTAATTTGTCTTTAATACTGTCTAAAAATGAGCAGTTCTGTACATACTTGTCAGAAGGATTTGTATGTGATGTAAATATCATAAAGTTCACTGTTGTTAAATGTCATTGTATGCAGTCATGTTAACAGATGATGTTGAGCATGTGTATGTTCAGGGTGTAAATAATCCGTGTTTCTGTCTTTTAAAAATCTCTAAATCAGTTGTGGGGTTTGGGTTTGGGGGTTTTTTTTGTTGTTGTTTTGTTTTTTCCCCGAGATATTTGGCACTGCACTAACAGAAGCTGAAGAGAAAATTATATCATTCCTTTTCTTCTTAAAAATAGGTGTATTACAGTCTGCATCTTCAGGGAAACCATTTAAATCAGTTTAAACAAAGAAAAAAAATCTAAAATATTAAAGCTAATTACTCGCTATCCAGTTCTTTACTGTCTTAAGGATGACTTCTAAACCAACCAAAAAAGCCCTTCAAAAATCTGTTACTTACACAGCTGAGTTAAAAATAGCTTTATAGTTAATCAGTTCTTTTTCCATATCTGCAACTTCTTTCCCTTTTGCTAAGAGAATAATCCTAGCTGTTACAATCATAAATCTAAATCTCTAAATCTAAATATCAGAAGATCTAACCAAGTAAACGGCCTCTGTTAGCATCTGGAAAGACTTGTTTACTATTTACCTTGTATTGGTATGACAACAACAAGAGCTGATAGACTGATTTCTTTACATAAGTCCATAAGTTATGGGCAGAAGTATTTGTATGGTGTGCGTTTCTGCACACCCCTTTCTTTGGGGGGAATTTTAAATAACAATAGTTATTTTTGAAAGTTTAACCACAGCTACTATTTTGCTCTACACAATTATATTAATGTTCCTGTAACGTCCTTTTTTGTGTTGCAGAAGTAGATCAGCAAGTAGAAGAAGGTGATCCGTCTCAGCAAGCCCAAACACCAGTTACAACCAGCCCTTCTGCTTCTAGCACGACATCTTTCATGAGCAGCTCTCTGGAGGATACTACCACTGCTACTACTCCAGTAACTGATACTGAAACAGTTCCAGCTTCAGAATCACCTGGTGTTATGCCTCTGAGTCTTCTTAGGTAAAATATCTTTATTCTCAGCATATATGATTTTGTGGGTGTAGGGAACCAGTTCTGTGGTTTATATGCGATATATGTTTTTAGCTGTCTAAGCCTTTAAAAATGTTCCTATTTGTGTCTACTGTCAAGAACTGCCTCTGCAGAGGACAGAGTTTAATTCGTTACTTTGCCTTGCAGGACGTGTTACTAGAAATAAAAAGCTGTTAAGCTTTCAATATACACAGTGTATATATATATGTCACATCTGAATTCTTCAAGACAGGAGGAAATACCTTCCTTATGTTATCCTTCAGCTCTCATGTTTATGTGGTATATTTTAAATTAAAAATCTCTGAAATTCTGTATTTTTAACTAATAGTTGTTTATTCTCAAACTAGAGTAGATCTTAGTTTGTAGGTAACGTCACGCAAGCTAAGACCTGATTTTATCCTGCCCTCACATACTGAAATGGAAGTAAGATAAAACTAGTTAATAGGTAGAGGCTATTTGCTGATGTAGAAGGAAATCTGCTTTACATTGAGTAGAGTCCTGTTCTAAGTTTATTAATTCTGTTGATGTATCTGACCTCTGTTCTTAGAGGTTTTGCAGATATAATTTGACAAAAGACAGAACAATATCCTATTACCAGGATGGTGAAAGTAAAATACTCGCCTGATTTATTAGTCAGGCTGAGGTCTGAAGAAAGTGGGGAAATGGGAGGAGTGTTTACTTCTCTTTTATCTCCTAGGATAGCTCGTGGTCTATGAGGGGTTTTTTTTGGGTGCATATTTAGAATTTTAACTTTCCAGGCAAGGATGGTAGGAATGAACTGTTCCGACAGGGCTTTTCTGCGTGCCACAACATATGTATTGCGCCTTACCTTTACAAAACTCAATTGCTGTCAAGTATGACTTGCCAAGTGCACTCTAATTTGATGTTTTTCTTGTGACAGACCTTTTTCAGCATAGCTCTTTTTAATGTAAATGTATATTGTTCTTTTTTAAAGACAAATGTTCTCCAGTTATCCCACTACAACTGTACTTCCAGCACGACGTGCTCAGACTCCTCCAATATCTTCTTTACCAACATCTCCTTCAGATGAAGTTGGAAGGAGACAAAGCTTGACTTCTCCTGATTCCCAGTCTGCGAGGCCTGCTAATCGTACAGGTAAACTTGTAGTCAATATAGACAGAAATGTGGACCAATTAGTAAATTCACAGAAGTTCAGTGTAGTTTTTTAAGACATTGAAAACCAGCAGGGTTTCTTTTTAGTGCACTCTAACATGCAAAGCATTGTTGAAAACCTTTTAATGACTATCTTAGTACAAAAAGCTGTAGATTGTGTAGCTGTAGACTTTATCAAGCAAATGAAATTAGTTTTTAAAAGCTGTGGAATGGATTAAAAACTACATGTGTAAACCGAGAATGTAGCATAATTGGTAACAACTTCAAAATGTTAATCCAGTTTGGGCTTGTTTCCTTGGTTGTGTGCCACCGTTTAGTGCGCTACTTTTCTAGCTTTTGTTAGGTCATATAACACACAGAAAACAAGAATTGGTGTGGTTTTTGATACATACACCAGTGTAGCTTCTTCCAGTTAATCTTGTTTAATGAGATAGAAAGGGCTGTCCGTCCTTCATGGGCTCCTCATGCTGCTGTCTGGAATCATGTGAAGGTAATGGGAGGCTTCTGTTTATAGAAGTTTTATTACTGCCTGCACTGTACTACTCAAAACAGAAACTTGCTCTGTTCCAGCGTACATACAGAATGGAATAGCTAGGAGGCTGAGCAAATTGTTGCATGAGAATCTTGGGCTTCTAAAGAGCACCAATGAGTATTGAGATGTAAAGGAGATAATACTAAAAAGAAAAATACAAGTCCATATGTATGTGTTTTGTATTAAATGAATGGAAGAGACTGAGTTAAAGTATGTTCTCCAGATTTCATACTCAGTGCTGAGAAACAAAGTCCATGCTTTAAAATTCCTGACTGATACAACTTCTTATTATTGTTCGTATAGCCATGCTATTAGTTGGGTCTTTTAGCTGTTTTATTTGTTACATGGTAACTTGTCTGCTCAGTTTCACTTTTTTTTTTTTTTTTTTTTTTTACAAGATTACTTGCTTCTAGTCATGATACTGTCTTTACAGCCCTGTTTGTTAGTACATTGTTGATGCCTTCGTTGATCAGACCTCACTTTTAAGGCAAATGATAAGGAAACTGTTTTTTGGGCAGTAACTGACCTTTTTAGAGTCCCTTGAAAGACTCTCTGCCCAGAAGTATAGCCATCATCTGCAAAGAGATTTTTCAGATATGTCACCAGCTTAGCTGAGGTCTCTTTCTGTACCTTAAAGAGGAATGTGTATTGGTGTGATCTCATAGCATTTGGGAATCTTGATAATTCAGATGAGGATAACTTTATGTAGTCTACATAAATATAAATCACATAAATTGATAGTTTTAACTGGAAATAAACTTCTTAGATATATCTTAAAAGAAATAGTTCTTTGAATATCATCAGTATCCTACTTGATTAAACAGAAGCTTACATAATACATATGTTACCAAAAAGAATTAATACCATCTGGTTTCATTACAGAAAGTATCTTATTTTGTGGGAAGTAGTAGAGAGGAAAGATGTTAAGGGCAATTATTCCCTTATTTGAAGCTGGTATATCAAAGCAAGGTCTAGTGAAGTAACACTAAAGAAAGATTTATGCACTTTACATTTAATGGTTTCTGTCTTTTAAGCTTTGTCTGATCCAAGCAGCCGACTTTCAACATCCCCTCCTCCTCCTGCCATTGCTGTTCCATTGTTAGAAATGGGGTTCTCACTCAGGCAGATTGCAAAAGCTATGGAAGCTACAGGTAATCTATAACTATAACATCAGTTTAAACTGAAAAATTCCATAAATATGAAACACTTTTTTCCAGTGGAATACTCAATTTTTAAGTTCTGTAACCATTTATGGGGAAAAAAAAATTGATTTTTTCACCATCAATGACATAATAAAATTCTAAGTTTGATTTTCCTGCTTTCAGGTGCCAGAGGAGAAGCAGATGCACAGAATATCACAGTGCTGGCCATGTGGATGATAGAGCACCCTGGAAATGAAGATGATGAAGAACCCCAGTCAGAAGGGACTGCAGATTCACGACATGGGACAATAGTCTCTGGAAGTGGTGGAAAATCTGGTGATCATTGTTATTTGCAGTCACCAGGTGACATCCCTTCTGCTGATGCCACTGAAATGGAGGAAGGCTTTAGTGAAAGGTAAAATGTAGTTTTCTTCTAATTGCTTGTAATTTGTTGCTGAAACTGAAAATCTCACGAGTTCATTGTTGCTGACAGAACGTTACTTTGTAATGGCACTTTTGAATTTTGTTACAACATGAATAAAAGCAAAGATGCAATTAAATTAGGTGTACACGGTGCATTTATTTTCCAGTACTGCTTGTGCACAGAACTGGGGAAGAATGTAACTGATCATCCTTCCTTCAAAAAAAAGAGGAAGGAGGAATGAAAAAAATGGGGGCATATAGTTTACATTTTACTTAAAAGACCTAGTAATAAAGGAGAATTTCACTGGAGTATTTTTTTTTCACCAGTGTATTCATGGACAGGTATTTTTCTACATTTTTCTTTTTAAGTGAATTCTTGGTTTGTCCAGAGAGGATGAAACTGAATTGAAATTTACATTCTCAGTCACCTTCACAACCTTGGATCTAAACTATTTATTAAACAAGGAGGAAAGGTGGTTGGTTTTCTTTTGTTTTGTTTTGAATCCTAAAAGTAGTGGTTATATTTTTAAGTGACACCTATTAGGAATCATACCAGCTTTTTTGTTAATAGGGAGGATGACAATTACAAGATGTATTTTGAGAACACTTTTGTTCAGATTCCTTGATCCTACTGAGATACGCGTTTTTAAATTTCCTCAGTTACTTTGTCCCAGGTAAACTGTCATTTCACGGAAAACTCACATATTTCAGTTGGGAGAAATAAACTAAGCAACAAGTCTTAAGTAACTTAAATTCATGCTTTGCAAAAGATTTTGGGCAAAAGAGGGAATCACTGAGGCAGCAACAACAGAAATGTTGATCTTATTTCTTTTAAAAAGGAGAAGAAACCTAATTTGAGCTGTAGTTAACATTGACGGCATAAAATGAGTGCTTTCCGAGAATTTATGCAATGCTTAGGCACTATGGAAGCATTGAATAGGTGTTGACACGGCTGCATCTAATTTGAGGTAAATCTCACAGTCAAAAAGACAGTAAATATGTGCTGCAGTGGAACTGAAAATTCTTGAATTCCAAATTCCTTTTTTTTCCTTCTGGGAAAGAAAGAAAAAAACATGCCAATAAATATAATCTGAGTATTTTTCCTTACTTGCTGTATGTGGCTGCTTAAAAGTTGGTTTCATTTACCTGTAAATTACAAATTCTTGTAGCCCTGATAATATGGATCATGTGGATAATGCAGCTTCTGCAAGTGGACCTCCTTCTAGAAGTCGGTCAGCTGTAACGAGAAGACACAAATTTGATTTAGCTGCCCGAACATTGCTAGCGCGTGCTGGTAAGTATACTGAAAGACGTCTGAGGTCTTTGCTTATCACTGAAAGATGTCCGAGGTCTTTGCTTATCCAGTAAATGAAGAGGAGGGGGATTGGTACTTGGCACGAAAGTTACAAAACGCTGCTTCACATATGTGTTTCAGTGTATGTTTAACTTTTTTAATGTGGTAATAAGTAGATTATGTTTAGCAGAAGAGTTAAAAACAAAGCAAAAGGAAGTTGAAAGTCCAGTCACCTTTATTACATGAAAAATAAAAGTACTTTTTTTTTTTTTTTTTTTTACTTCAGCGGGATTATACCGCTCGGTACAGGCCCACAGGAATCAGAGTCGAAGAGAAGGGATATCTTTGCAGCAAGATCCAGGGGCACTTTATGACTTCAACTTGGATGAGGAGTTGGAAATTGACCTTGATGATGAAGCAATGGAAGCTATGTTTGGGCAAGACCTGGCTAGTGATAATGATATTCTGGGAATGTGGATCCCAGAGGTATTGGATTGGCCTACCTGGGTGTGTGTGACTGCAGCGGGGGCTGCTTTAACTTACTGCTTTTTGCATGTTCATATTTTTAAATTTAAAGTAACATGCATATGCTTATAGCATGTTTGAAAATACCTTACTAAATACCAGCAATGCTTAAAATGTTGTAGCTTCACTTTTAAATTAAGAATAGCGCTTTCTTGTGTTTCTTGCTCTGCACTTCTACATGTACATAGTTTTTCTTCTGCCCCCTCCTGAAAGACAAGAACAGAACTAGGGATTACAAACACAGTTGTAAATGTTTGTTGTATTTATTATAATAATAATAGTAGTAGTACTAGTAATAAAAATAAAATCTGATCTGTAGCAACATAATTTGCACTTAAATCAGTTTTTCTTAATTTAGTCATGTCATGTATTTCATTCTCTGGGAAGGATATGGTGACAGTCCTCACTCTGTTGTATAGCCCCCTAAAAATATGTTTGAGAGGTGGAAAAGAAATATAACAACAGCAGCTTGTTAGTCTTTGGATTGTCCATGTCAAATTAGACAAGCAACCCACAAGACTAAGCTTCCATCTTCTAATTACGATTACCTGACTGATATGGAAGCAAGTATTGAATTTTTCAGAGAGCTTGTTTCACTGGAACATCACAATGAATTTACTGACTTAGGACAGAAATGTAATTATAGAAAAATGAACTTTATATTCAGACAAAACCTCAGAATTTATTGACACAAATGATAATTGTTGCTCAATAAATGTAATATCCGATTGTCTGAAAAAAAAAAGGATTCTTTTTTTGTTTTTGGATCTGGTCTAGTCAAGTTCTGAGGAGAACCAGATAACTTAGAGACAGCATTGAATGTGAACTAGCAGAATTACATGTAAAAAGTTATACTGTCAAGAATTTTGAGTCAGATCTGAAAGGAAATAGGAAAGTCTCATCCTCCGAAACTTTACTTCCAAATGTTTTTCCTGTTCTGAGATAGTGTGCTCTTCATTATGTCATAAATTGTCTATTTCTGCTTTGCTTTTGTGCAAGTTAACCATAAAAATATCACTCTGTGTGTGTAACAGAAATGGGCAGGAACATCCACCTAAGAATATTGGACTATTTTATATCTAATATGAAGATGTTTATTCTGTACAAATAACATGTGAAAATCTTACTATGCAGCATGTCTGTGAATCTGAAGACAGAGAAGAAGTCGTGGTTTGTGAACTGTGTGAATCCAGTGTTGTCAGCTTCAATCAACACATGAAAAGAAACCACCCAGGCTGTGGTCGTAGTGCAAATCGCCAGGGCTATCGTAGCAATGGTTCTTATGTAGATGGATGGTTTGGTGGTGAATGTGGAAGCGGAAATCCATACTATTTATTGTGCGGCATCTGCAGAGAGAAATACTTAGCCCTGAAGAGTAAATCTAAAACATCAACTTCTGAAAGGTACAGAAGTACAAGATGGTGGAATACTCTGTGTAAAGAAAGGAAACAACTTAAAAATGTTTACTAGCATCAGCATTTTAAGAATTTGACTGAAGAAATTAAAATTCCTAGCAGAATTTGTCTTGATTTAACTGAGGCTTAAAATAATTTTCTCTATTCAACAAATGCATATTTAGAAAAAAGGTTGTATTGATATTTCTATTTTTTTAAATGAAAAACAAGGAATTATTTCTTGGGATGTTGCCTACTCTTGTTGACTTTTGAAAACTTCTTCTTTTTTCAATTTTGTTTGACAATTCCAGTATTTTTTATGGGCCTTTCTTACATTAGTACTGCAAAATGCTTCCCCCCTCCACAGACACTTTTAGAAGCCCTTTTATTTGTCTCTCTGTTACTAGCCATTTCCAGAAATCACATATACATTGACCTGACAGTAAAATAACTTAATAGTAAACCAAGTTTACAATTATTATGCATATATGTAAATTATTAGATCCACTCAGTTATTTTCTTTGTTATTTTTTCATACAGGTACAAAGGCCAGGCTCCTGATTTAATAGGTAAACAAGACAGTGTGTATGAAGGTATGTTATTAAGTTGCTGAAGATATTAAATACTTCGCAGTTGCACAGTGTTTTATTTTTCCATAAAGGTACTTCCATGCAAATAAACCTGTCATGAAACTGTACACGAAAGTATACTTTAAAATCTTCTTCGGACTAGATGTAGTATTTTAATTTTTTTTTTTTTACTTCAAATGGGAAAAAAATCAGTGACATTTTTTCCCATGTTTTTCATCTTAAGTAGCTGAAATGGCAAATACTTAACTTTGGGTGCTAAGGTATTGTGGGTACATGTTATATCCAGAACTGTACACACAGAGAGAAATGTTCAAATACATTTCTTCAGCTGCCTTTGTAGGAGAAGTTAATTAGCATAAGTTAGAGTCTCAAAAGTCTGCCATTAGGCTTATTCTTAATTTTTCTACCTTTGTACTAGCTGAGAGTGTCCTGAGGATGTCTTTCACTTTAAACAGATTATTTCTAGTGATTGTAGAAAACCTTTCCCAGATGATTCTTTGATTCCGGGCCTTTCTGTAGCTTGTATGATCATAATTGTATGGTTTACCACATTTGTCTATTTAAGAGTAAATAAGTGCTCCAGAATTTAAGAGTAAGTCCATCTTCCAATAGATAAAAGGTGTTCAGATTCTGCTGTATGGGGAGTAAGAGTAGAGCAGGAGGGATCAGTAAATATAAGTTGACTTCTGCGTAAATGGTTGGGAAGTGAACGGAATGCATAACTGAATTGCAATTATGGTGCCTTTTTTTTTTTTTTTCTTCTTCCCTGGGAAGGAAAAGCGAAAGCCTGGGTGTATAATTATGACCTAAGAACTCATGCATACTTTTTTGATAAATATGAAGACCAGAAATTTCTAGTATCTGTCTTTACTATTGAGTCCTTTGGAATATGCACCTGTTATCATGATTTAAAGCACAACTGTACGTCTACACTTTTCACTCTGTTCCAAGTTTTGGAGGTGTCTTGTGTTAGATGCGATGACCTCTCATTTCTGTGTTTTAAAAAAACAGCTAGTTTGATGCTTCAGACAATCTTCCATGAAACTTGTCTGCAGTAGAAATAAAGATCAAATTTAATGGATAGGGGCAAGGGGATTTTATTTTCCTGATTTACTATCTTGTGTCTATGTCAATATCAGAAGATGAGCTTTTAAGACTGCTATGTTGCAGATTACAACCCACATTTTATACCCTGTATTTTTTTTTAATTAATTAAAATTATTTAATATTTTGGTTTTTGTAACCAAGTCTAATTATATTTCTCCAATTATAGAAGACTGGGATATGTTAGATGTAGACGAAGATGAAAAGCTGACAGGAGAAGAGGAGTTTGAATTACTGGCTGGACCTCTTGGGTTAAACGATCGACGTATTGTACCTGAACCCGTACAGTTCCCTGACAGTGACCCTCTGGGTGCTTCAGTTGCAATGGTGACAGCCACCAACAGTATGGAAGAAACATTGATGCAAATAGGTAAATTTGAAATGAGATTCATTCAGAGAACAAATACCTCCCCTTTGGTGTGATTTTATAGGAGCAAAGCAGAAATATTTTGAGTCTTTCCTACCTCCCACCATGAGGAAGTGAAGACAGGGTTCTAAATTGTCCTTTTATTATAGGGGAGTTAGAGAGAGGAGTGTGAGGCATTTATATTGACAGAAAGCTTGAAGCTTTGATTTACTAATAAAACTGTGACTATAGTCCCACAGTAGCTGCCAATAGCGTGTTTTGCAGAACTTAAAGATGGATTCATGGATTTAAGTTGGGACTTACTGACCAGCCTATTCAAATGCAGGATCAATATGTAAGTTTGTAGGCCCTCTAATAGAAGAGGGAAACAGAGGAATTAACATCAACTTGAGTATTGTCAAGTTGTGCTCATCTGTCTTTGAAAATAAAGAATAATTAAATTATGGAGTGTATTTCAGGAGTGTATTTTCCTCTCGGTCATTATCACTACAGTTCTGTATGTATGAAATGTTGAAAAATTAATGAGTAATTTGCAAACATAAGCCACATTTGCCTCTGCGCTTGTTACTATATGATAATGTTTTGTTTTTCTTTAAACATTAATGCAAATCATCATTATTTCCAAGGCTGTCATGGCTCTATAGAAAAAAGTTCGTCTGGCAGGATAACCTTAGGAGAACAAGCAGCTGCCCTAGTAAATCCACATGACCGTGTTATGGCTCTAAGAAGAGTGACAGCTGCTGCCCAAGTCCTCCTTGCAAGAACTATGGTTATGAGAGCACTCTCACTTCTGTCTGTCAGGTTTGTGGCACCCTTGGCAACACTTCCACCTTTCCATTTTGATAGGGATGCAGTTTTAAGCTATTTGGGAAAGTGATTCTAATTTTATGTACTTACATCATACTTTTAAGAGGAAAAGTTCTGTTGACTTTGTTCTTTTGAACCGTATCTTCAAACTTTATGGAAGAAACTTCTACATCTTACATGGAAAGTGGACTCCAGTAGTGGCAGCAATTCAGAACATAAAAAAGCTGCGTTTGTCAGTGAGTTTTTGTTCAAGGCAAGTATTAGAACGTAGAGATAAACATTAGAGGAAAGAAGATAAAGTGAAGGAGTTGATGGGATATGAGGATTTAAAAACTGGCTTTGTACAAGATACCCATACAACTATGAAAACATCGCAGAGATCTGACACGTAGATGTGCATATTGTCATAGCATAACTCTAAACATGAACTATCCATATTACTGTTTATGAGTGATTCCAGGTAAACTCATGGATTTTTGCTAGGGCAGGTCTAGAATATGTTTTTGTCTTCAGCTTAAAAAAAAAGGAGCGGAGGGAGTTTCATTTCTCTTTCTTCCCCTTCCCCCTGCATGGTAACAATGTCCACCTAATTAAACAGGGAGTGTTCACTAATGGTTTGGGAATAGTGTTATCCAAACATAACTTTCTTTTAAAATGTACTAACAAAACCAAGAGCATTTATATTCATTTTTGACAGTGGTTCCAGTTGTAGCCTGGCAGCTGGTCTTGAATCCTTGGGATTAACGGATATCAGAACTTTGGTTCGTTTAATGTGCCTCGCTGCAGCAGGGAGAGCAGGCCTCTCCACAAGTCCTTCCACTGTGTCAAGTTCAACAGAGCGATCTAGAGGAATACACAGCAAAACAAGCAAGCCTATATCTTGTCTTGCTTATCTGAGTACAGCAGTAGGCTGTTTGGCATCAAACACTCCTAGTGCTGCAAAACTGCTGGTACAGTTATGTACACAGGTAGGACTGTTATTTCAATGTAATTATTTATATTAAACTACTTACACGTGACATGAAGCAATCCATTTTGTACATACTGATAATTTGTGCTTTTATCTTCTGAATTGTGATGAGACTGCCCTCAGTTTGGGGATCTGCTTAGAGTTCTTGTTTGTGGCTTTGCACAAAGGTATGTTTTATTGTTGTAAAAATCAAGTAACTTTACATTTTTTTTTCCAATTACTCTTTTCAAGTGGAGAAAAATGGATGTACTTTTTGAATTGATAGGGTTTTTCTGTTAAACTTTTGGGTTTTTTAATGGAGTCTATGTGGGGCACAGATTGTTTATATTTAGAAAGAGATGATCTACAGCTGTGGAGATGCAGCAGGATTTCATATGTATCAGGAAACTTCTAAGCAATCAGAGTAATTGTTTTGTTCTTCTGAGTTTGAAATATAATTGTGGAGAAATATGAATGCTGGATGGGATGGTGGATTTTATTATGTGTTGTTGCTTTTTATCCTACCACCAGGTGCATAACTTTTTAAAAAGTTCTTCTATAAGCTCCTTAGTTCTTGCTGGTATTATTGGTTACTTGATACTTTTAAAAAAAAAAAAACAAAAAAAAAACACACACACACAAAAAAAAAAAAACCCAAAAACGTCCCTGGATCTGGATAGTTGGTTCCATTAAGACCAGGTATTCCCCAGAGCAGAAGACTTAAATTCCATATTGTACATGATCCTTGCATGTTAAAATAAAAGTGGTTGGGAGCTAAGAATTTCTGGAAAAAAAAAAAATTAAAATCTTTAAAACTCTGCATGATTTGTTCAACTAAAAAAGTTTTCCAAAATTGATTTTTCTGTTTGTTCTGGTTATTTATTGTCTTTAATTATTTATTTGTAGAATTTGATTTCTGCAGCAACTGGTGTAAACTTGACAACAGTTGATGATCCAATTCAGCGAAAATTTTTGCCAAGTTTTTTAAGGGGAATTGCAGAAGAAAACAAACTTGTCACATCTCCGAATTTTGTGGTTACTCAAGCACTTGTGGCATTGTTGGCGGACAAAGGGGCCAAACTGAGGCCAAATTATGATAAAGCAGAAATTGAAAAGAAAGGTATGATATAGCTTTGTTTTCAAATGTTAATTATTAAATCTTCAATTCCTCATCTGTATTTAAGGAGAGACTTCCTAGAATAATGTAGAAATAAATGTACTCTCAAAAGTGTACAAAACTTATTTTAATCAAAGTAATCTTATAGTTTAGTACACAAATTTTACTAGAAATATGATCTTATTACATAGTTGCGTCTTTTGCCACTTAAAAAAAAAATCTGAACGTGTGTGTATTCAAAGCCATATAGCTAAGACATTCAGCCTCGGTTGTGCCACCTAATGAAATTAAGGGGAATAACAGTTGACTAGGGCCACCAAAGTACTGTTCTGTCTCTGATGCAGAAAGTTCTGCAGCCTCTGCTGTGAGAGGTCAGGGGGCCAAAAAGCAACTGCTGTGCCTCAACAGCAGGCTGTTGCTGTGTTAAAGGGAGGGAAGGACACAGCAGTGACAGCAGCTTATCTCTGTCAGAGGAGGCCTTTTCCTCTTCAGAAAGCACTTGCTCTTTGAGCAACCATTTTCCATATGGTAAGAATAAGACTATTCATAATTCTATTCTTAAGGGTTTTTTGTGAAATTCTAAAGGGAGTTATGTTTGTCTTGTTATCAGAAGAGTGTTTTTTCTAATAGTTAACATGATTGCAATGTTCTTATGTTTGTTAATCTCTTTCTCTTTTTCTAGAAATGATGGCTAATGCTGTGTTCATTTGTGTAATGCTGTTTGGTACTCATCTAGGCATCATCTCATTGTTTTGTTTAAGCAGGTTTAATTGCCCATTTGTATGCCCATCCTTCCTATGATCCTTCTGCTGTAGGCCCTCTGGAGCTGGCTAATGCACTAGCAGCTTGCTGCCTCTCTTCAAGGTTATCTTCACAACATAGGCAGTGGGCTGCTCAGCAGCTGGTGCGAACTCTTGCAGCACATGATCGAGATAATCAAACTATTCCTCAGACCCTCGCTGATATGGGGGGAGACTTACGAAAATGTTCCTTCATAAAATTAGAGGCTCATCAGAACAGGGTAAGTATGATTTCTCCCAGAATTGCATGAATTTTAATACTCTCTTTTGTAGAATACAGAAAAAGTAAAATACTATTATATTAGAAATATACTGACTGAAATGATTTCCCACAAGAAGTAATTTTTTGGTGATAAAGTAAGTTATTGCTTGAGGGTACCTCTGATGCAGAAAAATGCTTAGCTTCTTTGAAGCTTCAAGTAAAGGGGACGTGAAAGTGTTCTCACAGTACATGAAGTCAGCAGAATCACCCTAAATCTTTTTGTAGACTAGATCTTAATTTGCATTAATTTTTCTGTCATACTAGTTAACATCTTTGTCCAGTATTCTGTGCCATAGTGGCCTGTTGAGCATGGGTCTGAACAAAGTGTAGCATCCTTATAAAGCATGCTTAATTACAGTACACAATACTGTAAAACTAGAAAAATATATCTTGTTTGATTGTTACAGTGTATTTCAATAACGTAGCTAATACTCTGTCCCATTGGTTAATGTTTGCTTAATATTAGTGAACAAACATAGCTAAGCTTTAGATTTAAATTCCAGTTTTGCCATGATTACTTTGGTATTTGTAGGTCATGACATGTGTTTGGTGCAATAAAAAGGGACTTTTGGCGACTAGTGGAAATGATGGCACCATAAGAGTGTGGAATGTTACAAAGAAGCAGTATTCATTGCAACAAACGTGTGTGCTCAACAAGCTGTAAGTTGATTCTTTATAATAGTCAGAGATTTAATTTAAGGTGTAATTGTGCAAAATAATGAAAAGAGCCAACCCTGCAATATCTCCTGCACAGACATTCTCTCATTTTTTTCTCTGGGACTGTTGCTGTGTTTATGGCATACAAAGTAAATTAAATACCTTTAAAACTGAAACCAGAACTTAAGTATCAAACTGATAAAAGCCAGTATAAAGAGATCATGTTAAAGCTCTTTAAAGATGTTCTTAATTAACTCATATAATGAGAAACGGCTGAAATAAAAACTGTAAGGGACTGTCATATGAAAAAAGTGTGAATATCCCTTCAGTGGGTTCCAGTGGACGGTTCCAACATATAACATGGTAATTACGAGTGTGGTAGTTTGAGTCAAGTGTGACAAAGAATCTGTGACTTCTGGGATTCAGGAACTGAGTGTAATTCTTCTTCATGAGAGTGTCTGGGAAGTACTTTTGTGTATCATTTGGATGCATCTAAAAAAGAAGAAAGAAAAAGAAAAGACTAAAATCTAATTCTTTAGTACAGTTTATGCGAGTTTATCTCAGGAGAATGAAGAAACAATAGTGAACTACAACGTTTTTTCAGGATGATTTCTTAGTGGTCGTTTTAGTTCTTGTTTGCATGCTACTGTTAGATGCTGCCTTAAAAGGAATAAATGGAATGGCGTAACTTGACTTCAGAAGATAGTACTGAGAGCAGCATCTTCCTTTAACAGAGATCTCAGATTATTCATGTGGCAGTAAAGTGTGCTTCCTGTACAGTAAATTCAGAATTCAGCACTCTCATGGGCTTCATTGCTAGCAATCTCAATAATGACTTTCAATACAAATGCAACACAATTCAATTTTACTCTTTATTGCAGTGGGTAAGTGCCCGTTCATCTTTAAAGGTAGAATTACTTTTTTTAGCCCTTAAGAGATGAGCAGATGAAAAGGCATTATCCCTTCTTTTTGATAGAATTATCTTCTCTTTCTGTGAGAACTTTTTGTTTTTCTGAGTTTGGAGGAACGTTATTTAAATGCTAAATGCTACTAGATTACTATTCCCTGATACAGTATTACTACCTGTTATGTTAACTTTTTATGTTAATATTGTTACATGTGTTGTGGTAGTAAGTTAATGTTGTTAATAATAGTCACAACATCCCGTTACCTGCTGTATTCACAAATTAAGTGTCTTTGGCTTAATCAAGAACACACCAAAGGTATGCCTCCGGTATCTTCAAAAATACAGGGGTGATGCAGTATTTGGCCTACAATACGCATCCTGGCAATATTATAGCCTTCATTTTCCTGTTACTAAAATCAGTAAAAACTGTGTCTGTTGTGTATGACCTTAAGGGCAATAAAACATACCGGTGGTCCTGTTAGAGTTAGCCAAAGCAAACTTTAAAATAGAATTTTAGAACAGTGTAACAACACTGTAACATGAGGAAGAGTTTAAGCTAGAATTGAGAGCAAGATGTACCTCTTTCATTTCTTTTGTCCAAGCTATTCTGTTTTATTTCATGACTGCCTAGAAAGTTTTGCCCTCGCCAAAGATGCTAAGTTTGTTAAATTTGAGATATAAATAGGTAAAGTTAATTAAACTTATTTTTCTAATTGAAACCTAACTTCAAATTTCTTCCTGTGGCAATAACTGGTATCTCATTCTGTAATTTGAAGTGGTTTTAAATATAATATAGAGCTATGAGCAGAAAAACTTATTATGTAAATCTGCAGTGATGGCAGGAGGACTCCACATTTTTACTCAGATATTTCATTAATTCTATGTTTTCCTGTCTGCTTAAGGGAAATGCCCTTTTTAAATTGCATTGTTTTATTCTGTTATAGAGAAGGTGATTCTGAAGAAAGTCTGGGATCACCCAGTGACCTTAGTTTGTCTCTTGTCTGTTGGAGCATCAGTGGCAAGTATCTGGCTGGAGCTACGGAAAAGATGGTGAACATATGGCAAGTCAATGGTATGTTCTTAGCTGCCTGTGACACTTTATGGTACAACATATTTCTAAGGAAGCTGCTAAGTTATTGAATATTTGTTTACCCAAGTATTTAACTGTCTGTGCTGTCCAGTTTAAATGCCTACCATCTTCCATAGTATCTTGTAAACCTATTTAATTAGAGGAAGGCACTAACCACAAATGGACGTGTGATTTACAATTAATTCAGTAGAAAACTGAGCAGCATATGAGTCCTTGTTGAATCAGAAGTGTATAGGTGTGAGGCTTGATCACTCTTAGCAATTTTTGTCTGTAAATACTATTTTCCTATAGTCTCCAAGAATTACCTTTCTACATGCAACAGGGAGAATGTGAAAATTGGCTGAAACTGGTGGAGAGGATTGCTAGAGTGATCAGCTAGATGGAATGTCTTCTAATGAGCGTAGAATGAGTGAGCTTGGTTTATTTATTTGAACAAAAGAGTCTTTGAGAAGGAAGCTTATAAATAAATACATTAGGAAGGTAAACTCTAGGAGAAGCCCAGGGAGAAAAAGCAGCTCTGTAAGCAAATATTGTGTTGACACAAGAAGAAATGTAAATAAATTGGCCACTAATAACTTCAAGAAAGTTTCTAATTTTCAAAAGATTGTGATCTCATCTTTTATAAGGAGGAATGACACCTGGGGAAGAAATACTATAGAATGAATTGAATGAATTAGCTAAATTTATGAGATTGCATTGTGATAAGAGAGGACTGAACCTGATCCAGGAAAGGCCCTTTCCAATTCCTTGGTTCAGTTTGTGAGCATCTTTAAGTGGATTCTCTTACATTTTTACTGTCATTTGTGCTGCAATTGACTAATGCAGCATAATACCTTTAGAACTCCTGTGAGAGGAAGACTATTAATCACTTTGTCATTTGTAATCTCTGAAACTTCATTCTGTTGTTTTGTGCATATGAAAATCACCAGTTATACTGCCCGTGTTAATAGACAGTCCACAGGAAAAGTATAAATTTACTGAGTACTGAAGAATTTAGCTTCCTTCCTTGACAGAACTACGTAACTTGACTGATAATTGAGATTTGTTAGCTAGATTTTGTGTCCGCGTAGATTAGTGGACCATTGCTTCATAGGCTTGTAACTTACATGAATTTGTAGTATGTCCTAGCTCTAAATAAGATCTCTTGATGTTTTCCCATGGAAAGTATTTTTGTTGTTTTCTTTTCTTTATGAAGATGAAGTAGTTTTAAAAGATTTTTTGGGCTCCTAGGAGGAAAAGGATTATTAGATCTTCAGCCTCACTGGGTGTCTGCTCTAGCTTGGCCAGAAGAAGGGCCAGCTGCAGCATGGACAGGAGATGCTCCAGAATTATTGTTAATTGGTCGTATGGATGGATCTCTTGGTCTTATTGAAGTTGTAGATATTTCAACCATGCACCGGCTAGAACTGGAACACTGCTACAGAAAGGATGGTAGGTGACTGTATCAGTATTTAAGTAGAAATTAAAATTATGAAACCCCACTCTTTTTTTTTTTTTTTTTCTTAAGCAAATATATAATATCAATTTTTTATTTTTGTTCATGGGATATGATTTCTGGTACTTTACCTGCAAGCATCATTCATTTACGTTCATGGGAGGAGAAAAGTCTGTGGGATCTCCATCTGCACCCTGATTCCCCTACAGCAGAGAGAAACAGTTTGTAGCAACCTAATCAAATCCTGACATTCTTTGCCATTGTATAAAATCAGTATAGATTACCTGCAGCGTCTGCTCTGTCTATAGAAAGCATGTAGTCAGTGTCATTTGAATTACTGAATTATTGCCGTTTTTCCTTTGTAGTTCCAGTCCAAGGGGACATGAAGTAGCACGTCTTTGGTAGCATTGTGTGGTTTTGCATATTGCTTCTTCAGGAAATGTGCAGATTTTTTGGCAGAATCAAATGAGGCAATACCTACATGCTAAGAAAGGCTGCAGTTGTTCTCAATGCTTTTCTTAGCAGCATCTCTATCATAGAATCACAGAATCATAGAGTGCTTTGGGATGGAAGGGACCTTTACAGGTCATCTAGTCCACCCACCCTGCAATTGGCAGGGACATCTACAACTAGATCAGGTTGCTCAGAGCCCCATCCAGCCTGGCCTCGAATGTTTCCAAGGATGGGGCACCTACTACCTCTCTGGGCAACCTGCTCCAGTGTTTCACTACCCTCATTGTAAAAAATTTCTTCCTTGTGCCTAGTCTGAATCTACCCTCTTTTACTTTAAAACCATTACCCCTTGTCCTGTCACTATTGGTCCTGCTAAAAAGTCTGTCCCCATCTTTCTTATAAGCCCCCCTTTAAGCATTGAAAGGCTGCAATAAGGTCTCCCCGCAGCCTTCTCTTCTCCAGGCTGAACAACCCCAGCTCTTTCAGCCTTTCCTCATAGCAGAGGTGCTCCATCCCTCTGATCGTTTTTGTGGCCCTCCTCTGGACCCTCTCCAACAGGTCCATGTCCTTCTTGTACTGAGCACCCCAGAGCTGGACGCAGTACTCCAGGTGGGGTCTCACCAGAGCAGAGTAGAGGGGCAGAATCACCTCCCTCAACCTGCTGGCCATGCTTCTTTTGGTGCAGCCTGGGATACGGTTGGCTTTCTGGGCTGCGAGAGCCCATTGCTGGCTCATGTCCAGCTTTTCGTCCATCAGTATCCCCAAGTCCTTCTCGGCAGGGCTACACTCAATCCCTTCATCCCCCAGCCTGTACTGATACTATCTCAGATACATGTATAGGATTCAGTCTACTTTTTTTCTTTTCCCTAATGTAGTTCTTTTCACCATGTCAGGAATATAAATTCAGTTATTCTAATAAAAAGAATGAAAAAACTGTTACAAAATAATCTAAACAAATGTCATTACAGTGGCACTCAGTTTTAACTTTACCATAGCAATTCAAGAAAATTTTCAGACCAAAAATACGTTAAGTAACCTTTGTGGTGGGGGAAGTTGTTATGCACTTCATATTTTAGACAATCGCACTGCAAAAACCTCTTTGGCAGGAGTGAAGTTCAATTTAGTTTAATTTTTGTGTTTTCTGTTTACATAGTGTGTGTCACATGCCTTGCCTGGTTCAGTGAAGACAGACCATTTGCAGTCGGCTATTCAGATGGAAAATTGCTAATAGGAACAAAGGAACCACTTGAAAAAGGAGGAATTGTTCTAGTTGATGCACATAAGGTAGAGTTAGTCTTTTTAAAACTAATGTATAATTTTTGTAGGTAAAGATACGTTTAAGCTATGTTCTGTTCTGTATTTGAAAGCTACTTATAAAGTCAAGTGCAAATTATTCTAAGAACACATATCTAATTTCTGATACACATATTAAACACAACATATTTTAAAAGAACAGTTTACCAAATTTAAAAAAAAGGAAAAATAAATTTTATAGCCTTTTTTACTGTTAGAGACTGTGAAGTGTATGTACCTACAGTGACAGAAGTGTATTAAGGACACAGCTATGCGTGTCTGGATATAAAAGGCTGTAGTTCTTTTATTTTGTAAAAGTGCTCATAATAAATTTTAATTTTGGCTACATCACATGTTTTTGTAAAGCTTAAGTTTCTGTGCAAAGCAAAAGATGTTTTTCTAAATATGCAGCTGCAAAAGTTTAGATCCTTTGCTTGGCTAGTATGTAATAATAAGTCATTAATAGTTCATAAATGATCTGTTAGGCTAAGAGGAGAATTCCTCAAGTGTAAGTGTAATAAAAGCACCTTGAGTGCTTCTATGAACTGATGTTGGTATTTGAAGCATGGTAGTCACAGAAGTGAGCATGCTGTGACAGTAAAACTATACTTGCCTTTTCCACTATGGGCTATTCTCCTTTCCTACCTGAGTCAGACTCAAACCTACATCTGGCCCATTGCCTAATATGTTTATGAGCCATGTACCATTAAGGTAATTCACACTACAATTTCATAATACAAAAAAAAGAAGAAAAAATTGTCTACTGGGGGGGGGGGGGGGGGGGATATGAAGAAAGGCATGCAATGAAAAGAGAATGTTTTTTTTCTGTGCTTTGCCTTTAGTTTCTCTCAGGAATCTAGGATTTTATTTTAATTTGATAGTTCTGAAAAGTATCGTTATGGTTTTATAATTGCAACTCAGTATCTCTGTAACGATTTATTTGAGAATAAAATGTTCTTTGTTATTAATAATTAAATATTACATTAGCTCTGAGAGTTAAATTTTCTCTGTTCTTACTGGGTTACTTCATACCAACTTTTAAATTTTTTTTAAATCCATTAGGATATGATTGTTAGTATGAAGTGGGATCCAACTGGTAAGATTCTCCTGACATGTGCCAAAGAAGAAACAGTGAAACTCTGGGGATATATGGGAGGATGTTGGAGACGTCTGCATTCACTGTCCCACCCAGCTCTTGTGAATGGCATTGCCTGGTGTGCTCTTCCAGGGAAGGGACCCAAATTGCAGCTTTTACTAGCTACGTATGTAATTTTAAAAATTGTTTTTATAGCTCTTTTGCAGGTCTTTTCTACTAGTCTTCAGTGTCCAGAGGAAAGAAAAGTTTTGTCTTTTTTTTAAATAACATTAATTCAGTAAGCCAGTTGTCATGAGATCCATAAGGCTTCAGAATTCAAATGGAAAGAGTGGCTCTGGCATGTTACCAGCTCTTTTCTCCATGCCATGAGACCTGTGTATGGTGGTCTTGCTTGAAAATTTTTGTTTCATCCAGATATTTTTTCTGAGAATATGGTGTTAGTAAGAATTGAAAAGGTAAGAGATGGGGGGAATAGGAAAAAAATGCATTTATCCATTGGGAACATGCCTTTCCACTTTAGATTAATTGATTCAATATAGTTTTCTAGGAAGGTGGTGAAGACTACTGATATTTTAAGTTAATACCAGACTACTGATGTTTTATTGGTTAATACCTTTACTTTGTTTTTCTGATTTATCCTGACTTCCTGTAGAGGATGCCACAATGGTTTGGTGTGTGTTTGGACTGTTCCCCAGGACATAGTAATCACATTGCAGGCCAGCTCAACTTGCTCAGAAGGATGGTGGGACCAAGAAACAAGTGCCAAGGTAAAAGGAGTAAACTTGGTGTTTAAGAAATTCTTTGCTCATTCTGAAATTGGGGGAGGGGAAGAGTATGAGTGAGTTATTGAATCTCAACATTTCCTGAGAGAAGATATTTGCTAAAAAAAGTTTATATTGCATTTGTATATGTGTATGTATTTTCAGAACAGCAAATGAAAAATCATAGGTTTAAATGAATTTGATTTGGCTAAAGATTATATTTTGATCTGTTTTCATTTTTTTTAAAGTTGATAAATTTATACTAAAATTTAATAAGAGTTTAAAATTGTTTCTAGATAAAATTAAGTCGAGATTAATTTCACCTACGTAAATTGTAATGTGGTCTTCAACGTTGATGGCATTTTGTGAGGGGAGAAAAGATAAAGTGATAAAGATTTATAAAATATGATCATAGTATGAGTCTTTTTTATTATCTTATGGAAATTACCCCATCTCTGTGGATGATCAGTATTTATTGCAGAATACAGAAGCTGTTATGCTATTCCGTTTTTTGTAAACAGTTCACAGTATTCCATATCTATGAAATAATTTGCAGGATGGATGCAGAAAAGCAGTAGAAGTCAAGTGTGTATTTCAACTGAGAGGACATATTACTCCTGTTCGGACTGTTGCATTCAGTCCTGATGGACTGGCATTAGTATCTGGTGGACTTGGTGGTCTCATGAATATTTGGTCTTTACGGGTAAGATCATCTTTGATGTGGCATGATTCTTTTTTTAGTATGAGTATCTAAAATGGCCAAGGCATCAGACTAGCTTTCCTCACCCTCCCCACCCCCATATGTTAGAAACATTAGAGAAAGCATGATATAAAATAATGGTATAAAATAATAAATAATAAACTATAAATTGAAATTGTACTTAATATTGAAGTATTTTATAGTTCTACTATTGATTCATTCTGTAGGCTTGGTCATGTTAATTAGGCTTTGTAGAACCAGCCACACTCTCTTTATACTTAGGAACAATATGCTCTTTGAGAACTTTTCCAAGAGTCAGATAATGTGGATTATTAAACACTTCTGAATCCTTAGTTATGCAATCTCCTTCGTATGATAAAAATGCTAGATTTTTTTTGCTTTTAGTATAAACATTTCAGTTTTTAAATGGTTATTGAACAGCTTGGGAAAATATCATCCCTTAGGAATGTGCTTGTATGCATTTAAACAGAAAAGTAGCTGTGTATACACACTGACTCAAAACACTTCTTTCTTAGGATGGTTCAGTATTGCAGAGTGTTGTGATAGGTTCTGGAGCTATACAGACTGCAGTATGGATACCTGAAGTTGGAGTAGCTGCTTGCTCTAACAGATCAAAGGTGACACTATGTGTTAAAGTAGTTTCTTTCAAATTTTTTACTAAAAGAAAATGCCATTTGTCTGTCTGTATTTTTCCTTTCTTTTCTTTTTCTTTTTTTTTTCACCCTAGCAATTTGCAGATAGAAATATCTAACTCTGTTATATTTTCAAGACACATTGGTTTGGCTTTCAACTATCACCTGACCCTAAAAAGACTTGTTTGGGTTTTTTTAATAGTATCGCATGTTTAATTTGGAGGGGCAAGTTGGAATCCTTCTGAGCCGGTGGTTATAAAGGATTGCTGCACACTGGTTACATCAGCTTACCTGTTCAATGGCAGCAGCTGTAAATGGACAATGAAAATAGGCAGAAGGCAGATTTCCCCCCTTTTATGCAGCATGAAGAAATATTTCATTTCCCCCAGCAAATAAGATACTTCAGTGATCTAACTTAATCTAAAGCAGCCTCAACCTCAGAAATTTTTAAGGAGCAGCATAATTTACTTCAGTGTTTGCTATGTCAGGAACTGCTGGCATCTGAACAGAAGTTTCATAACAGTTGATTATTCCAAAAGATGGTATTTTTTGTGAATGAAGATGAATATGGCACAAGTTAAGACTCCTGTTAGTAGAGTCATACTGCATGTGGTTCTAAGTATTTTGGGATTCTTTGAAAGTCTTTTTTGAATTCAGACCTAATATTGAAGGTCATATTACAAGGCAAATCCTAAACTAAGGTTACATCTAAACTAAACACTAAACTAAGGTTACAGCATTCGCTGAAATGAATTCTGTTTATTACCATGTTTGTATTCTTTCTTGGAGTGATAATGGTAGCGTTGCCATGGGAATGTGAGGAAGTGGCAAAGAGAGATGGCTGCTCTGTAGCATTTGTGAGCAGATTATTCACCAACAGAGACAAAAATGTTCAAGCTTATGTGCTTTCTGGCCCCTATGGAAACTAAGATAATTGGGGATAAATCATCAGAGCTGAATAATCCTGCTTTATGAATTTTTAATTTCTAATGTGTCTTTTGACTGCTATCAAACAGGATGTGTTGGTAGTGAACTGTACATCAGAGTGGATATCTTCCAATCACGTCCTTGCGACATGTAGGACTGCACTGAAACAGCAAGGAGTTCTGGGATTAAATATGGCTCCTTGCATGCGAGCTTTCTTGGAACGCTTGCCAATAATGCTTCAGGAACAGTATGCTTATGAAAAGGTAAGAAGAGCTAATGCGAACATTTAAAATTCATGTCTGACATGAGGTCAGTGTTTGAATCGCAGCTGGTTTCAGTCTTTCACCACAGAGAATCCTGTTTGCAAATGTCTCAGTGTTCTCAAAGCTAGTAGTCTCCTAATCTGAGAATATTTAAAATATTAGAAAAACTTCGATTAAATATAGAGGAAAATATTTTTCTATAGGACTAGCTTTGAAGGACTCCTATTTCTGAGGTGATTAATATGTATTTCTAACTTTGCGTGTTCAATTTCTCTCTCCCACTCCCCTTACCTTTAGCCCCATGTTGTTTGTGGAGACCAGCTTGTTCATAGTCCTTATATGCAGTGCTTGGCATCACTCGCTGTGGGCCTTCACCTAGATCAGCTCTTGTGCAATCCCCCGGTACCACCCCATCACCAGAACTGCCTCCCTGATCCTTCAGCCTGGAATCCCACAGAATGGGCCTGGCTAGAGTGTTTCTCTACTACCATAAAAGCTGCTGAAGCCCTGGCCAAGGGAGCACAGTTCCCAGAATCCTTTACTGTTCCAGACTTGGAGCCTGTTCCAGAGGATGAGCTCACTCTCCTAATGGTAAAATGTGCTACATTGTTTCAACAGTAAAGCATGTTGTTATTGAGCGTATGGTATGATGCAGTTAACGTCTCTGAACTGTAAAGATTTATATTCATTAACATAAGCACCAGCAATAAGTGTAAGTTTTTATTTTTTTAATTAACTGGTTAGAATATACTGTAAAGATTGCTCCCTGTGTGTGTAATCACAAGTGCAAGTCAGTTGCATATTAAAAAACAAAACCACCCCAAAACTGTGACAGTAATTTTCCTATGTGATAGAAGCAAGAAATGTAGAGCTTTACAATGCTATTTTTAGAGCAACATTTTGTCACTTTTCTACACTGAATTATTTTGCTAGTGTCAATTGCCTTTATGACTTGTGTAAACCAAAATAGAAATTTCGGATAAAGAATTTTTTATCAGCAAGCTTATAACATTTTAAGCCAGTGTTTGCAATTAAAACTTCAAAAAGCCCTAAGCATCAGTAAATAGGAAAAGGTTACTTCGTCATGGATTTTGTTTGTTTTTCTTTTTTTATTTTGATTGCAAGTCATGGATAACAGTGTCATTGCTAGATAGGTGTAGTAGGGAAATAAATTTGGCCTATGAACGAAAATAAAGTATTTGAGTCTGCATACATTCATTATTACTGCTATACTATTTAGAATAGTTTGAATGTCAATATTGTTCTTAGTTAGAAAGGAAAATATCTATTGCCTAACAGCAAAATAATGTGCATCTCTTGAAGTGAAAGTGGTAACTGTGGCTTTTGTTGTGCAGGATAACAGTAAATGGATTAATGGTATGGATGAACAGATAATGTCTTGGGCAACGTCAAGGCCAGAGGTTAGTAAAACTGATGGCTTGGGGTGGGGGTGGGGTTTGTTGGTTGGGGGGGTGGGGTTTTTGAAGTTTTTTTTTAACATCATAAGCTATTGAAAGTACTCTTGTTCTAAAGTATTCTTTCATGCTATTGCATAGGATTGGCACTTGGGAGGCAAATGTGATGTGTATCTGTGGGGAGCAGGAAGACATGGACAGTTAGCAGAAGCTGGTAGAAATGTCATGATACCAGTATCAGCACCTTCATTCTCTCAGGCGCAGCAGGTGAACATTTAAAAACAGTCATGTGCTTCTGTTTTTAATGATTTGGCATGTATTGTTTGTACAGTTTGTCAAAATCTCTCTCTAAATGCCTTTTCAATTTGTTGTTTGAATTTACTATAAAGTACCCCCAAAACAAGTGTTCTCACTAAAGAGGAAGTCTTTAATTATATGACAAATTCAAACCAAGAAGCCACTGAAATCTGACAAAGCAAAATTATTTGATATGAGTGTGATTTGAAAATACCTGCCAGCTTTAACATAATACATGTGCCAATTTTGTTTTCTGAAATAACATTGACATTCAGTATGGAAACGTCAAAACTAAATCTCAGGTAGGAGTATATTGTGATTTCTCTCACTGGAAGAAGGTTTGCCAGAACTAGTAGCAAGTTTCAGTGAAGTAATTTTTATTATGATGTGATTGGGTAACAAAACTCTGGTGAGTGAAGTCTTGTGTTAATAGGGTTGTCACACAGGTATTTGCAGTGTGACAAAAGAGTCTGTTGTCTTGATACAGTTGTGAAGAAAAAAAATTTAAAAAGAAGATTGTACATTGTAATGCAGGTATTACAATGTTGCTGCATCTAACACAAAAATCATTGAAACTCCTTTATGTCTCTCTAAACTAGGTTGTTTGTGGTCAGAATTGTACTTTTGTCATTCAAGCTAACGGCACGGTTTTGGCTTGCGGAGAAGGGAGCTATGGGCGACTGGGACAAGGAAATTCTGATGATCTTCATGTGTTAACAGTCATTTCAGCACTGCAAGGTAAAATTGTTGGGTTTGAAATAAGTCGATTGATAAAACACAAATAAGCATTTTGGTAGTTAATATAATTATTTGTGATGATGCTGTTTTTGCAGAAGTACACATTAAAATATTGTAGTCTTTAATTAAAAAATTGAACAAATAAACCAGGTGTTTATTTCTCCCTAAGATTTAAGTAGTAATATGTTAAAATTCCTTAATTTTAAGAAAGCTTCAGGTAAAAGTGTTTGCTCAAGATAGGAATATTTCATTTCAAAACTAATGGCAGGCCAGAAGCATAGGTTTTACATGCGAAGACAAAGGTTTTCTTTAAAATAAAAATAAATAAATTGCTATAACAAGACGACTGTTATTGTGGTTTTTCTCCAGACTTAATTGGCTACCACTAGGGGCACTTCGATAAATATATGTTAAGAGCTTATTATAGTTTATTCTGAACTTTTTTTTCTCATTTTTCTTTAACAGGCTTTGTTGTAACACAGCTGGTGACCTCTTGTGGATCTGATGGACATTCCATGGCTTTAACAGAAAGTGGGGAAGTCTTTAGCTGGGGAGATGGAGATTATGGCAAACTGGGACATGGGAACAGTGACAGACAGCGCAGGCCTAGACAAATTGAAGCTCTGCAAGGAGAAGAAGTGGTGCAGGTTCCAAAATATTTTTTTGTCTCCTATGAACTGCAGGCGTGGTAACCTAGTGCTAGGAACGTTCTAGAACCATTGTCAGTCTTGACAGTTTGAATTCATACACTGACCGAGAACAGACAACTTTTTACTTCTCTGTGCATTATGAACCAAGATGATAGTTTCCAGTTGAAGGATATTAATATCACAGAGCTCATTGTTGATGTGTGATGTTAATTGACAATTGTTACTGGAGAAGACTTAAGAATTAGAAAGAGCATGGAGTAGAGGAATGATCAAAAGACTGTCAAAATACAGACACAATTTAGCAGTTTCCCTTCGTCCTTGTCAGGTGTCTTTGACCTACAAAACTAGTCACCGAGACCTCCTCCTAAGTACTACGTGTGCATTATAACAATGCACAAAAACATATTTGGCTTTGACTGGAGGTTTCTTTATAAAAATATATTCATACAACAAAAGCAATCTGTTTGTAGAAAATAGTAATTGGTAAAAATAAATACATAAATATAACACCTGAAAGCTTTTCTTCATGCAAATACCCACCTGTCCTGCTCCTCCTCAACGTTACCGTTGAGAAGAAAAAGAAACAGGTTGTTGGAGAAATCATTAATACTAAAATATCTGTATTTTAGCTCTTTATAAAGGGAATATAGCTTAGGGGAGGAAAAAGTATTCTGTATTTACATGTAATAGCAAATATCATTTTCACCCAAAATTTAAAATGTATTTTAAAATTATGTTTGTTTTGCTTCCAGATGTCATGTGGCTTCAAACACTCAGCTGTGGTGACAGCAGATGGCAAACTTTTTACATTTGGAAATGGTGATTATGGTCGATTAGGACTTGGAAATACTTCCAATAAGAAACTTCCAGAAAGAGTAACGGCGCTGGAAGGTTACCAGATTGGACAGGCATGGTTTATCTAAAACTCGCCATGTATCTTTGTTTAAAGCTGATGTTTTCAACATATTTAAGTGTGTTGGGTTTTTTTTTTGTTTGTTGGGTTTTTTGTTGTTGTTGTTGTTTTGTTTGTTTGTTTGTTTTTAACTTTGGCTATTATTTTTATTATGATGGCAGAATTTGACTACGCATAATTTTTTAAATAATTACTTTCCTGACTCTTTTGATCCTCTTTCTGCAAAACTGCCCATGTTTTTTAACATTTTAACATTTCAAGATTTAGGTATTATTAAGCATGAATTTATGTGCTATTTTGTATTCTTAAACAATGAGCATGTGTAGGATAATACTATCCTTTGGTTCTAGGAGCTGAGAGGAAGCAAATACCTAAAAAATATTACTGTGGTCCTAATTGTCTTTAAAATACTGTAATAAGCAATGGAGGTTTTAATGGTTTTAAAAGATACTTGTTTTTTAAAACAAAATTTTTCTTTTCTTAAAGGTAGTTGGGGTGTTTGAGTTAGTAGTAAATCAGCAAAACCTGTGGTAATAACATATTTCTCTCAACCAGGTGGCCTGTGGACTCAATCATACTGTAGCTGTGTCAACAGATGGCTCAATGGTTTGGGCTTTTGGAGATGGAGATTATGGTAAACTTGGTTTGGGAAATTCCACTGCAAAATCCTCACCGCAGGTTAGAATTCATAAAGAAATTATTCTTTGTATAAATTTTCAGTGTTGTTAAATGTGTTACACAGTGTTCAGAGTGTAATTTGCAGAAGTTAAATTATTAATTCCATCCACTATAGTGTTCTGATGCAATTTAGCATAAATAATTCTGATGATATGGTATGCTGAGCCTGATACTTCAAAAGATTTCACGTAAATAACAGTGACTTTATCTCAGTGGCAATATAAATAGTGAAAATCTTAAGATTAGCTTAAAGAAGAGAGCTTTCTTATTTTGGAATTTGGGAGGAAGGTTGTTTACACACTCATCTACTTCCTCCCATGCCACTCCCCGCTCACTCCTAGTAAATAAAATGTATTTTGAATCATTGTACATAGAATAAGGTGTTAGTTCCATTAAAGAACAAGAGAAAACTGTGTCTCAGTTTCCTGTATTAATTTACAAGCATTAATTAGAGTAATCCTGCAAAGTATGCACTGCAAGTGGGAATTACAAATTTCTTTTTGGAAGCAGGAGTTACGGATTAAATTCTTGTTTGCTTTCTGTTCATATCCTCATAATACCATAGCTCTTTTTCCTTTCACTTACCCCTTAGAAAGTGGATATTCTTTGTGGAATTGGAATAAAAAAAGTTGCCTGTGGAACCCAGTTCTCTGTTGCGCTGACAAAAGATGGTCATGTGTATACTTTTGGACAAGGTAGGACAATCTGGTATTTTGACCTTTCCATCTATAGGTTTGTGTGTATCGCAAGTGAAAAGGAAGAATATTAAGACATATTTATAAGACTGACCTAATGCTACTTTTTAGATTTGTGCTGACGTAATCTGCATTTTGGAACTTCAACAGTGCAGCTTTAACATAGGCCTAAAATCCAGATTTGTAGCTCTATCTAGTTTGATCTCAGGATAGCCTTTCAATTTACTAACTTACTTTTTGAAGTGTTTTCCTAAAACTTCATTGAATTTCACATGTCCAAAAACATTGGGTTACTTTGTCTAATAAAGCATGTGCCTACACAAGTTGTTTAAAAATCTGGACAGGAGAATTTCCGAGTGCACTGAATTCAACGTGTTTAAACTTCTCAAGTCAGTTAATTCACATGTATTATAAAACCCTACATTTAGATCTAGAAGTCTTGTTTTAATAGAATTTGATCTTGTTTCAGACTTAAAATAACAGCTTCAGCAATATTAATGAGCACTGTAGGAAGCACTGTTTTGTAGGAAACATACACTAGAATTCTCTCTAACCAATTGCACTTGTGTCCCAGCTCTGAGAGTATGTAGAATTGCTTTTTGTCCCTCCCTGACTTCTGCCTGCAAGTAAAATCGACTTTTTAATGTTCTTTACATATATACACACGTGCTTGCAATTTTAGATCGCCTGATAGGTTTGCCAGAAGGTCGAGCTCGAAATCACAACAGACCCCAACAAGTTCCAGTACTGTCAGGAATCTTCATTGAAGACATAGCTGTAGGAGCAGAGCATACGCTAGCTTTATCATCTACAGGGGATGTATATGCTTGGGGTAGCAACTCTGAAGGGCAGGTATGTAGTATTCCCTGTTTATTTCTAACCTTTATAAGGCTATAATAGCACTTTACAGATGTGGTTTGAATATCTTTATTTTGGTCGAAAAGAAAGCTTTTATTTTTGTTCTCCTTCCCCCTCTCAGCCATAATAACATTTTAGGCATTTCCAATATTTTGTTTTTTATTTCCTACGCTCTTACATGGTAGTAGTTTGGGAAAGCAGCGAAAACATTCTACCCAAATTATTTTAATCAAAGTTTTTTAAAAAAATTACAGATTTTTACCTAATTCTTGAGCTGTAATCAATTTTTTCAACAGCATAACATTTATGGTTGGTGTCAGTCAGAGTTGAGAACTTTTTAGATGCTTTTCATAAAGAAAATATAAATGAAATTTTCAGGGAGTAATTTTTTAAAGTCAGGAAAAATTTAGTAAATAATAAATTCTCTCTTTTCTTTGGGACCCTAATTTTATTACTGCCCTTAAAAGTCCATTTTCCTCCCTCACCCCCTGTATAATTCAAATTTTTTAACGGACTTCAGCTTTTTGACAGTTTTCCATGCTACAAGTGCCTCTTGATATATTGGCTGTTGGTGTTTCAGGAAGTTTGGGCAGACTTCATCCTCTGGTATTTTAGGACTGAGTTTTGAGAAGGGTTGTTGAGCAAGTTTGTTTAGAATAATTTCTGAGAGGAACCTCTTTGGTTTTTTGGTTTTTTGGTTTTTTTTTTTTTTTTTTTTATGGGGTGCTTACTTTGTGTCTCTGGAAGAGAAAAAATTGTTAGGGTAAAAAAATCAAAGAATTGTTATTCTGACAGCCTGTTTTATATGATTTTCCTTGCAGTACAAAAAAATTGTTTTATATGAAGTGGTAAAAAAACCAAACCTATGTTCTTATACAACATTTTAATTTTTAGAATATGAAATTAGAATATGATATGAAATTGTCAGTAAAAAGAACAGCTTCAGTAAACTTTCTCTTTACACAAATTGTGTTTTTATAAACTACTGTAGGAATTTGTGTGCTAGAACAAAAAAGGTATTTAAATGGCACAGAAGAGTCATATGAGCTATGCTGACTATGCATGAGAAAGACTGTGCAACATAGATGATTTAGCAGCATAGATTCGTTCCTCAGTCTGCAAAAGAGCTTGCAAAAAATCTCTAGCTATTTTAAGGTCTCTCTGACACCTAGATCTGCTACTCCCATTGAGTATGGATAAAACATTCTATTGAAAATAAAAGATAAATGCTAGCATAATAAAAGATACATACAGTAAATATTTTTTTATCCCAGTATAAGCTGTAGATTAATACCATTTTTTACTGTTTGCTCTGAATTTTTGCTTAGAGAGTTTTAGAAGTACCATCACAGTTGTTGATTCTTCTTTGTACCTTTTACATCTGTTATAAATTGCCAGCTTGGACTGGGCCATACCAACCATGTCAGAGAACCAACCCTAATAACAGTCCTGCAAGGAAAGAATGTTCGACAGATTTCAGCAGGACGTTGCCACAGTGCTGCCTGGACAGCTCCGCCTGTTCCACCAAGAGCTCCAGGTAAAGAACTGGGATTGTTTGTATGGTCATTTAACTTAGTTTTTGTGTTTCCTGGGGGATGAGTGCAACAAAACTTCTGAACATTTGGGACAAAATCTGTTTTATTTTATATCCATGCAGGTTTTCAAATTATCTTAGTCTCTTAATTTTGCTACTGTTGTGGTTTAACTCCAGTAGGCAGCTAAGCACTGCATAAGCTACTGCAGAGAAAGTCAACTTCATCCCAGCCAAAAGCAGTACAGCTGCCCTTTATGAAATAATGCTTTTTTCTTTTTCTGTGGTAGGTGTTTCAGTGCCTTTACAGCTTGGTTTACCTGATGCCATTCCACCACAGTATGGGGCACTGAAAGAAGTGAGCATTCATACAGTAAGAGCAAGGCTCAGACTGCTGTACCATTTTTCTGACCTCATGTACTCTTCATGGAGATTACTTAACCTCAGTCCCAATAACCAGGTAAAATTCCATTTGAAAAAAAAAACCAGCTTAGCTGTGTTGTGTTACGCCATGTCGCTAGAGAGTTTCTGACTAGATCAAGATGGATCTTAGTAATAGGTTCTATAGGTTTTTTGTAATAAATAAAAAAAAAATATGTAAATCCAGATTAAACCAAAGTTTGTCAAGTATTGTTGTGTGTTTTCGCTTATGCTAACATTGATGTGTCAATGTTTCAGTTTCCAAAAGCTTGCTAGCCTCAAAGCTAAAAACAAAAAGTGCTAACCTGTCTGTTTCCTGAAACATTGAAGTGCTAGTGATTATTATGAATATTTTTATTCTGTAAAGAACGGAATTAATATCCTTTATTAATATGTTTATTCTCATACTGCTTTACTGCAGAACAGCACATCTCATTACAATGCTGGAACATGGGGAATAGTTCAAGGACAGCTAAGGCCCTTGCTAGCACCACGAGTATACACACTCCCCATGGTACGCTCTATAGGAAAAACTATGGTTCAGGGGAAAAACTATGGGCCACAGATTACTGTGAAAAGGATATCAACCAGGTCAGTATTGTTTTCACAGGCATTGTATTAGACCTCAAACAAATACCTGATATTCGTACATTTTACATAACTTCTGGTGTACTGAGCTCTCTCTGTACAACTTTGTTAATCAAGTGACTTCAGTAGCCTTTACGTGTTTATGAGTTACATTGAATGGCTGTGTCTTCTTTTTTTTTTTTTTTTTTGAAAGAGGTCGGAAATGCAAGCCCATTTTTGTACAGATAGCAAGACAAGTGGTAAAGCTGAATGCATCAGACCTTCGCCTGCCTTCCCGTGCGTGGAAAGTGAAACTGGTTGGAGAAGGGGCTGACGATGCAGGTGGAGTGTTTGATGACACTATTACAGAAATGTGTCAGGTATGAAAAGTCTATTAATTCAAAATGCGTGAGTAGAATTTTTGTCCTCTCTGATGTCTTTTAGTAGTTTTCAAATTTCCTTTTTGCAGCTTAGCAAATACTTGTTCTTCAGTTCTGAGCCACAGCACTAGAGCTGCCTACTTAGGGATGTCTCTGAGGATAAAGAAATTTTCCTAGATTGTGGCAAGGAGATGCCATAAGGCCACACTATAACTAGTATTGCCGTAGGCCCCTCGGAATTCTGACATGGCCCCTACACATTATGGGAGCATTTTGCAGCCCCCTATTCTGTCCAGCCAATACCTTCTGTAAGAGAAGTTGTACTGTATTCCTTGATTACAGTGCATTCCATGCATACAATACAGAAACACCTCACGCAGGTGTTTCTCATACGTGTCACCTCTCAGGTTCAGTGCTGGAAAGGAGATCAGTAGCAGAAAGTGCACATTTTTGCCTGTCTGTAACCAGGATATTGTTGCTATTGTCAACATAGCTGTCTTGTCAGATTCACCTGGAAACTGAAGCCTTCAGACTACCAGGACTGAGATAAAGCTGGTCAACGCTAACATGTACTGCTTACAGTTTTAAAGGTGTGTCTCAGCCCTGTGACACAACTATGATTGTAGCTGGGAGAAGGACTCAGGACAGTGCTGCCTGGAGAAGTCTGGTTGTTCCTTAAATTTCCAGGAGCCCCAAAACCCAAAGAATGAGGATTAGTGAGGACAATGAGTGTATCTGCTTAGTCTGGGACAGGGCAACAGCTATGGATAGTGCTGGAGCTGGCATTGGAGTCAGAATTAGGATACAGGGTGGAAGAAACTGAAGAACTCCTTTCTTAATGGGATTTCTGAAGCCTGTAAGACTAGAGTAGGGTTGATTCAGATAAGGACTTGAGGCGTAATTTTTGGGTTCTTTCCTAGACAGTTGACGTTAAATATGAGGTGTGATGAGGGTTCAGAACAGAACTCATTGAAAAATTTCCTTCATTTTTGGTTCTTGAAAAAGCTGCACCAGTAGGGTGTATAGCTTATGGCTTCTGATTATTTCTGAAAGAGGTCCCAGGAATGTATGACAGAGCAGTCAGTAAAATAACCATTATGACGTAAGGGCATGTCTTGAAATAAACATGTTTTTATTACTAAAAATCATCCCTACCATGTTTACTTTCCCTTAAATGTTTCACATTAATTTGTAAGACATATTTGTTACTGTAATGGAATATTCTGTCTTGTAATGCTGTAATGTCATAATATTTCTGTAATAGGTTTGTTATCTCTGTGTCTAAGAAGGCTTTTTTGTTGTTGATTTTTAAGGAGCTGGAAACTGGAATAGTAGACCTGCTTATTCCTTCCCCAAATGCTACAGCTGAAGTAGGCTACAATAGGGATAGGTAAGTTGTCCAGGATTTGCTTTTATTGCAGATGTTAGTGGGTGAAAATTAAAATCTTCTGTTAACTATGTTATACCAAGTGATGAGACTTCATCATTGTCTCTAGTATATTTTTTCCTTCAGGTTGTGATGTTACTTTATTGTGGAGGAGAGGGCATGGTTTTAACGTGAACTTCCTGGACTGCTCATGGCAGAATTCAGAGTAACATCAAGAATGCTAGCTTTTGTGGTCAGGATTAGTTCTGCCTATCTCAGCCTCCATTACTTTAACAGCTATAGATAACAATAATCTTATTTGGACACCCTTTGCTGATAATTGTGTTGACAGTTACTATGCTGTGCTTAGAAATGTTTTATCTTTTACTTCTAATGAAGTAGTGTAGAAGTGATAGTAGAGTATTTTCACTGATTCTTTGTTCTTTCAGGTTTCTCTTTAACCCTTCAGCATGTTTAGATGAACATCTGATGCAATTTAAGTTCTTGGGCATTCTCATGGGTGTAGCTATTCGTACAAAAAAGCCATTAGATCTTCATTTGGCTCCAATGGTCTGGAAGCAACTTTGTTGTATCCCACTCATCTTGGAGGATTTGGAGGAGGTAGATCTGCTCTATGTGCAGACCCTCAACAGCATTCTTCACATTGAAGACAGTGGGATTACTGAAGAAAATTTCCATGAGGTAAGATATGAAAGTTGGAGCTTTTAGGTTTATTCTGAAAGCAGTTACTTTATCAGATTGACCTTTAGTATTTATATAATTCAATGTCTCTGTTATTGGGATAACAAGCACTTCATATGTATTATTATAGTTCTATGTGACTGATAGTTAAATATTAAACTCAGATCACAAGAGTGACCTACGCTGAACATACTTCTCCTGTTTTGCATAACAGATGATTCCTTTAGATTCTTTTGTTGGCCAAAGTGCTGATGGTAAAATGGTTCCCATAATCCCTGGAGGGAACAGTATCCCACTTACCTTTTCAAACAGGAAAGAATATGTGGAGAGGGCAATTGAGTACAGACTCCATGAAATGGACCGCCAGGTAAGAACCTCATTGTGACCCTATCCCCATTGTTAATGCGAACAGTATTTTTGATTTATGCAAGTTTCCATTACAGTTTATTAGGGAATAAGAAAAGCTTGGCTTTCTGCATCTCGCCTGGATCCCTGTACGTTTTTTCCCCCCCAAACTGTTTGGGGATTTTGTTTTAAATTAATCCTATTTTTCTTAGTAATTGCTCAGTTGACAAAAGAGCATTAGAAATCAGAACTTGGTCTTTCATTAGAGTAGCCCTGCAACTGTCAGCCCCACTTGAGAAAATAACGTGCAATTGTGCATGCTGTGCTCTGTAATTGGACATTATAGCAACATAGAGATTAGCTAAAGTAAATATTATTGACAAACATTTGTTTAACTTAAAACTATTTCTCTTCTGCTTTAGCACAGAAACTACAAAGATTTCATTATATGTTTTGAGATGTTAATTACCTATTTGCATACTTTTGTATGTTTTGTCATTTGTACAGTGAAGCTTGTGAAAGCAGTGTACTAATTACATGCTAGGAAAATTCTTTTCCTTTTTGTCAAGATATAGATGCATGCATGATATTATCTGCATCAGAGAAGTAAGTTTCTCATGAGAGGTACCAAATCCTAAGTCTTCTAGAACAAGTACAGGCTTCTTAGAAATATGATACTGTTCCAGCTCAGATGTATGGTATATACACAGTTTTTGGTTTAGCCATCATCATTTGTGCTGCTAACTTGTACTTTCTGTTTTGTATCAAAACATGTTCTTTAATGTGCAATTACAATTAAAAATACCTGTAATATTCTCCAGGATTTTGAGAGAGGATACAGCCCTTACAGGGGATGCATGTGTGGGAGGTTGTATTTGGCAGATGTTGTATAATTCTCTCTCTTTTATCCCATTTCTAAGCTGATATCTTTCTTTTGCGTTTGGATGGTATAGTAAGTGGCGGAGGCAAGACAATTGCACTTCAAGCGTCTCTTCTTTTTTGGGCGATAGGTGGCTGCTGTAAGAGAAGGAATGTCTTGGATTGTTCCAGTTCCTTTGTTGTCTCTTCTGACTGCCAAGCAGTTGGAGCAAATGGTCTGTGGAATGCCAGAAATATCAGTTGACGTTCTGAAGAAAGTTGTGCGATACAGAGAAGTTGATGAGCAGCATCAGCTAGTACAGTGGTTCTGGCATACCCTTGAAGAATTTTCAAATGAGGAGAGAGTCCTTTTCATGAGGTTTGTGTCAGGAAGATCTCGATTGCCAGCCAACACAGCTGATATCTCTCAGCGATTCCAAATAATGAAGGTTGATAGGGTAAGATGCTTTTTCATTTTTTGGGGGTTATTTTATTCCTGTCTAGTATAATCTGTCCTTTGGCAATGGGAGATGGGTTTCCATAATTGTAAATTTACAGAGAAAGTATGGGATGGGATATGCTCTAAGGTATTAAAACCAAACATTTTAATTGTGTGGAAGTACATACACTGCATGAATTGCATCTTAAATCATTGGATACGTTTACTATAGTTATATGATTGGAGGTCAAGACAAGTTCTTGCACAAGAAACAAACCTTCTTTTATTGTAACTTGTCCGCAGTTGTTTTCTGTTCCAGTCCCTTTTTTCATTTGATAATTTTCACTTTTTTTTTTTTTAACGTTTTAAATCTGTGTAAGTGGCAACATGTGACCACTAGTGAACTCTAACATCTTAAAACCACTGTAATGAGTTTACAGTATATTCCTTTACATACAGGATGCATTCATTTGGCATTACTTTTGGGTTTTGTGCAGTGAAAGCACGTTTTCTGTGAACTACATGAATCAAAAACTTGGCAAAATCTAAGATAACAGCGGTTTGACTGTCATCTTTGGTTAGGTGTCTCTCAAATTGCCTCATGTTAAAGGCACACTACGGTATGTAATTTGAATGTTGCTTGGTATCTTCCAGTGAGCTGCTAAATGGTAGTGTGATCAGCTTTTCAAATAGTTGGATTTCATTAGTTTTGCACATACTTAAGGACGAAAGAAGTGATGTAAACAAGGGAGGCTAGTCTGCTTCTTAAAAGGAATTTTGAGATAGAATGTGAAAATGCTGAATTGATAGAGGCAGAGAAGGGAGGGAGCAATGAAATATGGATATGTTGCATTTTTTGCTTCATTCACAACTTAACTGTCCCACCTTTTATCCATTTCCACAGCCTTACGACAGCTTGCCTACCTCACAGACTTGTTTCTTTCAACTGAGGCTCCCACCTTACTCCAGTCAACTAATCATGGCAGAGCGTTTGCGCTATGCAATCAATAATTGCAGGTCTATAGATATGGACAATTATATGCTCTCACGGAATGTGGACAATGCAGAGGGCTCAGACACAGATTATTAACATTCTGTGAACAAAATCATCTTCCTTTTACTACAAATAGTGCCCTAAGTCTAATTCATTGTTGACATAATTTTACAGTAACCATAGATGTTTTAGGAGCATAAAAACATGTTAATAGACAGTGGCCACATTTTAGTTACTCTAAATGTAACAAAAAATTAGATGTTTTTATTTTTTTGTGATTGTAAAAAAGAAAAAAAGGAAAAAGAAAACAAAAAAAAGTATGATCAGTAAGTTTTTTCTCCTTTTTTGGTCACTTTTGATAAGTTTGCATGGAGACATTTTGGTGCGTTTTTGTTGGGAATAGTACATTTGTAAGCCCTCCCAGTGAACATGAAGAGTTGTACATTGTGTATAATTGTTCATTAGCAAGGACAGTTTTACATGAATAGTCACATATTTATTTTGTTTTAATTTGAATTGCCTGTGCAGGGTTCCTTATGCAGAGAAAAATAAAGCAAATTCAAGAATTGATTGCTTGTATGCATTTGTGAACTGTGATTGGTTTACTCAGTCGTCTTACTTTTATATTTTGTCTCAGGAAATTATAGTATTGCAGTGTTTAGACAGGACGTGACATTTGAAGCATCTTAAAATGTTTATCTTCAACGAATCTGATGTGTAGTATTGTGCTCTGCATTCTTAACGTCTTTGAGGTACTGGCTTTTTCGAGTATTCCTCACACTTCAATACAAGTTAACATTGTCCTTGGTTCCTTCTTGATTTTCATTTAAACATTTTTCTCCTCCAGAGTAGTAGTTGTTGACAATAATAACATACTGCCACCTTGACTCAGAAACCTTTAAATCTTTTGTCAAAAAAAAAAAAAAAATCCTTTTCAATGTACAGATTGATGTAGCTGATTCCTGATCAGAGTACAAAAAAATTAAACCGAAAGTGACAGGGTGGTAGTTGAGGCTATGGATTTTATATACATCCTTAGTTTATGCCTTTGATTTTAGTAAATTTCATATGTTTGATCTCAGTTCGTTGCAGCTGTGATTGTATTATGATCAGCAGGGTGTGGCTTACACTGTAATGCTCATATTTGGTTAGGACAGTAATGCACTGTACAAAGACATTTTTGTTCTGTGTCTTAGGGCTAAGTGCTGAAGAATAGATAATTCCCCAGTGTCTCTATCAAAAACATTATTTGTGTCAAACCACAAATGCTGCTTGATGTTCAGGAGCAGGATTTAACTGGGCTGAGGAGAAGGGTAGAGTCTGTCCCCAGGTGAGTCACTGCTGCTCCGCCCCCCATTCTCACTGAACTCCTTGGTAAAGATGCTGTGGGGCCTGAGGGCTATCGAGAACATTTATTAACGTAATTTCACCTTGGACAAGACTGGTCTATCTGAGTCTGGAGAAGAGGGTAGAAATTCCTGTTCTCTTCCCTCATGTGATTGTTGCATATTAGCAGGAATTGCTAGGGAAACTTCCTGGTTGTCCGAGACTGAACTGGTATATTGCTGCCAGCTAATTGTGGTCAAAGGGCTGAGTTGATAGATAAGCTGTAAAAATTTGCAGATCCGGCTTTTATCTGGTGAAGTTCTTTCGGTTAGGACTAGTTGTTGGCTCATGAAAAAGACAAGGTTCTTGAGGCGTGACCAAGAATGAGACTGCAACATGAAACATCTAGAGGGGGGCTTTCAGCAGTTTTGGGGAAGGAGGGACTCAGGGCTCTGAAATCATGCAGACTTAGTTTCCTGCCTCATTACGTATTATGGTTCCAGATTGGACTGAGATTTTTGTGTCCCATCACTATGTTGTGGGGGAGTATATTCACATCTTAGTCTGAATTTATAGGTGTAATACATAAGGAATATAAGGTTACAAATAAAAGGGGAAACTGCTATATAAAGTCCTGTAGTATTGCCTACTAGACTTCATTTATGTGTCTGAATTAGTGCTACTAATTTGTCAATCTGTTTCAATCAGGCGCAGAAAATAATAGAACTGTGCCTAAAAATTACAGTTTTGTGTAGACTATGCAGTTGGCTTCTTAGATAATGAGGGTATTTTTGGAGCCAGTTTACAGTAAAGTGAAAGAGGATGTTGATATTGGTAAATACCGATGTTGATTAAAGGATTGTGCTTGATTGCTTTAATTGAGACTTTTTTTTTTTTATTGATCGTGCTTGTCCTTTGAATGTTCTGTCTTAGCATCATTAAAACTGTCAAGCGCTTAATTATTTTTATTTTATCCTACTGTTTGTTTTCACCATAATTATATTGTGCATACATTCCTTTTAATCTGCTGATTGACATTTTTCTGTTGCTCAGGCATCTGAGTGAGACTGGAATCATGTTCAAGTTTCTTGCATAATGCTTCTTATACATAATTGCATACAAAGATAAAGAATGTACTGCATGTGCTACTACTGGAGACTGCCTGAGAAAGTTCTAACTTTATGTCAGTTTAAGGGTGTTTTATGTGTGCAAGCTTCTCCCTATACAGAAAGGGGAATAAATATTACCAGTGTATGTCTGCATTCTGTAGTATAAGTAGGTCATATGTGCACTTATTTAAAGAAAAAAATATGCAACTCTGTCTTGTAACAAACCTTCCAGCGGCAGCGTTGTTGCACTAGGCAGCGCTGGCTGTAGCAAGGTGGACTGCAAGGGATTCCCAAATGTCATACCTCATTTCCTTTCCACCTTTCAGCATTGGATGGGACATATGTGTATGACTGAAGCAGGGAGTATGAGTGGTAACAAATGCATATCAGAGGTAAGAACAAGTGTGTGACAACGTATTTATCTAAACCCATTTCAAATTAATGTGAGATATGGAGGCACAGTGAGCTTAGAAATGTTACATTCTAAACATAACTAGAGAAAAACAGCTTGAAAAGCTTTAGCGACAAAAGTAATGTGCTGGGTAGGTATTATATAGGACAGCACTGAGATGCCAAAAGCCTGTGTCTCTTGTTGAACATGACTACTATTTGCTGCTGCTTATTTTTTGCTGTACATGAGTAGTACCTAATTCCAAGTATTTCCAATTGCTTTTTCCTCCCCTTTTTTTTTCTTTCCCACCTAGGAAGTACATCCCTAGCCTTTTGGGCTATCAGGCTGTCAGACAGCTGGATAGTCCTTTGAAACAGGTAGGCACACTACCACAGAGAGAAGATGAACAGCCAGTCCCCGAGACTAGAGGTAGGCAAGTTACTTTAACTGGGTGAAGCCCCACTCTTTCTGGAGCCAGCAGTAGTAGTGTTGGTTCATCTGACAGAGCTGGAATGTAGCGGTAGGTGAAATGCGTGCCTGTCATGCTTAGAGGGGACTGGTAAGAGCAGAATGTGTTCTTGAACAGTAGTATTCTCCAGAGAAGAGGTGAACGAGTGATCAGGGCAGGCCTGGAAATTTGATTTAGATCTGCCATTCAGCCCTTTTGACTGGGTGATGAAGTTTAATGGCAAAAAAATACCGCTGCTGGTAAGTGAGCAGTTTTACTGTGCTGCAGGACTTGGTTTAATTCCCTTTTACCGTATTGCCAAGCTGAGCTATGTTATCACAATGGAAATCTGAAGGGTCTTCTCGATGTTGCTTTTCCCCTATTGTGTAGGAAAAGGCACAAACTTTTGATAACGAAGTCTTGTTTGCCACTTGCATCTGATAACCTGATGCAGCTTCCAAGTAGGCATCTTGGTTTATGTCACCTTTCTTTCTTTTAGTACTTTGATAAAATGATAGATAACAAGCTTTCCTCCCTCCATACCTGGTAAGTTAGAGTTAGGGTCTGTGAAGAGTGAAAAATGTTTCATTAATGTTAAGAGAACTTTGACAGAACTCAGATGGCTTGGAACTAAAGAAAACTTCCATCCTTACATAATACCCAAAGTAAAATGTAATCATTATACCCTCAATTTTCAGATTGGGTTGCTAAGTAAGAAAATTTATTCTTGATGCTGAAAAAAATTATCAACACAACTGTGTTCAAATTTTACCATGTCATGAATAAATATCCCCATTCAAGGAGGGGAAGAGCAAAGTAATATGACTTTGAGCATTTGTACACAAATAGGCAAAGAAACCAAAGCGGGAGAGTGTTCCAAGGCCCTTTTTAGCTCTGTAAGGTAAAAAACCACAAAAAACACACCACCACCGCCCCTCCCCTCCCTGCCCCTGGAACAGTCCAGATAGAAAACTGGCAAAAAGGCATAAATAATATGTAGACAGATGCAAACCCACTTTCGTATCTTGTAGCTACTTGAAAATCTGTTAGGTGTTACATCTACATCTGTGTATCTTTCATCACAGAGTGCTTAGAGAGCTGGCATCAAGAGAAGGCCGTCGTTTACTAATGTGACTATATAGAATTCCTACCTTGTTTTGGCTTGTCAGCAATATGTGAAACTGGTGTGTTTTCACCAGTTGTGTATCCAAGGTAAGACTTGTGTCAACATCCCAATTTCCACCTCACAATAAGCTTGTTCAGCCCCGCAATCTCTTTTCCAAGTTGTAAATGTTGTTTTAGGATTGCTGTTTGTCCTTCCTGTCTGTGCTTCCAGTTTTGTTCCTTACTTTGTAGTGCATAAGGGTCCTACTTAAATTTTAGGAATGAGTTAATGAAATACCAGAATATGACGGTGTCATGCCACTAAATATCTCTCAGTTGTGAAGATGCAATAATGAAATCATTTTCTTTATTTGTCTTCTGGGTGAGTGTTTCTTCCAGATACTCATACTGATCAAGTATTTCTCTAGAATTTCAGCTCTGTTTGACTAAGTTTCTGTAATGCTGTGATTTATTTCTTAGTTCAGCCAAATTAGAGAGTACCAAAGGATATCTGTGGATCAGTTAACCAGGATGGAAAGGAGGAGTAAGTATATTCACTTATGTTGAGAGCTGTAAAGTCCTCTTCCCATTTTTGATGCACCACATAAAGGATGTTTTCAGCAGTTCATAGCTAGCTCATCAGTTCTTGCAGAGAAAAGAATAAGCCCTAGGAATGCAGTCTATTAAAATATTTCTGCTGATATTGTTTGAAACTTACCTTCCTAAAGAAACTAATTGGAAATTCAGTTTTGCAGTGCTGCTCTTGCAGTAAAAATTGGCTTCAAGTGGAATTCTGATAGCATGTTTCCTTTCTTTCTGTTCAGACATGAATGAAAGACAATGTATCAGTTGAAATAAATCTTTCTTTCAAGACTACCTGAGGCATCAGAGCCAAGTTTTGCATTATGTCACCCCAAGCATTTTCTCCACATAGCTTTAATAAAAGGAGCAACGGTATTGTAAAAAGAACACAGCCGGAAATGGGAAAATCAAACCAGTTACTCCTAAGTCATTGAGGCCTAACTTCAGAACGTTTTTCCTACAGCTTAGATGCCAATGAGAGGGGGAAAAGGCCTGCTTTACTTCAGTAGTTGTTTTTCACACATTCTTTTTGTTTGAGAGGTACTACAGTCACACTGTTCTCTAAAGAAAAACATGTATCGTGTTACATATTTGTGACAAACTTTAATAATATGTTAAATAGAATTTGTGACTTCTTAAATTGCTGTTCTTTAGAGGAAATCTAGCTCTTGTAGTCTTCCAGTTATATAAAAGATGAAAATGCAGACAAGGAGTAGGTCTGCAGAGCTATACCTGTAGATACAACTGTTAAAATGCAACAAAGCTATCAGATTATTTTAAACCGTGATAGTCGTGATATACTTGAATTCCAGAGATGCGAGTTCTAGTTCATGTGTTTGTAACTAGCAGATTTCATCAGTGTTCTGTTACCAGTGCAGTAAGATTAATTATCAACAATTGCAGAGTCCCTCATGTAAATGAGAAACAAGCTTGCTGTGGCATATGCGCATAGATTGCTGTAGTGACAAAGTCTTGAATAATTGTTATGTAATGGAACAGAAATGTTGGCAGAACAGTATTTCCAAAAGCTAGTATTTCTAAATTTGCTTTCATTTTAAGGACACACGCACACTCAGGTATTCCTACTCTGCGTAAGGTTTTAAGTTAAAGTGAAATCTTAACTGCTGTAGACTTCCTTGTGATTTAAGCTGGATTTCAGGATCCATAGTTTGTCAAACTGGTCTGTAGGCAGCCTTCTGTTTGACATCTAAGCTGAACTGACATCTGGTCCTCTAGGGGAAACTAAGTTATCGATAGCCAGATTTAACCATCTGTCATTCTTTGTAAGCGTAAAGGTCTTCACTGGATTGTATTGCATGGGAGAGATTTAAGGTAAATACAAGTTCAGCTGCAGAGTCAGCAAGAATAGGCAGGATTACGTATTATGGTGTGCTCTCTAGGAGTCAGAATTCTGAATTCATGTCAGAATTGCTGAACAAAACGGAAGACAACAGCGGAATTTGAGGACGTGCTCCCACATGGAGTAAAACACAGGGTTTGAGACAGGGCATGCTGTAGTTCAGAGAAAAACCTGAATAATTCAAACCAGATGATCACAATGATTTTTCTGTATTGTTATACTGAGACAGACTCAACAAGTAAAACTTTTGACAGGTAACTGCAGTACAGTTGACACAATAAGGTGGCACTCAGAAATGTTTACCTTTCCTCACGCAAAAATCTGTAAGGGCGTAGAGAGTCTTGGAACGTGGCGTTACCAGTCCCGAGTACTCAATACCATGACCAAATCCCAGTGCATTGTATCAAGGCAAATCTTATACAGAAGAATGAAACTGTGCCAACGTTTGGTGTCAAATTTTGTAGACAATGCCATAGCAACCCTTCATTAAAAAAAAAAAAAAAAAAAAAAAAGGCTTCACTTCCATGTAGCAGAGCAGCATGCAGGAAAGTGACAGCCTTGTGGTTTGGGATGAAAATAGTGATTTGTTTTGTACTTTGCAGTGAGAAACAGGTGTTCATATAGATCTGTACTGTAGTGTGTTCCTAATTTAGCATTTAAAGCTACAGGTTGTAAGTCACTGTCTTTTCCTGTAGGTTAAGTTACGTAAACTAGCATTTGTTCATATTGCACTTAAAAAATAACTTGGTGTATCTTGTCAAAGTACATTATGCAAAGGGTCAAACCGTGTTTTGTGCGCATTGCCATGGATTCCTCATTTAATAAATGAGCTGACAAATCAGCTACAAATGTTAAACACTGAGGAAGCGATGGTTGTCAGGTACTCTGCTTTTGCTAGCAAGGTCTTACATGGCGTGGTTATCACCCTTAGCGGATGAAATGACCATATGGATATATCCTTTTAACAGAAATTTGTTAATCACCCTTTCCCTGAAATGTGTGTAAATCATACAGTTACCCAAACTCCACCTGCTGTGGCTTTGTGCCCTTTCCCATTACATAAGAAGTTTAGAAAGCAAGGGGACCCACTCTGAACCTCCTGACCCAAGGGGAGGGTCCTCCTTACTGCTTGCGTCTCCAGTCTCTGTGTGAATCATTCTAACTCCGTTTTCCTTTCTATGTTTCTTCCATGCAGTAATTAATAAGGTGAACCTTGCCATCAAACTTATCGAACCTTGTCCAAACCACTGTTACGCTTTGTTAAATTCCATCTTTGTTAAATTCCATCTTTGTTAAATTCCAACTTTGTTAAATTCCATCGAATTTATTGAACTCTGTCAAATTATTATTTTACCTCAATAAAACATGTTGCTGCTTCTCTCTTCTGAGTGAGGTGCATTCCACTCATCTGTGACAAGAGGCTATCAAAATTGCAGTTTTCAGCCTTAATCAATCAGAGCTAGCATCTTGTGACAGCAATGCAGGGTTTTCCAGTTTCAAGGAACAACAGAAAGCAAACAGTTTTTTTCCTTAAGACTGTCCTGGTGGCGATGCATGCCTTTTCCCAGTGCAGCCTTTACAAAACATATCAACCCCTTGTTTGGACTTAAACCAGAATGCAGGAAAGTAGCCATTGAAGCAACGCTACCCAAGAGGAGAGTGGAAGTGAAGTAAAATACCCACGTTGACCGAGTTTATACAATTTGTTGCACTTAAAGCTGAACCAATTTTCTTGATGCTTTTTCAAGCATTGACCTTTTTTCTGGCTTACTGTCTGGAATCATGTTAGCACTTCTCTCTGCTCTCAGCATTATTGAAGGACATTTTTCCCTGACTCTCTCTAGACCACTTTGTGTTATGTTCCGGCAGAAATCCACGTGGAGCGTTTGCAGTGATCCCCCACAGAGGGTCACTGCTTCTAGTGTCTGGTCAGTGATCCGCACGCAGTTTTCCAGTTTGAGTGTCTTGAGGTTTGGGCAGTTCTTGAGAAGCAGCAAGATGCAATCATCTGTAACATGGCCGCATCCAGAGAGGGTCAGAGATAGCAGGTTTGGACATCTGAAAACATGATCGTTACAGGTGAGAGGAGGGGAAAAATAAGTAAGAGCTTGCAGAAGCTAGTATTGTCAAGAATAAATATGAAAGTTAGAAAAATACCTCCTCTTCCATCAGGAGGGGTATAAAGCATGAGTAGGTGGGGACATATATAGATCTTAATGCTCAGCTTTACTAATTGCAAAACTTACCTTTGCTTTTTCTGTTGGTAGCAACATCTCTAGCTCAGGTGGCATAGTGGAGAAGGGGACCTGGGTGCCTATTTAAGCTGGAGCTGCATTGTTTTTTCTTAAGGAGTTGCATGGTGCTGCGCTTCTCCAAGCACAGCGAGTGAAGACCCAGTAGAGATGAGATTCCGGTCAGGGTTAATTTGAGGTCGGTTGAGTGTGTAGACATGCTGAGCACTGGCAAGTCAGACACTCCCACGTTTTACAAGGATTAATGGCTGTATTTCAGCTCCTTGGATTTACTGGATAGGTGCCAGCTCCTACCCGAGAGTGTTGATGTTTGAACCCTGCACAACTCTTAAACCTTCCTTCAAATCATTGAAACTGCTAAGAACGCTACTGTTAAACAATGATGCAGCAAATTAAAGAAAAGCTCTTTTTTGTTGCTTGAGTAGACCTGGGAAAGTACAGAGAAGGCCTGTTCCAAGTCCGTGTGTTGATGACTTACACTAACTGTCCTTATGCAGAAAACTGGAGCAAACCAGTATTGCTAAGCTGGTGTGCTGACCAGGCATGTTTTCAAGGACCCTTGTGCACCAACCTGCAAAGCCTTTTGTACAAAGTGTGTGGTTTCTGGCTTACACCTCTCTCCAGGGAGCAGCAGTTCAGCTTCCATCTATTCAGCTAAATGCAGCTTCATGTTTCTCTATTAGCACAGGACTTCATTAGACTCTGGTGTGGGGAACAATGATTACAGCAGTGCTAATGTTGACCTTGTGAGACCTTTGGACAGAACTATTATATTAGCCTGCCTCTGTCCTGTAAGAACTGTAAGGTGTCCGTCACCACGCTTCCACATAAAGATTTGTGCTTACAGCCTGTATCAGGGTTTTAGGTGTACAACAGCAGGGCGGGCAAACAAGGGGCTCTGCCATCACTGCAGCATTTTCTTTTGTCCTTAAAAACCGGTACATAGTAGATTCCTCTTTTTCTACACCCCACCTCATGCCCCCGCTGCTGCTTGGCTTCACCTTTTGAGCAGAGGTAATAAAGTGAGATCGTGTCAGCTGCATGATCTTTTTTTTTACTCTTTTCCTTTACGCTTAGGAACAGTTAGGAAAAACAAATGTTTTAAAGCAGGCAAGGTCAAGAAAGGCTCTGACCTGCCATCTCTTGTGGCTTCGTCAACAAAATACAAGTACTCCAAACTCAGGGAGAAAAGCTGTGTCTTTGTTTAATTTGCAATTTATTTAGCACAGAATGCTAGGAATTTTGTTCGGATGGAAGTGCTTTCAATGGGTTGCTGCAAAAAAAAAGGCAAGAACTTGTCTTAGGAAGGCTAAAATGGGGCGGGGGGGGGGTGAGTGGCAATATAAACTGTCATTTTTAAGAGTTCAGTTTAACTTGTGGAAACAAATCTATGTAAGGTTGAAAGGCATTTGCTGAATTTTTATGGACTTTGAGATTGCTAACTACCTAGGCTTTGCTTTGAATTTTGTCCAGCAACAAGTTTGGGGTTATGGATTCTGCAGAGGAGAAAGGCACTTAAATGTTAAACCGTTTCTGCAGAGCTGTGGTCTTGCATCCTCTTTGTGAATCCTAACTTGAGATGGCAAAAAAATGGAAATAGTTAAGTGAAGTGTGGCCTCATGGTAGATATTCCAGTGCCAAAATGAGAGAATACTTCCTCCTATGCCCTCCTTTGCAGGGGCAGATGTGCTTCCTAATGATACTTTGGTAATTAATCCAAGTTTTTTATCAGTTCTAGAACAGTTCTGAAATTTTGTACTTGCAACTTAATGTTCTGCTTTGAACCTACATTTCAGACCTTGTTTTGAGACTGCACTGTTACTGTTCTCACCAAGACACTGTGTCCTGTCAGTATCCTGTGATTTATTGGGGGTTTTAAAATTGTTATTTCCAAATAGAACTTCTTGCCTTCTGCGTTGTGGCGCAAAGCTGAGGGCTGGCTGCGGCACAAAGGTGTGCCACTTCAGGATAGGCACTGACCTGCCCCTTTCAGCTCTAATCCAGGACCACAGCCACCCTTCGTGTTACTAAAACACTAGGATTGGTTCTATCCCGTTTGCTCCTCCTAATGTAATTTAACTTTTTTCTGTTAGAGCTGCTTTGTAGCAGTAAAGCTGTTAGAAGAAATGGTGTGCACCCAGAGCTGCTTTTCCATAGTGGTATTTCCTTTCCTTTACTGTAGTTTATAAAAAGTTTAGCTAAATTTCAGTGTAAAAGCAATACTTATTTCTTGGAATGAAACAAATTTGGTGTTTGTTTAGTAACATGTTTAATGAACTTGGTGTTATGACATATAGTCAGTATTTAAAATCATGTCTTTTCTCTAGTCTCTCTTCCCAGGACAATGCTTCGCACTGCCAGAATGGTACGTTTCAGTTAAGCAGCAATGTAGTAGGCAGTATTGCACTTTCCTAGATTAATTATTCATTCTTCAAAAAAAAAAAAAGAAGGTAAAAATAGGCTTAAGGAAAGTCAATACGAAGTATACGCTATTGCCACTGTAAAACCAACTTAACGCTATATTAAAACCGCAAAGTCAAAGCACTCACGTACGTAATGCTCCATTTCAGGTAGGATGTATGGAGTGGAGTAAATAGCTCTCAATTGTCTCATTTCAAGGCAGTTAACCTTTCCAGGAGATGTAGAGTTTCACACCCAAAGAACGTACCTGTTGCAAACTTCTAGTAAAAAATCACTGACAGTGTTTTCATGCCTGTTACAGAAGTCTTTCTGGAAACTGTTTTTCATCCAGTCCTCAATGTTACACACCTTGACTCTCTCTGAATACCAGCAGATGGATAAGTACTTTAAAGCAGGTCCCAGGAGAAAATTATCCTTCTTTAATTCCGCTGGAGAATGAAAGTTCAACAAAGACCACAGTATAGGATCCTGAAACACTTCTAGCAACTTGTGACATGTTTTTGCTAAACTTCTCCTACTGTTTTTGTCCAGAAAAGAAAATAGATGTAAAAGGCATTCCCGATTCAGCTGGGTGATATGCATTGCCCGTCAGAGCGTGTCAGAAAGAAGACAGTCGCCTGGCCTTGTGGAGTAACGGCAGTGCTGGAGGGGGCTCAGGATCACCAGAAGGCTGTTGCACATATATGGTTGTGGAATGGTGTTTATTTTTGGCGAACAACTGGTGCAGAAGCTAAGAACGGGGAAAGGAAAAGAAACATGCATGCATAAAACTCTCTTGTCCTGTTTCTACAAGGGAATGGAATGGGCATGTAGAATAGCAGCACTTGACTTCCACAAAATGCTTCCTTAAAAGGGATTTCTTTCCTTTTAGGCACTTCTGAGGTTTAGCAAAGTTCTTGTGCTGAGTTACTGAACTGGGGGCGGGGGGGGGGGGTGTAGCTATAGCTGCAAGGAGTAGCTTTGCCAGCCTCTCAAGTTTGGAGGATTTGGTTTGCCCAGCAGAAGTTTTTTTTCGCAGTGTACAACAATTTTAGCCTTGATTTGTTCATTGATTTTTCTAAGGTTGCACTTTTGCTTCATGTTCGAGGACTGTTATACTGGATAATGAACTTTCACGAACAGCTTGTAAAACGAGTTGAAGAATTCCCCGGGTGCTTTAAAGCACACACGCGCAACGTCTGCAGCTTCGGTTTACAAGCCGCAGCCTTACGGGCAGTCTGCTGCACACTGGTATTTGAATAAACAAAGCTAGCTGTTTCCCCACCTTCTGCGTGAGGAAGGTAATGATGCGCAGGAAGACATGCATGGGAGCAGCAAGTCTCTGTTTAGCTGCTTGTAAGCTTGTGCTTTTAAAATAGATGTCTTCCATTAGCTTGAGTTTTCCAAGTTTTGTTGTGGTGTTTAGGTGTAGTTCTGTTACTGTAGACTTGGCGGGAAAAGGATATATAGAATTGGTTTTAGGAATAAAAGTGTTTGTTTTCCAGTAATGAGAGAAACTGTAGCAGAAAGTCTCTCCTAGAAGAAAAATAAAGCTACAGCAAACGGCAGGCTGGAATTAAAAGCAACAACGAACAGCCCTATAACTTTCACGTTTGTGAAATAAAAATACTAGAGACCAAGGTAGTTTATGCCCGTCTTCTGTCTGGTGTTAATACAGGAAAATAATACATTCAACTAATTAGTAGATATTAACACCAAAACAGCCCTGCAGGAATTTCTGAAGTGGCTTGTGCATAGGTACAACCTATGCATTTTAATGGGGTTTGTTGCAATATATGACAGGGTTGAGCGGCCCCAAAGTTCATCTTTTTCCTTCTTACCCTAAGAAAGCAGTCTGAAATTCAACTCTGGAAAACAAGATTTGAAAGTTGTTTGCAGTCTGCAACAATTATTTTAGCTTATCTGCGCTTGAGTAATGTGTACGCCTACCCACAGTGATGCAAAAGAATGGCAAATGTGGATCCATTTAATTCTTCAGAGTTAGTCATTTTCTATTATATACAGTAAGCTGTGTTTAACAGTTGCTAGTCTTTCTGGTTTCATCTCCTTTGTCATTTAATATTTTTCTTGCAATGAGAAGGAGATTCCTGCTCCCCACCCATGCTCAGAAGCAGGCTATGGCCAGTGGCGTGAGTACTTTGTGAAGCCACGAAAGGGAGAAGAGTAGATGATTTCACGTACCAGGTAAACCAGTCACTGGAAAAGAGCAGATCTTTGTTCTTATACTAGCATTTTCATCTCTCACTCTGTCTCTTCATCCTTTTCAGAATTTACCTTCATTTTTGAGCAGGTTTAAATAGTTGAGACTGCTCTGAGTTGTAATAAACACAGGAATATTATTTATAAAAAAACACAAGCAAACTTGAATGACAAGGTTCCCCTTGCTAGGATGGACTCTTTAACCACACAGAGGACACACACCACAATCTGACAAAAATTAACAGCTGTTGGGTGACAAGGCCCTTTAAAATTGAATGGCAGGTCCTCTTTGGGTTTAGATGCTAAGTTTTGGGAGAGGCGTTAAATAGTGGGAACACTTGAATTTCCTTTATTTTGTTTTCAACAGAACAAGTGAGAATACTCTGCCATCCCTGTTCAAAGGATTTACACTAACGATGTTCTGTAAGCCTGCAGAAGGACAAGAGGAGTTTCATTTTCTAAGGAAAGGAGACACTTTAATGGCACATTTTCCATAAACACACTGTGTGAATGAGATATAATTCACATTCAACCTGGAAATGCTCCAGGAACACACAAGATGAGCACAGTCAGTAATCCTCACTGAAAATTACACACTAGATTTTAATGGTAAACAATTACAACTATGGCACTACAGTACTTGAGGATATCCTAAAGCACATTGGAATCAGTTTTCAAGGTGCTGATTACCTCATCAGTAAGACACAGACACATCAGTAATGAAACGCTGGGGAAACTTTTGAACACCATGTGTTATGCTTTCCATTGATTGAGCAAAATCCTTCTAACTGGCCGCTCGCTTTTGATACAAGTCCGTTGTCCCTGCCTGTCTGAAAGTTTTAAACTCTCCTCTCAGGCTGACATCTGCTACCACCTGGCAAGCGCCTTCCGAGAAGGAGCTCTCTTTGTAAATGCCTTAGAGTTTTGCATAATGCTGCACTTAGCAGCTCACTATACAACACACTAAAGCAAAAGTATTCCGAGAGCTGGATTTTGCAGGTTTGTTTTACATAGATCTCGTCTCCAGTTGTATACGTGGCTAAACAATTACTAACGAAAGGACAACCTTTGATCAGACAAATTTTGGTGAAAAATATGCAAGTCTCTGAACTGTAGAGAGCAGCTGTTGCTTGCAGAGCAGTCACAAGCAAGAAAAAAATTCTTGCCAGTTAGTGTGTACTATGATCAGCAGTAAGTAGAAAAGAAACATTTGGCTTAAATGAAATGAGATATCCCCCCCCCACCCCCCAAGCTAGTAGATAAATATAGGATATACAAGTAAGGTTAAAAATGTAATAGTAGGCCAGGTGCAGTATATGTTACTGGTTCAGTGCTCAGTTACTTTTTTTTTTTTTTTGACACCACACTGACTAGAATACAGTGGATAAGCAAAGTTCTCCACCAGGAAGAGAAATACTTGTGTTGCCACAACAAACTGTTCATACTGTCCATCTGGGTTTGCAGTGGGAGAAAGTTAAATTAGGAAAGGATTTACAACGTACTCGTTCCAGCAAAGCATATGGCCGAGTCCTTATCACCACCTGCTGCAAGAACAAGACTGACGTGATTGCATTGTGTTCCCATGGCCGTGTCTCACATGGACCACGCTGGATACCATTGCCCAAGACCTTAATGTTACAGAGCAAATGTTACTGAAAGGAAATACTGAAGTGAGAACATAACTCTGACTCAAAAAATTAACTGGAGAAGTAGAAGCTGCTTAAAGTAAGTAAGTGAATGTTGCTGAAGATTACAAATTTAAGTTTCTAAAAATACAAAAAGGCACATTTACATCACTGGTTTGCGCGAACACTGCGTACACCTGACTACTGTAAGTTAAACTGCTTCTGGCCCATAGCTAGTTGTGTATTTCAAGCTTTGTATTCGCAAAACTACAATTCTAAAGCAATCCAATCCAAGTGGCATGCAGACAAAACACAGCTATAGCTGGACTGTACTTAACTCCCCAGCTGTGAGCAGTACAGCTGCCCTTCGGGTAATAATGTGGTAAGGTACTTTACTTCACTCGCCCCGCACACCAATCAAGTCTGTCAAATACCTTTTTCTGCCTGTATAAATGATAACAGCTACCTATTCTGATGAGAAGAAAGGCTCTGGCTGCAGGAAACGGAGAAAGAGTAGGTGACAAACTATCTACAATGTAAAGCAATGAATAGTTCTATTTATTGTTCAACTGATATAAGGATGTCTTCTTTTACTTATGTCACTTAATGTATCAAATAATGACCACAATAGGTTTTAACTAGCGTACAGTTCACGTATTCATACACCATTAGCAACGCTGAATGCTTTCTGCAGTTTTTTATTAAGCCAATTTCCTCTCTTTGCTGGTTTAAGATGCTGTGGAAAAGCTATGACCAATGACATTTTAAAAACCAGCGGATGGTGACTTCTCTCTATACGTGTCAGGGTGCAGCTAGCAGGTAACCCACAGGAAGGAAACGGACGTGCACTCCACGTGCAGCAGGCTGAGCTATGGTGCAATCTGTAGGGAAATTTTTACTGCCTACTACCCTGTCTTTCAGAAGCATTAACTGAAAAGGGATTTAATCACATTTTACTTGAATTGTTGTGTGTTTTCAGACTCCTCTATTTTACTGTTATCGCAACTAAAAGGCGGTGTTTGATTGTGTGATTCTACATTAAGTAAAATTCTACTCTTACTACCACGCTTTTGAGATTTTAGGAGTGTCCAGTTCCTTGTTAGGCACACAGGTGCTAGCTAGAAAGGATGGGCTGGGGGAAGACAACTGAAATGTAGCATTTGTCAGATTCCAGATTTTTGGGGGCCTCCTGGCTTTTGCAGTATTGGTTTTCCTGTACACCTTTTTTAAATCTTACTAGCCAACTTCCACTCTCCAGAACGGCAGTACAGCTAAAATGCCAGTTTTTTAACACAAGTCTTTCTCCATTACATAGCCAAGTTTTAGAAATTGTATCATGCCTCCAGTGTTTGTCTAGAGACCGTAAATAAAGATCCCACACTGGGCCAATGTGTAAATACTACAGCTACCAGCCTCTGCTCCAGACAACCAGCAGTGCTGGCTCATCAGCTGCCATCAGGCAGGCTGTGCTGTGAACCTGCGTGTCTTCCTTTAGTTTGCATTTGAACTTGTAAAACAGTTGTCATGTGGAGCATCTGGAACACCACCCGCTTCCTTTCAGTTTTAAGTGACCTGCAGGCATTTAGTGGACAGAAGCTATATTTAGACCTAAGACTGTTCTCACAAACCCCGGAGGTTGGGGCTGTACTCCCAGTTCCCACCAGGAAGGAGGGCTGGGGTCCCACTGCCAGGCAGTCTCCAAGTTTTCAAGCAAGTAAGTGTTCATGATCGAATTGCAGGATGACAGTCTAAAACAAGAGATGTCTAAGGCAATTCAGGTTCGGTTAAAAAAACATAAATCTCAACACAATTTAGACATGTATATATTTTAAGATTTTTTTTTTTTTTTTAAATTTGAAGGGGGGGAAGGCAGAGCATACGTGCAGAATACTCGAATTAAACTGCAGTATAGATACAATTGAACCAACTGTTTATTTACAATGATTCCTGAAAGTCAGCAGCCTGAATACACACCAATATAGCAGCAAATACCTGGTCTATTTAATGATGCCGTATCTCCTCTCTTCTGCAGACAAAGAATGATTGTTCAGAGGTCACTGTTTAGTTTCTTGCACGAGGGAAAATAGTACGTGCAAACAATTCCTTGATTTAAAGAGATTAAATCATATCTACGGTAACAGCTGTGAGAACAGCATGAAGTTGTATTGCTCTTCATAATCAGAAGCACATTTATCTTGCTTGTAAGGAGGACAGAAAGCTTCTCTGATGTAAATGTGCCTTTAGAAAGTGAGAACTGAAAACATTAATATAAAAAAGTCAAATAACTAAGTATTTCATGAAACTATATATATAAAAATTGTTATCACAACTAAAGCAGCAAATCAAAATCTGCTGAGGTTTTCTGGTATAACTAAAAAAAAAAAAAGTTAGTTTGTGTCCAAGTTCAGTAAGTCAAATGCTACCATTGACACAACAAAACTAAAACCCACAAGAGGAAATTGAAAAGTGCACAATGAAATTAATAGTCTTGGATCAAGTATTTATGGAAAAATGGAAATGTTTTGTCCGGTGAACTTGATAAGTGAGACTTAAAAGGAGGTATTAAAGTTTGTCTGATCCAGATTTGGCTTGCCGTTCCACGTAGAAGAGGATGTAGGCCTTGGCCTTTACCACAGTCTCCTCGTCGGTCAAAGTTACAGTACTGTCGTTGAAATGGAACCAACGGCCTTCGTGAGCTGCGTACGCGGTGTAATGTCCAGAGCCGACGCTGTCAGCAGGGGAGGCGGGGAAAGAAAGGACAATCAGAAGGAGACAGACCACCTCATTCTCTGATGCATTTTCTATTAGGGCTAAGAGACTTCCAGGAACCAGAGGAAGAAAGGATCTGACAGCCCTCCACAACAGTTGGTAAGATGCTTCCCTTCTTAATCTGTGGGGCTCAAAGTTTCATGTTAGGTCGAATAATCACTTACTGGGATGAGCTAAAAGGCTTTTTTTATACGAACTTATTAGCATCCCGTAGTTTTTGTGCAAGCAAGGCTTCTTGCAACACTCAACTTCCATGTTTGCCTACATAAAAATGAAGTCTATTATCATCTGTTATTATTCAACCATTAGCCATAAATATTTCACTATGCTCTATTTTCAGAAATCTTCCCCATTTAGGTCTAGAGAGACTCACCTAGTCTCAATATAATCAAAAGCACTCACAGCAAAACTCATCGCAGAAGAAAATTTTTCCAGTTCCTCTTAAACTGATCCACGTCTTGGAGCCATATTTCTTGAATCTAACATACCAGAACTACTAACCCATCAATTTTCATTACCCTGCCACCCCAAGATAAGGCCTGCTTACGTGTTATAACACACGCTCAATGTTTCCAACCATCTAATTCCATTCTAATCATGACCAGCTTTCCTTTGCTGTCCGTACAGTTTTCCTACGACTGAAGCGCCGGTCAGATGCACCGTGGTGCTACATGGGCTGCCTTGAGTCGTCAGATCTTTCTAAGAGTCCAGACTATTCCTCCAGAGAAAGCAAAAGGAGAGGCTTTCTGGACAGAACTTTTTGTTTCATACCTTTGAATTAAATTCAGGTATCAGCAAGGTTTTGATTAATGGGGTTTAGTTTCTTTAAGAGAACTCCTTTCACTGCTCACACCCAGAGAGTGATTGCCTAAACAACAAGAACACGTCTCTCTCAGGAGAAACAGTTGTCTTGTCCCTGCTGCTGTTAACTCTCAACAGGTCCAGCCAGGGCTGGGAAAAGGAAAAAAAACAAACAAACCAAAACACACCCAGCAACTTTACTTCAAAATACGAACACTAGCCAGCCTTGTGGCAGGCCTGTGAGCATTCACTTTGAAGTTCACTCCTGTAGGAGAGAAGGTAAATACATGATAATTGCTTTCGCTGCACCAATCTAAAGTCTATGTTTGTTCCAAACATGCACACACACTCTTTTCGCATAAATGCACATTTGCCTTTCAAAGTGAATTAAAAGAGGAAAAAATATTTCTGCTTTGTACTAAGAATCTCAAAATGAGGCATTAACCTTCTGGAAGGCCCCGTGATTCACTCTGTTGGTTTAGGGCTTTCCATTCCTAGAGGCACTAGACTATTCTGATTCTGTCTCACACTTGTAGTGCTCCACAGGAATAACTCTGTAGATCTATCTGAAGTTAATTCAGCTTGGTTCCATGTAAGTTCGTAAGTTACTGCTTATTTCCACCAGTAAAAATACCGACAGTCACTAGGGACAGAAAAACCTGCATTAACTCTGCATGTACTTCAGTGGGGAGGAGGTCTCTGCCAAGAAACAGGCTTACTCCATGTACTCACCCTGAACCATGATGCACGACAACAGCCGCAAGGTCATACAGGCAGCTTTCTGGGCCACTGTTTTCAGGCTGTGGGTAAGACAACAGAAAACTCTTCAGATGGCAATAGCACCTGCTATAATTTGTAATAAAGACAGACCTATGTTGTGGAACAAATTTCCACAGAAAGTACTGGCGAGTCTTCATACCTCTAACAAGTAGCATTTCATGTCTAGGCCTCGTAAGGGAAACTCAACATACGTATCAACCTTGTTTCTCAGATATGCTGTCCAGTGAAATCGTTTCAAGTGTAAGCATAGCACCTACAGGATTAAAAAAAATAAAAAAAGATGGATGCCTTAGAGGAAGAGGTTGAACTTTGTGCTAGACATCTGCAATAGCCTATGGGAGGGTTAGGTTTTGGTCTACTAGCGGTGGAGTCGTCATTTCCTTTGACATATTGTCACACTCTCACTTTTCATGCTTATACGAACCTTTGGTAGTTTCTGAATCCAGAACTTTTTGGTGGACTTCTGTTTCTTTTTGCATTTGTGACACATATACAGCTCTGTCTCATCAAGTTCTTCCAGGTCTGTAAAACTGCGAAGACAATCTAAAAAAGAAAAAGATACAAAAAAATGAAACACCCACACAAAGGAACTCAATTCAAGATGTCATCAAGTGATTTTTGTAACAGAAAATACAACAAATACAGCAATATAGAGGAGGTGTGCATATCTGCTGCAGTCATTCCGGTTATTATATACATTTGTACAGCAAAAAGCTGTGTAGTAATGTGTTTTAATACAGTAACATGTTGTAACATGCAGCATTCCCTGTTCCTGAAAACACAGCTGTAAGCAGTTCAAGAGGAAAAGAGGCATTCATGAAATCTGCGTTTTTCAAACAAGATTCTGTCCAACATTCAGCACAACTGTTGTCAACAGAAACTAAAAGACTTTCTAACAAAGAAGAGTAAACTTTTTAAGGTGATTTGGTTTTAGGTACAAAATGAACAGAGAAATAATGGGGTTTTGATTAATATTTCACAATCTGCAGCAAGTGTATGCACAAATCTGTAAAAACGAGCATCCTTTAAACAAGGTCAATAACAGCACTGCTGCCTCACTTGGCGGGATTGTGTTTACGTTGTTTAAGAAGCACAACACCCAAGAGCCATCCTTCCTATGCACAAGGGGCACATACTTGTAAGCACAGAGCCTTAGCAAATGCTAATAGGCAACAATGCAGATGAGCGTTGGTTGGAAAGACTGTAATACGTTAGAAATACTCTGACCACAAAGAAAAACTTCTGCTGGAATCCTCGCCGATATTTAGCTGCCCTCCTGAAGCACTTCTCAGCCCCAGTTTATCATAGTAGCGTGTCAATACACAGTGACTGGGGTAAAACCTGGGTAGAAAATTATTTTGGCACCTTCCTCTATCACAGAATCTCATAAAATTAGATGGCATGTGGCACCAAGTCACACCCTAGGTGAAAGCCTGGCTCCTCTGAAATAGCTACTCTGGAGAGTATATGCTCCTAGTCCTGGTAATGATATCATTATCCAAGCACTCTTACCTCGTAGTGTGCACATTGGTCCATTTTCTTGATTTTTAGTACGTTTATTTCTGAACTGACTTGGAATATCTAGCGAAAGGTCTAGAAAAACAAAGATTAAAAAAAATTAGGGTTGAACAATGGCTAATCTTTTCAGGCTAAAACTCTAGTTCAGTCATGTGACATCTAAAATATATCGAGAGCTTCAGATTTATTTTTCTGCCTTAAGTCACCCAGTGTTTTGAAAACAAGAGGCACCTTACCTAGGAATGGGTCAAACTTTCTAGATTCAGTCCCACATATTAGGCAGTTGACTTCATTTTGAAGAATGCCTCCAAAAATCGCTGTGACAACAGTAGATGCTCCATTTCTAGACAAACCACATCAGAGAGGTGAAGTCAATCAGAATGGCTGAGCTTAATTTTCAATACCTGTTACATGTTTACAACTCGCCACTACTGGGCAGAGTGTGTAACAAACAGTGACTGAGTTCATCCACCAGGCATTTCATTCACCCTGGAACTGTACAGTGCAAGTATTTAGCTGAGAGAATACTTCTGCCTTATCTTGTACCTGAAGTAAGCGTGAACTACGTATGCTCTAAGCAGATGCTCAAAATTTCAGTGTTGAAAGTATTCCGGTCGATTGCATTTCTATAGGGGAGAGCTGATGCTCACAGGGGTATAGTATTTCAATGCTGGAATTAAGGCTGTTTCTGAAACAAAAATTCTTCCCTCTTAGGTAGGTCAAGCATATTTTTGTTTTAATTCTATGCCCGTTGTTACAAGTAATTTTGACTTCTTCAAGCATATTTCTGCACTTCGCTTCCAAAGACAGTTTAAGTTGCATTAAGATACGATAAACAATATGCGTCATCACCATCACTGTTCTCTATGCTTTCGTTACTCTCAATCTTTTCAGCAGATTATGTAATGGACTGACTTACTTCTCATAATGCAATTAAAAAAAAATTAAGTTATATTATTATACAACTTTTAAACTTGCTAGTTTGTGCTTGCAGATCTGACGCCACAAGCCTGCAGCAACCTGTGCTCCTTATCTGCACTCCACCTACGTCTTTACAGTTAATTTCAATGCTTCTTGTTGAGCGGCAGGAAACGGCTACCCAAACAAACCGGCACTCAAGAAGAGAGCATTCACAGCATATTTATTACTTTACTGTAAGCGTTTAAGTGTATGTGACCTTAATTAATTTGCCCTTGACAGAAGGCAGCTTACTCCACCTCACCACTTGAACAGCCATTCGCAAGACGAATCAACAGTGCATACCGTGAACAAAGTTTAAATTCTCCTTGGGTTTTGACATTCAAAATGCTGACAAAACAAAATTGGTTTAGTTTTCAAATATGCTTCAATTCTAAGAACAATTCTTTTGTAGGATTTTTAAGCATCAGCAAAGCAACATCAACGTGGTAAAGAAAAGCACACTCCAAACTCTAGGCTTTCCCTCATGAAGCATCTATAAAATCCTGCACCTCTCAGACCTGCTTACTATGTCCTAATCGGTATAGGAAGGGAAAACTCACTCAACTCTTACGTAGGGAATCCAAGGACTTAGGGACCAAATGTGCAGGGCTGAACTGACTTAATGTTCCTTCCTGAAGCAAATTAAAATGTTTTCTCTCTGTGACAGTTTCGATCTGAGAGAAAACACACCTGGGACAGAATTCAGAAACAACAGTATTTTGAGAAGTACAGAAAGAGGAGGGAAACACATGGATTACCTCTGTTTCAAGACACACAGTAACATGAAAATCAAAATTACCAGGAAAAAAAATGCAACAGCTTCAAACTGTGTCTAGTGATATGCAAATAGAGCAAGATCAGCTGCAGGAAAACTGACTTCAAAGTGTAACTGCATTGCTCACTCGTTAATCCAGCAGGTCTGCTGACAATTTAAAGCTACAAATACTTGGCCATCTTTTTTGCTCCTGTATCATTCAGGCCATCTGTCACCCTAAGACAATGAGATTGTCTGAACAAAGAATTCTATATAGGTACAGAACGGAGAATACAAAGTTCTTTCTTTTTATTTCTGAAATACCAATGAATTAAAATGTATTTACAACTGAGGCTGTATGCTCACTCACACCTATGAGAAATGCTGAGCCTTTTGAAAGGAAGCACATCCTATAGGATGCTAATGCTTTACAACCTGCAGCTTTGTAATTCGTAACATTACAGAGGCACTAAAGAGAACTTACTTAAACAAGGCACCGTGAATTTGAAATTTCAGATCCACCACACACAGACCCGCAAAAAGGCATTAAGGTTTTGAAGAAATTAAAAACCACTTCTTACATGCAACATTTGTTGCTTGCAGACAGACTAGAATTTTCTTGCAAAAGTACTGAACGTGAAACGCCATTGAAGCCACCCTGGAGTTCCAGGTGTAGATGGTCCAAAAGGTAACGCATGAACTCGTGGGCATCCTGTTGCTGGTACCCCCTTAAGAGAAAAGGAAACAACGGCAACAAAATCACCAAATATACAGGTTGCTTTAGCGCCAACACACAGAGAGCACCAGGGTCACAGGAAAGAACCTTTGCTTGTTTAATAATACTGAGCAGATTTTTACAGAGAGACACATACATATTTTGTACCAAAAAAGTTTTCTGAGTGGCCTTTGGAAACTTACAGCTATGTCTAGACAAACTCAGTGATTCTGGTCCTTGGCAGCTCGCTCGCTCGCTCGCTCCCCACATCTCTTTTTGAGGATGGGGAAACATTTAAGAAGACACATTTTAGATAGGAAGAGACCTTTTAGAAAACAACAGGGCGCAGCAGACACGTAACATTTGCTCACTTATTTGGTTAACTTTAATTGGCCTCGCCAAACTCAGTCTGTGCTAGTAACATCCTAGGACTCACATACCTGTTAATTACAAACACACAACGGCAGCAGTGACTTCCCCCCACTCACGCAAAGCATTTCTCTTTTTTCTTTGTTATTGACTAGATTTGATGAGTACCTCCACAGAATTGTTATGAATCAGGTTCAGGCAGCACGCTATTCATCCCTGCTTTGAAATTACTATAAATTATGGTCAATATATTGACTTCTCAAACCTGGCAGGATTCAAAAGACAGGCACCACAAAATGTTCTGTTCACGTGGGATTCAGAGCCAGTATTTCTGAGTGGTTTTCATTCAGCCACCGATCCCACCCACTTTGGCAGTTCCAGGTGTCTGCTTGCCTGCTTGTTCCCCTCCCCCCCAAAGCCAGGAATTTAATCTTTGGGTTTGTTCTCCACATGCATCTTTCAGCAACAATATGAAGAAGTCTGAAATAATTAGGATGAAAAAGAGATTTCTTTCCTCTCCTAGGGCGAGATCTATAGCCGTGCTCAGAATCGCACGCGTCCCCTGCATAACCCGCACACCGTTTGCTGGGAGAGGGAGGTCATGGTAGGGTATCTGGAGCATCTCTTGAGCATTTGGATTTGGCAGGATAGGGCTCCAGTTCCAGCTGTGTCGTGCCATCAGCAGCACTGCTGCTCAAAGAGTCAGCATTATTATTTCACCACTAACAAACCTCATCGAAGGGAACGGAGAAGCCATCAGGGTAAAATATGCCTTCGCAGTTATTTAAGCTAAATCACACATCCCATTTAACAACCAACTGCTATTCATTTGCCATAAGATGTATACCGAAAGGAAAAGCATACATCGTGAAACAGTGAAAGCTTTGTGCAACACGGACATAATTATGTGCCAGTCTTTGTAGGCCTAGTTACAAAAATCCCTACGTAGTAGAGTTGGCTTTCCCTCTTCCTCTTGTCCATTCTTTTAAGCTGCTCGATCATGCCTCCTCTGCCCCCTTCCTCCTCACTATGCCGTCACATAAGAATGTCTGGGAAGGAACAACAGAGATGGTTTTTATGCTACTGCGCAGGGGAAGGAAAATGTCCATAAAACTCATGGCACAGTACCCAGAGTTGGAGAGACACGGAAGTATGCAAGGTGAGGCTGATGGGCTTAGTGAAGAACATAGGTATGTCCTACAAACAGGTATTGCTAGGAGGTGACAAAATAAAAAGGAAATAAAGCCTTTTCATCTTGTAGAAGTACAGGACTGTTTTCTTCCGAACTAGCAGCTTTAAACGAAATCACTGAGTTTGTGTGTAAATCTTACAGCACCCTGAAAAACATCAGCAGCACTACCTACCTACCTTTTACAACCGAAAAACTGAAGCACTGCTGTGCTTCAACAGGCCAAATCCTGTGCAGTCCAAAATAAGACTTATTCTCCCAAAGTTGCAAAATAATTATACGTTACTATGAAACAAGGTAGAAAACCAGAACTTAGCATCAAAGCTGCCTGTTAACTGTGCACGCTGTAGGGTAATTTTGAAGTTGCTGACATAACACAGGATTTACTTAGTTTACTCTATACAGATATCTTCAGTTTAATAAAGATATAAGCAGTCATAATAAACAGCCAAAGATGAAATTTATGGAAAGTCTTTGCTTCATACCCCTTTTCAACATTAGATTCCTCATATGAGAGCTCTGAAGTCTATGGCAGCCTTGCTCTGCAACGAATTTGATGAAATAACCTTTGGAATCATTCCACATTGTTTGTTGGTTGTGCTCCTGGTGCATGTGTTTATACTTGCATACAAATATGTTAATTATAGATGAAAGGTTCTTTGGATTTGTTAAAAAGCTTAAGTATAGATACAGATCTTCAAAAGAACACGATGCTATGGATGAGGCACTCGTTTAAAATACATAGTTTAAAATAAACTATGATCTAAAAGCCCGTCAGCAAAAAGCATAGTTTCTCTGGTAGTCAGCTTGTGTAGTAAAGCTGATCTCCATCCACCTGAAGCAGTTCAATCCAAGCCCACCTCTGACATTCCTTTTCCTACTGACAACACGATAGCATATAAACAGGAACAGCTGCTAGGAAAACAGAGCATACTATTTATACAGCAGTAAATCAGCAAAATACGCATCTTGCAGCTCGGCATGAGGCTACACAACTATCTCGGCACGCAGCAGAACGACAGCAGCAGACTTTGTCCGACAGTCAAGCAGCAGGACTTCCACAGCAGCATCAGAGCTCAGAGGCACTCCAGTTGTGCTCGTAGTAACTATAAACGAGATCCTCTGCTCCCTGTATGCAATATGAGACAGAGGGCCACGGAGTGCAGCAGCAGCAGTTTTTTCTGTAACCTTCTCTAAGAAGAACAGCACTTGCAGCCCTTGGAGGCAGGCATGATGTGCCTTTAACAACTGAAATCTCTTTGGGCTAAAACAATTAGACCACGTTTCCAACCACGTTTCTTCCCCCTGCACCCATCGCTTCAGGCTGCATAAGCACAAGCCAAAGTGGCTGGTTTGCTGTTAATGCGCTGCTGGCTCCGGCTTTCTTTCACGTGTACGTCCATCCACCTCCTCCTCCCAATCTCACAAGAAGCGGACAAGGCAGAACTAGAGTTGTAGCATCATTAGCTTTTACGAGGTACAATTAAGCACTGAACAAATTCAGATTTTCTCTCTGGATCTTGTGGGAGTGTGGGGTCTACTGAGCAGCTGACTATTCTCCATGTGATTTAATGAGTTCTCTTATCAATTAATCACGGACATGTTCCCCACTAACTGGGAATAAAAAGGGAGGGGGAGAACCCCAACAAACAGCACTTTTTCTTTCAAAAGCTGTGATAGAACCCACAGTGCTGAAAATTTGCTTGAGGAACTTTAATGAATTGGTTTCTTGCTTAGTCTAACAAGAATTATAGTGGAGACTGTAACAGGGCAACTGGTCAAGGACATCACAGATGATGTTCATTTGCCTATGTTTTGTCGCTGCTTGCAACTACTGGTATTAAACTTCCTTGATTCTCATAAGCCAACTGAAACATATTTGGCAGTGTGAAGAACAGAATAAATACATTTGTGTTATTTGGGTTACTCATTGAGCAGATGTGTTCACAGCATCTTTTCAGCACTGCTGGAGATGTTACGGATAACTACTACCTGAGAACATGGAGCAACTTACCTTCATCACAATATATCCTAACAGGTTTCAGTGCTCCTTTGAAAGAAGTTCAGGGGCCAGGACAGGGAGACCTTGGAGAGGAACGATACTTCGATTTACTTGGGTAACCTTCTTTTTCCCTTTCATCGTCTTTTTTGTCAGTATGGGCACAAAACGCCTATTATGCGTAAGACTTTTTCTTATAGCTCTTATTTCATGTCCAGCTGGCAACTACAGTATTTTGAGAGAATCAAGGAAGTTTCAGCCAGTATGTTTGCATTTAGGCCTGTAGGTGCTGTACCTTTTTTACTCTGCCTACATCACTTCCTTATTGCAGCCAAGCTTGGGTTCTGTCAACACCAGGCACTTGGCACTTACCTACCAGTCATTATCTTGATTCTTCTGCCCTTTGGGGCACTGGCTCAAAGGTATAACTACTACTATTTTAGTACGATGTGAGATGTTTGTCCTCTCTGATACTGCTACATGTGGCAGGTGGCAAAAGGGCAAGGGGGGAAAAGAACACTACCAATGACCACAAAACTGTTGATCGAAGCGAAGATCCTTTTCAAAGCGTATTTGTGGGCACATAGCTGCACAGAGTGCATCCCGCGGATTCAGCAAATTTTAGAGTAGGACACCAGCAATACAAGGTTGCAATCAAGAATATTGTTCTTATTCTACCTACAAAACTTACCTAAAATTTGGCATGATTTTCCAAACAACGTAAAATAAAGACTCTGGACTAAAAGCAGTTTGGCTTCCTTGCCATAAAGCACAGAGTGTCTTTCTGAATTCTTCCACCAATGAACTGGAGAGAAAATAAAAGCTGGTGATTAATACCGGTTTGCGTTACAACCCTTCTATGTTTACTAGCTCAACAGTACAAATATCAGACACTACTTTGGTTAAGATTGTAATGATTGGGTAAATATCCTTTCCAGTACTTCAAAGATTTTTATGTCCAAAATCCTACCCATAATGCTGGCGAGAGACAGAGGTTAGAAAACTTACATTTCAAATGTTGAGGACTTGCCTGGAAATCTATCCACCTTTCGCCATTTTACTGTAGACTCTGCTAACATCGTCCCTTTAACACTTGCTCAAACAAGCTACAGGTTGTGAATCGCTTACTCGGATTTTTTTTTTTATTTAATATGTTCACTTGCAGATGCAACCCCATGACCACATTTTAGCTGTAATTAAGTAACATAATGTCTGGAGTACATATAACTAGCACTTCTTAACCTTACTTTAAATGCAGTTACACTCCAGTGCCTTCTGATGTATCTGACTGCTTCCCCCTGCAGCACCAGACCAACAGAAGCAAACAGCAAGTGATACAAGTTTATTTGTATAGCCAACTATTTTTCTATGACTCTGTCCCCCCATGAATCATTTTTCTATGATTCTGCAACACTGCAAGCATATAGTGCCTCTACCACCCAAGCGTTTGCTGTTTTCTGTAAAATTCAGTGCTAACAAGGCACATGCAGCTTACACATTGTTGTCCCCCTGGCTCCTGGTATGGTAAGTTCGCCTGCCTGCCGTCTTCCCATTCCTCAGCTCCACGGCAGGCAACTCTTTGAAGTAACAGCAAAACTGTTGAATGTTACTACGGAAAAAGGAACAATGAATTAAATCCTTAAAAGGGAGAGAACAAAGAGAATATTATGTATTCTGGAGCCTGTTCTTTGAAATGCATAAACACAACTTCATGCAGTAATAGAGGATGGCAATCACAAACAGTTCAAGACACAAGAAATACTGTAGCAAATACTCATCTTCTGCAAATGCCTGAGCGGATCTGTAAATATAGTCGTCATCCCAACTACCTGAAATAATTACCTTTTGGCTCTGCTTTGACCAAGAGATACCATGACAGGCGGAGGTATGGGCAGGCATGCCCTAACAAACCAGACTGCATCTCCTGAGGACATTAACTCCATGTCTACTGCCACCTACCAATCCTAACCTCTGCCACCACAGTCCCAGTAACAGAACATAAGAAGCATGTGCCTCAGCTCCTGCCAGTGAACCCTGAATGATGGAAAAGAACATGGAGACTGCTTAGTCCTGCTACAGCCCAACTCAATAGTCTCCCAGTGAAGTAGGCAAATTCAGAAGTACAAAAGCAGCGGTGGTCCTGGCAGCAATGAAATGAGGTCTAACATCTCAGCACTGCAGAAACTGTTCTCCTACCCGCCTCCATGAGACCCCATCCCTCAAAGCGCCGTCTCTGCTTTCACAGCAACCTAAACATCAACATGTTTCTACATCCTCAGCAATGAAAGGGCAGTCTCCTTTTCTGCTAAGGATATGGCAGGCTTCCTCTGGAGCGCTGCATCACAGGGAGTCCCTCACACTGCGCAGCACAACTTTATGGTACCTGCACACACTTCTTCCTGCAAATCCAGGTACGCTTTTGTACAGTGGTAACTTACCAAATTCCCTTGCCTAATGCTACAGCTCACAACCACTCTCACATGGGGAAGAGCTTCGGAGGTACCTGAGCGACTGAAGGATTGCATTCATGAAACACGTATTCCCCAGGTTCCGAAGGCCTGTGGCACAAAGGGCAGTGGTGCTTCCCTGGAAATGAGAACGGTTAAGTTAAAGAAAGACTTATCATTGCTCCCCCACTTTCTCCCCACAGAGCTGTTACTGTAGTATCAGCATAGATTTAAACAACAATAAACTACACTGTTTGCTTTGGCTTTGAGACTGCACTTTTCAACGACCTCACCAGCTCAAACTGCCTTGAAGCTCCATCCTGACATGAAACCTGTTTCTTACTCATTCCTGTCAACAGAAAACTATACTACATCTTTTCCTTTGCAAATAAATCTAGAATAGGACAACACAGAGTTAATCACAGGCTTCTACTGCAAAGTTTTTGTGTGTATATATGTTAAATATTCACACTCCGGTAACGTTCAGTGAGAACTGGACAGCAATTTCCCTAAAGTGCCTTTGAAAAATGAAAATGCCAATCGTTTTCCATCTAGTCCCATATCAAATATGCACAGAGTGGCAGCCTGCAGGTTGTTTTTAAGTCACCAGCACTAGCCTGCTGTCTTGGTGGGGTTTTGTGGTGGCCAGAAGGGTTTTTGAAAGACAGACATCAGCATTTATTTGGGAAAGAAACAGTCGAGTTAGACTGTGCGAAGAAAAAGCAGTATGTTAAATGAGAGAAGCAAAATATACACCATTTACAGTCTAGGAGTTTTAACAGGTTAGAGCAACATTACCCACAGATGAGCTTGCTTTTTGCCAAATAATCTTCAGCCTGGGCTGGGAGGAAAGGGAAGAGAAATGTGGACAGTGTTGCATTTATGATTTCTAGAATCCGCAACACTTGGACACATTCCATTGTCTACAAAATATCACATTGAAAGTTCATCAAATTTTTGGCCATTCTTCATTGTTACAACAGAATTTAAAAGTTAGACTATCTTTTAGTAGTAGTATCTCAAAATGAACATATTACTTGACACCAAAGACTACGTGCAAATCCAGGTTACAAAATACTATTCAAAGTGTTCCAATAAAACTTTTTTTCCTCCCCAAATCTACCACAATCAATCTCTGGTGAACTAATGACAGCACGATATTTGTGTATATATTGTTAAAAAAAAAAAAAATTATTTACATAAGTAATTTACCAATTCGGTAAGAATTGTTTAGAGAGAGGCCTGTTTTCCAATAAAGGAAGAAAACTTTCAAGTACCAACGCCGCAGTGTCCTTAGCATGTTCTTTTCTCACTCTCGCCCAGGGTGAGACAGCAGGGTATTAATGCAAACAGCAGTGCCCAGTCTTTTCTAGATAAGGATCCAGTGTGCCAACAACAACAAGATCATCTGTTGCCACGGGCAATATTCAAGTATTAATAAAACTGAGAAAACAGCACAGACAAGAAGAATAAAAGCAGCATTAAGTTCATGCTTTCTAATTCTGTCTTCTCTGTATCTAAATGTTGCCTAGAATTTTCCTTCTGGTTTTTACTGGCTTTGAGTTTTCCAGACAATGATGCTGTTATGTGTTGCCATAGCAAAAACACCCCAGTATTTCTCCCAGGCTTCCTCAATCACCCCAAGATTGGGACAGTACCAGAAGCATACACAGCACATTCAGAGCACCTAGGTAGTGCATTTTTAAAGTAACTAAACCCCTACGGACTTTGCAAAACAGCAACTGACTGCTTTGCTCCCACCCCACCCTCTGATTTCCATTCATACTCCTCTCAAGAACAACTTCTCTCCGTAATCAGGTAACTCTTCCTCATAGCTGAAGACAGCTGTTTCTTTGGCTCCCTTTGACTACAGTGCTCTCCTGCAGCCCCAAGGGCCAAGGAGGAGTAGCTCTGCTCTACCACTCCTTCTGGCCGAGGGTGTAAATGAAGCAGTTGCATAGAGCCCGGTCAGTATCTCCCCGCTCCCTCCCTACAATCTGGGAGAAATTATGACGATTAGAAACTCCCTCAACCCAAACTGTGGAAAACAAGAGACATTTGGTTTGGGGCATTCTTTGTCTGGAAGAAACTCCACAGCCCTTCAGCTACCTAGCAAGGGCTGGATCGTCCTCTCCTGGGTGCTATTCTGCAGACGGGAAGTTAAAATAGCAGGAAGATGAGAGTGAGAAAAGTTTTCAGAATAGTCCACAGTTCCTTCTGAAAGCAAGTTTTACTAAGCTCTTTTAAAACTCTTATATTTTTTTACTTTTTCCTAACACTTACTGTCTTATCCCCCTAGAAAAAGACAGTGCACCTGCTTCTCTGCCTCTGCACTGTAAAAAAAACCAACCAAACAAACAAACAAAAAAAACCCAAAAAACCCAACCAAAACCACAAAACCCAAACAAGAAAAACCCAAACCTTGTCTGCTCAGAAAAGCCTTATGCCTAGCCCTGTTTTAATCCCAATAGGTACTAGCTCCTTCCAATTTCGCTGATCCCACTAAGCTCACACTACCCTGAAGCTCCATCTTGATACAAAACCCTTCTTAAGCACAGGGAAGCTCCAAGTCTAGGTCAACAGAAATGCAGCAGAATATCAAACATTCTTTTGTGAGAAGGGGCTCTTCTAGCTGTGCAGTCAGGAGATGAGAAAGATGAAGTGCACCAAGCAAAATTTGGGTAACTGATTGTAAGTATTTCAAGTCCAGGCCAACTATAAGCCTCAACATGTTCAGAAAAACCCCTGTACCGAATCCGTTGTACTTACATTTACTTTTAATAACTTGCTGTTCAGAGATGAGTTTTCCAATAGTTTTCTTTTCCTATGTCTGTCTGATGTAAAGGCTGAACTGTTGGAAAGTAATTAAAAGAGGTTACTTACTATAAAAGCAAAATATTATGTGAAATGGACAACAGATAATCATCCTAATGTTTAACACCGTGATTACATCTGCCATCAGCTGTCATTAAGACAGCAAAGAGCTTCCAGACTGCAACATATGCTTTGCATAGTCTTAAAACAGACTGCATCCACATCAGAGTACAGACGCACATCCTATTTTCAACACTAATGTCCGAGTTAATTGCATTAAGCTATGCATGCTGTGGTCTGCACCCTGAAGAGTGGCCTTAGATGCTATTTTTCACCCAAAATAGTGATCTTTTTCCTTAATCAAAGGAATACTTAATACAGAATTTTCCATAAAATACTTCTGTCAGAAGAATCATCTAAGCCTTTAGAAAGAAAACTTAGAAAAAAATCACGACAAAAAGTTACCCAAAATCAAAAGTATCTCGAGCGCTAGCACTTATGTATTATAGCTGACTTCTCCTACTTAAATACAAATACACGAGGTTATTACATTTGTGTAATACTAATACAAAGTTAGAAGAACAATTAGCTATTATTTTCCACATTACTGGAAATTACTGGCCCCTCAATTCTACCATTTTATGACTTCTCTCTAATCTAATAGCAAAATCATAACTCGTTCCAGATTTTAGGGTTTTTTTTTTTTCCTTTCTTTTTTTTTGTTTTCTTAATTACAGAGCCCTCCAAACATTCAAAAACTGTCATTCCACCCATTCCACGGTATCATTTACCTCCCAAAGAGCTAGATCTCACGGACATTTCCAAAATACTAATGTGCACTTCTCGTTATGCTTAAACATCTTTACATCTCATTGCATACCTGAGAAGCCCATCAAAAAGAGAATGGAAAATAATGACAACGTTAATATTACCGACAGAGCAAGTGACACACTTAACTTGGGGAGGATCCAGAGCCTTCCCAAAAATCGCAGCAAATTCTTAGCAGGGGTCCTATTTGAACTCATTCAAATGTATCTGGAAGCACCGTAGGCACACGTACTTCTACTTCGTATTGTATAAGATTTCCAAGCAAACTGTGAAAAGACTGTTTGCTATCTAGCACTGGCCACAGCATCTGCGTCACAAAGACTGTAATACCTACTTTTCAGTGGAACAGCGCCAGATAAAGGCAGAGGAAAAACATGTCTCTTCCATGCAATTCCAAGTTCGTAAGCCTTCTTAATCTTTTTGTTTGGAAACCAAACTATGCAATTAATATGAAGACTACTTCCACCTGCATTTTCGCTTCAGTTTCTCTTCTCCAGAAACTTACTCTGGTTTTGACAAAACTATGATTCTGTTCTGGAAATTCTCTCCCATTTATATAGAACAGGACAGTAATTATTGGCTAGGTAGCAAGAAAGTTAATCGATATCTAAATTCCTGTAACGCCACATGCTGCTTCTACAAGATTCACTGTATAAGAAACAAAACACATGAGATCAGCCAAATCCGTTCATTCTGCACCTCTGCTTCTCAGTGATGAAAAGGATATTTAAACATACACAAGTATCACACACATAGAAGGAGCAAAATATATATATTATATACATATAAAACAGAAACACCACTTAAATGAAGCAATATTACAAGTCCACCCAAAGCAGCCTGGATGTAAACGAACTACTTACTTTTCCAAGTTCTGTAGGTGCTCTCTGACCTTCTGTACCAGGCCCAGCTTGGTATCGTTGACTACGAAATCATCACAGCGATAACTGCAAGAAAAACATTTATCAGAACGTGCAAAGGATTTCAATGCACTACTCCAAAACAGTCACGCAAACCTGCATGCAGGAAGCACTGAAGTGATTCAGTGGGATTACAAGAGGAACAGGTGAGCACAACGCCTACATACTGAGCTTAGTTCCCTCTGAAAACTACCCTAGAGCAACAGAACGTACAGGCACTATCTTATTACATGTTTCTTCTTCTAGCTCAGTTCTTTATTAGGCGTCAGAAGCCCGATGTACTGCTTGTCCCAAAGCAGAACCGCAGTTCAACAAAAATTCAAACATACGGTGTAACCAAAAGCAGCATTAGCAGACAATCCATAGAAGATTTATCAGAAAAGATCAACTGACATCAGGTAAACAGAATACAAAGTTTTTTATTGATGTATAGCATAAATCAACTTATTTTAATACTGTAAAGCTATCATTAAAACCTGAGGTGCTGAACACATAATGTAAAAGTTTCTGCTGTAGAAGACAGACCAGGGAATATGAACTAAGAGATTACATGATTTGTCCAAAGTCACACCACAAGTCTGGGGCAACTCACACCTCGTGCTTTCACCACAAATATCACTCATTCTCTCATATCGTTTTTATGTATACAGAAACTCTTACAAAACTTAGGCTAGTATTCTGAGCTTTTTCAGGGTAAGTGGGCAAAAGTTCATAGAATCCTAGAATACCAGGTTGGAAGGGACCTCAAGGATCATCTGGTCCAACCTTTGTAGCACAATCTAGACGAGATGGCCCAGCACCATGTCCAGCTGAGTCTTAAAAGTGTTCAGCATAGCGGAGTCAACCACTTCCCTGAGGAGATTATTCCAATGGTTGACTGTTCTCATTGTGAAAAATTTCCCTCTCATGTCCAATCGGAATCTCCCTGGGAGTAACTTGCACCCATCACCCCTTGTCCTCACCATGGGACTCCTTGTAAAAAGGGAGTCTCCATCTTCTTTGTAGCTCCCTTTAAGTACTGGTACATGGTGATGGGATCACCTCTAAGCCTCCTTTTCCCAAGGCTGAACAAGCCCAGCTCCCTCAGCCTATCCTCATACGGCAGGCTTCCCAGACCCTTGATCGTCTTGGTGGCCCTTCTCTGGACCCCCTCCAGCCTGTCCGCATCTTTTTTGTATAACGGGGACCAGAACCGTACACAGTATTCCAGTTACGTAACTCAGATGAAAGAGAGAGAGAGGCTGATCCCCCCACTGCCTCCAAGCAAACGTAAAGCGAAGCCAAATCAAAATGGCCTCTCTGAAGAAGTAAGGGTTACAAAAGTCTACAGTCCCATAATGTTCTACAAAGATCTCACATTTCCCAAGAAGGAAAGATGTTCATTATAATTTAATATTCAAACTGTGGGCTTGTAATGCCTCATATAGTGCACAAAGGCAAAGGTTGCAGACCATTTCCAAAGGGAGGGAGAAGGGTCTTTTAGGAAATGCTGAAAAAACCCCCCATCTCATTTCACTATTTTCCCGAGTACATGTAAATCCACAGTGCACATGTCTATTTGAAGAAACGAAAGGAGAGAGTAGCAAAGAAAACTGTCATAAGGAGGACACTGTTGCAAGATGGCATCACTTCTACTGCTTTCCTGCATTTTAAATCCCTTGCATTTCTTGCCCTCACAAAAAAGGGGAATAGAGGTCCCAGAGTGATGTGGGCCCTCTTATCCATGCTCTTTCTTCCATCTGTGAAGGAAAGCAGACATCTGTATACACAGGCAGGGTAGTGGAAAGGGGAAGGCAAGGAAGGAAAAAAACCCTTTAGAACCAAGAAACAGAAATGCTGCAGACAGTAAGGAAGCCCAGCCCTGCAAATCCACACCTGCACGTCGGTAAACCAAGAATTCTGAGCAGCCTCCTCGAGTCTCTCTCAAAGGAGGCAGTCAGCAGAGCAGCAGCCTTACTGCTGCGCACAGGAGCTGCAGATGGCATTTCACCATACTCTTGCAGACTTAGCCAAGAGCTAGCTCAAGAACTAGATAACCCGTATTCTGGCATGAGAAACGGGAAGGTAAGAAAAGACTTAACACCACTTGCACCAGTTCTTTTGAGAGCACATCGACAAAAAAGGAGCAGAGGCTTGTCACAACTTCCCTTCCCCCACATCCCACAAAGGTAACTCAGCTCTGAGCAGTGTTTGTCAGCCCTGTGCTTACTGTGAAGCACCAAACTGCAGCTTCAGATTCTGGCAGGCAACTGAACGCTTCCTGTGAAGAAAACTAACTTACTTTGGATATGTTTACTATCAGAACCGTAGCTATTTTTTCCTCTCCCTTTGGCGCAGGGCTGACTCAAATGTGAAATATATCCTCATCATCTCAGGTTACTCCTCTGTTGGAGCAGATCTGTGCTTCATAAGTTAATGAAGCTATCGACTTCAGGCACAACTGGAATTTACAACATTCTTTGTTGCATAAATCTATGATGTAGTTCAAAGGCAATAGTACTGCTATTGTTAATTCAAACATTGAATTCTTGAAGAGACTACAGAGTTGAGAAAGTAAAGGCCCTTGCCACCGAAAGGAGTCTGTAAGACCAGTCTGTCCAAGATCTCTGTTGATTTTTGCCTCTGAGAAATTAATACAACTCTCAAGATTTCCAAACACTGAACACAGCAGTTACGGATACTTACGCAAGATCTAGAAATTATAAGATAGCTATCGCCAATAATAGAATTTTTTTTTTTTTTTTTTTTTTTTAAAAGATTGCCACAGACCTAGTTAGTTTGGGAGGGGAAGAAGTCTGTAAACATGCTTATTTTTCCAGCCATGTTTTAAGTAGTCCTAGTCAGCTTTATCAGCCACCTACAATTACCTAATGAAGTGTTCCTGCATTTGCCACTCTCACAGGACACCGCACCTCAACCACAACCATCAGAGCAAACTACCCAGGCCAGCTTTAGTGAGAGGTAAATATGGTGCAGGTGGATACCGTACAGTCTAACTCCTCCTCAATACCAAGTGTGTCCACACCCCCAGGTATGCTAGCACAATTTCACTGCTACCCTAGTTGTGCAGCTACTAACATTTATAAATGGGGCATGAAGGCAGATGCAAGCTAACTGAAAGCCTCTAAGCCAACTTATTGCTGAAAGATGATTCAATACTTACTCCCACGGCCTAAAGATCACGTTAACCTTATTTTTAGTCTGATCTCATATACCAGTTACATCTTTACATAAAATTGCAAGTTAGCACTTTCCCCCAAGACGGAGGAATAAAACCAAATACATCATTAAAAGTCAGGGTCCTTGCAACAGCAGAAAAGTAATTTTAAGATTCACTCAAAAACACGACAAGCTGCTTCTATTTCTCTTTTTAATGGGCAGGTTTTTTAAACCACCTCCCTTGCAACACTGAGGATTCAGCACTACTGCTAGAAATAACAGGACTACTACCAATCTGTTTTGGATAAATGAAGTAAACAGCATAGGATGTAGTTTATGTTTTAATAGCTTAAAATTTGCTAAGCCCACACACCTTAAAGGTAAAGGGCTGAGAGATTACTTCCTATGGGTGAAGCTGACATTCAAAACAGATGTTTAATTTGTGATCCTCAGGATTATCACAAATTAACAATACACCTTCTTGCATACAGCAGTTCTACAACATGCTTTCAACAGCAATTGTACAGAACAAATTCTATACTTCAGGGAGGGTCCCTTATATGGATTAGCATAATGTTTTCCCCTCTATGCACTTTCTATTTTTAGCACTTCTGCAACCTCCAAGGCCTGGTCTTTTCTGGCCTCCTTTGCCGCTAAAATGGCAGCAAGCCAGTGAATGTATGCACTGCTCTGGGGAACACTTACACTTAGTGCTGGCCGTTTCAATAGGTTACAGAACTTCATGCTATGTTTAAAAGCCCTGACTGGATTTGAAGAATTACAGGACAAGCAAAATTAAGAAAATCCAAGTTTCCTTAGTTGTGCTAACACCTTATATGTGTAAACTAAGAACACAAGTTTTACTGTCTTGATAAAAGGCTTTTTACCTTCCTTAATTTCCACCGACTGTAGAATGCAAAATAATGGTCCTAAGCAATCTCATTTTCAGATGCTCATGCACTAGCACAGTAAGTCTGTTTTTTAAAATAGCACCACCATCGCAAAAAGAAAGACTAACAAAGACATTTCTTAAGTCCTTTGCACTTAGTTATTTTTACACCTGCCCAGGCAGGGTGCGGGGAACATTAGCACAACCATGTCCCTTTAAGAGATAACAAGGAGGCTAATGGGTCAGAAATCTGACCTGCAAGTTGTGTCTGGGATGAAATGAACACGGGAAACATATTATGCAAATACATAAACAGGGCAGCCTTTCTTCTTCTGTGCTAACCAACTGTCTGTGCACTAGCATAGAGAAAACAAATTTGCAAGAGTTCTCTCTCAGGAAATGCAAGCTTCTTACACATTTTACCTCTCCTGCGCAGAAAAACAACCACTAACACAGCAGGAGAACGCATCATACCATAGCTTGAAGAGAAAAAAGATCTGTCGTTCTTGTTAACTTTTTGTGTTTAGTACTTCAGAACTAACTGAAAGGTTGATTACCTCCAAAAAGTGGAATTCAGGAGTCTGTTTTTCTCAGTGCTTAGGGCCTCAAACATAATTCAGGCTGAAGATTTAGCACCACATCTACTGTCTCAAAAGTGACCAAAGAATCAAAGAAGAGACTCGTACTCTCATAATAAATAAAAGATTAAACATTCTCTCAACTTTTCCACTGTGAAGACTGAACAGACGAATAGGAGGACATAGAAGAAAGATCAAAACCCTCTGGAAAGCAAATCCCTAGTTGCCCAATACTTAATGATACCTCAAACATGCCTGTATTTTTCAAAAACATTACCAAATTCATAAATAGAATAAAAACCTCATCTCAGATTAAAAAAATAAAAATTAACCATTGTCCCACCAGAACTGAAACATTTTCATTTCAAAGCTGTGTCGAGAGCTTGTGATAACCTAAAAGAAAACACACAGAGCTAGACTTTCACGCTGAAATGCAATTACAGGAGACTGCTTGATCTGGTTTTGGTTTACAGCAAGATTGCACGTGAACTAGAAACAAAATCGAATAAACCATGGTAGCTTCAACAGTCACATAGTATTTCTTCCCCTTGGACTGACAAGAACAGCTAAGGCAAACCCTGGACCGTGCTCTCATGACTGCATGAAAGTCTATGTCACGGCCAAAGAAAAGCAAAGGATTAAATGCCTTCTGCCTAGAAAAGAGCCCACACGGGCTTGTTCTCTGCTACTATCATGCAAGCTAACATGGTAAATTGGGATCCGTAGGATAAAAATGGAACAAGCGTATTGTACTCAACTCTGTGCAGTAAACAAAACCGCAAATAAAAATATAAAAGCCAGCACTGCATCAAAATATCTCCATTATTTTTACAGTACAAGTAGAATTAAATTAAGTCTTAGGATAGTATTTTCTTGACTTTCAAATTATTGAGGTTGCCCACACTGCTAGCATAAAATATTAATCTTTAAATAAAAGTTTACTGAAAAGAAACATCATTGCATAAACATAGCACTGTCTACTGGATTCATGTCTATACTGAAGAAGCTAACAAATAGCATTTCAAAATTCAGTACCCACGGTAGCTAGTTATGACTCGAATTCACCCAACTATTTGCTTTAACTGGCAAGCACTATTTGATAGCAGCCCCTACAGTACTGTTTGAAATAAGGGGGCAGAAGTTGATCTAAATGCTTTCTCCTTCATCTTTACACACCTAAGCTCATTCTCACTGAAAAAAATTGGGTGCAATAACCAGAAAAAGATGCCTGGATTTGTTATCAGGTGGGAAAAAACTGAAACACCCTAAATGAAAGCAAAGATAAACTGCTTTTGAAACTTGTTCAGCTTCACATTAGCACAGGAGAGTTATAATTTGCTAGTGAATTATATGCAACAGGAACTCCCAAAGGCAAAGCCCTCTACAATTAGTTCCGGTTCATCCATAGATGAACTCAGCCTTCTACTTCGATTACAGCACAAAAGACATCACATGCTAAACTGCTGCTCACCTGACCAACACAAATATGCTGTGAAACACCAGTGAGCTTCCAAAGTGTGTGCCTACCTGCTCCTCACAAGCATAGTTTGTTTCAGTGATAGATCCCATAGTCCCCAGTTTGGCTGTCGTCATTTTGCAAATGCCCATACTGGGTTTGGGATAAGGTCAGCAGGATGCTCTGACTTGCCAGTGTAACTCATCAAGCCTCAGCAACTTGGGCATACTATTCGTCATACTAAATGGAGATATAATCAAGAATTCAAATACCCTCCTAAAATTCCTCCACACATTATTACCTTCAAAGTGACTAAAAGACAAGTCATACTTCAAACAAAACAAAATAAAACAAAACAGAAAGCCACAACATAGAACTTGGTTAACAGCATTAATCGGGAAAGTGGAATTAGCTTCCCACAGCTGTTCCAATGCTGGTAACCTGTGCATATGTATCACTTACAAAAATTTTATGTTTTCTAATGTTTTCACATAGGAGCAGATAAAAATGCTGGTCATTTAAATAAAATGTAAATAGAAGCAAAATCCCCATACATCACAAAGCTACTCAAACCTTTCTTCTACGCTTAACATCTGTACAGCTTTTGTCATTGCTGCACACACGATCTGAATAATTTTTGAGTTGTCCCAAACGAGATTTCTTCAGGTGACACCACTTAACTGTGATTTTCGATGCAGGGAATAAAAATATTTCTTACAGAAGTATTCCTCATAAAACTGGATACCCAAACTTTAGCAAACAGATTTTTCCCTGATGAGGTACACAAAAGATATCCAATTATTTGAACAAAATACGCATCAGTGGAGCTATATACTCAGTAATTTTACAAGACTAACACGGACTTCCCTGAGATTTGCACTGTTCAAATCACTGCCACGCTGCACAGGTAATGGCATACATGGGAAACCATGAAGCTAACAGGAAATGGAGAAGCAGCTGTCAACAGTTTTGCTTAGGGGTGAAGAGGATGGAAGATGCTGAACGCACAAAAGCATTGCTTTCAATAGACTTCCAGTCTTTGCTCTGTGCGGAACAAGGAAGAACAGGAACCCGACACAACCAGCATAACTATTAAATCTCCCTAAACAGTGCTTATATCTCACTCTAAGAAACTGATAGAACAAATCAGCCCAGGCCATTCGTCTGTTAAAAGAATCACTTTTGTGATTCTGCCACTTAATCTTGCCAGAGAGTTAATGCTGCTTCCAAACAGGATCTATCACTTTCCCAAACTCATACAGGTTGCACCAAATCTCCAAAAGAAAGAAGCCTTTCTTTCAGTGTGAAGAAAAAAAATTAATACTGTAAAAAAACCCAAACAAAACACACACATATATACCTCAAGTTTACATCTCTTGGGCAGGAACTATAGTGTATTACTTTACTTTCTGATATTCTGACAAATGAAGGAGATGTGAAAGGCTCACCAATTTGAAGGAAGGAGTTAACTACAACCAAACAGCAGCTTTTGCAATTAAAAGGTTAAGTTCTCAACATACCCCAAAGCAAACAGAAGCAACTCCAAACCACATAAATAGCATTTATTTCAAAAAGTTTCTGTTAAGTCATTTGAAATGCGGGAGTTTAGCTGCAACCAGTGCTACAATACACAGGCAAAAGCAGAGGGTTATTTCATAACTGTTTTTAAACAGCGAGGTCTGGAAATCAAGAGGTGAAGTGCTCAGAAATGTATGTAATATAATGCTTCACACAAGTCTAAAGTTTTCACCTTCTGGTATGTAAAAAGTTATCAAATTACAGCATTTAAACCCTTACCAGTATGTGCTGTAACTACTGCAATCCATACACACAGTATGCTGAACTTTCTCTTGTTTTTCTGTTTTCTTATGATTGGTCATAGGAATCTGTGCATCTTCGTAATGCTTTTTTGCATGGCCATTCACATATCTAAAATAAATTAAAAACAAAAAGTCTTATACTTTTAAACAGTTACTTAACCAACATTCATTGAAAATAAGAAGAAAAAAGGCAGCCTAATAAGCATCCAGTATTTATACAGGCATTAAAATAGGCAATTCCCCTGTGTGAAAACATTGGTTAAATTTTCTAACTTTTTACCTCTTTACTCTCCCATGTTGTCCAAATTAATCTCTCCATCTCCTTCATAGCAACCGTAAACTGGCATCCTTGTACCAAACCCCAGGATCTGGGCCCTGAACAGACTGATCCATCTTCACAACTGAGAAAATCATTAGCTCCCTTTTTCCATACCTGTAATGTGGGCAGTTCTCCATACTGCTTTCCCATATACTTTTTTTACAGCTGTACTTTTTTCTCCATGCAGCACTCATCATGTTTGCGATTACTTTAACAGTGTGCTGACCCCCATATGAAGGCACATCCATTTTAAGCTTTCCCATTCTGCAGCGTGATTTAATATTAGACCATTCTATGTTTTATAAATTTCATGAATTTGAAAGGCTCTAGGGCTAGGGGACACGTAACTGAAGAAGAAATCTAAAATCCTACAGCTCTTTTGCTGACACAATGAGCATTTTTCACACTCAAAATTTGAGATCCAGAAAATCAAGCATCTTTAATTAAAAAAAAAAAAGTGTCATTACAAATGCAAGCACCCTAAGTATCAGCTGAAAATAATTAACACATGGCCAGACCTCAGGTGAATTCTCTCCTCCCCCATTCCGTGCTTGTTGAACTCAGTAACGCTAACCAAGAGGAACTCTGCACATGCTCCACATGAAGGTCCTTCTATCCTACACTTGTTCTCACATGCAGGTGTAAACAATTCTGCTAATGCAGCTGTGCTAGTCAAGGCAATGAAGCCACAGGGTTACTGACATTATTGTGCTGGCAGAATCCTACAGCAATTATGTCATAACATGAACGAGATAGTTGTGCTTGCAGGAGTTGGTTTTCTGCCTAACAGTGCAGATGACAGGTTTATAAAGCAGAAATACTCTGCTGCTATAACATGGTCAGTAATGTTCCCAATGCCTCTAACCTGGAGGATGTACTTCAAGTGAAAATCTGAAAAGCTCTATTTCTCTTCCTTTAATTTCAAACATTATCTGAACAGAAGAATATGCTGTGTGCTTTCATGATCAAAAGTGCTCCCATTACAAGGTATATTACATTCTTCTCATTCAATTCTTTTCCATTCTAAGGATGGGAGCAGTTTGAAAAGTCAAAACAAACTGCATAAATAATGGACTTGATGTCTATTAACTGCATACAAGAAAGGTCCTATGTGGACAGTAATAATATTTTTTAAAAATTGGTAACAAGTAAAATATTCCAAACTATTTATTTCACACCATCACATAACATGAAGTAGCTCGCCCTCTCTTAGCTCTCACCAAGTATAAATTTATAAAATAAATGAATAAATAGAGAACAAAAGGGGGGTTGTGCTGAAAACTCTGATAAAGAGACATTATTAAATTATGTCACTTACTGCTACCCAGATCAAAGAAACAAAACCTGGAGTTTATTGAATCCACTTTAAAAGACAAAGTCACTAAGTTTAATGATGCTTTTCCAGAATAAAAGCACACCAGCACAGATGCTACCCTAGAGATGAAAACATGTTCACATCTCAGATATTGTCTAAATGTCAACACTAACTGCATTCTCATTAATATGTGCATCTCAAACATTTATGTAGCAGCAAATTTTCTACAATTATCCTGACATATAAATAACAGCATTGATTGTACCACTCCTCTACAAATTCTTTTGGTATACTTCAACTAATACAGACAAAAACCAGGTGTACTCTGAAGGAATTCTGATGGTAGCTAGTCCTTCTGTGTTATGGCAATAACTTTGTTCAAAACTACACTACAGTACATTTAATGTATTTTCTGTCTAAGCTGGACAGTTGCTGTTTTTCTCAAAATAAGGTGTGCCAACTTTGGATTTGTGGGTTTCCAAGAATTCTTATTGGCTTAATCTTATTACAATAGAAACATCTTTTACAGAATGGGACTTTACAGTAATCCACTGAATTAGCAGTCCTCCAGGCACTTTTTGAGCTGAGCAATCACATTCACCGTACAGTTTTCTTTTGGAAGAAAAATGATGTTGAGTATAATCTCAGGACTCTTATAAGGTAGCAAAGTAGCATGTTCAGTATAAACATACAATGTTAGATGAGATCATGAAAGGTTTGTTTCAGGAAATTATAAGGCATTCAGGAAAATTTTGAATTAACTGCCTCAGAGTCTAGCAACAAAAGAAAAAGATAAAGGTCTGATTAAACAATTTGCACACTAAAACTTTGTACCCACCTTCCACAATGGACACTTGAGCACGTCAGACAGACCCACGGACTTTTATTTGACCGGCACACTATAAAAGATTTAAAAAAAAAGAAAAAGAAAAAAAAAAAAGAAGCGTCAAATGAATTGGCTCTGATATTACAGTTGTGTAACACATCCTGAGCCTGTAACACATCCTGAGTCAGCTCTGCTGACTCCACCTTAGCAGCATAGTTACATAAAATAGCCAGTCATCTTCATTAACCTGTATTGGGACTAAACTAACAGACTGAAGAGCTATTGACACTAAAGCACGTTAGCCACCTTCTAGCTTGGGTTTTAGTTGCAGGCTACACATTCACCTGTTACTTTCCATGAAAAATTTAATTTTTTTTGTTTGCATTGCATCTACATGAGGTTTACTTGATTTTGAAATACAATACAGAAACAACAAAAGCACAAGTAACAAAAACACTGGTAAAATTTAAAAACTTTTCTTTTGGCTTTTAATAAGGCAGTCCACCAAACACGGGGAAAAAAGCCACAGCACTTCACTTCTGTTTCATAAAACTAGTTATACAAGAAGCCATTTTAAAGAAGCTATTGCAAGAAAGCCTGGCAATCTGGTAAGAAGTATACAGAATAAATTACTGTGCAATGCATGATAGTATGCACCATTTCTACAATATGTATTCCTATGCTGCAGTGCTGGTCAAGGCTTTAGCCATAAAGATTTTACCCTTTCAGTCACGCACAAGAAGCTGAAAGGTTAAAACGTAACACACTGCTGTGCTTCATAATCCATTCAAGACACCAGATGATGTTATCTAATTTTTTAGCTGTCTTCTAAGTCTAGAAAACTTAAATTAAATAAATGTGGATGTTTTTAAGCTAAAGGGCTTAAAGGGAAAAAACAGCAAATACTAGAAAATGATGAAACACCATCCCAGGGTACAGTCATAGAAACGGGATATTCCAACTCCTATCCCAACCCAGTAGCAAAGTCTGCAAATTCAGATTAGAAACAAAATCTCAATAAATAACCCGTGTAGGCAGAACACAGTAAAGCAGGCAAGCAGAGCTAAATTTCCATTAGTCAAGTCAAGAAAAAGTATATGCATCTTTATAATAAACAATAGCAATTTTGGAACTACAACTAAATCAATACTAAACCCTCAAATTTTGAGAGGAATTCTAATTTGGATCATGTCATTGAAGGAGGGATGCTACGATATACAACACTTAGATCTGAATGAAGTAAAGCTGTTAACAACTATCCATTACCACAGAATTTACAGAAATAGCATTACACTTTCAAATACCCAACTAATATGATGAGAAAAGAAAAATGAAATGCTAAGTGCACTTCTGCAAGGGCAGAAAACAACAATAAAAAGACGACTTCAATTATCCCTTCAATTGCCTGTCTAAAGAAGGGCAACGAAGCTGGCGCAGGGGTCTAGAGCACAAGCCTTACGAGGAGTTGGGGTTGTTTAGCCTGGAGAAGAGGAGGCTGAGGGGAGACCTTGTCACTCTCTACAACTACCTGAAAGGAGGCTGTAGCGAGGTGGGAGTCCGTCTCTTCTCCCTAGTAACAAGCGATGGGACAAGATGAAATGGCCTCAAGGGGGATGAGGGGAGGTTTAGATCGGGTATTAAGAAATCCCCTGTCTGGAGTTACACCTTAGAGAAAGGAACTGGAGAAACTGAAGCATGCACAGAAGCTGCTCCAGGGCAGGATCACCTCAGCAGGCTAACTCAGGATGTCTAGCAAAACTCAGAAATACATTCACCAAGCTACAAACCATGGTACATATCAAACTGTTAAGATCAAAGACCATCAGAGAAAACTAAGCTAACAAAAGTGAAAGAAGTTTCTTTATCGAATTAAATCTTAATTAAAAAGAAAAAGCAAGGAGGGGGTCAATTTTTAATCAGGAGAAAAGTGAGTAGCTTAGCTGTTTAGAAGAGCTGATATACTTTTCCACCATTAGATTTCGCCTCTTTTATTTAAATCAGATGGAAAAATAAACTAGCTAACATTGCTTCTTAAAGAATTGTTTTCTGGATTTGAATTCATTATTACAAATAGTTGTTGTATTTCAATTCACAGGCCCAACCCAAGGAATGTTTAGAACTAAGAATTTTACTATGTTCACTGGAAAAAAAGCACATTCCACAGAAATATTATTTGAAGTAACTACTTAGTAAAGACTCCAGAATTGTTTTCTTCAACTGCTGCAATTATTACTTTACTTGAGAAACACATTTTCTCACATGTCTCAGTTTTCTGGTTTTGGTTTTCCAAAACCAAATTTTCCTATTTCTAAACTTGATGGGTTCCCACAACTGTGATGGTAATCTTGCAATAGATAGAGGACAGTCAGGTAGAGCTGTTTTGGCTTACATTTCAAGTTAGAAAAGTGGAAGAAGTTTGTCTAATTTGACCAAAATGTTATCGAGAAAACCAACATTTGGCACTGGCAAACAGAAGAGAAAGGGAAGACCTTAAATAGCCATCATCAGTTAAAAATGGGCTAAATGGACCACTGGTCTAATCTGATACAATTTTATTTTCCTGAATTACACAAACTGAAAGGTAAAAAATTAACCAGAAGGAAACAGAAGCCAGAACCATTCATGCACTTAAAAACAGATTAAGTGCTGCATGAACAAACCACTACCCTACACTTTCCTTGCCAGGAACATGAAATGGTCTTCCTAGCATTAAAATTCTAGCAGAAATCTCCCACTTTGAAGTAACATTTTTGCTTTCGCTATGTTATTATCTGTGGACAGAACTGGTTCTCAACCAGTAGGTCAAATATTACAATGCAAACTATTATTCTTACTTTCCACCACATACCAGACAATTACAATGTCACATTCAGTTATTTTAAATACCAGCACTGCTTGCTTGTCGAGTGTTAAACTATACTGAAGTAGTGCTCCCTCTGCAGAGTTCACATCAGGTTTAAATGTTCTGCACAAAGCCAGCAAACGAGTCCACCAACTCTGCACAATGCCAAAAAAACAGCGTCCACTAAAATGTTCCATCTTTCATATTGGGGAATAGGAAAAGACGGCTCATTTGTTTGCTTTAACTTTTAGGAAGAACTTTGTTCCAATTGCATCACATTAGAAATGGGTAGTTTATCTTCTGCACAAACATCTCCTCCCACAAAGAACTCAAATAACATGGAAGTGACTCCCACTAAGATTAAACACAGAAACCAGTATTAAATGTGACCTACAATTGCTCTATTCTGAGAAGATTACACAATTGGTTTTTTTTAAAGGTTGCTGAAGATTGCATTCTGTATTTCTCTGAGGTTGGCTCAGTAGATACCTGCATTAAAGCTCAGCTATCTAGGTATTCCTCAATTCAGATCTTGAAGCAGTTACCGTCTGTTACTTACTATTAATAATAAGATTAGGCTGGAAGCTTCACGCATTAGTCAGGACTCTAACACGACAGGCACCATGGAATGCACAGCAAAAGCCCAGTCACTGCCCTGACCTGCTTATAATCTAAATTAAAAGTAGACGGTTTGGCTTCATCTGTAAAGAAAGCGCATGTTATTCTTTTCAGATGTAGTACTGACATGAAGGCACTAGGCTTAAAAGTAGACCAGAAACAAGAGACACAAATACATAGCAAATCCTTTCTCAATTCAAAGCACATTACACAGCCCTGGAACTAGGCCCTTAACACAGACGTGAGCGTTCAGGACTTCCAGGTCAGACAGTTACACAGAATCATGAGGAAAGACTCTCAAACCCATTTGTACAGGTACAAATGTCTTCCCTCAATAATCAGTATTCCAATTGGGATTTGGGGTTTTGGTGTTCTTTAGTGCTTTTTAAAAGAAGAGGAGGAGGGGTGCACTACATAGCACCCCTACCTTGGAATAAAGTTACATTCAACAAACATCTTAACCACATTTAAAAAACCTTTATTACCTATGTTTGTTACACCTTGTTTAGTGGTATACAGGCTAAGGAACACTGGCTGCTTTCTCAGCTTGAAGTGGCTACTGCAATGGTTACCAACTGCCTCATTTTGCTATATTTTTAGAATAGCTTCAAGTGGCTAGGCAAAGATAATACGATGATGTGAAAAGAAGAGGGAAAGCAAATCTGCAGTGCCACAATGTTGTCTGAAGCAGTATGTCATTTGCCATTTTACATCAATATCAGCTTATTCAGAAGCTTAGAAACGTAATTTTTCATCATGTAATAGGAAGGGGAAATACAATCTTTTACAGAACGATTTCTCTAAGTGAAATCTGAATACTCATTTGTTTTACAGCCTACAAAGCCCTCTGTAAGTGGAGTATCAATCCATCCCCAAGAGAGCAAACAATCAAACATCCCTACATACAGACTCATACATAACTATGGCAACATTCAGAGACATCCCTCCCCCTCCAGCTTCTACCTTCTGTAAATCATCCTGATAAATAATGTTCATCGAGTTATGCCAAGTAGAATGACTAAGATATGGCTAATCAGTTTGGCACTTTCATCACAGGGCCCCCGCCCCATCTTACCCTCATGATCACTCAAATGTGTACTTCTGAATCTTGACTTTTTTCTTCTTATTGAAAACCAACTTCAAGTGCAGTCTTGTGAAACATGAACACTCCTGGCAAACGCTGTATTCCTTACAGAACAAAACTGCAGATTTCCACTGTAGGAAAGTTACAACTATGTAAAAGTATACAAACAACCCCTGAAATGAATAGTTTTGTTTAAATAGCACACTGCATAATTTAGAAACTGGCAAAAGAAAAAAGCAGCAGGAAGAGGAGGAGACAAACAGGAAGCAGTCTCTGTAAGGCAGCCAAGTTAAGAAACCTGCAAGATACAGTGTCCACCAGAGATCTGGCAGTAGCACAGCCATGTTGTGATCACTGCAAACCTGCGTCTTCACCAGTCACAGGAGCACAAATGACCTGAGGCCATAGCTACTACAGAATTGTGCTTACATCCAAGTTTTAAAATAGTCCTTTATTACATCACTAAAGAAAAGGCCACAAAATAGCAGCACAATAAGAGCAATACTTTGGTCCTTCTGTTAAGAGCACATTTAATGGAAACAAGATTAGGGTCATTAAACTATTTCCAATAGTCTCCACAGCCTTTAAAAAACGGCCTGAACTTTGTTCTCCAAAGGAGCTGTATCAACATTACTATCTTACACGTATAACGATATGGTTAAGCTACAATAACATAATGACCTGCACAGAAACATCTTTGGACTAAGTGACCTTTTTTCAGTTCAGTTTATGTTGACATAGTAGGTCAGCTGTATCGATATAAGCTAAACTGAAAAAGGCCACTGTTACTCCACTCAGCATCTGCGCAAGGAACAATATTTACATAGTTGTGGCTGCACTGGTATACTGATACTGTGCTGAGCAAGTTGTCCCACAAACATAAGCGCTATGGTGACAGACATATATATGCTACGTATGTATAGCATGCTGTATGTGTAGCACGTATACATATGCTATATGTATGCATGTGTGTATACACACACACGTGCGTCCCAAAAAAAACAAAAAAAACCAAAAAAACCACAAAAAAACCCCAAGAATAGTGTTAAAGTATTCTAGAGAAAGACTTACTTTTCCTTTCCCATACCTTTAAACTCATTTTGCCTAACAATCCCTCAGTGCCCTGTTTAATTAAGATTTCGTAGCAGGACAATGTTACTCTACATTTTGCTCCTAGGAGAACCTGACAAACGCAGCAAAAAGAGAGCTGGGCAGTCTCCATTAACAACATGTGAATAAAAAAGCAGCAACAATCTGCCTACCAAAATGCAAAACCGCTGCTTTGTGAAACATGATCCTTCTGTCTGTGACACATCAGGCCTAAGGAATCAGACTAAAAGCTGCCTCCTCCAAAGATCTGGAAGTAAAGGTGAGAGAAATTTGCAAGCAAAAAATTCTGGCAAACAATCACAAGTGGTGGGAATACAAAACTTTGCACAAACATTTAACCAAAATTACGCAAACCCCTTTAGTAATAACATCTCAAATGTACAGTTTTCCAGTCACAGGATTCAGAGCATTTCTCAGAGAGCCCACTTCCATTTTACAGACTGAAAAATGGAGAATGAGAGAGTGAATAATTTACCAAAAGAATTTTAAGTTCATCAGCATAGATAAGAACTGAGCCTACTAGCCCTAACGCCTTAGTCCTGTATGTCATTCTACTTGCAGGCAAGGGTAAGACACCCCAAAGCTCAGCACTCTACACAAAACTTTTAAGGTGACTTGCCAAAGCAGTTCTGAATTAAGCACCTAAAATGTCCCATATGCAATACACAAGAAGTATCAGGCATCTGAGAGTCATCTATGAAAGTCAGTATTCTAAGTAGGGAACTGCTCAAGTTATTAGCCTATGAGAAATATCAAGGAGACAAACGTGTTGGATGTTGTCCCTCCTCTGGGCTTACATGCTGGGGTTGCAAAAAATCTCTGTCCACCACTCGAATTTACAGCTCTGGAACTCTCTCTGGATGCAGGCACAAGTCTTTTCAAACAGTGAATAAAATCAGCTGAGGAGTTTTCTCCACACATTACCCATTTATTCAAGATGTGAATGCCTCAGGTTTAACGTACACACCTCCTACCCTTGCAAGACCTTCCTTCCACACTACTCCTAAGTGCTGAGGAAGGACTGACAATTCCTTCTGTTAAAGATGGCACTTCCCATGAATAAGCAGTTATTCAGAAGAACAGTGAGACAAAGCAAGAGAGAGTGTGTCACTTACACTAAGCCTAGCATTTACAGCTTCTACCTAGGCCGCAGTCTCCGCAGCAGTGAATATCCATGCATTCTATATTCAAAATCCACCAGATGAAACATTCTGTCATTAGAATTGAGACTGGAACCAAGGATTTTTCACTTACAATGAACTGTCCAAATCACAACATTACAGAACCATGTGCGCTCTTTCCTTCTGGCCCATAAACTTGGTTATAAACCAGCATACACAATAAAACAGCGTCTCAGGGCAAAAATTAGAAGTCTTACTCATCACAGAACATCAGTCAAGACTGCAGGACATCTGGGTATGTGCAGAATTGGACACTCTGGCACTGAAAAAACACTTTATTAGCAGAATCAAAGAAGCCTAAAAAAATATAGGTGTCCTCCAAGGTAAGTCAGCATTTTTACAGGCAGCATGTAAAAATTCATAACAGGCAACAGAAGTTACTAAGTACTAAGTACACATGTATTAACACAACTGATCATGTTCCCAGTTTTTGACTTTGCATTCTTTTGTGTATTTAAAAAGGCAGTTGCTACAGGCATACATGCAAACTGTATTCTCTGACCCTATTGTCTGTTTACATTCAGGAGGAATCAAAAATACTGAAATTAGTATCTCAATTAAACATGTTGGTAAAATCATAAGACAGGGCAGGCATTAACAAACACAGAAGCGCACTAAGTCCAAGGAGAATGCTAACATTATTTTATAATCTAGGAGTAGGTTCCACAACTTAAATACTGAGTTAAATATCTATGGTTGTTGATTGTGGGTTTTTTTGTTTGGGGTTGGGTTGGGGCAGGGGGAGGGGGCGGGGAGTGGTGTGTTTAAACTGTATACACATCTGGTAAAAGTATCTGCTCTACATTTTAGGAACTTAAGGCTAGTCAATTCCAGATGAGTAACTGTAATGAAAACCAGGTGACTGAAAAAGGAAGTAAATGTTACAAGAGTATTTTTCAAACCTTTGAGTAGGCTAAGGCCCTGTTCTAGACAGAGAATGCAGGAAAAAGGAACGTTATAGGCTTTGAAAACTAGAGACATGTTCTACACCTTACTTACAAGCCAGCTGTTTCACTGTTTAGGTTTTAAGAGAGTATTCCCATTTGTTTTCAAACTTCATTTCACATAAAGCTGCTCTTTCCATCCTACCCTCAGCCCCATTACAAGAAGTTCATAAATGGACTGAACTTGTTCTAAACTGTTTGATATTAGAAAGATAAATATTCTATTTAACAATATTTTACATAAGTTTCATTTGTTAGACATCTTTATTGCCTATTTTGGAAAAACTGCATTCTAGTCAAAATGAAACCAGACAGAAAAAGAAATCGTTTTTAATTATACTATTTTAAATGTTTTGTTTTAAAATCAGCTAACACCCACATACTAGAGGAAAAGATAAGAAAAGATGAAATTTAAATTACATTTAAATCAAAGCAAGAGAATTTACAAGGAAGCAAGTTTCCTGGTAAGCATTACTAACAATCCAAAAAATGTTAACCATTCCTTCAGTGTTTCATACCCTCATAACAAAGAGATGCACAATGAATAGAAGTCTCAACAGTATCAAGTCTTAGCCTGACTCAAATCACATTCAAATATAAGAGAATTCAAATAGACTCTGAAGAACATTTAAAGAAAGAAAGAAAGAAAGAAACAAACAAACAAACTACCCTCACCTTACAGCTATGGAAAAAAACCCTAGTTATTTCTTCTGCTATTATCTTTCAGCCAAAACCAGAAAGATTAAGTTTTCAGTGAGAAAACAAATAATAAGTCATCTTGTGATAGTGAGTGAACTTATGAAACTGACTAATATTTGTGCTCATGCATAACGGTACATATGGTTTCCTCCTCTTTGTCACTAAATAGAAGCATTGCTCAGTCTCATATAAAAAAATTACACAGATGGTTACAGTGAACCACTCTATTACAATGGAAAACCATATATAATTCAGACAACAACTACTGAGTAAGAATATAAAACATGGGTAGGTGAACAATTTTTCATAGAATAGGTCACTGAAGTCTCCAACACATTCCTAACTCTGAAGAATGTTTGTCAGAGAACAATGTGATTAGCTTCATCTGCATGTAATTCACCTCCCCGGTTAGGCTCAACCACATTGGCTTACAGTTCGGTATTTTGATTACGCAATCAGAATTCCACACTGAAAAACTTGGAAGTTAAAAATGCATGCTTTTTTATCTGCCTATATTCTTAATCCAGTAGTGGAAAAGGAGACAGATAGGTAAGGAAAACTTCTTTCAACCAGTGTAACAGCATAAGTTCCTGAGGAAGTGGTTAAACGAGTGGGGGGGGGGGGGGGGGGGCGGTGCAAAACCAAAGTCAGATCACCTATAGCAGCAATATACAAAGACACATAGAGCATGCTGTGCTGCTTCTTTTGTTATGGTAAAAAAATAGGGTCACTTAGCACTACGAATCACACACACAGATGCTTAGCTCTCAGGCTACAGCAGGGCCAATATTTTTTGGTAATTTAGTCTTTCTACATGTCGAGTCAAACTTTAGGTCAAGAAATGTCAGCGGTTGATTTTCCTGCATATACCACCCAAATCACATCCTACCTGAAAGCAACAGTGAGAAAACATGCATTATTTAAAGAAAAAAAAAAAAAAGAAAAAGAAAGAAAAGACAAAAGAAAAAAAAAAGTAGTAACACATCAGTAGCAGGCTTATTTTACTGAACAATCATGGCCAAAAGCTTTTTTTAAAAATTAATGCCTCTATTTCTCCTTTATATTCTAATGACAATTTCTAGTGGTTTGGCTACTTTGATAACTAATTAGTATCCAAATTTAAATACATACATACACACACAAATATACTTTTATATTTCAAAATTAAATGCTTTCTAGCCCTCACCGATATTGTTCCTCATTATAGTAGTAGCATGCCAAGGGGGGGGGGGGAAAAAAAGGTTATTCAATCTTTATGTTACAGCGAGGCACACAAATATTCATTTTCAGACAGCAGCCAGAAAAAGCACATCAAAGCCAAAAGTGCAATGTAATTTTTAAACCCTTAAGGAAAGGAATCTTCTTGAGTCAGTTAGCAATCACTCTCAGGTCAAAACATTCAAGCTGGAAATAGGAGGGAAAAGAGAGGAAAGACAGCAAGAAGGCTTCTTGCTTTCTTTATATAACCTAGTAATTAACTTACTTATTTGTAGTCCCCACTATTTCATTCCTACTTTCCCAATACTAGCAAAAGACACATTACTAACCATCCCTGTGAACAAAAAAGAAAGAAATCAAATGCTCTGTGGACAAAAGCATTACCAAATGAAAAACTTATGAACTGAAGGTTAAAAAAAAAGTTTTAGAAAGGGTCATGGCTATCTTGAGAAAATGTATCTGTATTTCGACATGGACAAGCAGATGCTCACATTTACACAGAATCCTAAATGACGTACCTATGAATTACCTTGAAAAATCAGTATCTGCCTGTTTGGTATTGGTAAGGACCTCCAACCCCCACTCCCAAGTCTGATAGTACCATGTCGCTTTAAACTTCAAAAGCTGTCTGCTTGCAATATTGGGGGGGGAGGGGCTCACCTCCAGAAGAATCACCTTATTTTGCCAGGTTGCCTGTGGGTATTGTGATTAGATTCAAATGGGTAATAAAATCTGTCAAAGAAATCTCATAACTACATTTACAAGATCCAAAATTACACAAGATATTCCAAAGGTGGGAGGGGAAACCCCAACCACTAGAGGATTGCTTTGACGTACCAGTTAAGACTGCTGAAGGATAAGTGTCATGTAGAGTTTACAACACCCTCTTATAATCAAGGAAAGGAATCATTAAGGACACAAAATCTTACACTGCTCCCATAACAAGGACACCATAAAGCAATGAATATTTTATCATGTATTATTCCAATTATTCCAATTCACTCTAAAATAGAAACTGTTTCCTCCAATAATCTCAAAATAAAAATCAGAAAAGCCTTAACTAGCTTTCAGATCTAAACTTCTGATTAAGTTGCACTTTCTAACCTCCATGAATTATTTTTATTAATGACCTTTAACCACTTTTCACCTAGGTAATGAATGTTTGTTAAAACAGAAAGCAAAGCATGAACAGGTTACTAAATGAAGTGAGTGGCACTGATCAAATGAGAAATGGCTCAAAGCTTAATTTCGTTCCAAACATTGTGTCTGAAACTTTCACTGTATGAACCTCAGACACAGATGTGACAAAAAAATTAACTAGTCTAACTCTGTCAACCTTAGCACCTTGCAACGATCAGAAAAACAGAGTAAGAATAATACGTTGATCTTGTTTAACACCTGCACATCTTGAAGGGCTTGGGAAAGGCAGATGAAAATTATTATCCTGCTTACATTTAAACCAGCTGTAATGAGATTTGCACTATCTGTGGATAAATCAAGAGTCTGCCATGCACACGAGTCTCTCTCCTATACACTTTTGTGTGCCTTATATATCCCACTTTCACAATGCCTCAGACTATCCTGTCTCCTTACTATATGGTACCTTCAGAGTCATTTCAAAATGTTGATTTTTAGTTAGATCATGAAATGCTTTGGAACAGTCAGTAGTAAAATTTGTCCTTCAAAATTTATCTTTAAAATCATCATGAAGATTACATCTAGTTTCTAAACAAAGGCAATGTATTAAATGTGTGACTACTACTTTCCTCTGAAGCAGTCTCTTTCCTCAGCTAACATTCAAGTCTTGTGATGGATTGTGATTTTGTTGAGTAGAGAGTATAAACAAATTTTTGAAAAGAAAATCTAGAAAATATTTATCACCATCAATTTAAGTTTATTGACTTTTAAAAGATACCATGTATTTGAAGACAAAGACTCCCCTTTTTTGTAATAAAAAGGAAAATTAGGTCTAGCTTATCAGACTGAAACTGAGACCCTTACCCCACCTCAATAAACCTGCATCTTCTAACAGAATCAGTTCCAAAGCACTATGCTTTATCACACAGGCAAAGGTAACTACTGCCCCCATGGTTGGCTCATACATCAGTAATCTATTCAAATGGAAAACAAAACAAAACAAAACAGTTTTAAGAAAAACAAGACTGAGTCTAAAAAACCCCAAATCTAACAAGCTTTACTTAAAAAGACAGCCAGGGAATGAATTTAAGGAGATAAAACAACCTATGAAGTCTGTAGACTTACTAACAAACATTCCTGCACTGCAGTGACCCAGGTAAACAGATGAGAGACTACCGAACTTTGAAATTAAGTGACTGAATAAAAAAAAGGTAATTTTTTTTTTTTACATACTTATTTTGTGGTTTAAATTTCAGAATAAATCTGGTGATTTCCAGGCCAAATTCATTTTCCAGATGTAGGGTGACAAATAATCCTCACACATACAGACCATTAGGTCCACACAGTGTCCATGAGCTTACGAGTCTAGGTGCAGCTGACTGAACAGAATTTTTCACAGGAAGAAGGTCCTACCTACCCCTCTCCAGTTTCACTGAGTTGTCTCTCTTTCTCCTGTATTCTAGTAAGAATTGAAGGAAAGAGGAAATGAGGATCTCTAGTAATAAAAACAAAAAAGCAAAAGGAGAGACAAATACTCACGGAGATGGAAAAGAAACACTAACAAGGAGCTGAGACGAAAAGGAAAGCCAAGACGGTTAAAATCTGTGTACCTGAGTTTTTACAGGACATTTGTTTTGGCACTGACTGCAACAGTCCAATGCCAAAAACCACAGCGTGGCAGAACGCTGTTACCCACCCCAATGAAAAGAGAACAGTGTAACTGATTTAACTGAGAAAACAAAAGCAAAAACTGATGGGGGGGGGGGGGGGGAGGCTGGGGGTGGTGGTGTTAACAAAAAAACATCAAAAGCAGCCTGACCCAGTAAAGTCATGTTCTTGAAAGTTCTCCTACTTAGCCCAAAACATTTGCTGTCACATATAAATAAAGCATTCAGTGATATTTGGGGTTATTCTGAACTAACTGAAGTTACTAAGTAATTAAGCAAATTACTTCAAACATAGAAAAAATGCCATTAATTCAGCATGTGGATTTCCACCATAATCATTGTTCACCAGGCCTCAAACAGCTTCCTTGTGCTAGCTCTCCTCTGTACTTCTTATGGTCCCAGCATCATTTGCAAATGCCACAATGTATGTTTCTGACCAACTGTGAAATTACAGCTCTTATTCAACAGAAGTTAGAATGCAAGAAACAGATGTCAGGCAAATATATTTAGCTTTTGCAGGAAATACCACTCTACAGCCAGAATTGCTCTTCAATATCTAACAAAGCTATGTTATTTAAGAAAAACACAAATTCAACTGACAGTGATCTGAAAAGCAACAGTTTTAAGCATACTTCAGAAGTACAATTCTCCTTTTTAAAAAAAAAAAAAATCACCAAATCTCCATTTCAGCAGACACAATCCTATCTGTCTGCAGTTGTTCTTCTAAAGAAAGAACTTCAAATTCTATATTGAACAATTAATGAGTCTAGTGAGAACTAATGAATCCTCAACCACACAAAAGAAAAAGTTGGAAAAACTCTTCAGACTTGCACAGGTGTGCTTAGAAGACTGCAGTCTCGCTTAGGCAAGGCATGGCTCCCTGTGGTTTCATGAGTCTATGAAAAGTTGTTGAGAAATACCACATCTGAGCTGTTCCACAGTACTTTTCATAATTACATGATTTGCACAACAGTGCTGAAGGTGTGGCACATCATACAAATTCATATGAATCAGTCTCTGACACTTTGCAGTCTTGCCAACGCCTCCAGCTACTCTGCTTCCAACTTCAGCAGAAGTTTCAGAAATTAAAGTGCATGGAATGACTGCACTCTAATTGGAATTAGCAGACATCTGCATGCAGTATTTCATGTGACAGCACTGATTAAAAGCCATTTTCAGTTTCTATACAATTTCTACTTTATATATTCATCTCCTCTCAAATGCCCAATTACAACAACAAACTGCCTCTGGATCTGCAAAAAAAGCATTCTGTGCTCTCTTTTGATAGTCTTAAAGCTCCTCAAAGCAAATGCGTGCTGCTTTCTGCATCGTTTACTATACAGAGCATGCTTGACCGGATTAAAGACTCAGGGAAAAGCATGCCATTTTCTAAACAGGAGTGCTTAAACTCTCAAGACTTCCAAACTACACAATAGAAACATAACAGACGTTCTAGAGACACTTAAAAATGAACATACGCCATCACTCTTTAATTTGGAGCAAAAACATTCATACTTGGATCAACACACTTGTCAATGCTTCCTCTTATTGCTTTTTTAAGAGTTCTCCTTCACCACAAGACCTCCGTAACAACTCTGTCAGGTAGCTTCAAGGGGAACTGATTTAGGCCAAAAGAGCAATTCAGGCTGGTGCACGTGCACCTCTAATCAATCCCCTAACTTCAGTAAAGCTAGCTTCCATTGCATCAAATGCAACACCCCTCCCTTATACAATAACACAATATTCAATATCAAATAACAATGTTCGAAAGTGCCTCCCTGTTACCTTGTGAAGTTATTGTTGCAATCAGGAGAGTTTTTGTGGAGAGGCGAGGAAAAGGTACTTAACCAATATGCATCACTCGGTCAGCATGACAATTCCAGCTCCTCAAATAGCAGAAATGCAAGATAATGATAAAAATAGCCACTAGCAGTCTGAACTAGGAACTCGCTCTCCAACCTATTCTGCAATGTTTTGCTATCGCTGGCAGGTCACGTGGCTGCCAGAAAGCTTCCTGTATCAGTATCTTCACTTACTCTCCTTTTCTGGAAAGGTCAGCAGCAACTCGGAACAGGATCGACGATGAGTTCTGCGTCATTTTAAGACAATGTGCTCGATGAGAGATGCCTTATTATTACAGACTGCAGAAAATTACCTTCTAAATATTTTTCTCCAACTGAGGCAATCAACAAAAAGAATTAAGCCCACAGAACCTTAGAAAACAGCATCAGGAGCAATAGAAAATGCATTCAATTTTGACAAGACATTAATGTATACGTGGCATTTTCTCTGTTTAATTTTATATTACCAAGTTGCAGCAAAAACAGCAAATAAGAAATGGTATTTATTCTGAATTGACAGAAACCAGTATCACGTATCTTTAAAAAAATTAATCTCACAAAAATGAGCACAAACAAGAAACAGTACTCCATATACCATTAGGGAGTCAATGTAACAATAATCACATATTACTAGCTGGAACTGAAAAGGGAGGCACTACATTTTACTATACTAGTAGGAATCCAAAATTCATTTTTAAAAAGAATAATTTTCATTTGCTTTAAACTAACAAGAGCCTGCTGTTTGTTCACTGAATGTTGTAAATGCAACGTACCTACCTTGTTCTCTAGCCACTTAACTAAGAATTCAATAGTTATCTTTGCAAGTACTGCATAGACTTATCTTAATTTTCTTGAAAAGCATAGCAAACAGAGACACTCCCCTAGACATGGTATTGTCATCAATCTGTTCAGTTCCCCAAAGTGTCCGGCACCTTCTTCCTGCCTCCCAGCTGTAATAAATCAGTTGATTGCCCAGCAACTGGCTCTCCCTGTAAGTGCTAGTTTGGGAGAAACACCTCTGAACAACAAAGAAAAATTTGTTCTAATCGCTGAACGACTTTGTTGAGAAACAGCATGCCTAACAGGGTCCTGTAGCTGTAAACTGGCTGATTTTTTAAGTTGGAAAGTTATATTAATACCTGAGCATATACTTTCATTTTTGGCAATTTTATCTTTTTAAAGTTCTCTGAAGGGTGGTTCCCTAGTGCCATATGCTTCTGGTTGACAACTTTGCTTACCCTTGACACTCTGAAGATAGCAGATAGACCTACAGAGTTAGACTTCTTGGCATTAATTTTTTTTTCAGTAAAGAAACATTAGGGACAACAGATTTTCCTGTACTCCTCCCTTCCTTCTAATTATTCTCCATATTATTCCACTGTAAAGTGTACTCCCTCTAAAATCAAAAGCTTTATAGAGTAAAATAACTGGTTTCACCAAAGGAAGCAGCAGTACTACCACACCTTGGCTCCAGGAAACTGCAATCAGGGAAGGACTCAAGTAAGCAGCAGCCTTCCCACACGAAAGCACCGATACTGCGAGACAAAGGACAACCGTCCTTCCTTTTAAAAAAGGGACACTTTAAAATGTACCTAGCATTTCAGTGCTGCCTGATCGGTCATTCCCGAATGAGGCTTTCTCTCGGGTGCCCACAGGCACAACAGGTCACGCTGCCGCTCTAAGTGGGGCCTACTTCCTACCTTAAGCGTACTTGGTTGCGTCTACTTTCATACCGAGTGTAACTAAACACACTACGGTTACAGCAAAGAAAAACATGCACCAAAAATGACGGCAATCATCGGAGGTTATCTGTGTAGAAGAGTGCGATGATCCATTAGAAAGTTAAATTTAAAACACCTTGGGGACGGCACCTTTAAAGGGAAAGCCCCTGAACAAACAGGATCATGCGATGGACAGTAGCGAAGACAGGATACATTTCAAAGACGGTAATTTGCGTTATTAAATCAGCCAGCAAAGTACTAAAAAAAGATGACCTCTACGCTGCTACCAACCCGCAGAGCGGAGCAGGTGAGCGCGACTCCCAGACCCCCCCAGACCCCTGCACTCAGCTGCTCCTTGCATTGAAGGGGGGCCCAAGCGTCGCCTCCAGCCTCAGCAGTCCAATTACAGCGACACTCTCTAAAGTCCTTTCAAAAACGTCTACTGAAAAACCCAAAGTAATCTCAGAGTGATTTAAAGAACACACTGACCCCGCAGCAGGCACCGGCCCCTCTCCTCTCAGCCCCGGCCCCTGCGGCCAGGCTTCCCCTGGGCAGGGCTAAGCACGCAGCTCCTCCGGCAGACAAAAGGAGCGAGGAGCCGCGATCTCGCATTCCTCCGCGCCCGCCGGGGCTGGGGGCGCCGGCCCCCGGCGGAGACGAAGTCTGCTGCCCGCCCCGGGCCGGCCGGCCGCGCTGCCGCGCCGGACAAAGCTGCGCAGGGAGGGCCGGGGCCGGGGCCGGAGCTGCCTCCCCCCCCCCCCCCCCGACATGTGGCGGCCGCTCCGCGGGGAGCAGAAGGGGTGGAAGGCGCAGCGCCGCAGCACCCCCCCGTCCCTCAACCCCCCGAAGCGGGGTCCCGCGGGGCGGCCCCGGCGGGTAGGGGGCCGGGGCAGCCTCCCCGCCTCCCTCCCCCCCGTGCCCCCAGGCCCTCCCCCGGCCGCGGGGCGCCCTCCCGCCGGGGGGCCGCGACGCCCCGCGAGGCCCGCGCCGGCCGCGGGGAACAAAGGAGCGGCCGGCGGCGGCGAGAGGCGCCCTCCCGCCGCGCGAGGGCTGCGGGGCGGCAGGGCCACCTCAGGCCGGGAGCGCCGGCGCAGCCTAGGCCGCGCCGGGGGCACTCACCGCTGCAGCACCAGGAGGAGGGCGAGCCCTGCGGGAACTTGGCCGAGTCGGGCGCGATGCAGACGCTGGAGCCGAGGTGCGGGCACTCCATGGCGGGCGCGGCGGCGGGGCGCGGCGGGCGGCTCCTCGCGGCGCTACAGCAACGGCGCCCCGCGCACAACAGCCATCTTAGGGCCAAGCTCGCGATCCGCCCGCCGGGCTTTGCGGGCAGCCGCCCTCCCGTCCGCGCCCAACAGCTCCCTCACCCCGCCTCCCGCCGGGCTTTCCGAGGAGCCGGCCTCCCGTCCGGCGATCCGCCCGCCGCGCTTTCCGCGCCGCCGCCGTTTCCCGTCCGGGCGAGGCGGAGCGGCGGCGCACGGCGCCTTGCGGGCGGCCGCCGGCTGCCCTCGCGCGGGGGGGGGGGGAGGCCCGCGTGCCGCGCCCCGCCTCCCCCGGGCGCGGGGCTGCCCGCCGGCGGGCGAGAGAGGGCCCCTGCTCGTGCCCGGCCCGCGTGCCGCCACCGCGTGGCTGAGGGGCCGCGCGGGCGGGGAGGGGCGGCGGGCAGGCCGGCGGGCTGCGTCTCCTCCTGGCGAAGGCCGGCGGCGTCGCCGAGCTCCGTCCCTCCCATCTCCTCCTGCGCAGCGTGTCACAGCTCTGCTGCAGGTTGCCGCGCCGAAGCGCAGCGTCGGGCCCAAGCTCTGCCCCGGTTGCCTGGGGCGGGAGGCACAGACCCGAGCGCGGGCGGGAGCAGCCGCGTGGGCGCCGCCGGAGCTGCTCGCAACAGGCGCGTCCCGCCCCGCCGCGGGCAGCCCCGCCGGCCGCAAGGGCTCCGCGGGCACTCCGCGCACACAAACACTGTAGCTTCGTGCCGGTGAAGGGGGACCGATGAAATTTGTACGTGGTAAGGCAGACGCTGCATTCAAGCGATCTGTTCCCCAAGATGCACAGGCTATGGCGTGCGCTTACTTCCTGAGCTCTGTCTTAAAAACCTCCGTGGTTTAACTTCTCCCTAGAGACAACAGGAAGCGGTAGGAACTTGTATCTCTGCCGATTATTTGCAAATACCTTCGCCTCACGCTTTTTTTTAAACAGTTACCTGCCCTCAAATTTAGCTGGTTACTGAATTTCCCACTCTATGACTGTAACCTTTAAGTTAAGCGGTAATAAAAGTACAGATGTTGTATTACAGCTTTTCCAGACAACGCAGAATAACAATTTTATGGCTCAGCAATTTGCATGCTTACGCGGGATCAATACAAATGTTCTATTGAAAATACTCCCTTCCTTTTCAAAAGTAGCAAATAAAGTCCACCACTGTAATAACTGAAAAAGTGGGGATTTTTTTTTTTAATCTAAGGAACTGTGACTCCTACTGCATATTAGTTTTAGACCTCTTGCCATAACTAATGTGAGAAATACAGTTTTGCCACTGGTTTTGCCTGTTGTGTGACCTGCATATAGACACAAAAAGCATCTATCTCAATGTATTTTACGTGGCACAGCACTGTTTCATAGGTTTTAGGAACTGACAGTTCTGTATGGATTTTCAGATGAGATACTTTAAATACCCATATCAAAGATGCCTGGGTGGTCACAAATGTCCTTGGTAGAACACTGTTCTTCACCCCCTTTGTTCTTTTTCACCCTGTTTACACAAAGGGGAAAAATTCAGAGCATGAAAGATCCAATTTTCCACAGCATCAGAAACTACTTTGACTACACTCAGTGGAGTTAGTTTGTATTTCTAGCTATGTGCTTAGAAGCAGGATTAGTTCATAGATACCAAACTGTGAATTAAATAGCTACACAAAACCATGGAGCTTCCTCGCATACCATCTGTCCTTCCAAATTGTCACATTTCATCAGTCAGGTAAGTAACATTCCCGACATATATTTTACAGGTTCTACAGAAAGCATGTATTTGTATAGTTTTCTAATAAATATTGTTTAAATAGTGCAAAAATTAATTAGGAGGACAGAATTTTAAAAATTGTTTAATACAACTTTGATACATATCTAAGAATTTCTTGTACAAGTTTAAGGAGCAAAAAGGTGGTCATGTTAGCATGTTTATATATTAGCCGAGGGGTCCTTTTGTCTCTTCTCCACCTTCTGCCCTCCACTCTCTGCCACAATGTATAATGAAGACATACATTAAATTAAAGCAGCACTTTGACTGCAGTTGCTTTCTGTCTTTTCTAACCAATGCATACATACATTTAATTCTCTTGTCATGCCTCACCCATCCTTACACACAAACAATGAGAAAGAAACCTCAATTGGATCTGCCCTTCTCATTTCCCCCTCCGTAGCAGCGTCACTTGGCCTTCTCTCAGTAGTATTTTGCAACCAGAGTTTAACCAAAACAGTCAGTTCTTATCTCCCTGTGTGGATGATGTTAGCAGTGTATTTAGTCTTTCTGAAGTAAAGAACTGGTTAACAAGGATTAAATATGGTAAAATAAACGTGTTTAAATACTTTTAATTATCTACTTTCATTTCAGCACTCCCATTCATGACTTTACAGTTGATATAACATACGTAGAAAGGAGAACCAATTCCTTTCCTAAGTAAACAAAACCAGAGTCTGGCTCAAAAGAACAGTATGGCCTTCCACAGTCACTGGAGTTGAATGCCTGCCAGTATGAACTATTACATCTCTACTAAAGGCAATGTATTGAAATGAGCAGATCTATGATACCTCATATTAGAACAGTTTTTATAAGCATAGCCATGTTGGAAGAGTATCTTCTGGCAAGACACTAATAGATCCAAGTATGATGTAAGAGTCAATAGGAGACATCCATCTCGTTCCCCCAAGCCCCTCATGGACTTAACAGAGTAACAGTCTGAATGGGGTAGCAGATAGAAATGAGTGTTACTATTTTGGGCGGGGGGCGCGTGGAGGGCTAGTAGTATCTTTAAGAGAAGTTGAAGATGAAAAGGCATGATCCTTAGCAGCAAAACTGTAATGAATATAGCAGACTATGGAAGAAAGACATCCTCAAAAATGTCTAGAGATATACGGCCTATGTAGTGCTCTCTCTTAGAGTTTCCTCTTTTTAGTCCAGAAGGCTGCAAACTTGCAGACTTCTCAAGGAAAAAAACCCCAAAACATTACTTTGGTTTAATTTAAGAGGCCTTTTACCATCGTCTAGTACCTTTATTTTAAGATGCGACTATTCAACTTGCAATATTATGCACAAAGAAAAACGTCCTTTCTCCCCTGCTGTGGAGTTATTAAGATCCTCGTAACAAAATGAACACAAGGTGCTTGGAATTGCAAGGAGGTTGGGAGGGACTGCATAACTCTGCTAAGCACAGCACTTCCTAGAATGACAGACGCCAGTTATAACTTCTCTGGGCAGCATTTAGCTGGGAAAAACTACTAAATAAAAAGGGGTCAGCTTACCGAGATAGGCCCTTCATGTTCCATCCCTGATGTTTCATGTTTAGGAGCCAAAACCATCCACACTGTGACACCTTGTTCCTTTGCAAGGTAATAATGGAGTTTTATTCCTCCTTTCATTTGTGGGTGACAGCCATTCAGTGAAACTCTGTAATTTTTGCCCAAATGTTTGCCCAAATATTTGCATGTTTCTTCATTTTAGTTGCCATGCCCACAGCAAATGTGGTAGCCTTTAAATTTTTTATCTCTGGTTGCCAAGATAACTACTTACTTAAGTAAGGATGATTCAATCTGCTAGGGAGTCACAATGCATAGCAGTTACCACATACGTGAGGATGCATAAGGACAATTTAGAAGAACAGTAAGTGTTTGTAATGCAGCCTCTTTGCCTACTGAAAAATAATTGATCAATAATGCAACTCTAGGAGCACTCGGATCTCAAAAGCAGCACTACAACAAGGGTAGCTTTAACGGGCTTGCAGTGAGGCATACGTGTTAAACGCAGAGGAAAACTGGAGCAGAAGCCCTGGGTATAATTTTCCTTTTCAGTTTGCTTTTTCAGTAAGATTTCTTGAGTACAAATCACTTGATTTGGAACTGGAGTCCCATCTCTTGCTCCCATCCTTCCTCAGATCAGAGTAATTTAGATGATAGCTAAGATAAATCCTACAGGCATGCTCATAATGGATGCAATCAGTGCAGAACAGGAGCCTGTGACTTAGCATTGTAAATTAGAAATTTCTATTTAATATAGCACATCATTGTCTCTACTACAACAGATATGTTCCACACAACATCCTCTTGTGGGATATATGTAGTCATCCATCTATGCTGTCAGCTCCATCTGAGAGCATCTGAGCTTAGAATTTGGCCCTGAATTGGTATCTTGCATATATACTAACAATTTACAGTGGGGAAGTTCGCCTGGAGGGTTCTTTAGTTCTGCTGCATTTCTCAGAAATAAAATCTGTGGTCTTAAAATATTTGAAAACATTAACTTGCCTCCTTTGTGTATGTATTATGATATGGTCTAATGATGCAGTAGCAGAATTTTCCGTGTGATCTTGGCTTCCTTCAAAATCACTAGATGAACATCACTCAGTGGATCATGTGAGGCAGATTGTTGCCTCAGATGACTTCCTTGTTTGCTGTAGAAATGGAGAGCGTGGAATGAAGGGATGACGCTGGAGGAGTGGAATGAATGCTAACCTGAAGAACTAGAATCTAATTCAGTCTTTGCCAGACAATTCTTGCATGCCACCTGGCAAGTTATTTAAACCAATTTTTTTACTAAGTAGACCTGTTTGCTTAAGTTAGAAGTCTAACCTCCTCCTCAACTACAGCTGAGGAAAAGAGGCCAGCTCTATTCAGAGCACACATCTTGGAGTCTTCCTATCTCTATGGTTAAACATCCATCCTCAATTTCTAGATTAAATGCATAAAGATAGAAAGAATATCGTCTCCCATGGCATGTTTCTTCCTTTCTAAGTGGTAAACTCAGAATGTGTGGAATGAGATTGGCAGATGCCCTGAACACTCAACTGAAAAGGATATCAGCAAGCCTTTTGCTCTGAACCCATAAAGCAGTAAACACTCTGAGAACACTACATGCCAGTCCAGACCTAGTAGAAACTTGATAGGTTGGGCCTTCACCTCTGATTTCCCAATGGGGTAAAAGTGAAACATTCAGATATGATGGCAATAGCAATGGAGATTACACAGAAAGCCACCACAAGGAAATAAATTCTTTACTCAGTGCGGATGCAACTCTGAGGCAGACAATTGGCGTGGAAAATATCAACAGAAAGCATCAGAATATAGATAAGTTCTAACACAGGGTCTCAGCTTCATAAAACCTTTATGAGAGGCTGCCCTAGCAGGTGTGTGAATTATATGCCATCTCTGCAGTGGACAGAAGCTTAGCTGCATGCATCTGTGTATGGAAGTAGGCTACAACACATTAAATACCACAAGCACATTTCCGGCAGCATGCTGTCTCATTAACAAACCTATTTCCATTTCCTGCACGTCCTCTGAAAATAAAGGTCAAACACTTTTTCAGCGTCTGATCATAACACCACAAGCAACTCCCTTTACAAGGTTCAAGATTCTTCTCTAAAAGGCAAGATGCCCAAGATGAAGGACAAAAATTTAAAACTAGGCAAATGCCCAGAGCAAGCACCTGTGTCAGTATTTAGAACGTAAGATTAAAGTGTGTAGATAGGCATCAAGCTCTTCAAAGCGTGCCAACGACACTTCTGTACACATACCTTGAGGGGGCGGTGTGACACAAAGGATTGCGCGAAGGTACCAGGTAGTGCCAAAAGAACGAAGTGTTCTTCATTCCCCCCTGCTTACACCGTTACTGTAAGAAATTACCTGAACTTCTACTTCCATAGGATTAATGGTTCTCTCCAGTGCTAAGGAGGGATCCCTCACTTCTTAATGTGTTGCTTCTGTGTTCTTTCTAATGTTGACTATAGCAGTACAATTGTGTAAGGCTGATACAGATTCCATCAGAACAAAAGATTACTTTTTTTTTTTTTTAAGTCTAATTCAAGTATGTATCCAAGGTCTACAGAGCAGCTGTGTTCCCTAAAACACACAGAAAAGAAGGAAACTGGCCAAAGAAATCGCATGCTATCAGTTGGATCCAGGTGGGCTGGATTGTGTACAAACATGCACACACACACATATATATGGGGTTTTTTGCCTTGTATATTTCCCTCTGTGTGGGTGTGTGTATATATGTATATGTTTCTCTAGAAGGATGCTCCTTCACACCATCAGAACTATGGGTCAGATTCCCCAAGTGGTATACACTGGAGTTGTTCTATTAACTTGAGTTCAGACTAGCCGAGAAGGCACCTTTGTGTGTTGCTTTCAAATGAAAT